>NC_064616.1:792996678-793632392 GCF_023898315.1 Schistocerca nitens | reverse complement strand
GGCACTCCAAGTAATCATCAATCATGAGAGCCAAGAAGGCTGCACAATGCACACCATTAGTTCACTTTTGGGTGGCGCCTGTCTGTGTATGACATGCGTACATTTTGGATCTGAGACCCACAAACTCCGCTACCTGTAAACCAATCGCCTCATCCTTCATCAGAGAAATAACCATTTTGTTTTGAGGTATAATTCTTTCAGGATTATTGGCCGCATAGTCGGACGTGTCGAATTCTTCAGGATAGTATCTAATTACTTTACATGGATCTCAGCCTTTCACCCAGCAGGTGAAACTGTTTGACACTTTGGATCAGCGAAATACTTCTTCTTAAAGCCATACATGTGGAATTTGGAAAAGTCTAATATACACATACCAACATAAACAGATTTCGAGAACTTTATCGAAAATTTACTGTGCTCCACAGTGAGTAGCCCTTCATTGAAGACTGTGGCCCGTTTAAAAATCCTGTGTGCCACTTCGCCCCTCCCAGTAGCAAATTAATGAATTTTTCGTTGGTCTCTTAAATTATCCATGGTTTTCCCTAAAAAGCATTGTTCATTAATGTAAAAAAAAACTTTTTCAAAGTAACATGTCTCGAGAGCCCTCTGCTCGGTATAAACGGAAATATAATCATTCAACCAGCGTGTCTGCTCGAAGGAGATGCCGCGGATGACTCTAAGCAGTTCCATCCCAGACTAATGTTCTGGTGGAGGTTTCTATAGTGCATGACATGTCTGTTTTCCCCTAGCGTTTTCATCAGTTTGGGGAGACGCCGTTACGTGGGACTAGGCGTTCTGGACATAGAGGCAAATCACTGTATACATCACGCAAATTAGAAGGATATGCCATGTCTGCCTCCATGACGTATCCTTCACCAGAATCACCTGCCACACCTGTGAAATCACCTAATCTGATGATGTCGTCTTTGGATAGCCATCAAATTCTCCAACAGGTAGATATTGTTGCATGGTGTGTCCATATACGCTGATGACATCAATGTACATGTTGTACCTCCCATCCTCAAATGCTTTAACTGTCCACCCATTCGCAGGGTTTCTGCCTTGGCATGCTATGGACACATTGGCAAAGTCCACCACGAATCAAGCGAGGAGCATGTCGACTTTGGCCAAAAAAATTCAATCTCGACATGTGTCTTTTTCAACATAGCATCCCATAAAATCCGCCGGCCCCTGTGACCGAGCTGTTCTAGGCGCTTCAGTCCGGAACCGCGCTGCTGCTACGGTCGCAGGTTCGAATCCTGCCTCGGGCATGGATGTGTGTGATGTCCTTAGGTTAGTTAAGTTTAAGTAGTTCTAAGTCTAGGGGACTGATGACCTCAGATGTTAAGTCCCATAGTGCTTAGAGCCATTTGAACCATTTTTGAACCATGAAAGCCTCGTGTGGTGTAACTGAATGCAAAATCGAGTGTATGTTGTCATGCTTGCACTCTGAAATTTCTCGAAAATATCTGCTAGTAGTCACACGATTGTGTCCATACATAGCTTTGCATACTAACCTAAATCAGAGATGTTGAAGTCCATCAAATCATTCACTGTATGACCATGCTCTGCATCCATTATGGCATTTCCTACAAGGTTACTATTGAATTCAATTATGCTGGGCAACATGGTTTGATTGAGTGGCTCCATAGGATCCTGGTATTCCTAAGGAACCCCACCCCCCTTCTTTGTCACAAGGTGAAACTTTACATCAGTGGGAAATACAGCTCTAGTGAAATGCATGTCCTCCTGATGCATCATCTCAACAAGTTTCTGAAGCAGTTCATGAATAAATCGAAGTGAGTCTAACAACTGTAACATGATGTTCGGTATCGTATGCTTGGAGAACGAAATGTACCTCTCAACACTCTCAGGCAGGCCACTAACCTAATTGTTGCATCAATTGAAATCACACAAGTGCTCATTGATGAAAAGGAAATCACTCATGCTCAAACTGTGGAAAAAGACGGGTATGTGTCGTGGCACTTGGAAGTTTAGGTTGAATTAATTGTGTGCTGCACTGCGGGACTTGCTCATCAGATGACAGTGGTCTGTACATGAACTTTACGCTTTTCTGTCCAAAGGCAGTCCACAAATATGCATTTGGCAGATTTGTCGTACAAGGCGTCATTCCCCTGCGATATGGTCATCAGGATGTTTGTGCCATAAATGTGATCATCTTCCCATGCAAGAAAGGGGGGTTCCTATTTTTAAAAAAACGCAGTTGATATTTGTTTGATCTATGGCAGCGCCATCTAGCGGGCCAACCATAGCGCCATCTGGTTTCACCCTTCTAGCTAGACAAGTTTCGTCCTTTGTAGTTTTTTCGTTTGACGCTTATTTCGTGAGATATTTGGCCCGGTCACGATCAATGGACCACCCTGTATAATCCTTATATCAGTCTCGTCTGCCTGTGGACTGCCTCTTGTCAGTAGCTCAAGACAGTCTCCATCATTATTACTACTATTGGGCATGCCTACAAACAATGAAACATGTTAGAAACACTGCATGTATGACAAAAAGTTATTGTAGAAGAAGAAGAAGAAGAAGAAGAAGCATTATCACATGTCTCTTCATCTATGATGGGGCGGATCCAGCCTTGTGAGCTGATGAAAGAGAATGGAGCCATGGGCGGAGATAGCTCGACCCATTCGCCTCCAATGGCTTCACTGTTATCGACAGCATCTCGAAACAAGAACAACAGTAAATAGGCAATTAATGCAAGCATGAGTAACTGTAGAATAAGAATGAATTATTGCTATTTTATACAAATTAGTTCGTCAATTATTCGCGCCCATCCCTGTGAGGCAATAGAGGAAAATGGCGTCATGGTCTGAGATGGAACGTCATTCTGAGTATAGATCTAGAAAGAAGGAAAACTCGTAAGAATTGCGTGCAGATGATGATGATGTAGTAGTAGTAGTAGTAGTAGAAGAAGAAGAAGAAGAAGAAGAAATATGTATCCCTGCACACGTATACCCTGCCCCGAGCTATGTCAAGTCTTGGGAAGTTAGAGCCGAAAACGGTGTCATGGACTCCGCATGCGTAAGAAAACCTCAGAAGAAAGCTTATACTCACCATGTTGTGGAACCACAGGACTGACTGCAGCCCACAAGTCAGCTTGTGGGACAAGCCAAGTGCACAGGAGGGATGGGCTCAACCTGGGATGCATTCGCTGGAGCAATATGATTGAACACATGTACAAAGAACAAATTGAAGTATGTAGCAGTATTCACAAACACCAGAGAAAAGCGGACGTTATCATAAAAGTAACATGGGTAAGGGCGTTATTACACTAGGCCGCGGTGTTCCTATTACACTAGGCCGCAGTCAACTGCGCCACCGGCTGCGCAACAATCGCTTGTTTTTCAGGCTACGGTAGTTCGACAGTTCTCGCTAGTCGAGCAGTCTGTTTTCCTCGCACACTTTTCTGCGCACTATTTCATTTGCTTCAGTATGAATAGTGAAATGCAGAGTGTCACTGTGGAAAGGAGTGAAAGTGTACACACGACAAAAGCTGGAAGAAGCACTGAAAGAATGCCAGAAGTTATTGGACACACAAATGAATACCCAAGATTTCATTTGTGCAGTTGCAAATCATCCCGCAGTTTGGGATACCAGTTCTGAAGCTTACAGCAATAAGCAGTTAAAACTAAATGCTTGGAAGGAAATTATTTGTTCACTCCTACCAGATTTTGAACAGCGGTCCTTGGTTGAGTGTAATAACCGTTGTATGTATCTAATTATTATATTTATTCTTAAATCCTCGCAAGTATAATGTTATCATTATGACTACAGAGCCGGCCGCTGTGGCCGAGCGGGTCTAGGCGCTTCAGTCTGGAACCGCACGACCGCGGTCGCAGGTTCGAATCCTGCCTCGGGCATGGATGTGTGTGATGTGATGTCCTTAGGTTAGTTAGGTTTAAGTAGTTCTAAGTTCTAGGGGACTGATGACCTCAGCAGTTAAGTCCCATAGTGCTCAGAGCCATTTGCACCATTTGCACCATGTTGAGTCCCATAGTGCTCAGAGCAATTTGAACCATTTGACTACAGAGAAAACTGAATGCTTGTGCTTCTACTTTTTAAAATCATGACCTTATTCTTCTACATTGTGCTTGGGAGGATATCCTTCGTTTTTCTCTATAATAGGAAAAAATTCGGAAGGTTATGAATTTTTAAAATAGCTGCCGTTTATTTATTTGTTTATTTTGCTTATATTCACATGGGTGTTACAACACCAAGCAGACTTTATCCACTAAACTATAATGACGATAAATAGTAGGTACATGTTCTCGCTTTAGCGGTAGTGCCGATGAGTTTTTTTATTTAGACTGCCCATTTGCCAAGGTACAGCTCCCGCTTCACTGACAAACTAATCACAAAACTTGTCTCTTAGCTGTGTTGCTTTTTTTGTTAGTAGTTGACGGCCTTCACTCCATTCATATAAACCTTCAACTGACAAGGTATCTTATGCATAGACATAGACACCCTGTACTAACCAATCAAGTTATAGATATGATCATTAGCAGACTCCCTGATTTAAATTTAGAATCATTTTAAGCTATTCCGTGTTCAGTATTGCTACTAGTTTCATGTGCGTCGGTAATTGGTTTTATTAACTGTTACACCTAGTTCATTTAAGGTGCGTGTTGTTGAGAGGCTTATGTTACTGTTTACTATCTTATTCGCCATTTCTTTGTTAGTAGCACATTTATCTGCAAGGTTTGGTTACTGTGTTGTAGTATGAACAGGAAAGAGTGTAGTGTGTGTCAAGGAAGGTTAGCTTAGCCTTAGCACTGCCTTCTGCTTTATTATTTTGCTTGACACAAGAATGCCTAATTAGGCTGGCGACCGGTTTTAATATGTAATGTTACAACTTTTGTGCTGGGACAACGTCTGCTCCCTGACTCACTTGTTTACTGCTAGCTATACCCTGCTGGAGTGTTTCGGAAACGAATACCAGTTTGATTGTTCTGTTTCCATTAGGTTATCTCACGGTCAACATTCTCAAAAATCCCTCGCAGAGGTATGACGTTAGTATCGATTGCCGTTTAATGTGGTCGGTGGTAGCGTTACATATGCCGACAGCGGCCAGCTTTCATCACCTGCTCACTCGCCCGCCAACGCTCAAGCACTGACAGAATACAAAGAAAATAAGGTGCATAGCTAACCCACCCCAGTGTTACGTTGGAGTAGCAAGAGCGGTTTTCGTTTTTTAGTACAGCGTGATGTGTTTTTTTTTTTTTTTTTTTTTTACGCTTGACTGCAGGTTACGCATTGTGACGATAGTAGCACGAGCGTACTTTTCGGTGCACTGAGGTGTTACCTTCCATTACTTTTTTCTTCTTTTTTTTTTTAAGAAAATCGGTAGATAGCATTGGGACACACTGTCGCGCTGGAAATTGAATATGCTTTGTGGTGATGGCATTATTGCTCCAACGAAATACGTATTAAGAATGCCAATCTCAAGATGACCCTAAGGAGCAGTGGAAGCGGTGATGGTGGGGGCTGGGGGAGGGGGTGGGGGTGGAAGGGAACGTCCAATAGCACAATAGCAGTAGAGTGGGGCCGTCTTTTATTTTTCTGTCATAAATTACCATCATTAATAATGACAGTTATCACTTTAAGCTAAAAGACTAGGGCACCTGGATAAACAAGCCGCCATAAATTATGGTGATTATCATAACAGTTATTTCCCATTAATTATAACCTAAATAAACAATACATGCACCCAGGTGAACAGTGTGTTTACAAAAGGAGCATTATGCAAGGCTAGTGCTACTGGCTGGTTTCTTTACTTAAGGACAACAACGCCGTCCTTGTCCCAGACCTTACATGCCCCCTTAATTTTCTATTTTCGCATTATCACAAAAACATCTAGTGACTCTGTATTAACGCACTTGATAAAAAATTTTCTTATTAGCACTTAGCAATAGTCGGTTCCGTGGTATGACACCTAGAACGTTCTTAATACATTATTTATTTTTTAATTCTCCTTATAATTTTTTGCAGCGATAAGGTTAGCGGCATAATTGTGTTGTATCATAGCCCCTTCTCAGTTTTTTGGAAACAAGTTAGTTAGTTACAAAAAGAGATGCACTGTTTTTTGGTTCTGTTGACAAACGTGAGATTTGTCACTTAGTTGGATATTTGCACTATTCAGTTGTCTGGTAATTCAGTTCAAATGTCGGAGGATCGCCACCTCCAATTGGACATACTTTATGTGTAATTACGTCTGTACGACATGACGCTGTGTATCATTTTCCCGGTCCGTTTTCCATTCGCGAATGCTACGTGGGAAGAACTGCTGTCGGTAAATTCTGTGATTCTTACCGTCGCGATAGTTACAGGGAAGGCTCTAAGCACTATGGGAATTAACATCTGAGATCATCAGTCCCCTAGACTTAGAACTACTTAAACCTAACTAACCTAACGACATCACACACAGCCATGCCCGAGGCAGGATTCGAGCCTGCGACCGTAGCAGCCGCGTGGTTCCGGACTGAAGCCCCTAGAACTGTTCGGCCACCACGGACGGCCTACAGGGAAGGAAGTAATATGTTGCCACACTGTTAGTGGAACGTAAGCTCTCGGAATTTCGACAGCAATCATGTCCGTGATACGCAACGCCTTCATTGTAGTGTCTGCGACTGGAGTTTGACGAGGCTCCGTAACGTTCTCGCGCTTAAAAACGGGTCAAGTGACAAAACGCGCTGATGGCAGCTGCATCTTCTCTTTCTCTTCTACACTGCTGCGCAAAACTTAGGGACGAAAGTAACTTTCACCGATCTGTCACAGTCAAGTAACATCTCTCGATGAAACTGACACCATACGCCGAAAATACTGCTAATTATGGTATAGAAGATGTTCAGCGCCAAATCTCAATCACGGTACACTCCCGGTCAACGTACCCCGTTCCCATGTATATCGTTTCCGGGGTGCATTCGGTCCTGACTTCATTTTGAGGAGAACAGTGCGCGACCGCATGAAACAGCGCATGTGAAGGAGGTCCAGGATCTGAAGGATATACGGCGGATGCACTGGCCTGCCACTTCCCCCGATTTACGTCCCATGGAGCACGTGTGGGATGCGTTGGGGAGAAGCACTGCATCTCCACATGCACCAACGACCATCCAGCAGTTGTCAACCCCGTTAGAAGCGGAGAGGCACGCACTATCATGATAACTCCTTATCTCTACATATACAGGGTGGTCCATTGATAGTGACTGGGCCAAATATCTCGCGAAATAAGCATCAAACGAAAAACCTACAAAGAACGAAACTCGTCTAGCTTGAAGGGGGAAACCAGATCGCGCTATGGTTGGCCCACTAGATGGCGCTGCCATAGGTCAAACGGGTATCAATATGCGTTTTTTTTTTAAATAGGAACCCCCATTTTTATTACACATTCGTGTAGTACGTAAACAAATATTAGTGTTTTAGTTGGATCACTTTATTCGCTTTGTGATAGATGGCGCTGTAAAAGTCGCAAACGTATAAGTACGTGGTATCACGTAACATTCCGCTAGTGCGGACGGTATTTGCTTCGTGATACATTACCCGTGTTAAAATAGACCGTTTACCAATTGCGGAAAAGTTCGACTTCGTGTTAATGTATGGCTATTGTGATCAAAATGCCCAACGGGCGTGTGCTATGTATGCTGCTCGGTATCCTGGACGACATCATCCAAGTGTCCGGATCGTTCGCCGGATAGTTACCTTATTTAAGGAAAGAGGAAGTGTTCAGCCACATGTGAAACATCAACCACGACCTGAAACAAATGATGATGCCCAAGTAGGTGTTTTAGCTGCTGTCGTGGCTAATCCGCACATCAGTAGCAGACAAATTGCGCGACAATCGGGAATCTCAAAAACGACGGTGTTGAGAATGCTACATCAACATCGATTGCACCCGTACCATATTTCTATGCACCAGGAATTGCAGGGCGACGACTTTGAACTACGTGTACAGTTCTGCCACTGGGCACAAGACAAATTACGGTACGATGACAGATTTTTTGCACGCTTTCTATTCAGCGACGAAGCGTCATTCAACAACAGCGGTAACGTAAACCTCCATATTATGCACTATTGGGCAGCGGACAATCCACGATGGCTGCGACAAGTGCAACACCAGCGACCTTGGCGGGTTAATGTACGGTGCGGCATTATGGGAGGAAGGATAATTGGCCCCCATTTTATCGATGGCAATCTGAATGGTGCAATGTATGTTGACTTCCTACGTAATGTTCTACCGATGTTACTACAAGATGTGTCACTGCATGACAGAATGGCGATGTACTTCCAACATGATGGATGTCCGGCACATAGCTCGCGTGCGGTTGAAGCGGTATTGAATAGCATATTTCATGACAGGTGGATTGGTCGTGGAAGCACCGTACCATGGCCCACACGTTCACCGGATCTGTCGTCCCCGGATTTCTTTCTGTGGGGAAAGTTGAAGGATATTTGCTATCGTGATCCACCGACAACGCCTGACAACATGCGTCAGTGCATTGTCAATGCATGTGCGAACATTACGGAAGGCGAACTACTCGCTGTTGAGAGGAATGTCGTTACTCGTATTGCCAAATGCATTGAGGTTGACGGACATAATTTTGAACATGTATTGCATTAATGTGGCATTTACAGGTAATCACGCTGTAACAGTATGCATTCTCAGAAATGATAAGTTCACAAAGGTACATGTATCACATTGGAACAACCGAATTAAAATGTTCAAACGTACCTGGGTTCTGTATTTTAATGTAAAAAACCTACCTGTTACCAACTGTTCGTCTAAAATTGTGAGCCATATGTTTGTGACTATTACAGCGCCATCTATCACAAAGCGAAAAGAGTGGTCCAACTAAAACATTCATATTTATTTACGTACTACACGAATATGTAATAAAAATGGGGCTTCCTATTTAAAAAAAAAACATTTTATATCCGTTTGACCTATGGCAGCGCGATCTAGCGGGCCAACCGTAGCGCCATCTTGTTTCCCCCTTCAAGCTAGACGAGTTTCGTTCTTTGTAGTATGTTGGCGACATCAGAATGAGTCATCAGTCAGCTTCACATGCCGGTTCTCTAAATTTACTCAGTAGTGTTTCTCGAAAAGCACGTCGCCATCCGTCCAGAGATTCCCATTTGAGTTCCTGAACTATCTACGTAACGCTCACGTGTTGTTCGAGCCTATCGATAACGAATGTAGCTGCTCTCCTCTGAATTCGACCTGGTACAGATCCCAGACACTCGAGCAGTACTCAAGAATAGGTCCCACCAGCTTCCTACATGCGGTCTTCGTTACAGGTGAACCAATCGCTCCTAAAATTCTCCCAATAAACCGACGTCGACCATTTGCATTCCCTACAATAATTCTGACATGCTCCTTCCACCTCATATCGCTTTGCAACGTTTCGCCTAGATATTTAAACGACTTGACCGTGTCAAGCAGGATGCTAGCAATACTGTATCCGAACATTACAGGTTTAATCTTCCTACTCATCCGCATTAGCTTACATTTTTCCACATTTAGGGCTAGCTGCCATTCATCAGACCAACTGGAAATTTTGTCTAAGTCGTACGGCATCATCAGCAAACAACCTCAGATTGCTACCCACTCTGTCCGCCAAATTGTTTACGTATACAACAGCAGTCCTATCACTCTTCCCTGAAGCACTCCTGACGATACCCTTGTCCCTGAACACTCGCCGTCGAGGACAACAAACTGGGCCATATTGCTATATTATTTAAGGAGTCTTCGAGCCACTAACATATGTGTGAAGTTATTCCATATGCTCGTACCTCCGTTAACAGACTGCTATAGGGCATTGTGTCAAATGCTTTCTGGAAATATAGAAATATGGAATCTACTTGTTGTCCTTCATCCATAATTATCAGTGTATCATGTGAGGAAAAGGAAAGTTGGGCTTCGCACGAGCGATGCTTTCTAAAACCATGCTGATTCGTGGACATAAGCTTCTTAGTCTCAAGAAAGTTTATTATATTCGAACTGAGAATGTGTTGAAGATGTCTGCAGCAAACAGAAGTTAGGGATATTGGTCTATAATTCTTCGGGTCCGATCTTTTGCCTTTCTTATATGCCGGAGTCATCTGCCCTTTTGGTCAGTTACTTGCGACTCTGCGCAGGGCGAGAGATTCACGATAAATGAAAGCTAGGTAAGCGGCCAATGTCGTAGAGTACTCCTTGTAAAATCAAACCGTGATACCATCCGGACGTGGTGATTTTCATTGTTTTCAAATCCTTAAGTTGCTTATCTACGCCAGGTATGCTAATTTCTGTGTCGTCTATACGGGAGTCTGTCCGATGGTCAAATTACGGGATGTTTGTACATTTCCCCTGAGTGAGCAATTTCTTGAATGTGTAATTTACAACTTAGGCTTTCGTTTTGCTATCTTCAACTACCACAACAGACTGGTCAACAACGAACTAAATGCAAGCCTTAGAACCGCGATATTACATACTGCCAGAATGTTCTCGGCTTTTCTGCCATATATTTTTGCAAAAGCTGTTGTATGCTACGCGCATAGATCTTTTCACAGACAACCGAATCTCTACTAACATTAGCTTGTCGTCGATTGTGCGTTCACTTTTGAACCGGGAGTGAAATAGCCTCTGTTTCCCCAGTATCGTCCAAATTTCGTTATTAAACCATGATGGGTCTTTTCCATCCTTTGTCTACTTACTAGGCACGTCACTCTCCAGACCACTCTCCTTACCAACCTTGTCACTAGTATGAGCATCCACTCCCGTTTGTTGTCATCACGATTGCAAATAAATCGCTGGATACAGTAATAAGCGCAAAATTCGTCCAGACTGACCTAAAGTGCATTAAACTAGACTAATTTCTTTAAAGAAACTTGAGAAAATTTAAGTCACTCTTGCTAAAATGTAGCTAACAGAAACCTCGTCAATCCGATTCTTGAAAATGTTGATCAGTCAGGGCATCTGAGTACTAACAGTTGAAATGTGAAAGATCCAAAGAAGAGCGGAAAGTTTCGTGACATGTTCATTTAGTAAACGCGAGCGTGTTTGGGAGATGTTCATCAAACTCCATTGGTAGACCCTACGAAACAAGTTTTGTGTAGCACGGAGAATTTTACTGTTAAAATACCGAATATGGACGTTTCAAAAACACCCAGGTGCTTTATGCAATATATTCTTCTTCATACTCACATCTTGTCAACTGGCCATAGCAGGAAGAATGGAAGGAATACCGATGCTGTCCGACAGTCGTCTTCTGGCGGATCATTCGGAAACGGAGCAGGAGAAGGGTAAATGACAGTCTTATTCAGTAGAGCAACACATTTGGAGTATAACTGTGTGTAGAATCAATGAGAAAATGGAACCAGGAATGGAAAGAGCTAAAATTCCAGTCAACACTGAAGCCACTATAGACAATCTAAGGTTAATCAAGGACGGTGAAGTAAATCGACTGTGACCGTCCTTATGGAAAGATCGAGCATTCGCCTCGAATGATTGAGAGAAACTGCGGAAAATTTGGTTCAGGTGGATAGGTGGATACCTGAACCTTTTTCCTCCCGAATACGAATCCGTTATGTGAATCCTGTATCACCTCGCCGTTTTGTATTGAGTTGCGCATTGAGGTTCACTCGGATAGCTCGCGTGAAGGTCAGTGTGAGTGTGTCACAGCAATTTCTCGACAAGATGCAGAAGCAGATGTTGCAAGGCAGACGTTATGCGTCGCGGAGAGCCTTACTACCAAAATTTCGCGAGACCGTGCCTTCCGGAATGAGTCACGAATGCTACTACTTTTTGTAACATACATCTTGAACTATAGCCCCAACGCTAAGATTAGGTAATCGGGCCCACAGAGCGGGGTACCGACAGCATTTCTACGCACGTATCATGCCCCAATGGAACAGGAAGAGGGCAAGTATACTAGGTAAAAAAAAAAAAAAAAAAAATGGTTCAAATGGCTCTAAGCACTATGGGACTTGACATCTGAGGTTATCAGTCACCTATAACTTAGAACTACTTAAACCTAACTAACCTAAGGACATCACACACATCCATGCCCGAGGCAGGATTCGAACCTGCGGCCGTAGCGGTCGCGCGGTTCCCTGACTGTAGCGCCTAGAACCGCTCGGCCACTCCGGCCGGCGCCCCTTCCGAATACGATTTCAGTGTCCAAACCTTTGTTAGAGCTCTGTTGACGTGAATCTCTCTAATTAGTGCAATTATTTCTGGTTAACGTCATTTTCGCAGCTTGTACATTACCGTCTACTGTGTAACTATTTAGAATGTGTGCCTCTGCTGAGTGCGTAGATTTCACTGCCTTGTTTGTGCTGTTGACGGTGATCATGATAATGAAAGAGAAGGGTAAGTCTAAAACCATTGGTGACACGTAACCTATTCTAGTCGAATAAAACCGAAGAAGCTGCCACCTTAACGACCCCAGCCGACGAACATTATATACAGGTTAGTCAAAAATCAACGACAAAATTTCAGGAATGGATTCATCGTCCGAGAAGAAGAAAAAAGTCTAGTACCAAACATGAGCTCTAAAACACATGCCTCAAAAGCTATGAGCACTTTATCATCTTCGATAATATGAAACAAATCTCTTGTACTGCAAGCTCTTTGCGATCCATATTTTGGGATGAAGTAGTACGGACAAAAACAAGAAAAAATGCCTTGTGGAGATAGGCTCTGAGATGTGTACCTCAAGGTTTGTGAACACAGTTTTTTTTCCTTTCGGTCCGTACTACCTTCTCCCAAAATTTGGAAATCTAAGATCTTGCAGTAGAGCCACAGTATTGAAGGTGAAGAGGAGCTCATAGCCTCTTAAGGTCTGCATTTTAGAGCCCACTTTTACTAGACTTTTTTTCTTCTTGTCCATTCGTGAAGTTTTGCCGTCGAATTTGGGAACACCCTGTGTATAGAGATAAGCCAAATCATTATGGCTACTGCCCACCGAGAGCTGCCTGCTGCGTGCTGGCGCTGCGGGCGAGGAAAGTACATAAGCCAAGCAGAGACGAATGGCGAATCGTTCGAAAAAGCGTCGATACTGCATGGCACGTAAGAGAAAAATACACTGCTGGCCATTAGAATTTCTACACCATGAAGATGACGTGCTACAGACGTGAAATTTAACCGACAGGAAGAAGATGCTGTGATATGAAAATGATTAGCTTTTCCGAGCATTCACACAAGGTTGGCGCGGGTGGCGACACCAACAACGTGCTGACATGAGTAAAGTTTCCAACCGATTTCTCATACACAAGCAGCAGTTGACCGGTGTTGCCTGGTGAAATGTTGTTGTGATACCTCGTGTAAGGAGGAGAAATGCATACCATCAAGTTTCCGACTTTGTAGCCTATCGCGATTGCGGTTTATCGTATCGCGACATTGCTGCTCGCGTTGGTCGAGATCCAATGACTATTAGCAGAATATTGAATCGGTGAGCTAAGGAGGGTAATAGGGAACGCCGTGCTGGATCCCAACGGCCTCGTATCACTAGCAGTCGAGATGACAGGCATCTTATCCGCATGGCTGTAACGGATCGTGCAGCCACGTCTATATCCCTGAGTCAACAGATGGGGACGTTTGCAAGACAACAACCATCTGCACGAAAAGTTCGACGACGTTTGCGGCAGCATGTACTATCAGCTCGGAGACCATGGCTGCGGTTACTCTTGACACTGCATCACAGACAGGAGCGCTTGCGATGGTGTACTCAACGACGAATCTGGGTGTACGAATATCAGAACGTCATTTTTTCGGATAAATCCAGGTTCTGTTTACAGAATCGTGATGGTCGCATCCGTATTTGGTGACATCGCGGAAAACGCACATTGGAAGCGTGTATTCGTCATCGCCATACTGGCGTATCACCCGGCGTGATAGTATGGGGTGCCATTGCTTACACGTCTCTGTCACCTCTTGTTCGAATTGACGGCACTTTGAACAGTGGACGTTACATTTCAGATGTGTTACGATGCTCGGCTCTACCCTTCATTCGATCCCTGCGAAACCCTACATTTCAGCAGGATAATGCACGACCGCATGTTGCAGGTCCTGTACGGGCCTTTGTGGATACAGAAAATGTTCGACTGCTGCCCTGGCCAGCACATTCTCCAGATCTCTCACCAATGGAAAACGTCTGGTCAGTGGTGGCTGAGCAACTGGCTCGTCACAATATGCCAGCCACTACTCTTGATGAATTGTGGAATTGTGTTGAAGCTGCATGGGCAACTGTATCTGTTCACCCCATCCAAGCTCTGTTTGACTCAATGCCCAGGCGTATCAAGGCCGCTATTACGGCCAGAGGTGGTTGTTCTGGGTACTGATTTCTCAGGATCTATGCATCCAAATTGCGTGAAAATGTAATCACATGTCAGTCCTAGTATAATATATTTGTCCAATGAATACCCGTTTATCATCTGCATTTATTCTTGGTGTAGCAATTTTAAATTTTAATGGCCAGCAGTGTAAATTTCCTAAAATGATTCTCTATGGTCAATTCAGTATTTAATTACCAACTATCCCGTACCAGTAAAAAACAATGAAACACAATACTCATAGTGAATCACGTTCCTTGTTACACAAGGTCGATGACCTTGTCCAGATACATAGTCATCTACACGAACAACTGCTCGGAACGTGCAACGCGTCACGAACATTGGCCTGTGGGGGCAGTATCATACTATGGTGAATATCCACCTGGGCGTCCAGGAAACTGTGGAAGTAACCTAAGGCGCCATGCTAGCTATGGACTACGCGAACACTGTTGCGAACTACCTGTATCCCTTGCTGTTTGATGTCTTTCCCGACGGCGATTACATCTTCAAGAGGATGACTGTTCACGTTACAAGGCAAGAATCGTGCTACACTGGTTTCAGGAGCGTGACAGTTGTTTACGGCTACTCCTGTTTCTCGCTTCTCAACCTCTGTAATCTGTGGTCTTCATTACCCTTCTCTTGGACATTTACGAGGGTTGGATCTTAAATAGTGGCAACTATTTATTCACAACCGATACAAAAGAGTAAAATGTTTGCACCTGTTACTGTCCTTCAAAGTAGTCACCAGCGTTGGGTATAACCCTTTGTCAGTGATGTGGAAAGCATAGTGTACCGTTAGCAGAGCCTGTTCCGTTGATGGTGCGGTCTAAAGTTATGGTGATTCTCGTGTACGACTGTGATGGTGTCATCCTAAGCATTACGTTCCTCCACGGCAGACCGTAAATGCACAGTATTACTGTTCGTTTTTGGAGCATCACCTGCGACCATCGTTGCGAAAGAAGCGGCGACACTTTCTGCGCATCCCATCCATCATTTTGCACGACGATGCATTTTGCGCTGTGGCTGCTCTGTACGGTCGATGGGACAGCCACCATACTTCCCGGACTTAAGTCCAAAAATGGTTCAAATGGCTCTGAGCACTATGAGACTTAACTTCTGAGGTCATCAGTCCCATAGAACTTAGAACTATTTAAACCTAACTAACCTAAGCACATCACACACATCTATGCCCGAGGCAGGATTCGAACCTGCGACCGCAGCGGTCGCGCGGCTCCAGACTGTAGCGCCTAGAACCGCTCGGCCACTCCGGCCGGCGACTTAAGTCCTTGTGACTTTGATTTGTTTCCGAAGATGAAGGAACCACTTCGTGGCATTCGCTTCAGAACTGTTACAGAGATTCGACAGGCTATACTACGCCTTCCACATCGCTGGCAACGAGTTCTACACGACGCTGGTGACTACTTTGAAGGACAGTAACAGGTGCAAACATGTAACTCTTTTGTATCGGTTGTGAATAAATAGTTGCCACTATTTAAGTTCCAACCCTCGTATATGTATCTTTGGGACGATATTTATGTTGTATAGATGAGAAACAAACACTTCGTTTCGTTTATTATTGTTCTGCAAGTAAACAACGACAGATCGATGCACTGCCTCAATGAGTCAGTGTTTCTAGCATCACCCTTCACTAAATCATTGCAGCGACATTTTGTAATCGTACGTACGTCCGTCGTGTGACGCAAGTGTTCCTGCTAAAAACGATCCATCTGCTGCTTTTCTTCTAGAAGCTCGTCACGTCATTCTTATGGCGTCACACAAGCCCTACGTCAGAATTACGAATTGTCTAATGATTCAAATTACCTATTGTGTAAATTTAAATTATTTTGGTGACTAATAATACTGATACTTCAGTGCATTCAAATAACATCGGTGACACTTCACAATTGGTCGGGTCTGGTTGTAAGGAAATTGTATTCATAATCTTTCGACTTAATCTAGTTGAAACGGGTGGAAAACGCTAGAAACATACAAAAAAGAATCACTAGAAAAAAGCCAAAACAAGAATCTAACAGAATGTTATCGTGATCTCAACCAAACTGTTTCGTTTGGCGAGAGGATTACAAAACTGAAATTGCATTTCGACCAGGCAAGGCATTTTGAAAGTTATTTATATGTCATTACCGATGTTTAAATTAATGAATTGTAATTAAAATATCGTCTTTTAAGTGAAACAAGTTATCTGAAGGGAGAGTCTTTGACTTTCTGCTTTGATTGAAATATATCAATTGCTTCAAAAGGTTTTTCTAAAAAAGTATCACCATTAATATAAGCAGTGCTCTCATATCATGGTTTTCAGGATTGTTTGATAGAATCCATTCCACAGGAAACCTCTGAAGAAGAGCTGGATCTCACTTTCAAAATATGTTAGTATTGCTGGGGCTAATTTCTAAAAAATAAACCAAACACAATAACTTTAACTTCATGAAGTAAGCTAATAAAGTAAATACATGTATCAATTCACGGTCTTAAGTTTACTGCAATTAATTAAAGAGAATTTTACAGCAGACGCGTTTCGCTTTTGTTTATGAACCATCATCTGTGATCACTCTGGAAATACGGATACATGTCTTTGTATATTTTGGTTTCTGCTTCTTGTTCACGTATTCTGCAAACCACTACTTTTTCCAACTTTGTTAGCGGAGATTGAGGTCAGAAGAAACATCGTTGTACGTAATTATACACTTCGCAGTTTTTACCTTTTTGCGCTTTCTCTTACGCTGCGTTGTCGTTATTTGCAATTCAGCGCACTTTAGGAAACACAGTGACTAAAACACACACACACACACACACACACACGCACACACATTCTTCTTCCACCATCTCTTGCGCTTTCTCTTACGCTGCGTTGTCGTTATTTGCCCACTTTAGGAACTAACTAACACACTGACTAACACACACACACACACACGCACACACACACACACACACGCACACACACACACACACACACACACACATTCACACATTCTTCTTTCACCATCTGTCTCTCTCTCTCTCTCTCTCTCTCTCTCCCCTCCTCCCACTCACGCATCCGCCACACCCATACGAATTAAATATTTAAACAAATATTTGACAGGACATCAACGCTCAGAACCGAAACTAAAAACAAATGAAGAAAGATAAACACTGTATTACTGTGCTAAGGGCGAACACGTTTAACTGCAGTTCTACTTCTAAAGCGAGGTGAATTGCAAATAATGGCAATGCAATGTAAGAGAAAGTGCAAAAAATCAAAAACTGCCAAGTGTATATTTACCTACAACGAAGTTTCCTTCCGCCTCAACCTCCACTAAGAAAGAAGGAAAAAGCAGTGGTTTGCAGAATATGTGAACAAGAGGCAGAAGCACCGTAAGTAAATTGCACGCCAACTTTATAAAGAAGTACTGTTTTTAACCTATAGCACTGTGGACAAATATATGCATCCATATTTCCAAAATGACCACAGACGAGGTTTTGTAAATAAAATCGAAACGCGTTTGAAGTAAATACTTTTTCATTAATTCCAGCAAGGTTAAGGTGAAGAAAACAACAATAATTGATTTTAACAGGTGCTGTTGGAAGATGGTCATGCAAATATACCTAAATCTACGTAAATCTATGTAAAAGGACGGCTAATTTCAATTAGTTTTGTGCAGTACAAATTTTATTTCGTAGAATTTAGTTTACGACGAAGAAAACAGCTTTTATTTGCAGCAGCCGATGTGGAATATGCCGATTTGTCGCAGTTGATTCGTGATTTATGATAAAACGGCGAGCTAAATAGGATTATACCACAAACTGTCGGCGCCACAAGTCCAACATTATACTGCAGTGCTTTGAGAAGCACGATAGTGAGGTCACCTGGACAGGAGCTTCACAGACGCCATAACTGTAAGATTTCCATCACAATTAGTAGCACGCCGAGCTGAGAGGGATGGCCAAAGTGCGTGTTAGTAGCGAAAACTGCTGCGGGCGAAAGTGTGCGAGAGGATTGGTGGGAGGAAGGAGGGAAAGAATAACAAGTCGCCTGTGCGGAGAAATGTTCCCTAACAGGCACTGCATGTGGAAGTGTTGGCCAACGAGTTCGCCTGATCTGAATACGATAAGAAAAAAAGTCTGTGACGCTGTCGGGCACCTGTGAGGGGGGCGCGGAGGTCAGCCGTAACCCGGGCACGGATTATTGGCTGCCAGGACGACGGCAGGCCCTCAGCTTCCTTCCATTCTCTTTAATATGAAACTTCTCTGATTTCATTGGCCCGATGCACACGTATGAGCTCGATGCACACGTATGAGCTTATAGAGGACACAGCTGCACGTGCATGCTACTGCTTATTCAATGGATACTCCGCAATGTGGAAGTTTGAGATTTCATATAATACCTATATTTGTACTCCGCAAGCAACAATGTGGTGTGTGGTGGATGGTGCGTGGCGTAGCAAATTCAGTTTCCACTCTTATTTGTTCGTGGATGGTAATGTGGAAGAAAGACTGTCTACATCCAATTGTAAAGACCAACTTTATCTTATTTTTCTACCGTAGTATTGTCCGCCCCCGGTAGCTGAGTGGTCAGTGCGACAGAATGTCAGTCCTAAAGGCCCGGGTTCGATTCCAGACTGGGTCGGAGATTTTCTTCGCTCAGGGACTGGGTGTTGTGTTGTCCTAATCATCATCATTTCATCCCCATCGACGCGCAAGTCGCCGAAGTGGCGTCAAATCGAAAGACTTGCACCCGAAGAACGATCTACCCGACGGGAGGCCCTAGTCACACGACATTTACATTTTATTTACGGTAGTATTACGAGAAGCGAAATTCGGAGAAAGTAATTTGTTTCTCGATTCATTTTATAAGAACATCTTTTGAAACCATTTCAGTAAGGTTTCGCCATGCACACTGCCAACATTTCTGCCTTTTGGGCTGCATTTTGTGGAACATTGCTGTAACGTTAACACGAAGGTTTTCTGGAGATGATGCCGCGTCATGTTGTAAAATAGCTGTCACTGCATAAAACCGGCTTTTTCGACCAGAGCTGCAGTGGCTTTCCTGTGGTCCACAGTACGGTGTGTTTCGTTTATACCCTTCTTCTGGGCTTGACGTTACGTCACAATTAAAAAAAAGACTGTCGACAGGTCTTATATCGTGCGGTGGAAGGAGAGGAAAACTTGATTAGAGTGATTTCCTGTACTGGAAGGAGTGGGAATCTACCATGTGTGGCAGTCATCGGCGAATGGAGTGTACATTCTTCTACCTCATACTGAAAGGGGCAGTAGATAACGGATGATCCCCACTCGTGCAGAGTATCATTTTCTGGCCTCCTATGTGAAGTAGCTCTTTTCATTATTGTGAACGCAAGAATTATTATTTGGGAGAAGGCAGTACACATGATAATAGGTAACGCTACTCCGGAATTTGCCAAACCCATACCCTTCCATGGGATTGCCACCGGGTGTAGCCGGCCGCGGTGGCCGAGCGGTTCTAGGCGCTTCAGTCCGGAACCGGGCGACTGCTACGGTCGCAGGTTCGAATCCTGCCTCGGGCATGGATGTGTGTGATGCCCTTAGGTTAGTTAGGCAAAACGTCTAGGGGACTGATGACCTCAGATGTTACGTCCCATAGTGCTCAGAGACATTTGAACCACCGGGTATTGCGTGATTCGTCACTCCAAGTCGCTCGTTTCCAGTCACCCACTGCTCTTTACACTACGTCAGGTGTCGCTGTGTACTGACTACAGAAATGTTTGGCTTGTGAGGAGCTGAGGCTGTTCATTAGCGTTAGTTAAAATGTCGCTGATGGATTTGTTACTACGGTGACATCCAATGACTAGTCCCCGTTCTCCTGACCGACCCACTCTGCTGTTGCTGTTCTGAGCAATCCTCGCCTCCTCCGATACTGCCGGTTCCGCCTCTCCTCACATCTAGTTGTCAATTCCGCATTACAAAGCAGTGTCAGGTTACTTTTGGTCAGATTGTGTAGTTGCCCACACTATATCTCTCCGACAGGATACTGTTAAATACAAGGTGTACAACTTCGCTTCCACCGTTTTTTCCCCAAAATTTGAGACTTTAATGAAACAAATTGGTTACACATGTATCATTCAAATTACACTACTGGCTATTAAAATTGGTACACCAAGAAGAAATGCAGATAATAAACGGGTATTCATGGGACAAATACATTACACTAGAACTGACATGTGATTACATTTTCACGCAATTTGGTTGCATAGATCCTGAGAAATAGGTACACAAAACAACCACCTCTGGCCGTAATAACGGCCTTGATACGCCTGGGCATTGAGTCAAACAGATCTTGGATGGCGTGTACAGGTACAGCTGTTCATGCAGCTTCAACACGATTCCACAGTTCATCAAGAGAAGTGACTCGCGTATTGTGACGAGCCAGTTGCTCGGCCGCCATTGACCAGACGTTTTCAGTTGATGAGAGATCTGGAGAACGTGCTGGCCAGGGCAGCAGTCGAACATTTACTGTATCCAGAAAGGCCCGTACAGGATCTGCAACATGCGGTCGTGCATTATCCTGCTGAAATGTAGGGTTTCGCAGGGATCGAATCAAGGGTAGAGCCACGGGTCGTAACACATTTGAAATGTAACGTCCACTGTTCAAAGTGCTGTCAATGCGAACAAGAGGTGACCGAGACGTGTAACCAATGGCACCCCATACCATAACGCCGGGTGATGCGCCAGTATGGCGATGACGAATACACGCTTCCAATGTGCGTTAACCGCGATGTCGCCAAACACGGATGCGACCATCATGATGCTGTAAACAGAACCTGGATTCATCCGAAAAAATGACGTTTTGCCGTTCGTGAACCCAGGTTCGTCGTTGAGTACACCATCTCAGGCGCTACTGTCTGTGATGCAGCGTCAAGGGTCTGTGGTCTCCGAGCTGATACTCCATGCTGCTTCAAACGTCGTCGAACTGTTCGTGAGGATGGTTGTTGTCTTGCAAACGTCCCCATCTGTTGACTCAAGGACCGAGTCGTGGCTGCACGATCCGTTACAGCCATGCGGATAAGATGCCTGTCATCTCGACTGCTAGTGATACGAGGCCGTTGGGATCCAGCACGGCGTTCAGTATTATCCTCCTGAACCCACCGATTCCATATTCTGCTAACAGTCATTGGATCTCGAACAACGCGAGCAGCAATGTCACGATACGGTAAACCGCAATCGCGATAGACTACAATCCCACCTTTATCAAAGTCGGAAACGTGGTGGTATGCATTTCTCCTCCTTACACGAGGCATCACAACAACGTTTCACCAAGAAACGCCGGTCAACTGCTGTTTGTGTATGAGAAATCGGTTGTAAACTTTCCTCATCTCAGCACGTTGTAGGTGTCGCCACCGGCGCCAACCATGTGAATGCTCTGAAAAGCTAATCATTTTCATATCACAGCATCTTCTTCCTGTCTGTTAAATTTCGCGTCTGTAGCACGTCATCATCGTGGTGTAGCAATTTTAATGGCCAGTAGTGTATTCTCCATCGCTGGCCACTACTTTATCCCATCTTTCTGGCAGTGTAAGAATCCTGCGTCGAAAAAATTGTTCATCTTTTGAAGTGATCCACGAATCGATCCAATTTGTGACTTCTTCGTGGGATCAGAAGTATTGGTCAGCCAGGCCATGTGACATTGATCAGAGGGAGCAATGTCTGGAGAATACGGCGGGTGGGGTAGTACTTCCCATTTTAACGTTTCCAAGTACGTTTTGACGCCTTTTGCAACGTGGAGTCGAGCGATGTCGTGCTGCAAAATCACTTTATCGTGCATCTCGCTTATTGCGGCCGTTTGTCTTTTAATGCTCTGCTCAAACGCATTAATTGCGTTCGATAACGAGCACCTGTGATTGTTTCACCTGGTTTTAACAACACATAGTACACGACATCGTGCTGGTCCCACCAAATACAGAGTATGGTCTTGGAGTCGTGAATATTCGGTTTGGCCGTCGACGTGGAAGTATGGCCAAATATTCCCATGATTTTTCGCGTTTAGGGTTATCGTAATGAACCCATTTTTCGTCCCCGGTCACAATGCGATGCAGAAATCCCTTCGGTTTTTGCCTCTGAAGCAACTGTTCACGAACACACAAACGTCGTTCAACGTCCCTTGGTTTCAGCTCACACGGGACCCAAGTTCCTGCTTTCTGAATCATGCCCATAGCCTTGAGACGTTTTGATATCGCTTGCTGTGTCTCTCCCACTAATCGTACCAATTCTTCTTGAGTTTGACGCGAGTCTTCACTCAGCAATATCTCCAATTCTGCATCTTCGAAAACATTCTCTCTTCCACTACTATGCCGGTTCAAAAATGGTTCAAATAGCTCTGAGCGCTATGGGACTTAACATCTGAGGTCATCAGTCCGCCACGCTGGATTAGCCGAGCGGTCTGGGCCCTGCAGTCATGGACTGTGCGGCTGATCCCGGCGGAGGTTCGAGTCCTCTCTCGGGCATGGGTGGGGTGTGTGTATTTGTCCTTAGTATAATTTAGGTTAAGTTGTTTGTAAGCTTCTGGACTGATGACCTTAGCAGTTAAGTCCCATAAGATTTCACACACATTTGAACATTTGTTTTTCGTCATCAGTCCCCTAGAAATTAGAACTACTTGAAACTAACTAACCTAAGAACATCACACACACCCGTGCCCGAGGCAGGATTCGAACCTGCAACTGTAGCGGTCGCCCGGTTCCAGACTGAAGTGCCTAGAACCGCTCGGCCACAGCGGCCGACCACTGTGCCGGTATACGACGTTAAAATCACCGTTCTTGAAGCGTTGAAACCACTCACGACACGTTCTTTCACTAATAGCGTCCTTACAATCCGTACTTGAGAGCATTCGATGAGACTCTGCCGCTGTTTTCTTCATATTGAAACAAAACAGCAACACCTTCCGCAGATAACGAGAATTAGGCTCGTTCAAAAAATGGTTCAAATGGCTCTGAGCACTATGGGACTCAACTGCTGTGGTCATTAGTCCCCTAGAACTTAGAACTACTTAAACCTAACTAACCTAAGGACATCACACACATCCATGCCCGAGGCAGGATTCGAACCTGCGACCGTAGCAGTCGCGCGGTTCCGGACTGCGCGCCTAGAACCGCGAGACCACCGCGGCCGGCAATTAGGCTCGTAAGCTGACATTTTCAAACAAGAACAACTTTATGATGCAGACTCATATTGACTAATGTTTGAATGAGGTTATGTTGACCGAGCTCCAAGCTAACTGCCTGACGTCTGCGATATGTTTCTTTCGACCGCTACTTACCGTCGTCACCACCAATCGGCAAACGGCGGAAGCAAAGCTGTACACCTAGTATTTGACAGTTGTGAGTGATTCCTGTGACTGAAATCTGTTTGCATAGTCAAACGAAACCGAATGTTTTCGTCTATTTACTAGTATTACATTAGTTTTTTTTTGTCGAATGTCCGCTCTCGAAATCTTTGCTTAAGGCGGTTATTTGGAGGTCTCTCTGCATTTAATAATAATATCCTAACGAGACCATCCACCTGTACACAACTGAGTTATTTGATAACAGGTTCGAAGCTATAGACATTACCTGCCACGTAATTTATATACAGTGAAGCATTAAGTCCTCCAGCTCAACAGCGTGTTGGTTCACGAAATATAGCAGCCATTTTATGTCTTACAGATTGGACAAGTCCGTGCCAGGTTTGCGGACGTATGTGGCACCAGATGTCTATGTACAGGTCACGCAATTCTCTTAAATCACGAATCCGTGGTTTGTGAGTGCAGGGCTAGTGCCGGATTGCATCCCAAAACGTTCTCCATCGTTTTCGTATCGGGCGAATGTGGTGACCGAGACGTCCAAGTGAGTTTACTATCGCGCTCGTCAAACCACTGCAGCACGACTCTGGCCTTGCGACAAAGCAGTTACCGTGGTGGGGCATGCCATCGCCGTTAGGGAAGAAATCGAGGTGAAGGAATGCAGGTGGTCTGCAACAACGTTCACCGAGTCTGCAGATACCAGTAGTCCCGTGGATGCCCTCCACAGCATAACACTGCCCCCAACTATCTGCACCCGTGGTGTGGTACATGTTCACCTGGATGAAAATCTGGACACGATCATCGATCTGGTGCAAGAAGAAACGCTATTCGTCCTCGGCACGTTTCCATTCATTCACAGTCTAGTCTCGATGATTCCGTACCCACTGCCGTCATAACTGGTGATGCCGTGGGGTCAAATCAGAGTACAGAAGGGTCATCAACTGTGGATCCACATTTTCACCAGCGTGCGCTACACGGTGTGCTCCGAGAATCGTATCCCTGCACCAACATTGTACTCTCTCGTCAAATCTGCCACAGGTCACCGCCTATTAGTCAGGCTCCAGCTCTCGGCTGTGATACGAGTACGTCTACAGAGAGGCAAGTTAAGGGTTTATCCTTTTCTGTGTTTTCCACATAGTATATTTATTAAATTTCATGCGTGTTTCCCTATTTAAGAGCGTTAATCTCGCGTTTTTGTAAGTGTACACTCATTCAGTGTTTTGAGCAATAATTGCTTACAGAATAGCCAGCTACGTAACTCTTTAACGCATCAGCGTCCATTGGTCACGCATCGGGAGGGTAGCAAGTAGCATACCTAGGAGTGTCTGCTTTTATAGTTCGATTCTTCAGTTAGTCTTGCTAGAATGGGTAGGATGTGTGCATGCTGTGTGCGGACGCAGCAGTAGTTGGCGCAGTTCGCGAACAGCTGAACGTGCTCCTGCCAACAGTCAGTCACCTCCAGGCTGCTGCCTCGGGGTGCAGCGGTGGCGGAGAATCTGTCGCGTCGCATGGGACATACAAAGTGTCACTTTTGTTGCCCAAGGTCTCTGCTTCCGATGCACCTCCTAGTGCACACGACGCGGTAGATCCGCTCTCACAGCAGGGTGAGTGGCGGTTATCAACGCGTTCGCGTCGCTAGAGGCGGAGGGCCAATGAGGAGACTGGCCGCCTGGCCTCGCACGTTCACCCTGTGAGTGGACAGTTGGCCATTCCTTCAGCAGAATACAGGCAGGCACACGGGGGAGTGGTATACTGATCATTCTGAGCTCCAATATTAGGCGCGTTATGGAGCCCCTTAGGCAGATAGCGTTCAGAGCTGGAAAGAAAGCAGTGTGCACTCGGTATGTCTGCCTCATACGATATGTGGAGTCGGCCTTGCCGGTGGCTATCGAGGTTGCCGGTTGCAGTCATCCGCAAGTTGTGGCTCACGTCGGCACCACGACGCCTGTCGCATGGCTTCTGAGGCGGTCCTCAGTTCGTATAGGCGGCTGGTGGAGGTGGTTAAGACTGGTGGCGTCGACCACAGGGTGCAAGCGCAGCTCGCGATTTGCAGGATTGTTCCCAAAGTTTCTCGGGGTCCTTTGGTTTGAAGCCGAGTGGAGGGTCTCAACGAAACGATTCGTTGAGTGACGGTGTTGGCTGTAGATTTCTAAATCTGCATTATCGATTGGGGACATATTGGACTCCCCTTGACAGGTCAGGGATGCACTACACTAAGGGGCCAGCTACTCGGATAGCAGAGTACTTGTGGAGTGCACAAGAGGCTGTTTTAGGATAGGCGGTAGTTTGAGGTGTTCCGATGAACACTCGCCACTCGATTCACAGCAAGGGAAGTGAAATGGCGTTCAGAATAAAGACAGACTGTAACAATTTTATCAGTAAACTGTCGAATTATTCGTAATTAAGGTCCCTAATTTACTACCTCCAGGAAAGTTCTCGCTCTCAAATTATTCTTGGGACTGACAGCTGACTGATACCCGAAGTTGAAAGCTCCGAGATATTTAGCGAGTCGTGGAACGTGTATCGGAAAGACAGATTAGCGGCTATAGGAGGGGTAGTGTTCATTGCAGTTAACAAAAATATTGTCTCTATTGGCGTCGAAAATGAGTGTGACAGTGAAGCCGTTTGGTCGCATATAACAGGTGTAGGTGAAACTAAGTTAATTGTTGGATGTTTCTTCCGGCCACCCGATTCCGCTGTGGCAGTTCCAGAGTCATTCAAAGAACGTCTACCATAAATAGCGCATAAGTATTCATATCATGCAATACTAGTTGGAGGCGGCTTTAACCTCCTGGGTATAGACTAGGATGCCTACGGATTCATTGCGGGGGTACAAACAGACAGCCATGCGAAATACTTTTGAACACGTTTTCTGAAAATTGTCTTGAGTAGCTAGCCAGGCAGCCCCGATGCAATGGAAATATTTTAGACCTTGTAGCTACTAGTAGGCTGGACCTCATCGACAGTCTCAATACAGAAACGAGGACTAGCGAACATGATGTCATTATGGAAACTATCATTACGAAAATAGTAAATCAGTCAAGAAGGCTAGGAGAGTATTTCTGCTAGATAGAGCTGATAAGCAGTTATTAACACCTCACTTAAGACAGTGAATTGGCATCATTTAGTATTAGTAAGATGAATGTAGACGAATTACGGGCAAAGTTTAAGCAGATTGTAAATCGCGGTCTGGAGAGGTACGTGCCTAGTATGTGGATAAAAGATGGAAAAGACCCGCAATGGTTTAATAACAAAATTCGCCGGATGCTGAGGAAGCAGAGGCTGTTGCATTCTAGGTTCAAAATGGAAAGCACAAACGACGACAAGCGAAGCTTAGTAGAGATTCGGGTGTCTGTGAAAATATCTATGAACGAAGCATAGAGAAACTACCACCTTAGCAAAAGATCTGGTAGAGAACACGAGAAAATTCATGTCATATGTAAAATCGCTAAGCGGGTGAAAGGCTTCCATTCAGTCCCTTGTTGACCAGTCTGGTGTGGCAGTTGAAGATAGCAAAACGAAAGCCGAAGTTTTAAATTTCACGTTCAAGAAATTGCTCATGCAAAAGAACTGTGCAAACATCCAGTCATTTGACCATCGGACAGACTCCCGTATAGGCGTCATAGATATGAGGATACCTGGCGTAGAGAAGAAACTTAAAGATTTGAAAACACATAAATCACCAGATCCGGATGGAATCCCAGTTTGATTTTACAAAGAGTACTCTACGGCATTGGCCCCTTACCTAGCTTTCATTTATCGTGAATCTCTCGCCCAACAAAAAGTCGCAAGTGACTGAAAAAAAGCGCAGGTGGTGTTAGAAAGCATCGCTCGTGCGAAAGTCAACTTGCCCTTTCCTCACATGATATACTGATAATTATGGATGAAGGGCAACAGTCAGATTCCATATTTATAGATTTCCAGAAAGCGTTGGACACGATGCCCTATTGCACGCTGTTAACTAAGGTAAGAGCATGTGGAATAACTTCACAGATATGTTAGTGGCTCGAAGACTCCTTAAATAATATAGCAATATAGCCCAGTTTGTTGTCCTCGACGGCGAGTGTTCAGAGACAAGGGTATCGTCAGGGGAGCTTCATGGAAGTGTGATAAGAGCGCTGTTGTTCTTTGTATACGTAAACGGTTTGGCTGACACGGTGGGCAGCAATCTGAGTTTGTTTGCTGATAATACCATTCGACTTGGGCAAAATTTCCAGTTGGTGTGACGAATGGCAGCTAGCCCTAAATGTGGAAAAATGTAAGTTAATGTGGATGAGTAGGAAGATTAAACCCGTAATGTTCGAATACAGTATTACTAGCGTCCTGGGTCACACAGTTAAGTCGTTTAAATATCTGGGCGTAACGTTGCAAAGCGATATGAGGTGGAAGGAGCATGTGAGAACTGTGGTAGGGAAGGCAAACGGTCGACTTCGGTTTACTGGGAGAATTTTAGGAAAGAGTGGTTCACCTGTAGCGGAGACCGCGTATAGGAAGCTGGTGGGGCCTATTCTTGAGTACTGCTCGAGTGTTTGGGATTCGAACCAGATCGGATTGAAAGAAGACATCGAAGCAATTCAGAGGAGGGTTGCTACATTTGTTACCGATAGGTTCGAACAAAACTTAATTGTTACATAGATGCTTCGGGAACTCAAATGCCAATCCCTGGAGGAAAAGCGGTGTCCTTTTCGGGAGACACTATTGAGAAAATTTAGAGAACCGGCATTTGAAGCTGACTGCCGAATCATTCTGATACCGCCAACATACATCGCGTGTAAGGGCCACGAAGGTAAGATACGAGAAATTAGGGCTGATACGGAGGCGTACAGACTGTCGTTTTTCCGTCGCTCTATTTTTGAGTGGAACATCAGGGGAAATGGCAAGTAGTTGTACGGGGTACCCTCCACCACGCACCTTACGTTGGCTTGCGGAGTATCTATGTAGATACAGATGTAGGCAATCGCTGTTCTGTGATTAGGCGTGGACGACCATCCACTTCTACACTCTCCTTCGCCACCGCGAAGCGTTCAGTATCGCAATGGCAGTGGTCATCATAATGTTTAGCTCATTGCTACATTAAGTATGCTCAGAAACAGCATGAAAATTCTGTAAGGCTGATGCAGGGTAGAATGGGCTGGGAAATAATTGTTAAGAAAAAAATTCGATACGTAGTTGCGTTTCTGAGTCAAATGACATTGAAGTTAGTCCAAGCAAGCCATTTCGCGCAGAATGGAGCGGCCCGTCGTGTACAGTTAGTGTCAGTTCCTCTCACAGCGTAGACGATAGCGCACGAGACTCTTCAGTCTTTGGCTCGGGTTCGATCCATACTACCATCCCATGCCCCACCTTTGTATCGCTCTCTCGTTCGGTTTTAGAGAACCAAACGTTTGGCGACACCATCTCTTGCTGGTAGCTCGAATTTGCCTACCAATCGGTCTGATTGGCTACTTTCGGTGCTAATTAGCTAACGGCGTAACGTATCGAATTTCTTTCTTAACAATTACTTCTCGGCGCTACCTACCCTGCAACACCCTCGCAAGCTTTTCAGACCGACCTTCACTTCTCACGATGCCACCCATGTACGAACGAAATAGAGCGTTGTGTAAGCCGTGTCGATTCCGACAGAGGAGCTATTAGTTTTTTAGAAAAATCGTGATACGCGAACACAAAATACGTTCCATAATTCAACATACTAACGTCAGTGAAAGTGGTAGTAGATCGGTGTCTCTTTGTGGGAAAGTATACGCTGTGTCGGGGCTTCTACGTCACTCGGCCCGAGGCCGAGCCGGCTGCGCCTTACGTGTGCAAACGCACTCAAAGAACTGAGAAATAAACGAAAATGAAATTAAATATTTAAATAATATCGCAAAACTTTGCCACATGATGTAAAAACGTACCAATATTTTGAGTTGCAGCATAATCCGCTAATTACTTGCCAAAAGAAATCTACATTTTACAAAATTTCGGAAGCCTCTAATATAACGATAGAAAGTTGTAACTTCGGGATTAAGTTCCAGTTTTATATAAAAACATTTTCAAGTTGTTAAGTAAAAACTGACTCTTGTACTATAATTGATAAAAATATGATACAGTACATTATGTAGTCCTTAGAAATAAGTTACAATGATGTCCGCCCCCGGTAGCTGAGGGCCCCGGTTCGATTCCCGGCTGGGTCGGAGATTTTCTCCGCTCAGGGACTCGGTAGCCGGCACGATAGCTCAACGTGTTCGGTCAGAGAGCTGGTTGCCCTCTGTAATAAAAGCTGAGTGAAAGGATCAACAACGAAGATGAACGGATGTGACGTCCGCAACGACCAACCACAACGATAAAAAAAAAAAAAAATCTACGCGCCAGCATGTCAATCCGTCAATCCTAAGGGTCTGGGTTCGATTCCCGACTGGGTCGGAGATTTTCTACGCTCAGGGACTGGGTGTAGTGTTGTCCTAATCATCATCATCCCTATCGACTCGCAAGTCGCCGAAGTGGCGTTAAATCGGAAGACTTCCACCCGGCGAACGGTCTACCCGACGGGAGGCCCTAGTCACACGACATTTTAGTTACAATGATGAAATAACATCACTATATTTGCATGAAGTAATGATGGAGCTATAACTAATTAGAAGATAATCAGGTAGCGTTACAGAAGTACAGGCGGTAGAATAGAAGCAGTTGCCGGCCGGAGTGGCCGAGCGGTTCTAGGCGCTACAGTCTGGAACCGCGCGACCGCATCGGTCGCAGGTTCCAATCCTGCCTCGGGCATGGATGTGTGTGATGTCCTTAGCATAATTAGGTTTAAGTAGTTATAAGTTCTAGAGGACTGATGACCTCAGAAGTTAAGTCCCATAGTGCTCAGAGCCATTTAAACCATTTTTAGAAGCAGTTCAGAGGTCACAATGTATACTCGGTTCCAATAGAAAAATTCTGGAAGTTGTTATTTAAGAGACAACTCACGGAAAATTTTATAGTACGCCCATAGAGTACAGAATCGATTGTAGAAAAACTGGGGTGCTTCTTAGTCTTCAACTTACAACGATATGTGAAATTTTGTAGTCAAAAAGGATGCCTTGTGACCACTGCTTTAGGCACTTAAGACGTTCTAATTACAGGTGCTGTGTTTGCCGTCCGTCGGAAGCAGCACCGAGGGTATAGAAGGACCACTGTAGTTGCATAGGAGGTGATCCGATCGTCGTCAGTTGCCCGAGATGCATCTCAGAATGTGCCGTAATACTGTCCGCGTACGGGTCCACTGAGCGTCGTTTGGCTTTGAATGCTTTTCAGTCGAATTAGATATTGTTCATATTTTATGCAAATGTGTAAAAGTGTACCTCCTAGAAAGCTTGTGTTTTACTTTCGATGTTTTGATTCGTGGGCCGCCCGTGGTATTGTAGAAAACCGCGTGGTAAGCGGCGTAGCCTATTCACTACATTTAAGCGAGCAATTTACTGTACTTAATTAACAGATGGACTGATAATTAGTAATACTTGCAACATCGAATAGAAGTCATCTCTGAAATACGTCGAGTGCTGATTACGATAGAAAAACTTCAATGAACTGCATAAATGTTACTTTTGGTGAATTGGGCTCCAACCCAGATTTTGTTTTGACCATCTGCCAACATTTCCTCTAGCAATATTACTAAACCACTACCATTTCCAGGAAATTAACTCTTTCCATTATGTCACTAACCTTTTTCGGTCGTTTGACATCTACAGCTTTCTTTCTTTCCTCTTTACGTATCCCACATTGATCCTTCCATTCCTCTTTGATCTGTTACTCAGTCAATGTCCATGTCTCACAACCGTAAATTATTACTGGTATTATGCACTGGTCTAAAGCTGTATTCTTCAGCTCCGCCGATATCATAGTATTTTTAGTAATATTTCCAGCCTAATTTAATATGTCGAGATATTTCAGGTCTGAAATCTCCTTTCATATTAAAAAGTCACCCAGAGAGACATATTCTGTGACGTTTCGCAGATGTGTACTTTTGTCACGCATTCTCGTGCTTCCTTCTGGTGTGCATTCATTCATCGTGATCTTGGTTTTCTCACAGTGTATTTTTAGACCAACTTCAGAGCATACTGACGCAAGTTCACTAAGTTCCTGTTTATAATTATTGCTTTAGATCCGTCCATTCACAACGTAATAAACCAAATTTTTGTTGTCATACGCGTTTCGCTTTTATTATTTGTCAGATGTCTTCAGTGACCTGGAATACAGGGTGTTACAAAAAGGTACGGCCAAACTTTCAGGAAACATTCCTCACACACAAAGAAAGAAAATATGTTATGTGGACACGTGTCCGGAAACGCTTACTTTCCATGTTAGAGCTCATTTTATTACTTCTCTTCAAATTACATTTATCATGGAATGGAAACACACAGCAACAGAACGTACCAGCGTGACGTCAAACACTTTGTTACAGGAAATGTTCAAAATATCCTCCGTTAGCGAGGATACATGCATCCACCCTCCGTCGCATGGAATCCCTGATGCGCTGATGCAGCCCTGGAGAATGGCGTATTGTATCCACAATACGAGCACGAAGAGTCTCTACATTTGGGTTGCGTAGACAAGAGCTTTCAAATGCCTCCATAAATGAAAGTCAAGAGGGTTGAGGTCAGGAGAGCGTGGAGGCCATGGAATTGGTCCGCCTCTACCAATCCATCGGTCACCGAATCTGTTGACGAGAAGCGTACGAACACTTCGACTGAAATGTGCAGGAGCTCCATCGTGCATGAACCACATGTTGTGTCGTACTTGTAAAGGCACATGTTCTAGCAGCACAGGTAGAGTATCCCGTATGAAATCATGATAACGTGCTCCCTTGAGCGTAGGTGGAAGAACATGGGGCCCAATAAAGACATCATCAACAATGCCTGCCCAAACGTTCACAGAAAATCAGTGTTGATGACGTGATTGCACAATTGCGTGCGGATTCTCGTCAGCGCACACATGTTGATTGTGAAAATTTACAATTTTATCACGTTGGAATGAAGCCTCATCCGTAAAGAGAACATTTGCACTGAAATGAGGATTGACACATTGTTGGATGAACCATTCGCAGAAGTGTACCCGTGGATGCCAATCAGCTGCTGATAGTGCCTGCACACGCTGTACATGGTACGGAAACAACTGGTTCTCCCGTAGCACTCCCCATGCAGTGACGTGGTCAACGTTACCTTGTACAGCAGCAACTTCTCTGACGCTGACATTAGGGTTATCGTCAACTGCACGAAGAATTGCCTCGTCCATTGCAGGTCTCCTCGTCGTTCTAGGTCTTCCCCATTCGCGAGTCATAGGCTGTTCCGTGCTCCCTAAGACGCCGATCAATTGCTTCGAACGTCTTCCTGTCGGGACACCTTCGTTCTGGAAATCTGTCTCGATACAAACGTACTGCGCGACGGCTGTTGCCCCGTGCTAATCCATACATCAAATGGGCATCTACCAACTCCGCATTTGTAAACATTGCACTGACTGCAAAACCACGTTCGTGATGATCACTAACCTGTTCATGCTACGTACTGGTGTGCTTGTTGCTAGTACTGTAGAGCAATGAGTTGCATGTCAACACAAGCACCGAAGTCAACATTATCTTCCTTCAATTTGGCCAACTGGCGGTGAATCGAGGAAGTACAGTACATACTGACGAAACTAAAATGAGCTCTAACATGGAAATTAAGCGTTTCCGGACACATGTCCGCATAACATCTTTTCTTTATTTGTGTGTGAGGAATTTTTCCTGAAAGTTTGGCCGTACCTTTTTGTAACACCCTGTATACGTATACTTGTGTTTAAATTACTATGCTTTAGTCCGCAGCTCGTGGTCGTGCGGTAGCGTTCTCCCTTCCCACGCCCGGGTTCCCGGGTTCGATTCCCGGCGGGGTCAGGGATTTTCTCTGCCTCGTGATGACTGGGTGTTGTGTAATGTCCTTAGGTTAGTTAGGTTTAAGTAGTTCTACGTTCTAGGGGACTGATGACCGTGGATGTTAAGTCCCATAGTGCTCAGAGCCAGAGCCAATTACTATGCTTTACATTTAGGACATAACATGTTGAGGCTATAAACAGTTCTGGCACTTCCTGCTTCTCTATGATGTAGTGATCGTATACATTTCTACAATAGTTCTTTTTCCTGTTTTCAAGCTGTTCTTCTTCTGCTTGCTGCCAACGGAATTTCTTTTTCACAGCACTAGAAAATGAACGTTTGTTGTGTTTTGGATGGTGTTGTCAACTACTGAGCGCTATTACCAATTGCTGAATGTGTGCTTGAGATATGTCATCCATCCACGCTTGTGCGTGTGCGTGCGTTTGCCTGTGTGTGTGTGTGTGTGTGTGTGTGTGAGAGAGAGAGAGAGAGAGAGAGAGAGAGAGAAGGGAGGGGGCGAGAGACAATATGCATTTGATCGTGCGTAGAAAAGGATTTCTTTAAATTATATTTTCATTTCCGTTATTAAGTTTAGCGCAACTCGTGTGGGTGCAGGGGTTTCGGCTCGTGCGAGAATACTACTAGAATTCTGAAACAAAAAAACCTTTAACTCGAGAAAATCTGCTTGTTCAGTTTTAGAAACTGATTTACATTGGATAATCCCGTAGCCCTACCTTCGACGGATTGTGAAGAGAAGGAGCTTATTGTTAGAAGAGGCGAGACTCTCCACCGTCTCCCCGCGGCCTGGTAACTTGATACCCTGCAAGACACCGAAGCCCAGAGATGACTGCGCGGAATTTCGAACACAAAGAACCCGGCAGTATCTGATTACAAGATTAGTGGTCTACATCTTGCGCACGTCACATCGTGTGACTAATACTACGGAGCGATATAAATGGGACGATCGCGTGAAATGATTACTAGGGTACGCAAATGGAAGACTTAGAACACTTCTGGGAAATCAGGCATCGAAAGAATTGTGAGATGGGCTGCTAACTTGGTATAGCCCATATCAAAGTCCAACAGAAATGCTCGGGGGACGCAAAAGCGAATCCCTGGAAGAAAGGCGGTGTAATTCTTGCGGAACACTTTTAGATAAATTTAGAGATACTATATTCGAAGGATACTATGAGACCATCTTGGGTCTCACGTTTGGATCGTGAAAAGAGATATAAGGAAACTTAAAAGGGCATATAATTAGTCATTTTGGAACAGGAAAGAAAAACAATAATATTAGTTCGATGTACCCTTCGCCGTGCAGTTTCTTGCTGTGTATAAAAATGGATGTAGACCAACCAGCAAACAGCATCTCACAATGCTTCTGACTGGGTACTGAGAAGGGTTGTCTTACTGACAAGGGGAATGCCTCAGACATGGCTGACCGATTCGGTTCATTTTTGGTTTGCTGCTTGTGTACAACCTAAAACCAAAGATTCTTAAGATATTTTAGCTCAGCGTCCCTCCGCTTTTGACAAAACCGTCCCTAAAATTCATGAAGCGCAGACGACTCAGAATTGACAGGATTGATAGAGAATTGAAAATCGAGCGTTTTTCATTGCCATACATGGGGTCCCCAAACGCATATTTTCCTAGAAATTGAGGAAAAGAACTGCTTTGACCACCAGTTATACATCCATTAGGAAACGTTCTTAAACCAAAGCGACGCTGGCGTAGCGACGGAAGCACCTAGCTGGGGAGCAGAGAACATTTGTTCGATTCTCTACTTCATTCTGCGGCTTTCTTTACGTGTATTTTTTCCGTATCGAAATTGTTAGGAATAGGAAGTCTAATAAGGTAATCAGTAAGGAATAATAACAAGTTAGTCAAATAAATTTCTCAAACAACTACGAATAGTAAAGAATTAAAACTATAATCCTCGCTGTTTGAAAACAATTCCGGGTAATAGTGTTGCGAATTCGTCACTACAGACCACAGACAGCTGACCGCACGATGTCTGTTACAGCCACTCGCGGTGCAGAACTTTCTTCGGAAGTTTCAAAATTGCAAAGTACTTCTGCAAATAAAGCAGGAATTGCACAATCGCGCGGATGAAACGACGATTCGTAGCATAATTTATACCCTGTAAAGAACCGTTTTTCAATGTGAACCAAGTCTATTTTCCGTCAAATCTTCGGGAGGAACGCTGTAGCTAGGCGAAAATTGTATTCATTAGATGTAGTTGCTTCGAAGGATGGTGAGTACATGTAAAGCAGTGATTGAGAGAGCCATTGTAGGGCAACCAGCATTAAAACTGCAATTCTTTACTAAGAAATTTGACTATATTCTTAGTATTCCTTATTGGTTACCTTATTAACCCTGTTTTTCCAACCAGTTTCGATATAGAAAACAAAACAAATGAAAAAAGCTGTAGTTTCTTTTTTGCTTTCTTTGGAAGCTTCTGTTTGGCAAGAAGTATTAACATCAATATTTTTCAAAGAAACACAGATTTTACTGTAGGAAGGAGGGCGGGGTAGTGGGTGGGGGCGCAGGGTGCAAATGGTTCAAATGGCTCTGAGCACTATGGGACTCAACTGCTGAGGTCATTAGTCCCCTAGAACTTAGAACTAGTTAAACCTAACTAACCTAAGGACATCTCACACATCCATGCCCGAAGCAGGATTCGAACCTGCGACCGTAGCGGTCTCGCGGTTCCAGACTGCAGCGCAGAACCGCGCGGCCACTTCGGCCGGCCCGGGGCGCAGGGTGGGTAGCGGCCTGGCCACGGTGTATCCCTCACCACCAACGGATTAGGACAAGTGAGGAGATATCAGTAGTGGGACCCACTTTTTTACCGCACCTAGAATACGTGCTGCTATCACCACTTCGTGCAGTAAGTAAAGAAAACAAATCATCCCGGGACTGTCCCACTCCGTTGCGATATCTAAGGGGAAAACGGGAAACGTGCGATGTAGCATGATGCAGAGGGGTGCGCCGCTGCTCTGCATACGCTTGAACATCCAGGTATGTCTTCACGCACGTCTACATCTACATCTACAGCCATACTCCGCAAGCCACCTGACGGTGTGTGGCGGAGTGTACCTTGATTACCTCTATCGGTTCTCCCTTCTATTCCAGTCGCGTATTGTTCGTGGAAAGAAAGATTGTCGGTATGCCTCTGTGTGGGCTCTAATCTCTCTGATTTTATCCTCATGGTCTCTACCGCGAGATATACATAGGAGGGAGCAATATACTGCTTGACTCCTCGGTGAAGGTATGTTCTCGAAACTTCAACAAAAGCCCGTACCGAGCTACTGAGCGTCTCTCTTGCAGAGTCTTCCACTGGAGTTTATCTATCATCTCCGTAACGCTTTCGCGATTACTAAATGATCCTGTAACGAAACGCGCTGCTCTGCGTTGGATCTTCTCTGTCTCTTCTATCAACCCTATCTGGTACGGATCCCACACCGGTGAGCAGTATTCAAGCAGTGGGCGAACAAGCGTACTGTAACCTACTTCCTTTGTTTTCGGACTGCATTTCCTTAGGACTCTTCGAATGAATCTGTCTGGCAACTGCTTTACCGACAATTAATTTTATATGGTCATTCAATTTTAAATCACTCCTAATGCCTACTCCCAGATAATTTATGGAATTAACTGCTTCCAGGTGCTGACCTGCTATGTTGCAGCTAAATGACAAATGATCTTTCTTTCTATGTATTCGCACCACATTACACTTGTCTACATTGAGATTCAGTTGCCATTCCCTGCACCATGCGTCAATTCGTTGCAGATCCTCCTGCATTTCAGTACAATTTTCCATTGTTACAAACTCTCGATATACTACAGCATCATCCGCAAAAAGCCTCAGTGAACTTCCGATGTTATCCACAAGGTCATTTATATGTATTGTGAATAGCAACAGTCCTACGACACTCCCCTGCGGCACACCTCAAATCATTATTACTTCGGAAGACTTCTCACCATTGAGAATGATATGCTGCGTTCTGTTATCTAGGAACTCTTCAATCCAGTCACGCAATTGGTCTGATAGTCCAGGTTATTCCACCTACAGACGATCGTGTTATCGTCAGTTCAGTCACTGGACATCTTCTTCTACCAGTTAATGAACCACTTGAGTGGAAGATCGAGTAGGGCGCTCACTAAGTAATTAGAAAAATGTTGCCTGTACTTCGGGTTCTCTACAATCTTACTATGACGCTGTTGTAGGAAGTTCCAAAAGTCCACTACGTGTTTACGTTAATCGTAAAATAAATATTTCCCTGCGTGCTCACGGACCCACAACTGTGCGTTGGTTTTGGTGCGCGGGTAATAAGGACCATCCGGAAAAAGTAAAAGCCGAGATGCAATATTTTTCGGGGTTACTCGTAGAAAGTACGCAAATTTTTGTTGTGCCAAGGGCCATACATCTTCTGCTGCGCCAGATCTGAGACGATGCTAGTCCGGGTCCGGTACTCTGTTTTCCGCGAGTCCGCGCGGAAGCGCAATCGGGTGACCGGCTTACCGCTGGCTGTGATGCTGTTTGCGTCCAAGACGATCGGTGGATGCCTCCATTGTAGGACGCGATATATCTCCCGTGCCGTCGCCTGTTTCATCATTGATAGTTCCCTGCGGACAACTGTATTCGAGGTAGAGGTGACCGATGTTGTAGACAGGCGGGGGCATATCTTACGTCGTAAGGGAGGAAGGAGCAAACCCGTCAAACGTTCCGGGTAAAACCTTCCAGTCTCCTCTTTATCTCTTTTGTTACGCAACCTTCCCTTCTAAAATAACCTATGAAACCTTCCCTTATGATTTATATCTCTTGCTTAATAATAACAAATGAAATCTTCCCTTTGAAATTAATTCTCTTTCTCAATAATAGTAAGTGCAATCTTCGCATACAAATTTAAATGCTGCTTATTAAAAGTGATTTGCTGATTATTTCGACGAAACATGGAATGTGTCGTCGTCGTGGCCCTCAGTCGTTACCTGCAATAACCCAAAACTGTTCCTCACCTTTTTTACTGTTACTGGATCGCCATCTGGCTGCTACATCGAACTGTGACATGAATATACTTACTCTATTTTACTATACTCTATTAGCTGCTGGTGGGCTGTCATAATAAGTGGATGTTTTTATTACCAAAGCTGACGTTATTCTTTAATAGCAAAGCTGACGTTATTCTTTAATTAATTTGACTGAAGTTACGTAATTCATAGTTAAACTTTTTCTTGACAATAGTAAAACTTTTGCAAATTTTTACGTTGATTGTTTTTGGGGTGGATTATAATCAGTAATGGTATATTGCTGGCAAAAATTAATTATATTCGGAAAACGATTCTTCAAATATTTACTGTTGGTAATGAAATGATTTTACAAACGTTCAAATGGGACTTACGTTTCACAATAATCTTATAACAAACATTGCGCAAAAATACCTTCAGTAGTCTTGAGTTTCTAAAAAAAAAAATTCAATAATATTAGTTCCTCTTATGATAATAGTTAGCTGATGTCTTGTACGTCCGTTTATAATCTCTTGTATATCATAGCTGGTGGCTGGCAGGCACACCGCTCCTCTCAACCTTTCGCTTCAGACCTGCTACCGAATCGCTTCACATCTCGCTTACTACTGACTTCCTAGGAAGGCTAATGTGCGGTGTCTCCCGCCAACAATGCTTTCTGGTGTAGATAATCCCTGCTACCATTACAAAATGTATCAATACGCGGTCTTTCCCGCTCTTTTCTTAAAATGTATCGATAAGCGGTCTGTCCCGCCCTTTTTAAAATTATATCAATGTGCGGTCTCTCCCGCCAACAATACTTTCGTGCAGACATTCCCTGCTACCACAATTATTTCCAAAATGATTAATATTAATTATTCCTGTTAATAAAATATAAACACATTTCATAAATTGTGGTTTGACAATAGACAATAGAAATATACACGTCTTACACGGGTTGTGGCGCCACAGCATGATGTGCGAACCGACAAACAGGGCCATCTCTGTAGTGGACGTGGACTAGGCCGAGACGTCTTCTGTCTGGGGGAAGGGTCAGCGATTCATAATCGATTCTGAAGAGCATGGCGGTACTGACGTACCTCCAAATGCCGCTAATATACGTCGAGCTATCTTTAACATTATTGGAAATATATGCGCTAGGTGTGGAATGCGTGATGCTAAGTAAATACTGACGAAGTACGATCTTTGAAATTTTCGGGAGTCCGTGGACGAAGGTTGGCGATCTTGTCCCGAATTTGTTGTAACAAGCGGAGGTAGTCACGAGCCGCAGTGCGCCGTATATCGTCGTTAAACTTTACTCCAACTCATTAGATAGCACCACTAAGCCGTAGGTGGTCAACACACGCTGGGTCTATGTTCATGGTAACCGATCTCTTTACATTCAGACAGCTGTCGGAAGCCTCACGGTATGTGTCAAATCATTCTAATGCGCTAGTCACATCATCATCATTGCGGAGCGCGAGCACCAGGTCGTCTGCGTACACTGTACAGCGAAATGTGACGCCGTGTAACGTTACACAGGTTGACGGAGGCTGCAAAGGAGAGGTGTCCCACTGACGAGTCCTGAGAGGGAGCAGGAAGGACTGCACGAATGCGCGTCATGCAACTTACAGACGAGGTACGTCGAGAACAACTCTGCTAATGGGCCGCCTGCTCTTCACTTGCTTGGCTGAAAAGTAGGCTATTGAGTGTGTTAGAGTACGGAACTCGGCAGGAATATCGGGGATCCGAGGAGGATACATAAAGCGAGAGATAGGATTACTATTACTGGAAGCACCCCCTGGCAAATTCCCTATGTACAAGTCTATATAAAAAGTATCTACATTTGGTTATAAGACTTCCTATTTTTCTCTGAGCCTAAGTCTCGTGGTGCAGAGCGTGCCGGCCTAAGTGTCGACAGTATCGGATTCCTCCAAGTCCAGCCCCTGCCACACAGTGACACTCTCAATCCTCCTCCCGACGACTATGCAACAAAAGACCTTTCTATTAGGGTGGATAGCCCTTTTATAGGCGTCTTTGCGCACGGCCCCATTCCCCTGGAAGTTTCTACCCTTTCGTACACGGGTGGGGCTGATCGCGCGGGAGCGCGTACTCGCATGATATTTCCTCACTGACTGTGTTCAGAGGTCACTTTTCCTCTCTTACCCCGAGCCTCGTGATGCTACAGAGTCCGCCCTTGTTTTCAGAACAAATAGTAAACAGTAGCTGCGTCCGGTCACGTACGCACCTCTACTGCTCTGGCTGAGAATTTATGTTCTACTATACTACTGAATTTAGCTTGTTCTTTCTGCTGTTTGCGACAGCGTAGAGTAAACTCGATAGGGGACAGCCGTGGCGCACTGATCTGGAAAGCGGTAAGGACTGCGTGACACAGCCGTTGAAGAACACCGTCGAAGTCACCCCACGGACGAAGCACATCACGACGTTTATGAATTGCTGTGGGTACTGTGTGTGTTGGAGAATGGACGTCAGTTACACGTGATCCACCAGATCTAAAGCTTCACTGAAGTCTAGTGACGCTAGCGATATTGGGATGTGGCGTGCCCTCGCTAGGGCTATCATGTCACGGTTTGCTATGTGGGTATCATTAATGTCCCTGATGAAAGCCTGATCTGGTGAGATGATATTAAGTGGGGTCGGCCGTGTACTGGTCGCTAACAGTGTGGGGAGTATCTTCATGTCGCAGTTGAGGAGTGTCAGCAACGGTAATCATGTACTGTTGACAGGTATAATCATTCCTTCAACGAAGGTTGCTGGGAGCAGCACCACGCGGGACGTAAGCTACCGACAGGTGTCCGTCAGCTTGCGAGCCAGTAAATACTGAAAAGTTCTCTCAGACTCCAGTCGGAGTCCACCGTGGCCAAAAGACGTGTTCGACGCTCCTTTACCTATGTAGTCGATAATTTCTTCTTCCGAATTCCGTCCAATAATTCAGTTCGTTAGTCCGGTGGAACAGTGTCATAAACCAGTCGTGAGACACCTGTCAACGTCGCTGGGTTGGAACATTGAACTGAATACAGTCGTGCATAACGGTCGAAGAAGACTGCGCTAATATCACGCTGTGGTGTGAGGCTGCAGCCATCTGCAATAGTGATGGCCTGTATCGGAGCCCGTCGTCGTTATTTACGGTCTCGTATGACGTGGTAAACAGTGGTTGGTTCCATTGCTGTTCTGTCTTGTGCTCGCGCTCGGACGATCGTCCTTTCTAGGTGACAATGCATATGGTGAATTGTCTGTCGGTCCGGTGTTGGTGGCAGGGGGCACATTCGCAAAGACGGTGAAATAAAAGTTTAGGGTGCGCCGTCTTCGAGCTGCGGTCTCACGACTGTACGTAATCAGATTTCTTCGTGGGGCTGATTTGGTGCAGTTTAACAGTAGGAGGACCGGCGTTAGCGAACTACCTGAAAGGACCACTACAAGTCAGTTTGACCGGTGACGTTTACCTTTCTTTTTTCAGTTTAACTTGTTAAATTAATTAAATACGGTGTCTTTAAATGTCGCTAGTGTATTTTGCTCATTCTACTGATGTGTTATGCTTAAGTTTTTCTATAGCATCTATAATTAACTAAAGAAAAAAGAATATCACTAAGGAATAAAGCATAAATACAATATTCACAGAAACTAAACTATATTACTAACTTACAACCCCAAATAAATATGTAATTATAAAATACCATTTTTTATCTTTTTGATTTGTCCTTAATTAAAACCCCAAACAGGCCGTAAACATATATTTATTAGGAAATGCAAAGAAAACTTTTCATAAACTGCTGTGCCAGTTACGAGAAAATAACATTATCTTTCTCTATGGCATGTTTGCTGTCAGAGCCGCCATCTTTATCAAAACACTTTGCATACTCGTACTGAACACTTCCCTCACATGGACCAAATATAAATTTCTTGCACTGCACACGCAGATTTGTAGTTTTGTTTGAATTTCTGCATTCTCCTATTTGGCAAGTCTTCCGCACTGGTGCCTTACATATTTCAGTAGTCGCAGTGAATGTATGAACAGGCTCTTCCCTTGAACATACATACAAAGAGAAGAGTTTTTCAGCTAATCTGGAAAGAAACATTCCCCAGCAGCACTTCCTCCAGTTGTCTTTCTGTAAACTATCCGTGCGCATATTCCGGCAAGGTCATAGGCCATCTGCGGCAGACTTGCTGGACTGTGTACAGGCGAGACCTCGGGTCCTAAAAATTAGTTCCAAATTTTGTGGAATTGTAAAAGCTCATCTGAATGAAAATACCGGTGCACCATAATAATGAGGGGCGCTAAACTTCCGCACAGCATGACAACACACTGGCAGAGCATAGCAATTAAAGTATGTCCACTGCTCCACTAAATAAAGTAAAATGTAAAGAAAAAGAGGGAACGAGATAACAACAGTGAAATAAAATAAGCTAAGCGGATGTAAAAATCCATTATTACACGTTTTAGAGACATGAAACCTAAAAATTATCGCATTGGTCAAAATGACCGACTGCCGTGCTGTAAGGTAAAAATTTTATAATTCGTTCAGCTTCTGTAACAGAAGTTTGTCTTTTACAGAAATTATAAACCACCAAACTATGTTGAAAGCCATGGAATACAAGCCCCCTAAATTGAAACTTGGGTATATATTAATTATTAAAAAACAATCATCTACCAACAACTGACGATGTACGATACGGTGGTAGGCTGCAGAGGCACAAATTCCGTGAATCCTCGGTGATGTATCGACAATCCGGAGAAGCGAGATGAGCGAGGATTAACTTCCAGGGATGTCGGCTGCGCCACAGTAGTGTATCACAGAAAGTACGAGTGCCCCTTTTCTAGAGACAGTACGAACACACTTTTTCCGGACGGAATACAAACACACTTTTGAATCATCCTCCCTCCCATCCCCCTCGTCGTTTCCTGTTGGCGGATACAAGCACACTTTTGATATGATGGGAAACCCTGAAATACGGGCGCACTTTTTATATCTGGGATCTGATTCCGAACCTCTTGGTTTCCAAACCATTCCCATCCACCTTCTGGAAATACTGGCACATACTAGTGCTTTTGAAGATGCGAGTGTAAACCTCGAAATGTATTGTGTAATGAAATAAAATTATGACTGTCGCAGATAATTGTTTTATTTCGAGATTTATTGTAGCAATTCCTCACAACAATCCGACATTGACGACATAAGGTTAATAATGGCAGTTTACATCTACTAACACCGAGAAACTTTTTGACTAACAAATTGAGGTCATTCAAATCAATTTATTAATTAAAATTTAACTGAATTAATATATCAATTAAAATTTAGAATTTTAACCGAATATAAAACAAGTGAAAATCTTACACAACTAAAATTTTAAATTTTTTTAATTTTTTAAAATATAAAAAAATTTTTATGTTTAAGAAATCTAATAAAATTTTTAATTTTCATTTTAAAAATCTAAAAATTCTTTTTATTTTTAAAAATTCCAGTATTTTTTGTTTTCCATTTTTAAAAGATTCACATGCAATAAATTTGTGTTTTCTATTAAAAAATAAATCAATTATATGTTCTTTGAGTCCCAAGAAATATTCCCAGCCATCATAATCAGCATTTAAATTCATAACTTCAATAAAATGTGAAAAACTTTTTATCGTAATTTTTAGTATATAATGTGTGAGTGACAAAAAACATGTTGGTAGATTTATCAAATGACACTGTTGATGTTTCTTTTAAAATATATTTTATGTGAAAGTTGTCTAACACTTCCAAAACTTTTAAAGACCCATTTATATAGAATTAAATTGTTTATTTTTTATATATTTTTGTATACATTGTTTACATTTGTTTGGATAGTGGTTTGGCTAGGAAGCTCTTACACATTCTCCACACAGTCCCGATAAATTCCAATGAGACTGACATATTTTTGGTGCTCTGAAGGAAGACATTCGTAGTCATCGATTGGCTTCGCATGAAGAGGTGCACGCCCGATACGAGACACTATCTTGTCTCACAGTGGGATAAATGTATTAACAGTTATGGCAATTATTTTTGAAGTAATAAACAGGTTACTCACTTTATTTCCATCTTGTTTTGATTTGACTGCCCCTTATAATAATAATAATAATAATAACTGAAATTATTCTGTTGGAAAGATTACATTTGTGAAATGAGTATCTGCTGCTGGGTAGTAGTGAGTAGCGTATTGCTGGAGTCATCCGCTGTAATACGCGGCGTCTGAAACTCTTGGAAACAGGCTCTGCAGCGTATGATACGATTCCTACAACGACGCATTGCAAGTTTCAACTAGTCTCAAGCATTTTCAGTTGGTGATTTCGTTCACAGCTGTAGGTCAGCAGCTGTAGAATATTTCCACAAAGATATAAAGTCAGTCGGCAGCTGCACAAGGAAACCTTCATTTAGTTCACTTTACCGGTTTCTACAGTGTATAGCAGTGCCGGCCAGATATTCTGCACGCGTGCGGTGCTCCTGCACATGTGCAACTTCCGGGTCACAGCGTACACGCCGCAGCCGTCAGCGGTCATGTAGTGCATGTTTCTACGCACAGATGTCGCTCCTCTGTTACACAAAGTGCGTTATCGACACCTCGTATGTATATCACAACCTGGGCTGTATCTGTAAGATCTGTTGCTTCATCGAGCGCAACAGAGAAAGCAACAAAGTATTTAGCCTTATTTATTAGCTGCCTGTGCAGATCGCCGGCCAAAACACTGATACGTCTTGTCACTGTTTGGATGGACTGATTTTTTGAAACCTGCTAACGTTCGTGAGACACACAAGTTCTGCAGCATCAATCAGACACCCTTTCACAAACTCTCCTTCGAAAAAGGGTTTCCCAGACTGTGCAATTCTTGATGCGATTTTAAAACTTGCTCGCAGTGACGATTTAGTGTGGTTGTCATTCTGGAAAATTGAAAACAGTATATTGTACAGCGTGCAGTAAAACAGACATAAATGTAACACATGAAACTAAGAGTTCAAAAAGTATCATTTACTTTGACGTACTGTAAAATCGAGTTGATGTGTCTCATCCATTTTCTTAAGGACATTTAATTTTGCTTGCCGTTCTTCACTGTCGAGTACACTACACTCGTCTTTGTGATATGTATTGTGATGTCTTTCAATTGAAAACTTACGCTGGACGCCTATTATTCGGCAGCACAGCAAACACTGTGAGTTTTTACCAACGGCTACAAAAAAGAATTGCAGTTCCCAGTCATTTTTAAACGACTGAGAACATAGGTCTCCCGTCCTTTGCTGTTTCACAGTGCTTGCCATTTCTCAGTACTTCTCTGTTAAGGTTACGGTCACCAGACTGGATATGTTGCGCTCTTGCTTGTACCACAGGGAAGTGGAGCCGCCGCCGTTCTTTTAGGACACACGTCTAATAACAGATGTCGCTGTCGCACACGTGCGCACATGTGCAGCACTTCCGCACGTGCAGCGTTTGCCCGGCCCTGGTACAGTGTCATCTTCAGAATTGAAACAGGCTCAAATCATTGATAAGCCAACGCCAAAATAAGAATCAGACGGTAGTGTCCTTTTCTAAAGAATCAATAAAAGAGAGTGCTTGCTCTAAAACTACACTCCTGGAAATTGAAATAAGAACACCGTGAATTCATTGTCCCAGGAAGGGGAAACTTTATTGACACATTCCTGGGGTCAGATACATCACATGATCACACTGACAGAGCCACAGGCACATAGACACAGGCAACAGAGCATGCACAATGTCGGCACTAGTACAGTGTATATCCACCTTTCGCAGCAATGCAGGCTGCTATTCTCCCATGGAGACGATCGTAGAGATGCTGGATGTAGTCCTGTGGAACGGCTTGCCATGCCATTTCCACCTGGCGCCTCAGTTGGACCAGCGTTCGTGCTGGACGTGCAGACCGCGTGAGACGACGCTTCATCCAGTCCCAAACATGCTCAATGGGGGACAGATCCGGAGATCTTGCTGGCCAGGGTAGTTGACTTACACCTTCTAGAGCACGTTGGGTGGCACGGGATACATGCGGACGTGCATTGTCCTGTTGGAACAGCAAGTTCCCTTGCCGGTCTAGGAATGGTAGAACGATGGGTTCGATGACGGTTTGGATGTACCGTGCACTATTCAGTGTCCCCTCGACGATCACCAGTGGTGTACGGCCAGTGTAGGAGATCGCTCCCCACACCATGATGCCGGGTGTTGGCCCTGTGTGCCTCGGTCGTATGCAGTCCTGATTGTGGCGCTCACCTGCACGGCGCCAAACACGCATACGAGCATCATTGGCACCAAGGCAGAAGCGACTCTCATCGCTGAAGACGACACGTCTCCATTCGTCCCTCCATTCACGCCTGTCGCGACACCACTGGAGGCGGGCTGCACGATGTTGGGGCGTGAGCGGAAGACGGCCTAACGGTGTGCGGGACCGTAGCCCAGCTTCATGGAGACGGTTGCGAATGGTCCTCGCCGATACCCCAGGAGCAACAGTGTCCCTAATTTGCTGGGAAGTGGCGGTGCGGTCCCCTACGGCACTGCGTAGGAACTTACGGTCTTGGCGTGCATCCGTGCGTTGCTGCGGTCCGGTCCCAGGTCGACGGGCACGTGCACCTTCCGCCGACCACTGGCGACAACATCGATGTACAGCGGAGACCTCACGCCCCACGTGTTGAGCAATTCGGCGGTACGTCCACCCGGCCTCCCGCATGCCCACTATACGCCCTCGCTCAAAGTCCGTCAACTGCACATACGGTTCACGTCCACGCTGTCGCGGCATGCTACCAGTGTTAAAGACTGCGATGGAGCTCCGCATGCCACGGCAAACTGGCTGACACTGACGGCGGCGGTGCACAAATGCTGCGCAGCTAGCGCCATTCGACGGCCAACACCGCGGTTCCTGGTGTGTCCGCTGTGCCGTGCGTGTGATCATTGCTTGTACAGCCCTCTCGCAGTGTCCGGAGCAAGTATGGTGGGTCTGACACACCGGTGTCAATGTGTTCTTTTTTCCATTTCCAGGAGTGTATATGATAGATGCTATGAGTGCGAGAAAAGTCCGTCACCAAACTGATCAGTCTGGTGGTTGACTTTCCCCGAACATACCGTGCATGATGGTAAATTTGACAGTTAATTGATTGCCACTCGGCGCACGTATGATATATTTTTAGAGACGTCACTCCCCTTTATTGAGTCTGTATCGAAGGACACTACCGTCTGATTCTTATTTTCACGTTGTCCTAGCAATGATTTGAGCCTGGTTTACTATTAGAGATGACAGTATGAACTGTTGAAACCGGGAAAGTGAACCAAATAAAGGTTTCTTGCGCAGCTGACGACTGACATTTTATCTTGTGGAAATTTTCAGTTGGATTCATGTTTGCTGATACCGCAGGCCATTACACAGAGTTGATCCGTGCCTCACAGAAGAAGGTGCTCACGAAACTGTTGCAATGTGCCCATGTGTTGTCGTCATGACAACTTAACGCATTGCCGAAATATTGACTTTAGGCTCAGACAATAGACCGGAGGATCCTGTCCCGATCGTCCAAGCCCTCAGATTATCCTCCATGGGGATGAGGAGCGTCCGATCTCCGTATTCGATGCTGGCCGACCGTCCTGTTAAATCTCTTGTACAACATGTTTGACAAGGGAACTGGTACCTGGCTACCTTCACATTCTTATATGATTATCGTCAGAGGCAGCCAAATTATGCACCCCTTGGTGAAAAGTGTCAGACGCCTTTGATCCAATTTCCATTTCAGTTGTTTTCTTGCCCACCCACCTTCTTCGCTCACCATAACGCTAGTGGTATAAACTGTTGATTGGATAGGACACACAGAAACTAAATTATGCGTGTGGAGATGATTTCGTATAGTCTGTGTCTAGACAGCCCTCCCAGTAACATCATGCAATTTATTTACATGCTCTTTAGGGTACCTAATAGCCGCAGTTTTTACGTAGTGGTCATCAGCTCGTTATGTTTGCCTCGGGCAACTACTACGATGCAGGTCTTCACTGTTTTGTGTCCCACGATAACGGTTGAATTTCGAATTCTGCGCGTAGTTTCCCGCAGTAACAATCCTTGCCGCAAACTGAGAATGCGCGCACACACTAGGCTTCGAGGCGTGATGACAGAAAGAAGAGCGGCATTGTCCCATTCACGATAAGTGGCAGCGCTTTCCACTAAACTGGACCAAGAATACAGCTTTACTTTAACATCCGTTACATAGGTGTCTGTACATAAACGAAAGATGATCGAGAAAGCGGTTTCTAACAAAAGCACAATCTATGCAAGTCACAAGAGTGTTATTCAGCAGCTTCTTTACCGTCCACTGTTCAAATTTCGCGTATTTAGCCGTTTTTAAATGACGAAGAATCTCAGCACTTGCCTAAGAATTAAATGGGCTCTCGAAGGAATTAGACACTATCATAAACTATAAAAGCAGTGATCAACACAGTGTGGCCAACACTCGAGAGTTGGCAGGCCTGACCAAGACGGCAGACGCTGGATTATTGAGCTCGTAAAGATGAACTGCTTAATTTTGTAACAGCTCTTAATTAAGTTAATATTACTCAAATGGTTCAAATGGCTCTGAGCACTATGGGACTTAACAGCTATGGTCATCAGTCCCCTAGAACTTAGAACTACTTAAACCTTACTAACCTAAGGACATCACACAACAACCAGTCATCACGAGGCAGAGAAAATCCCTGACCCCGCCGGGAATCGAACCCGGGAACCGAGATAATACGTATTACGCCTCAAAGAAATTACTTAACGTCTATTCTAGCTTATGTATCGAAGATTTCACTTTTTCAACGGCGTTTCTCGAGAAAATAAAACATTTTTAAGGGTCACATTTCTTACATTCCAGTAGTAGGTTTACTCAAACTTAAGGCGTTTGTGTAAGTGTTAAGATTAGAATTTAGGTTATTTTTGTTTCAGATATATAGGGCGTAAATTTTAAGTTGACAAACCAGAATAACTCGAAAAATAAGCTTCACACGAAAAAATGTGTAGAATCCAAAGCTGATTATTTTCGAGGGGGACATCTGCTGGTACTAAAATTAGCCTGCCACCCCAGCCCCCTGGGGGTGGGGTGGGATGCAACTTTAAAATTTCAAATGGTTACGGATAAATAAAAAAATACTCTGGTCAACACTTGTAAAACTCTAATTCCTCTCTCTCAAACCCCGCCCGCATCTCGTGGTCGTGCGGTAGCGTTCTCGCTTCCCACGCCCGGGTTCCCGGGTTCGATTCCCGGCGGGGTCAGGGATTTTCTCTGCCTCGTGATGGCTGGGTGTTGTGTGCTGTCCTTAGGTTAGTTAGGTTTAAGTAGTTCCAAGTTCTAGGGGATTTATGACCACAGCAGTTGAGTCCCATAGTGCTCAGAGCCATTTGAACCATCTCTCAAACCCCACCCTCTGGGGAGAGTTTTAGTTTTAGCGAATCAAAATTTACAAAGTAAATAAATATTTTTTATTTATCCGTAACCATTTCCACGCAAAAGTGAGAACATGGATTTTCTTGAATTACGGCGCCAACTACCAAGAATCAAAACAAATGTTTAAGACAAAATGTACATAGGTTTTTATGTATAATCTGGTTCTGCAATGAAAAATGGGAGTTCCCATTTGAAATTTTAAAGTTGCCTCCCACCCCACTCCCAGGGGCTAATTTTAGCACCAGCAGATGTCCGTCTCGAAAATATTCAACTTTGGATTTTTTTAATGTGTGTGAAATCTTATGGGACTTAACTGCTAAGCTCAGCAGTCCCTAAGCTTACACATTACTTAACCTAAATTATCCTAAGGACAAACACACACATCCATGTCCGAGGGAGGACTCGAACCTCCGCTGGGAACACAACTTTGGATTCTACACATTTTTTCGTGTGAAGCTTATTTTTCGTGTTATTCGGGTTTGTCAACTTAAAATTTACACCCTGTATACTGCTGAAAATTAGTACACCATTTTAGAAGTTTCCAATTCAGTGAAGATTTATTGTTGCAACAGTGCGTATGGAGTACATGAAATGAGTGCATTTACAGGTCAATTGCAGAAGCGGTTTAAGGTACCAAGTATCGACCCATGATGATTAACCCAGATTAGTACGTAGTGTAGCCTCCACGGGCAGCAATGCAGGCGCTGACTGGCATCCAGTCGATCGTACACGTGGCGAATACTGTCGTTTGATAAGTTATCCTACGCCTGCTCCACCTGTTCACGTGGTTCTTTAAGAGGTGTTGGTTGACAGGTCGCATCAGTCACTTCTCGTTCCATCATATCCCGCAAGTTCTCAACTGGAGACAAGCCTGCAGATCGTGCCGGCCAGGGAAGCTACTGCATGTCGTGCAGAGCGCGCTGAGTTTCATCGGCAGTGTGTGGGCGAGCGTTATCCTGTTGGAACAACATATCACTTCCTGAATGATATTATCACTCTGCAGCGGAGTGTGCGCTGATATGAAACTTCCTGGCAGATTAAAGCTTCTTTCAGGAATGCTGCTAGTTCTGCAAAGTTCGCAGGAGAGCTTCTGTACAGTTTGGAAGGTAGGAGACGAGGTATTGGCAGAAGTAAAGCTGTGAGGACGGGGCGTGAGCCGTACTTGGGTGGCTCAGTTGGTAGAGCACTTGCCCGCGAAAGGCAAAGGTCCCGAGTTCGAGTCTCGGTCCGGCACACAGTTTTAATCTGCCAGGAAGTTTCATACCACTTCCTGTTTCAATAATGGCAAAATAACGGGTCTAACGACACTCTGCACGTACCGAGGGCTGTTTGGCGTCCCCTACGGAAATGCCAAAGGTTAATAAGAGTTGTAGCTTATCGCACCGCAAACCATAAAGCTTGGGTTTGGGGCCAGTGTGTCTTGGGCGAACGCACTCTGCGAGACATCACTCACCAGTTCTACGGCGTACACGCAAACGACTGTCTCTTGCCTGCAGGCATAATCTACTTTCATCGCTGAAGACCACGGCGCGCCATTCCATACTCCAAGTGATCCTCTGACTGCACTAGTCGAGCTATGCGCATCGATGTTGTGGCATGAGTGTAAGATGGGCTGGAGGTGTGAGTGCCTGTAGCCTCATTGCTAGTAACCGGTTCGCAGTAATTCATGTTGACATTTCTGGGCTCACAAGCTCACTTACTTGTGTGTGGTACCTGCACGATCTGCCACTGCTGCCCTTACAATGCGATGACCCTGGCGGGCGCCTGGGTGCGTGGAAGTCCAGAATCTGGTCTACAGGTGTGAGAATGTTCACGTGATGAGTAATACCAGCGTCTTTGTGCAACTGACACAGCGTGTTCCACTCGTGTGGCAGTTCTCCGAGAGGACCATCCCGCCAAAATTTGACCCGTTTCAAACTCGCTCCGTTGGCTGTAGGACGCACAAGTATGTCTCCGTGGTATGGTTGCCTGCTTGCTTCACACATCTGCACCACAGTGAACCATCTACCTGTGAGCATTCCCTGTTAAAAATAGTCACAGATTGCGCTGTGGTAGCTATGCCACTACACTATCTGTTTGGGGACGACGCTGAAATCATCTACTGTTCCCCAGGTGACATATACTATCATCAGATCGACACTGTCTTTCCAGGTCTACATTTTTTTCCGGCAGTGTGCGTAGTACAGCCTTATATACTTGGAGAATTAAAGATTTAAAGTTCTGTCTATCATTTCTTTTAAAAACACATGTAGTCCGTATCGCACTTACGCGATTTTAGGTCTATTTTTTGGGTTTGCAAGTTTAGTGTATTAACGTATTTTAAGTACTTTACGTTACAATATTAATAGCACATACGTATATTAATGTGCTATATAACTTTAATGTTTCCTCTGATCTCTAGTTAATAGAATATTGTCGTTTATTATTTAGCTAAATTTCGTAAGTAAAAATTGTAAACGACGAGCGCGAAGTGTTTGAGCTACCGTAATGAAGTTATATCTTGGGTTCTATGCAGCTGTTGTGACAAATGGTTTCATTGGGAGGAATGTAGTGGTATGCGAATTGCGGAAGTAAATGAAATTCTTCCATGGTATTGCAAAACATGTTCAAGGGACAGGAAAATAGTTGAACAATAAGGGAAATATAAAGCCCGTAAAGCTGAACTGGATAGTCCAGGGAGAGACTGATGAGGTTAAGGGGGAAGAAGGGTGAAGACAAGTGATAGCAGGGAACAGGAGACACAGAAAGAGAACACTATCAGGCGGTTTCATCATTGGCACAGAAAACAGATTTGTATTGCTACCTGAGTTAAGAAGGAAGAACGTCAAGTAGGCTTAGGTGTAGGTAATTCTCAAAAGATTGTCATTAGAAAACCAACTGTTTAAAAAATATAGAAAGTAGAAGGGAAGGTCTGTTGCTGGGAAGTACCCGTGGAAGAGGCGTGGGCTACAGTTTGCGAGGAAAATCACGTGACAGGTACCAGATCACTAACTTTTTCAAGCCCAGCACATTTCTTAGCCAAGTTGTAGAGAGTGTAGAACAATTGTGCAAAGGTTTTAAAAAGTAGGATCATCTTGTGGTAATGGTGGGAGCAGAAAACAGTTCTGATAGGGATCAGGGCTACAATACCGAGAGTGACTTGGTAAAAATAATTTTTCCAACGAACCATACAAATGTTGAGTTTGAGCCTGTTGCCAAGCGGTATTATCAGCCTCAGTTGAACAGCTCTGCAAGGAAGCACGGTATTGAGTTCGACAGGCTGCTCCAGGCAGCCACTGCGTCAGACATTGGTTCGGTTTCTGTTGATGCGGTTGGTAGATGGTATTTCTCTAGGAAAGGCCTGCATCTCAATACGAAAAGGAAGGGTAAGATGATTGGGCGGACACCAAATACCTGAAGAGAGGGAGGGCGCAATAATTCATGGGAGTACCTCTTTTTTAGGCCAAGATCAGTGTCCAGTAATTGAGCATCGAAAGGAGTTAAGCTTAATGAGAATCTCAGGCAGGCAGGTACTGAAGGCGCTTAAATAACACAAGATTCTCATAAAGGCACAGTGAAAAATAATGTTAGTATATTGTGTTAGGGTATCAAGGGATTAAAAAACAAAGTAGTGACATCTTCGTTTGTTTAGGAGATTTAGAAATGAGGATGAGATAGCTGCACTATATATGTCTGAACATTATGTAGTTACAGATATGGAAAAGGCAAATGTAAGTGGATATAATTTTTCAGCACATGTAAGTAGAGATAATATAGAGGAAGGAGGAGTTGCCATACATATTAAAAGTTATCACAGTGTGAAGTATTTGGAAAATAAAAAAAAATTGTGTAGAGCAACATACAGAAGTATGTGCCTGTGAACTCAAATAATGGTACTTTTATAACTGTAGCTGTGTATAGGTCCCCTTTGTGAAATTTTCAGCTATTTCTGAAAAATTTGGATTGTTTCCTGCGCTATCGGTCAGACAGAGGCAAGAAAATTATTATTTGCAGGTATTTCGGTGGAGATTTTCTGAAAGACTCTGACAGGAAGAATGACCCTGAAGTACTACTCGGTTCTTTCGATTTGGTATCAGTTATTGATTTTCCTACGCCGGTATTACAGGAAAGCGACAAACTGATAGATAAATATTTGGTATACCGAGATAAATTTAATCAAATAAACATTTATCCTGTTAAGAATGGTCTTCCTGATCATAATACACAGCTAGTTACAGTATGTCATAGCTTTATAGAGTTATGCAGAACAGTCCTCCAAAATGGTGCGTTCAATTAACGATTTAACAATTGCTATTTTTAGGGAAAGCTTGTAGGAGTTAGAGTGAGTGAGGTGTACTGAGAATCTGATGCTAATTTAAATGATAGCTTATTTCATGATACGTTTGTGCGTATATTTTAAAACAGTTTCCCTACGAAAATAGTGAGGTATAGTCCTAAGAATCCATGTAAAAAACATGGCTTCCTAAAGGGATAAAAATATGTTAGTAACCGTAAAAGGGAAAAGTACCTAATAGCATGAAAGAGTAACGGTTCAGAAGCAGTCAAAAATTGTAAAAAATACTGTTCTATATTAAGGAAAGTTATTAAGAAGTCCACCCCACGCCCCTCCTATCCGCATCCTCCTCGGAGGATGACACGGCGGTCGGATGGTCCCGGTAGGTCACTCGTGGCCTGAATACGGAGTGCTGCTGTATTAAGAAGTCCAGAAATATGTGTATTATGTCTGAGATCAATACCTCTGATAATAAAATTAAAACAGGGCAACCAAGAACACAGGAGGACTGTGTTACCATCAAGCTGAAGGAAAAGGTTATTAACAAAAAACAGAAGTTGAAACTATTTTTAACAATATCTTTTTTAAATTTTGTAAAGAAAATATGATCCAGATGTTTATTAGAAAAGTCAAGAATGTATATGGAAGAGGCAACAGCTATGCAACTTGTTAAAATTGAAATTCTACCCACTTCTCTTTCTGAAATTAAGAAAATAAAGCTAAAAGCTCAAATGGAATTGTTGACATCTCTGACAGAGTACTAAAAACTTGTTTCCAACTGCTAAGTAGGATTCTCAGCCACATATTTAATAGCTAAATGAAGTAGGGGAATTTTTCCTGATAGACTGAAATATGTTATTGTTAAACCATTGCATAAGAAGTCGGACAGGTCTGAGACCAGCAACTATTACCCAGTCTAACTACTGACAGTTTTATCCGAAATACTTGAAAAAGTAATGTATTAAGTAATAGCGTTAGTAGTAGCTTCAAATATTTGTAAAAATAAAGTACCAAGGAAGTCTCAGTTTTGTATTCAGAAAGGCATTGCTATATATCCTTTCAATGATAAAAATTAAATGCTGTGAATAACTGAACATTAGTCGTTGGGATTTTCTGTGCTCTCTAAAAGACTTTTGATTGTGCAAACCATGTAACTCTTCTTGATAAGCGTAAGTATTGCGGTATGAGTGACAGGGTACACAAATGCTTTAATTCATAATTGACTGGAAGAGAGCTGAAGGCAAAAATAAAGGGTTCACCTAATGCACAACAATCAGAAGATGCCCCAGAGTAGGGAGCTATTCCGCGGGGTTCAGTCTTGGGTCCATTATTGTTCTTAATATACACACGTCAAAAAAGTTTTGCATCACCCCGCCCCAGTTCCCAGAACTCCTGAAGATATACATTGGCTATGGATATTGTATCACAGACACAGTCTCTTTGACTGTTCAGAGATGTCACTAAACCCACCCAAAGATGTAAACAAACATGTATGAGCAGCGCCTATTAGACGGAGGGGGTCCGACAGCCGATCAGTTCCAGTCATTCCACCAGGAAGGAGGTACATGGCTCGTGTTGTCTGTAGTTCAACCATGCCTAGACGGTCAATACCGCGGTTCGATCGCGTCCGCATTTGTTACTTTGTGCCAGGAAGGGCTCTCAACAATGGGAGTGTCCAGGCGTCTCGGAGTGAACCAAAGCGATGTTGTTCGGACATGGATGAGATACAGAGAGACAGCAACTGCCGATGATATGCCTCGCTCAGGCCACCCAAGGACTACTACTGCAGTGAATGTCCGCTACCTACGGATTGGCTCGGATGAACGCTGACAGCAACTCCACCGTGTTGAATAATGCTTTTCCTGCAGCCACAGGACGTCGCGTTGGGACTCAAACTGTGCGCAATAGGCTGCATGATGCGAAACTTCACTTCCGACGTCCATGGCGAGGTCCATCGTTGCAACCACGACACCATGCGGCACGATACAGATGGGCCCAACAACATGCCGAATGGACCGCTCAGGCTTGGCATCACGTTCTCTTCACCGATGAGTGTCGCATATGCCTTCAACCATATAATCGTCGGAGACGTGTTCGAAGGCAACCCGGTCAGGTTGAACGCCTTTGGCACACTGTCCAGCGAATGCAGCAAGGTGCAGGTTCCCTGCTGTTTTCGAGTGGCTCTATGTGGGGCCGACGTACGCCGCTGGTGGTCATGAAAGGCTCCGTAACGGCTGCAAGATACTTGAATGCCATCCTCCGACCGATCGTGCAACCACATCGGCAGCATATTGGCGAGGCATTCGTCTTCATGGAAGACAATTCGCGCTCCCATCATGCACATCTTTTGAATGGCTCCTTTCAGGATAACGACATCGCTCCACTAGAGTGGCCAGCATGTTCAGACATGAACCCTATCGAACATGCCTGGGATAGATTGAAAAGGGCTGTTTATGGACGACGTGACCCACCAGCTGCTCTGATGGATCTGGACCAACAGTGCCTTGATGAACTCGTGGATGGTATGCCACGAAGAATACAGGCATGCATCAATGCAAGAGGACGTGCTACTGGATATTAGAGGTGCCGGTGTGTACAACAACGTGGACCACCACCTCTGAAGGCCTCACTGTATGGTGGTACAACGTGCAATGTGTGGTTTTTATGAACAATTAAAAGGGCGGAAATGATGTTTATGTTGACCTCTCTTCCAATTTTCTGTACAGGTACCGGAACTCTCGGAACCAAGGTGATGCAAAACCTTTTTTCATGTGTGTATATTAATGAGTTGTCAGTGTACAATCACGAAGATGCAAAGCTTCTTTTTTTTAGGATACAAGTATAGTAAAAACAACAATGAGCTAAGGAAATTGTAAATAGTATCTTTTGGCAAACTGTTAAGTGGCTGTCTGGAAATGTACTCATTAAATTTTGATAAAACACAGTACATTCAGTTCTGAACAGCAAGTTTCGTAACACCATTAATGAATATAGACTTTCAACACAGGCCTGCAAGTAAGGCAGAATATTCAAAATTTTGGATGTCTTCATTGATGAAAGACTGAACTGGAAGAAACACATTGATGAACTGCTGAAACGTGTGAATTCAACTACTTATACTATTAGTAGTGTTGCAAATTTTGGCGAAATTCGTATCAGTAAATTAGCTTTCTATGCCTATTTTGATTCACTGTTTTCATATGGCGTCATATTTTGGAATAATTCATTATTCAGGAAAAAGTTATTCATTGTACAAAAGCATATAATCAGACAAATAGCTGGACCCCACCAAAATCATCGTGTATACATTTATTTAAAGAATTAGGGATATTTACAATAGCTTCATACACTCCTGGAAATTGAAATAAGAACACCGTGAATTCATTGTCCCAGGAAGGGGAAACTTTATTGACACATTCCTGGGGTCAGATACATCACATGATCACACTGACAGAACCACAGGCACATAGACACAGGCAACAGAGCATGCACAATGTCGGCACTAGTACAGTGTATATCCACCTTTCGCAGCAATGCAGGCTGCTATTCTCCCATGGAGACGATCGTAGAGATGCTGAATGTAGTCCTGTGGAACGGCTTGCCATGCCATTTCCACCTGGCGCCTCAGTTGGACCAGCGTTCGTGCTGGACGTGCAGGCCGCGTGAGACGACGCTTCATCCAGTCCCAAACATGCTCAATGGGGGACAGATCCGGAGATCTTGCTGGCCAGGGTAGTTGACTTACACCTTCTAGAGCACGTTGGGTGGCACGGGATACATGCGGACGTGCATTGTCCTGTTGGAACAGCAAGTTCCCTTGCCGGTCTAGGAATGGTAGAACGATGGGCTCGATGACGGTTTGGATGTACCGTGCACTATTCAGTGCCCCTCGACGATCACCAGTGGTGTACGGCCAGTGTAGGAGATCGCTCCCCACACCATGATGCCGGGTGTTGGCCCTGTGTGCCTCGGTCGTATGCAGTCCTGATTGTGGCGCTCACCTGCACGGCGCCAAACACGCATACGACCATCATTGGCACCAAGGCAGAAGCGACTCTCATCGCTGAAGACGACACGTCTCCATTCGTCCCTCCATTCACGCCTGTCGCGACACCACTGGAGGCGGGCTGCACGATGTTGGGGCGTGAGCGGAAGACGGCCTAACGGTGTGCGGGACCGTAGCCCAGCTTCATGGAGACGGTTGCGAATGGTCCTCGCCGATACCCCAGGAGCAACAGTGTCCCTAATTTGCTGGGAAATGGCGGTGCGGTCCCCTACGGCACTGCGTAGGATCCTACGGTCTTGGCGTGCATCCGTGCGTCGCTGCGGTCCGGTCCCAGGTCGACGGGCACGTGCACCTTCCGCCGACCACTGGCGACAACATCGATGTACTGTGGAGACCTCACGCCCCACGTGTTGAGCAATTCGGCGGTACGTCCACCCGGCCTCCCGCATGCCCACTATACGCCCTCGCTCAAAGTCCGTCAACTGCACATACGGTTCACGTCCACGCTGTCGCGGCATGCTACCAGTGTTAAAGACTGCGATGGAGCTCCGTATGCCACGGCAAACTGGCTGACACTGACGGCGGCGGTGCACAAATGCTGCGCAGCTAGCGCCATTCGACGGCCAACACCGCGGTTCCTGGTGTGTCCGCTGTGCCGTGCGTGTGATCATTGCTTGTACAGCCCTCTTGCAGTGTCCGGAGCAAGTATGGTGGGTCTGACACACCGGTGTCAATGTGTTCTTTTTTCCATTTCCAGGAGTGTATATTCACTTATGAAATTGGTTATTAATAATCCATCCCAATTCAAAAGCATCAGCAATCTGCATAGCTACAACACTTGTAGAAAGGCTGATCTTCACTATTCTGGGGTAAATCTAACTTTGGCACGGAAATGGATGAATTATGCTGCAATAAAAGTCCTTGGCCACGTGCCAAATAGCATCAAAAGTTTGACAGATAGCCAACAAGCAGTGCAAAATAAATTAAAAGAATTTCTTAATGACAACTCCTTCTACTCAATACATGGATTTTTAGGTATAAATTATTAATTTTACAATTATTAAGAAAATTGAACTGTGACAGATAGAGAAACCTTTCGTTAGACTGACATGTTCCACATCATTACGAAGTGTCAAATTGATGACTATGGAAGAAGTATTAATGTAATCTAATCTATTCTAGGCTAACAAAACTAAAAAAAAAAAAAAAAAAAAACTACTCGTCGCGCGCTCTCACTCTCGTCGAAATATAGATTTATTTTCCATTAAATATGTTTCTTTATATTTTGACAAGAGCAAGGCTGCACAACGCACGGTTTTTTCCTGTGTTTTTCCTAGCACCTGGAGTACTGGTCACAAGGTGTTATTCACTGCTTTTATGCTCTATGGTCAAGCGTGTTGATTTTCTTGTGGATGCCTTTTACCTTTTGACATAAGTCGCTGCACTTCGTCACCCACTTCAAAATGGTTATATAGTAGAAACTGCAGTTGTGGGCAGTTAACATATTTACAGTTGCAGGCGAAAATGTTGTTGCTTAGGAAGTACAGTCACGTTCTGAATCCAATGCAAAAGTAATTAATCATTGTTTCGCTCTCTGTCGCGTCGCAAGAGCAAGGATATTTAGATTAATAATTGCAGCATCTGTCGACTTTGTCTAAAGCCTACACAACACCAGAGCCTTACTGCTAAGAAGTGCTGCGTCCAAAGCGACGCCGACCGTTGCTAGAAGGCTTTTAAGAGAAGTGCTCTTCTCTTTGAGCTTAAGTGACAATCTCTATATGGCTTACGGCGTTGACAGAGGATTACGCCCCCTCAGAGAGCGTGCGAAGTGTACCGTAACAAGCTGCTCCAGCGAACAACGGCGTGTCAGACCTTCATCTGCCTGCTGGAGAATTCTTTACTTAATGCAGAGTGCTTTATTGTACGCCAGCATTTTCCCTCTGCTGGAATTCCGTACTAAGGCACTTCCTTACACATACATAAAACTACCACCCGTAGATTGTGCGCTACATCACCAGTCATTTCGCCCTAGCTCCATTCATGAACACGACGAGAAAAACCCTCAACATCGCCACTTATGTGACACAACTTTCGGAAGACGAAAACCAAATTTCGGAATCGTTTCCGGCTCTCGGTTTTATATCTGAATCGATGTTGTTAGTCTGATCAAATGTAGATTTTCCGAGCGTTAATTGTTTTACACTAATGTTGTCGGATTCGATCTACACGGTGAAATGAGGTAATCAGAAGTTCTGTAATATTTTTAATAAGTGTGAGAACTATTTCCTTACGGCTATGCGTGAACTCATAAGTGGGTGGAAGAGGAGGAGACTGTAGAATAATAGATGTTTAAAAATGTTGTCGACACTAATTAATGCGATTGAAACTTTTATTAATCTTATGGCAAAAAGTGTAAAGTAATCACCAGTGGCAGATTAACGTAGTCCAACGATTTGGAGACTTGTAATGGCCAGAGAACTTCGAGAGAGTAAGGACAATTTCGTACTGCTGTTCACGGAACAACCTCGTTCCAGATGGGACATTAGACCCTAGTCTTCCTTCATGTAACTAAATACTTGACCTCTAGATAAGCTTGAAAACCTAAAAATAAACATAGCGGACAAAACGTTTGTATCCCCAGGAGACACACCGCCACCAGCCTTGATAAATGTCTCAGTTCGGCGAGGAAGAGACTCCACAAGTTCCTATACGTATGCCAGATCCAGTTGAAGCCACTCATTGATGACTCGATCCCATAGAACTACGAAATTTCGGGGATGTCGACTGTTAAGTTTCACCTGCTGATCCAAATAGTTCTACACATTGCCTATGGAATTAAGATTGGGGGAGTTAACGAGCCAGACGAGATGAGATAGCGTGCCTGAATGTTCTTCAAACAACAAGCGTACGCATGTAGTTCTTTGAACAAGGCTTTTGTCATCCTCGAGGTGTGTCTCCAAAACATCACAGAACCACCTCCGCCCTGAACTGCACCCTCCACACACTATGCTAGATGCCACACTGGTTCGTCTGTGCCCTCAGCACCTTGTACAACTTGAAAAGAGGCAATATCGCCACTCATCGAAACACAATAGACGTTTCTAGCGCGCTACCGTCCTCTTTCTGCACTTTTTGGCCCATGCATATTTTTGTGCTGCTGTGAGGCATCATCTGATGCGAGATACTCGACTCAAAATGACCATTGCACGCAATTCCCTTCGCGATGTTTGCTCACAAAGCAGTTAAGATGGACCTGCGTCCTCTGAGAGCACCATTTCCTGTCGAGTCAGAAACCGACTGCCATTGACAAGGCGTGATGCTCGCCTCCATTCCCTGTCGATTTGGATGTTATTACAACCACACACTGTGTGGTACACCATTCCTTATAGATACGTGGACAGTCCACACTGATAAACCGGTAAACCGGACAACCTCATTTATGTTATGGTGATGGAAATTGGAATCCGCAGACAGAGATTTTGCGAAACTTATCTCGGTTTATTCCTCGATGAGATCCATGGTGATGTACACAACGGCGCTCAGGTTGATGCCGTATTCCTTGACTTGACCATGAATTCAAATAAATATAGCATATTGCGAGTACATAGGAAGAGAAATTTTCTACTCTACAAGTACACTATTGATGACAAACTGCTGGAAACAGTATCTGCCGCAAAATATCTAAGAGTAACTAACCAGAGTGACCGTCTACATCTACATCATTACTCTGCAATTCACAAGGAAAAGCCTGGCTGAGTGTTCATCGAACCAACTTTGAGCTACTGCTCTACCGCTCCACTCTCGAAGACCACGCGGGAAAAAGAAAACTTAAATATTTCCGTGTGAGCTCTGATTTTTCCTGTTTTACAGTGATGATCATTTCCCCAATCTAGGTGGGTGCTATGAAATCTGAGTAGTAGTTGTTCATTGTAATTTCATGAGAAGGTCTTACCGCAGCGAAAAACGCCTTTGTTTTAATAACTGTCACAACAATTTGTGTATCATATCAGTAGCACTTTCTCCCTTGTTTGACGATAATATAAAACGAGCTGTTCTCCTTTGAACTTTTTCGATGTCCTCCGTCAATCCTATCTGATGAGGATCCCGCACCACGCAGCAATACTCCAGAAGAGAACAAACAAGCGTAGTAAAGCAGTCTCTTTAGCAGACCTGTTACATTTTCTGTGTGTTCTGCCAATAAATCGCAGTCTTTGGTTTCCTTTCCCCACAACATTAAGTTATTCGTAATTGTAATCCCTAAGTATTTAGTTGAGTTTACAGCTTTTAGCATTGTGTGATTTCTCGTGTAACTGAAATTTAGCAGATTCCTTCTGCTACTCATGTGGATGACTCGACACTTTTCATTATTTATAGTCAATTGGCACTTTTTACATCACACAGATATCTTGTCTAAATCATTTTGCAGTTGGTTTTGGTCATCTGAAGAATTTACAAGATCGTAAATGACAGCGTCACCTTCAAACATTCTAAGAGGGCTGCTCAGATTGTCTCCTACATTTTTTATGTACATCAGGAACAACAGAGGGCCTATAACACATCTCTGGCGAGCGCCAGATATTACTTCCGTTTTACTCTATGACTACCGTCAATTATTACGAAATGTGACATTTATGACAGGAAATCACGAATCCAGACAACTTAAATGATACTCCGTAGACACGCAGTTCAGTTAGAAGTCGTGTGTGGAATGACCACGTAAAATAAATAGTAGGAAAAGCAGATCCCAGACTGAGATCCATAGGAAGAATCGTAAGGAAATGTAACTCTTCCACGAAGGAGGTGGCTTATAAGGCGCTTGTTGGACCAGTTCATGAGTGTTGTTCATCAGTATGAGAACCTTACCAGGTAGGACTGATACGAGAAATAGAGAAGATCAAACGGAGAGTGGCACGTTTCGTCATGGGACCGTTTAGTCGGCGCGACAGCGTTGCTGAGATATTCAACAAAATCCATTGGCAGACGTTACAAGAGAGGCGGCGTGCCTCACGGAGAGGTTTGCTATTGAAATTTCAAGAGAGCACTTTCCGGGATGAGTCGAACAACTTATTACTACTTCCCACGTACATTTCGCGGAATGATCACGACGAGAAAAGTCGATAAATGAGATCCAGTACAGAAGCTTACCGCAGTTATTCTTCCCAAGCGCATTCGCGAGCGGAACTGGGTAGGGGGGAACATTTAGTGGTAATAGAAGTATCCTCCGCCACACACCGTGAGGTGGCTTGCGTAGTATGATGTAGATATACACTCCTGGAAATTGAAATAAGAACACCGTGAATTCATTGTCCCAGGAAGGGGAAACTTTATTGACACATTCCTGGGGTCAGATACTTCACATGATCACACTGACAGAACCACAGGCACATAGACACAGGCAACTGAGCATGCACAATGTCGGCACTAGTACAGTATATATCCACCTTTCGCAGCAATGCAGGCTGCTATTCTCCCATGGAGACGATCGTAGAGATGCTGGATGTAGTCCTGTGGAACGGCTTGCCATGCCATTTCCACCTGGCGCCTCAGTTGGACCAGCGTTCGTGCTGGACGTGCAGACCGCGTGAGACGACGCTTCATCCAGTCCCAAACATGCTCAATGGGGGACAGATCCGGAGATCTTGCTGGCCAGGGTAGTTGACCTACACCTTCTAGAGCACGTTGGGTGGCACGGGATACATGCGGACGTGCATTGTCCTGTTGGAACAGCAAGTTCCCTTGCCGGTCTAGGAATGGTAGAACGATGGGTTCGATGACGGTTTGGATGTACCGTGCACTATTCAGTGTCCCCTCGACGATCACCAGTGGTGTACGGCCAGTGTAGGAGATCGCTCCCCACACCATGATGCCGGGTGTTGGCCCTGTGTGCCTCGGTCGTATGCAGTCCTGATTGTGGCGCTCACCTGCACGGCGCCAAACACGCATACGACCATCATTGGCACCAAGGCAGAAGCGACTCTCATCGCTGAAGACGACACGTCTCCATTCGTCCCTCCATTCACGCCTGTCGCGACACCACTGGAGGCGGGCTGCACGATGTTGGGGCGTGAGCGGAAGACGGCCTAACGGTGTGCGGGACCGTAGCCCAGCTTCATGGAGACGGTTGCGAATGGTCCTCGCCGATACCCCAGGAGCAACAGTGTCCCTAATTTGCTGGGAAGTGGCGGTGCGGTCCCCTACGGGACTGTGTAGGATCCTACGGTCTTGGCGTGCATCCGTGCGTCGCTGCGGTCCGGTCCCAGGTCGACGGGCACGTGCACCTTCCGCCGACCACTGGCGACAACATCGATGTACTGTGGAGACCTCACGCCCCACGTGTTGAGCAATTCGGCGGTGCGTCCACCCGGCCTCCCGCATGCCCACTATACGCCCTCGCTCAAAGTCCGTCAACTGCACATACGGTTCACGTCCACGCTGTCGCGGCATGCTACCAGTGTTAAAGACTGCGATGGAGCTCCGTATGCCACGGCAAACTGGCTGACACTGACGGCGGCGGTGCACAAATGCTGCGCAGCTAGCGCCATTCGACGGCCAACACCGCGGTTCCTGGTGTGTCCGCTGTGCCGTGCGTGTGATCATTGCTTGTACAGCCCTCTCGCAGTGTCCGGAGCAAGTATGGTGGGTCTGACACACCGGTGTCAATGTGTTCTTTTTTCCATTTCCAGGAGTGTAGATATAGATGTAGACATAATTTGATATAATACTGTTGGAGAACAGCGATCTTTACTGTCATAAAATTATTTAAAAACAGTTTTGATCGCAGCCGATGTTAGCTTCTGGCCGGTTTCGGCCTTTTAATTACGGGCCATCATCAGAGTTTCCACTGTTCAAATGGCTCTAAGCACTGTGGGACTTAACATCTGAGGTCATCAGTCCCCTAGACCTAGAACTACTTAAACCTAACTAACCTAAGGACATCACACACATCCATGCCCGAGGCAGGATTCGAACTTGCGACCGTAGCAGCTATGTGGTTCCGGACTGAAGCGCCTAGAACCGCTCGATCACAGCGGCCGGCTAGTTTGCATTATAATCACAAAAGTAAAAGTGCTATGTTACTGAAAAGTCAATGATATAAAAGTATACTCTAAAACGATGCATCATTACGCATGTGGGTGACGACGAGGGCGTGTGACCCCTTGTGGAGGCCTCAGTCATTGTAACTGATGCTGATGGCTAAGCAGCCACGACTTACATAAGGTAGAGAGAGGCTGCTCCAGGGACTAAGGCATCACCGTCAGCCAATGGGGAACGACTTTCATATCATTTTGAGTCTTCATTTTTAAATATTCATCTTTTAAATTTAACTAATCAAGAAACGAATTTCTATTCATTTATGGTTCATAATCTATGTTACAGCGTACCTCATAAAATCCTTTAAAATTTTATGTAATTCGTTAACTAAGGTCCAGAGTGTGGTCTAGAGGAAATAATTAGCACTGTAAGATTGCTAATTCTATAGCTACTGCTATTTATTCGTAATGAAACAAAATGTATGGTGTATTAATACGGAACTTATACACATTGACTCATTTGTATTAGTAGTCACTTATCTAAAGTCTTAAAAATCACTAGAAAAAACTAAATGCATCGATGTATATGTGTGACTTCTCTTGGTGCCTGTAATAACGTATTTGGACGCCGTTTCCATGAAGATATCCAGGTTGATATATCTATCACTTGTCAAAGATGTACTTGACGCTTGTCTAACACTGGAGGTCGATATCACTCACCAAAGATAAAATGGGCGTTGTTCACAGAGGTGGCGCCAGTTTAGCTAAATTATGTTATTGTGGATAATATGCAATACATCATTGTTCACAAGAGGAAGCGATTTGTTACAAATAATTTAGAAACATATGGAGCTTAGGATAAAAACATATCTTAAGAAGAGCAGTAAAAATGTAGAAATGCTGTTAAAATCGTATACATGTCGTTTGTAAAATCATTGACGTTACTGGTACTATAAATTAATTTTTCTGCTCTCTCTCCTGAGATAAGACGTGGAACAGTCACCGAAATATTAATTTATAATACCAGTAATGTCACTAATTTTGCAAATTACATGTATACGATTAAATGCTGGGCCATCAACAAGTGTCAGCGTGCGAACTATTCAACGAAACAAAATATATTTAAGTAACACGATCTTTAGTTGGTAGTGGGCGGTAGTGCTGATGTAACATAAATGTCTAGCTTCACAAATTCAGTTCTTTAAAGCAGCATATTCATAGCTATTAACTAAAATGGTTTCATATGTCCAAAGTGCGTGTCTAACAATAGGATATAAAGTATAATACAATGTGCAGCAGTAAAATACATACTTCAAATTAGAATAACACATGTAGCAGCGGTAAAGAATCTACTAATAAAAAAACCATTTAGCATGACAAAGTACAAAAAAGAAGAAGCTGTGTGAAAGGTGATTAAATTAAACAATAGTCATTTATTTAAAAGTGTCGATGTTGGACAGTACATTCAGAGGACACTCCAAAGTAAAAAAAAAAAAAAAAAAAAAAGTCAGGCAGGCCGCGAGGTGACGCCGTCTGCATTGTCCTCCGAACACGTTATAGACCAACGAGACATTTAATTAGATACCCTAGACTGGGTCTCCTGGCCAATAATGCCATAATTTCATTTCAATTACTGTTTCATTTAAGCATCCTTCACACGTCTTGTTCTACTTACTTTGTCGTGCTAAAAAGGTTTAAACTAGTAGCACTGTAACACGTTCTATTGTAATTTTAAGTAAGATTTTTGTTCCTACATATTGTATTATATTTTATGTCTTAGACACACACATTTTGCCCATGTGCGTCCATTTCTATTAATGACAATGAACATTCTATTTACAACTACTGAATGTGTGACGCTGGACACGTACGTTACCTCGTTACTTACGCCCTCTGCCGACTAGAGCTGCCAATTATGTTTTCCATATCACATTCTCGTTGACTTTTTCTGTAGATTTGGCCTTCAGCCAATTGAACATATTATTGCTACGTTTCTTTCATTTTGTTTTAATGGATCTGATGACAGTAACGCCCAATTTTTGAATTATACAGTAATGTGTGATCAAGACACATATGAATGAAGGATATATGTTTGTCGATTCTTTAGTATGTTGTCCACCCTTTGCATTCCGTCGTTTGAATTTTTTGGGGATATGTATTGGACATGAAATTTTAATGCCAAAAAAACATTTTTGTTGCAAAAATATTTTAGTTGGATCTTAAACGGTTATGATCTTTAACTTGCCCATCAACCTGCCTAGTTTTTCGAAGAATCTGCCAGTATTTTCCTTGCTGAAACCTGCTGATCGCCTCCGAACTCGAGCATTCAGCTTTTCTCAGCCTTAAGTGTTCATGTCTCGTCGTAAAATCGTACTAGAAATCTCTACCGTCTTTTAGTTTTGTCTTATTGAACCAATGATTTGTTTTCAGTTGCTCTTGATGTTTTTACACTAGTTTTAAGAACTCATCTTTACCAAAAGGCATGATATGGCTATCTAAATTTTTAATCTGCTCGTGGAATAGTGTTTATTATTCATCACTGAAGGTTGTCGTGAAAGCCTATTATTTCCTAAAACGGCTTTCATCGCCACTTCTTCGTTTTTCCGTAAAACATTAAGTACTGATGGACACTGCTCTGCAGAACTTAATGAGGAGATAGATGCAGTAAGATAACATACTACCAACTCTGTGGAAGTGAATGAAAATGCTAGAGAGTGTTACCAGAGATTTCCCTGTCGTGCTTAGAAAGTTGGAGGCCATATGGCGTGAAGTCAGGGTGACCTTAGCGTTGGCAGCTGAAGGAACGGGAAAGACAGCGTGTTTCAAATCAGCGAGCAGTTACAGTGCATTGTAAGTGTGTTGTTCATTGCAACGTGGGCCGGAGACAACATTTGGATGACTTCACATGGGGAAGAATCATCGCTGAATTGTAAGAAGGACGAAGTGCGATGGGTGTAGCTATGGAGTTTGGTGCTGCTCACGACATTGTTTCACGTGCATGGGGAGTGTTTCGAACCGCAGGCTTTGCTGCCCGAAGGAGAGGAGGTGGTCGAACGCGATGAACTGCAGCAGCAGAGGACTGCTACATTGTAGCAAGAAAGAAGTGACCCACGTCAAACAGTGGGGCAATTGCAACAACATTTAACAAGACTGTAAGGCAAGCAATCTCAGAGTCCTCAGTGACAGAGCGACTGCCAGGGGTTGGCCTCTTTGCCCGGTGACCAGGACGTTGTGTTCCGTTGACACTCGCACATCGGCAGCACCGTTTGCGATGGTGCTAAGAGCATAGCGACTGCACCAACGAGGACGGTGGTTATGTGCTCTTCCCGGAAGAGAGCAGATTCAGTTTGACTAGTGGTTCTTCGCGTACCCTCACATGGTGAGAGGTGAGAGCGCCTAATACCCTCAGGACCATTGGCGCACATTATCGTTATGGTGTTACGGTGTGGGGAGGCATAATGTAGTATCGGTGATCTCCAAATCTTTGAATACGGCACACTCACTGGCCAATGTTGTTGTGACGCTGTCCTATGTGCGTCATTCCAGGGTATATTCTGGCCTGCTTTCATTTTTCTGAATCACAGTGCGAGACTATATCGAACTGCGCAGGTGGGGAAGCTCTTGGAACGAGTGGATATTCGGCGATTGAGCTGTCCTACCCTTTCCCCCCACATAAATCCCATCGAACACAAGTGGAATGCGTTGGGGAGACGTATTGCGGGCCGGCCGTGGTGGCCGAGCGGTTCTAGGCGCTGCAGTCTGGAACCGCGCGACCGCTACGGTCACAGGTTTGAATTCTGCCTCGGGCATGGATTTGTGTGATGTCCTTAGGTTAGTTAGGTTTAAGTAGTTCTAAGTTCTAGGGGACTGATGACCACAGCAGTTGAGTCCCATAGTGCTCAGAGCCATTTGAACCATTTTTGAACGTATTGCGGCTCGTTCACATGGACCAGCGACCATCCAGTAGGTATCAACCGTGCTGGTCGAAGAATAGAACGCCCTACCACAAGTACACCTTGCCAACGTGTAGCCAGCATGTGAGCACGTCGGAGAGCGTGCATTGTTGTCCGTGGTGATCATTCATCCTATTAAGAACCATGTCACGTCTTTTTTAATGTCCAGAGAACAACCATAAATCGCAGTGACTTCGGTGTGATTATGGCATTTGAATAAATGAGTAATTTCTGTTCGTCTCATTTCGTTTTTATGTCAGTTACCTCCTGTACTATACCGTACCAGTTATTCCTATGTATGGTTCAAGTTTCAACGATCTTTGCTACTTGGCAGTGACACGCCATTCGAAAGTTTTTTCACCCTTATCTTTTGCAAACCAGTATACGAGTACTTCTTGGAACTGAATGTTTCTCTCTCGATTCCCTGATTGTCATTTCAAATGGTTCAAATGGCTCTGAGCACTATGGGACTTAACATCGGAGGTCGTCGGTCACTTAGAACTTAGAACTGCAAAAACCTAACTAACCTAAGGACATCGCACACATCCATGCCCGAGGCAGGATTCGAATCTGCGACCGTAACAGTAGCGCGGTTCCAGACTGAAGCGCCTAGAACCGCTCGGCTACAGGGGCTGGCTGATTGTCATTTCATGAAGTCTGTCTTCTTCTACGCTTCCTTCGTGTTATTTCCCTCCCATTTGTGTCTTGACTTTGCTATCATTGCCCGTTAAACAACAAAAACCGTAGAAAGATTTATGCCATTTCTTTTGTCCGGTACGGCCCGAAATTTCTTTTTCCGATATAGTTTAACATTCTCATTTGCGACTGTACGGAACGGTTACGGCTAAGAAGTTGCTCTTCTAAACAGCAAACAATACGAGAAAATTGGTTGCGACTTTGCCTGATTGCCCGTACCTTAGGCACCTGGGCTGTGCACGGCTCTGTGTTAAAAGAACAGCTCGATGTAGTCATAGGGTCGAGCCGCACACGTCTGCTTTCAAGCCCCGCAGCTAGTTCGCTGCAAATAATAACCTGTAGCTGTGATCCTGCACTCGAATAGTCGATGCATTGGCTACAACAGCGATTTAATAAATTACGTAGAAATATAAAATGCAAGATAAATGATTGATTTAATAAAAAAAGGGTTCTATTCTAACATCTGTGATCAATTTAGACGACAGAGAAATGACATCTCAAATAAATAGAAAGTCGTTCTACGATATTCAGTTTAAATACATACAGAAGTACAACGAAGTTAACTTTGAGAGCGTTACGTGAATTGTAGCAAAATCCCCAAACCAAACAGTCATAAAAAATATGCGAGAAGTACGTCCATTTCCTGATCACAATACTCGAGAGATTCACCAGCCCAAAATAGTTCAGAGTTCAACAAGATGACTCACAAATTAACACATGTGATACAAGGAAAAGTCTGTTCTCAGTTCCGTAAACCGAGCAGAATAAATGAGAGTCCTCCTCTGACGCACATTCAGACCTCTCGAAATAGGGTTTTCAAAAGTATTGTAGCGGCCGTTCATCGCCCAGTAACAATCACCTATATGAATAAATCGCGCACGTTACTCTAGACAGGTCTGACTTCTTCAAGAACTCGACAGAAAGTGTCCAGAATCGCTCCCTTGAGTGCTTCACTCGAAAGGTCCAAGTATGCACTTGACTCCATCAGCGTTCCGCTACTGTCCAACTCTCATTGGCTGTAGGCCATCCCCACCAAAGATACGTCTTCCTTAAGCTCTACAGACATGATTTTATTCAAGTTGACTACTTCCCGGGCTAAAGTAATATATTACGACAATATTTATATAATAAAATATCATAAACATCTGGTTATACTCAGATCATTTACAATAAATATAAGTAATAGTTGGTTCATGAACAAATAAGTCATAATTCTTGCACAAATGTGCTTATGACAAATGACAACAGACTGTCCTTAAGTATTGTTTAAGGTAATAATTTGTGCCTGTTGGACAGAAGCGTCTTGGCAATCTTTACAATAGTGGTGACAGCTAACAAAGACGATTGACCACTTTCATATTACCATGGTCCTTAATAGCACTTGCAGTCAACATTTAAGTAAAGTTTCTAGAAAAATGGTAAATGTTCATTAAATAAATACGAAAGGATGACAATATGAGTGTTGATGCTGTGTTCATATGCCGTGTACATGTGGAAGTACGATGTCCTGACAAACATTTGCGTAATAAAAATTATAAAAGACCTAATAAATGAAATAGATACAGATACATAGCTTTCATGGATGATAACTATAGTGCAATGATGTCACCAGAGACATCGCTTCTTGAAATCGCACGAAGCAATTAAACGTTATTTCAGAGGTTCATTGTGTAAATCTTTATTCGCTGTGAAGTATTAAGTTCGATAGTTTGAAAAATATTGAAATACTGTCGTGTCATTGGATTTGCCTCATTTTTCTGAGATCGCAAATGTATTCAGATTTGCATTATTATTTGATGTGAGTTATTGTCGAATCTTAAAGAATTGTAACTTGGCCATCTTTAAGATCGTCTGACACTCCACGGTTTCCTGGAGCATATTATGTACAGAGGCAATGCGAGCATCAGCCGTCCAAATTGCCAGCTCCGGGTTTTACCCCTTTACTCATTATCTCTGCTTGGGGCGGCCCTGTGACGCAAGCCGAACTGCCGCAGCACGCCCTCACACCTGGGTCCGCTATCACGCAGCCGTACAACAAATTCATTTTACCGTGTACCGATACTAAGCGGTCGATTAGCAATGCTTCCTAACCTTTTTGAGATTCTACCCTCGGGTGCAATGGGTGCAATTGTGATATTAGATAGTACCCCTTCATTTTTGAAATGACGAAATATAAATTATATTTCATTTCTGTGGGTGTTTTATTAAACCACGAACTAATGAGCAATGAGGCAATTTCTACCGCTTATGTCTATCATCTGTTTATAGAACGATGAAGCAATTCTCAGTGCATCGCGGCAGCTAACAACAAATCCTTCCGAGAAAAGGGAAAAGAAAGCTAACTCTCCACATTGAGGGTAGACACTTGGTACAAAACGTACTTGCTCTGCACCACGCCTCTCACTAGCGGCCTTGCTTCACCCATCATTACACCCTCATTTTAAATTAACCAAGCTAAAATGTATGTGTTGTCCTTATTGTCTGTAAATCATCTGATTGCTGGTCTCCTTTCTTTTGAACTGGTGGAAATTGGAAGACTTCAGTGTTCCCGTCCTTTGTGTATGATAACTACCACTAATAATAATAATAATACCGTGTAAGCCCTACAGCAATATCGTAGCCATTATTCTGGTTACAGTTGTGTTGTGAGCTGATAACTAGTTTCACCTCCATTGCAGGAACTATCTACATCTCGGACAAGGCATTTTCATGAGATGAGTTTGTATCACGCATCTATGACAAAAGTGAGTGGACTATGTTAGGAAGAAGGCGTTCATAGATTCATTTCAGAAGCTGTAACCTCCATCACGTTTTGTCACACGTTAATGCCAATAACTGAAAAAAATGTAATTATTGGTAACATATGTAACCATTGTTTTGGTATTAAGGAATAGTAATAATGGCAATGATCTCTAAAAAATAATTTAGTTTTATGATAGAAACGCTTTTGCTTTTACCCCTCAGAAAATTAAACCGTGCCCTCAGGGAGAATTACCTGCAGGTTTGGAACCACTGATAAAGAGAAACAGTTCTGTCTAAAGATACAACAAACAATTTAATTTTACTTGGTGCATATAAAATGTAGTATTCCAAATTTAAAATCGTGCACCGAAAAACTCATTAGGAACCTATAACTTGACGCCACTCCGAAATCCAGTGTTATTTTGACCGAAAATAACGTTAGTCGTCCGGTTCACCATAGTTCGCAAAGTTGCTGTCACTAGCAACTCTTTCCTGATACAATCCACTATATGACATTCCCCTAGGAAAATTTATTTTCACATATATTGGAGTTTGATTTTTCGTATGGGGCATATTGTGCCAGAATTAAATTAAAAATGGTTTCTACCAGTGACAGTGTATTCTGTTTTCCACTTTTTATTCTGAAACTTTATCATCTCCCTTACCTGGTGGACAAATGTTAACTAACGAGACACGGATTTATCGTATGTACGACTTTTACGTTACCTGTGGCACTGTTTGCAATGCTCACTTGCTTGCCAGTCGTGTTTGCCTCATGTCCAGTGGAATGAGCACAAAGTAGGAAGACAGGCGTGTGCATGTGGGCGTATGTCTGTGTGTGTGTGTGTGTGTGTGTGTGTGTGTGTGTGTGTGTGTGTCTGTCTGTGTGCTTGTTTCTCCTATAGCCTGAGAAAGGAATTTCATTCCGAAAGCTAGCAAAGCGAAGCTGTGTACTTTTCCTTTGTGTACCTGTCGACGACGCAACGCTGCTACCTTTCTGTGAGTCGTCTCTTTATTCCTAAATAATTCATGTCCATTCCGTATATACAGAATTATATTGTGATTGGTCACAGTAAATTTAGTTTCACAATACTCACGGCAAAGTATAACCTAAAATACTATCTTTTTCGAAAATACACACTTCCCATCCCCTAGCTCTGACCAAGGTATATTCTACACTCTCTTTCGTTGCCTTTCATGACAATCCATTCTGGGCTTACATTTCAGCAAGGGAATACCCGCTCGCTCACGGCGAGTCTCTCTACTGTTTGTGTTCGTGCTTGCCACACTCTAGCTTGGCCGACAAGTTCGTAGAATTTCTCCCCAAATGAGGCCATTTGGAGCATTATGGGCAGGGCCCTCCAACCAGGTCGGGATTTTGCCAGTCTAACACGACGATTGGACCGAGTCTGGCACGATATCCCCCAGGAGAACATCCAACAATAGTATCAATCAATGCCGAGCACAATACTGCTTGCTTATGGGATAGAGATAGATCAACTCGCTATTGACTTCCTCAATTCGAGAAGCTCTTTCCCTTGAATAAATCACCCATAATTTCTGAAATTGTAATCATCTACATGTACATCACGTCTACCGATTTCCGTCCCATTCGAATAATTCCTTCGTGGTGCTTGTTCGTTTTTAGTGTATTTTGTTATTTATGTGCAAGGAAAACTATCACTGTCGCTTGTTAACGTAAACACTTATTCATTGACTGATTCACTCACTGCTGAGTGTCACGACCTCATTTCTTCATTAATTTCCTAAGTAACTGAATCTTTAACTATAACTCGCCATCCACTGCTATCTTCAGCTCTCCTTAACATAATGTGAGAAGGTAGTCCCATAATCTTCCTCGCCTGAATCAACCATCTACTTCCTCGTGGTCTTCTGCCTTCGATTTTACCTTGAAAGATGGTCTTCTCTTAATTATTCCCTTCACAAAATATACCCAAGGGACTGTAAGTATCTTTGACTGAGATGGGAAGATAAACTTATTGTTATGTTAAGTTCTTCCATAACTAAAACACTGGTTCTTCTTTCGGCCTATGGTACATGTAACATCTTCCGCAAGCATCTTCCGCAAACATAACTTCTCGGAAGCAACAATTCGGCTCTTGTCTCTAGTTTCCACGGTGCAGGTCTCGCAGAACATGAAACACCAATGACACCTTCAAATGCATCTTTGTTGTTTTGGATATTTCTCGGTTGGCGCAGATCTTAAGCACCACTGAGGCTCGGCCGAGAACGATTCGTCTTTTTATTTCTTTATCAAACTTTCGTGCATCATGGATCTGAGATCCTAGATATACAGAAACATTCACTGCCCGCAGTGAACACTTTAGTGGTTAAATACCTTCACCATAGCTAAACTAACACTGAAATAATGCTAAATTTTCTACGCACACCGTGAACGGGACGCTAGAGACAGACACCGCTGGAAGATGCTATGGACTATGGTGCCACGTGGTACAAAGTCGCCTCTTCTTGTGTGCTCTCCGCAATAGTGCGAATGGAACCGTGTATCTCTATGCTTGAAACAAGCCTTTCTATTAATAAACACCTGCTGGGTACCTTGCACGTAACATTCCGTAAGTACGTCTATGTAATGCAGGTGATTGCAATGAGTGCTTTCATAGTGTAGCGTCGTAGTTTTTTTTTTAACTTTTTAAGAGGGAAGAGGTGGAACCTGGAGCTGATACATACGCTTTTCCTCTCGAATAGTACCAAGATAGCCACCACGCTTAAGGTTCCCATTCAAATGCTGCATCAAACATAAGTCAAATGCCACACTCTATAAAACACTGGAGAGAAGTTTCGACTTTAACACAGGAATTACCAAAAAGTGTAGTATTCAGGACCTGTACGCCGTTACCTCTACTCCCATTGCCGGACAAATATCAAGGACGTAAATTTTTTTTAGAAAAAGGTCACATGTATATCAGAACAATCTTGGGCTTATAATATGGCTCTGAGCACTATGGGACTTAACATCGGAGGCCATCAGTCCCCTAGAACTTAAAACTTCTTAAACCTAACTAACCTAAAGACATCACACACATCCATGCCCGAGGCAGGATTCGAGTCTGCAACCGTAGCGGTCGCGCGGTTCCAGACTGTAGCGACTAGAACCGCTCGGCCACACCGGCCGGCTAGCTTATTACTACGAGTAATAACCACCAGTTATTACTACGAGAGCAAGTCACCAATAATGTAGCTCCTTTGAAAGGAATTTAAAAAAAATGGTTCTAATGGCTCTGAGCACTATGCGACTTAACATCTGAGGTCATCGGTCGCCTAGACTTAGAACTACTTAAACCTAACTAACTTAAGGACATCACACACAATCCATGCCCGAGGCAGGATTCGAACGTGCGACTGCAGCAGTCACGCTGTTCCAGACTGAAGCGCCTAGAAACGCTCGTCCACAGCGGCCGGCGAGGAATTTGAAGTTTGACCGGAAGCGTATACTAACGGGAAGGAATCGGACTGTTTTTCGTCAACTGAAAGATTATGTTCTGAAAGGGAGCAGCAATTATAGTAGAGAGAATCGAACCAAAGTTATTGTGGTTTTAAAGCAAAACTGTAGGCATGTTAATCAAAGACGGTCGCCAGGCTTGTTAGGCAAAGTGATTTCAAGTAAATGAAGTGTTCGTTTATCAAGGAAACCAACTGCTGTATTTGTTTTTACGTTGGACTGACATCTGTTTTGTCAATTTCACACGAAACAATACTACAATCTAGCAAGTACTCGTAAGATAACTAGTCATGAATAACACAAATAAAAGCTTCAAATGTCTTGGCAACGAACTATCTCTCACTAACGTACACTGTCTGTTTCAAAGCAGGAAAGTTAATGTTCTTTACATAGTACGGCTCCTAATAATGGAGGAGTACAGTTAAATTGGACATGAAATGGCTTTAACACTTTTCTGTTTAAAGACAGTAATATATGGAAATGATTGTCAAATGGCTCTGAGCACTATGGGACTCAACTGCTGAGGTCATTAGTCCCCTAGAACTTAGAACTAGTTAAACCTAACTAACCTAAGGACATCACAAACATCCATGCCCGAGGCAGGATTCGAACCTGCGACCGTAGCGGTCTTGCGGTTCCAGACTGCAGCGCCTTTAACCGCACGGCCACTTCGGCCGGCCGAAATGATTGTCAAACTATTGTTCTAAGTAATGGGATTGCTATTTGTTTACAAGTGAATCATGTTTGTCGTTGCACTGTGCTGAGGATACGTGAAGTATGGGGATCCTGAGTCTGTTATGGTCTTAACAAGTTGTAGCCACTTATATTTACAAGAACACAGCTGTCTGTAAAATGATTACTACACTTTGCATTTGCTCTCACTGTAATAATTACTGAACTACTGACTCAACGTTTGGAGGGAGGGCCCAGAAACTATTCTGTCTAATGAATGTGTTAATTACATACACTTCTGACCAGACACAATAAAGGTACATACATAAATGGAAATAGAAGATTAAAAGTACTTTTGCAAACCTGTAAACTAAATAATAGTTGTGTAGGCCTTTAAACTGTAAATGTCTGTAAATACTTCTTCTAATCACAATTCTATTCGGTTGCTTTTAGTAATAAACGAAGTATTTAAAGATGTAAAACTATGTACTGTGATCAGGCCTGTTCTTAACACTCATTCTTTTGAAATACACTAACCATCCACTTTACTGATCATGTGGAGCATACCATACAAAAGATTAACTAAAAAGTTGAGAAAATTACTACTCCACGAAAAATAAACAATTTTGAAATAGCAATGATTCTGCAGTTCAGTAATTTCGGACACTCGAAATTATTGCATCATCAGGAAAAGGAAGCTATCTAGGTAAATGACTGCGATATAACTCAGTGTTCTTAAAGCAAAGTTGAAATAATATCACTTATTTCCACATTAAGCGCCTTACTGATCCATGCAAATAAATGTAATACTAAACTTAATTTGTACTGAAGGTGGTGGCTGTTATGAAGTCGTCATACATGGTAATGGCTCTTGACGTAAAACTGCTCTATAAATTTTCTCCTTGGCGTCGGAATTTTATGATGCAGAGCAAACCAATAAACGTCATGATCTAATAGCCGATATGTATTCGCGCCTGAGGCGTAATTAATCAATCAATCTTGCAACTATTCTTGCCTTATTTAGCTCACTATACATTAACTCAATGAATGCTGATTACCGAATGTTTCAAATGTTCAGATGCGTGTGAATTTCTAAGGGGCCAAACTGCCTAGGACACTACTTAAACTAACTTATGCTAAGAACAACAGACACACCCATGCCCGAGGAAGGACTCGAATCCCCGGAGGGAGGGGCCGCACAATCCGAGACATGCCACCTAAAACCACGCGGCCACTCCGCGCGGCACCGACTAATTGTGCCACGAACGCTTCTTGTGGTATTTCGCCCCTGTCCAGCTTTTACATTGCTGCCTACAGTTTTTCGTTACGGACGGATTTCCCTCCACGTTTTACATATGTGAAAACCTGTGTGCCCTATGTATGAAACAATTTTACGTACATCAATTTAATACGCTGGCGTTATAAAAAAACAGAGTTTTACAAAATACATGCACAAATCAATCCTTGTTAGTTAACTTTACAGAAAATAAGAACATACTACACTCTAAGGCTAGGAAAAAACGACGCGCAAAAAAAAGAATTATCCGAATTGGACGGAAATCGGTAGATGTGGTATGTAAGTACATCATTTCAATTTCAGAAAAGTTAGGTGATTTATTCAAGAGAAAGAGCTTCAGAAATTGAGAAAGTCAATAAGGCATTGGTCCACTTCCACCTTATAAAGGCTATTATTCGGCATGACATTGATTGACAGAATTTTTGGATCTCTTCATGACTGATATCATGCCAATCTTTCCAATTGGCGCATTAGACCGTCAAAATCCCGGGCTAATTGGGGGACGCTGCCCATAATGCTCCAAACGTTCTCAATTCGGGAGAGATCCTGCGGCCTTGCTGGCCAAGGTAGGATTTGGCAAACGGGAAGACAAGGAGTAAGAGACTCACGCCGTGCGTGGATGGGCATTATCTTTCTGAAATGTAAGCACAGGATGGCTTTCCGTGAAGGGCAACAAAACAGGGTGCGGAATACGTCGACGTATCGCTGTGCTGTAACGACGCCGTGGATGACAGCCAAAGGTGTCATGTTATGAAATAAATGGCACCCCAGACCTTCATTCCTGGATGTCGGGCTGTATGGCAGACGAAAGTCAGGTTGGTATCCCACTTCTATCCGGCTCGTCTGCAGACACAGCTCCACTGGTCATCGGGGCTCAGTTCGAAACGGGACTTACGACTGAAGATTCTACTCCAGTCAATAAGACTCCAGGCCGAAGATGTGTCTGGGGACGCCCCAGATAGCAACCTGAATATCGCCTGCCATGCAACCCGACAGTCAGGAGTACTGGTCTGGGGTGCCATTTTATTTTTTAGTACGACCCGTTTGGTTGTCATCCGTGGCACGCTTACAGCACAGCGGTACGTCGACGGTATTCTATGTCCCATTTTGTTGTCCTTCAAGCCAACCTGGGTTTACATTTCAGCAAGATAATACCCGTCCGCACACGGCGAGAGTTTCTGCTGCCTGTCTTCGAGCTTCCCAAATCCTGCCTTGGCCAGCAAAGTCACCGGATCTATCCCCCAACTGAGATCGTTTGGAGCATTATGGACGGGGACCTCCAACCACCTCGGCATTTTGATGATCTAAAGAGCCAATTAGACAGAATTTGGCACGATACACACATGTGGACGTCCAACAACTCTTTCAATCAATGCAAGCCGAATAACTGCTTTCATAAGGGGCAGAGGTGGACCAACGCGCTATTGACTTGCTCAATTTGTAAAGCTCTTTCTCCTGAATATATCACCCATTTTTTTTCTCAAATTGCAATCATTAGTTTGTACAAGTACATCACAACTATTGCATTCAGTCCTATTGGACTTCCATCGTAGTGTGACGCTTTTTTTTTCTCTCTTAGAGTGTACATTATGCGTAAGAAAACAAGGATATGCACAAGTTAAAATACAGTCGATGCCGAACATAAGTGTTACGAGCTACTGGTTAAATAAATCCGTGTTAAGTAACGGTTTCCATCATCTAATGATTATCAAGTACGATGCATTGCAACTGAGAGAACACATCAGATACATTTACCATTTAACTGTCAATGGAACGAAACGCTGTTAACATACTCTCGAAAACAATGCAAGATACATAAAATTATTTACAGCAGCCTATACCGCAAAATCCTTGCTGTTACGTACAATAAAATAAAAAATCATCTTGTTTTACTTATCTGAAAATACAGAATATAAAGCTATGGAGTCGTCAGTGTTTATACATGTGAACGAAGTAGATATGTACCATCAATAGTAGAATGCATTAAACAATAGAATGCACTGCTTTAGTCAAGTAATCGTCGTACACTGTCATAATCAGGTTCCATCATTTCGTGTGGAGTGCACGCCACATACTTCCAATTGCACAGCTGATATCTATTTATAGGTCGTTGCGTATTGACACATAATAGGTGGCAGAGCCTCCTGTGTTCGATATTTTAGCAGATATCCCAGAAAGCATTATGTTTACTACTTTCTTCACAGATAGACATCGTATAGCCATATGTGAGGTACGCACAGTTGCGTCAATTGTATATAAAAACACTTTCTTGAAGTCATGTGCATCAAATTATCTGTATTATAATGTCCCAGTAATACGATACATATTCGCACTGACATTAATGGTGTGCAAATAGATAATGGTTTTATATGCGTACATTTTTGTATATCTGAAATAACCTATACCCCTCGTTTTTATAAATGCTTTACTGTGGCCTATGAGGGATACAAGTTTTAGTATTAGTGAAGCACAAGGAAGCATATAGTTAGATTAACGTTGTGAGTCTCCAGATTGCAAATACTTCATTTTACACTCTTCCATCACCCGGGGTTCTTAGTGGATGGCCGGCCGGAGTGGCCGTGCGGTTCTAGGCGCTACAATTTGGAACCACGTGACCGCTACGGTCGCAGGTTCGAATCCTGCCTCGGGCATGGATGTGTGTGATGTCCTTAGGTTAGTTAGGTTTAAGTAGTTCTAAGTTCTAGGGGACTGATGACCTCAGATGTTGAGTCCCATAGTGCTCAGAGCCATTTGAACCATTTTTCTTAGTGGATGCATTCGAGTAGAGTAATAGCACGTAACCGACGACCGGCTACTTGTCAGTCAAATAATGGTTGTTGTGCTACCTCTCAAACACATCCTCAACATTCGACCCAGGGGATACGACATGGCAGGCGGTATATTATCAATACAAAACGCTTTTACCCTGTTAACAGCACTTGACTAAAAACAGCGACGTAAAAAATTGCAACAGCAAGAAGTTGTGCGACATAATCGAAAGTTGCTAAGCGTGTTTCTATATCTGAAAGATTACGTCTTTTCACGTTTCACAGCATTCGCATAGGAGTGAAGCCAGTAGCTCCATTATGAGGATGCATAGCGGGTATGCTTTAAATACACGCTGTAACGATCCTGAGTGTTGATGACCTTTGAGAGTGGATGTGGTCGTTCGTCGTGTGACTAGGGCCTCCCGTCGGGTAGACCGTTCGCCGGGTGTAAGTCTTTCGATTTGATACTACTTCGGTGACTTGCTCGTCGATGGGGATGAAATGATGGTGATTAGGACAACACAATAGCCAGTTCCCGAACGGAGAAAATATCCGACCCAGCCAGGAATCGAACCCGGGCCCTTAACCCGTCGGCACACGGACCATGCATCCGATCTTTGAGCATGCCGAGTTTCTGACAACATTGCCTTAGAACTACTGACAGCCTTGGGAGAGCCAGTCCTGACAAAACTCTACCATCTCGTGGGCAAGATGTATGAGACAGGTGAAATACCTTCAGACTTCAAGAAGAATGTAATAATTCCAATCCCAAAGAAAGCAGGTGTTGACAGATGTGAAAATTACCGAACTATCAGTTTAATAAGTCGCTGCTGCAAAATACTAACACGAATTCTTTACAGACGAATGGAAAAACTAGTGGAAGCCGACCTTGGGGAAGATCAGTTTGGATTCCGTAGAAATATGGGAACACGTGAGGCAAAACGGACCCTACGACTTATCTTAGAAGCTAGGTTAAGAAAAGGCAAACCTACGTTTCTAGCATTTGTAGACTTAGAGAAAGCTTTTGAAAATGTTGACTGGAATACTCTCTTTCAAATTATGAAGGTGGCAGGGGTAAAATATAGGGATAAAATGTAGGGACCGAAAGGCTATTTACAATTTTTACAGAAACCAGATGCCATTTATAAGAGTCGAGGGACATGAAAGGGAAGCAGTGGTTGGGAAGGGAGTGAGACAGGGTTGTAGCCTCTCCCCGACGTTATTCAATCTGTATATTGAGCAAGCAGTGAAGGAAACAAAAGAAAAGTTCGGAGTAGGTATTAAAATCCATGGAGAAGAAATAAAAACTTTGAGGTTTGCCGATGACATTGTAATTCTGTCAGAGACAGCAAAGGACTTGGAAGAGCAGTTGAACGGAATGGACAGTGTCTTGAAGGGAGGATATAAGATGAACATCAACAAAAGCAAAACGAGGATAATGCAATGTAGTCGAATTAAGTCGGGTGATGCTGAGGAAATTAGATTAGGAAATGAGACACTTAAAGTAGTAAAGGAGTTTTGCTATTTGGGGAGCAAAATAACTGATGATGGACGAAGTAGAGAGGATATAAAATGTAGACTGGCAATGGCAAGGAAAGCGTTTCTGAAGAAGAGAAATTTGTTAACATCGAGTATAAATTTAAGTGTCAGGAAGTCGTTTCTGAAAGTATTTGTATGGAGTGTAGCCATGTATGGAAGTGAAACATGGGCGATAAATAGTTTAGACAAGAAGAGAATAGAAGCTTTCGAAATGTGGTGCTACAGAAGAATGCTGAAGATTAGATGGGTAGATCACATAACTAATGAGGAGGTATTGAATAGGATTGGGGAGAAGAGAAGCTTGTGGCACAACTTGACTAGAAGAAGGGATCGGTTGGTAGGACATGTTCTGAGGCATCAAGGGATCGCCAATTTAGTATTGGAGGGCAGCGTGGAGGGTAAAAATCGTAGAGGGAGACCAAGAGATGAATACACTAAGCAGATTCAGAAGGATGTAGGTTGCAATAGGTACTGGGAGATAAAGAAGCTTGCACAGGATAGAGTAGCATGGATAGCTGCATCAAACCAGTCTCAGGACTGAAGACCACAACAACAACAACAACAACAATTAAATTTTGAGTAGTGATAAGTTTACAAGGATTCTGATACGTAATTACTGGACAACGTACATCGTTATTATAAAAAACAACAAAACACTGTTACAATTTACAGATTACAATAATAAAAAGATTACTTACAATAAAATTTGACGTGAAACATATATGAATGTGTGAGCACGATTGTTCTGGCGTTGTACGTTATATGTCAGCCTCGGGTTGTATTACTGACGTGGCAACAGCACTGATTTTGGACGTTTACGTTTCTACTGGAAAAAGCAGGAGACATTTTTATACTCTTTACATATGATTTTATGTTTATTGAGAGGTATAAGGTAGATAACACGCTCTGTTTTGTTTGCTACGAATGCCATATGGTTCTTGAAGGTTAGGCGTTTGTCGAAATGATCTCCCAGATATTTGGCGGAATCTGTGTAGGGAATTCCTTCACTAGACAAGAGCAGAGGGGCTTATAAATTCTGCCAAAGACTCGATTGATACAGCTGTTGATGATAGTCTATCCTGTGCAAGTCTCTTCATCAGCAAGCTAGATTCATTTGAACTTGCTTCCTGCATTCGAGTCTTCGTCTCCCTCTACAGTTTCTACACCCTCCCCCCCCCCCCCTCCTTACCAAACTGACAATTCCTTCTTGCCTCAGGATGTGTCTTATCAAGCGAGCCTTTCTTTTAGTCAAGCCTTGCCACAAATTTATGTTTTCTCCAATTCGAGTCAGTACCTACGTATTAGTGATTCGATCTACCCATCCAATTTAAGCATTCATCTATAGTACTACGTTTCGAAAACTTGTACTGTCTTCTAGTCTGCGCTGCTTACCGTACACGTTTCACCTCCGTACAAGTCTACACTCAATACAAAATACCTTCAGGAAAGGCTTCCTAGCATTTGAATAGATATTCCAAGATAATAGCCGACCGCTGTGGCCGAGCGGTTCTAGGCGCTTCAGTCCGGCACCGCGTTGCTGCTACGGTCGAAAGTTCGAATCCTGCCTCCGGCATGGATGTGTGTGATGTCCTTAGGTTCGTTAGGTTTAAGTAGTTCTAAGTCTAGGGAACTGATGACCTCAGATATCAAGTCCCATAGTGCTTAGAGCCATTTGAACCATTTTATAGTGAACTCACGTTGATGTCTCGGTGACCAGATTCGCCTGATTTAAATCCAATGGAACGCGTTTGAATAGCTATCGGGCTTCATCAGCGCGTACGAAAATCAGTGGCCCAATGTTTACACGAACTACACGACCTGTGCGTAGTCATCTGATGCCACAGACTTCCACAAACCTACCAACAAACTGTCGAATTCCTGACACGCAGAATCAGTGTTGTATTTCGTTCCAAACACGGACAAACACGCTATTAAGCAAGAGGTCGTAATGTTTTGGCTCATCAGTGTAGCTTTCTACATTCAAATCTACTGTTAGCAACTGACCCTGCAACTACAGCAACAAAGTTCTGTATTATTTTTAATATTTGAGATTAGATGTAAAATAATTAATATCGGAATCCTCTGTTCATGAACGGCATCTGTTCCTCGCTCCTGTGTCCACTAAAGAACCACACAGTGAACAAAGGAAATTATAACAGAAACTACAACCTCACGCTATAGCAAAGAGCGACGCTTACATCTCCAAACTGCATAGTCAGCACAGATGACACCAGGAAGCGAATGATAAGAATATCAAGTTTTCCGTACTCAGCCCAAACTTCCTTTGGAGGTGCGATAGCAAGCTTCTAGCCAATGTGTAGAAGGTAAATTGCCTCAGAGCATTAAAACAGATGGGGACTCCTTGAAGGTTTCTCTGATATGGCGTGCAAATACGCATAAACAATTTATGAGGCTGGTACCAATTTTGAACAGCCCTCTACTATTCAAGGGCGTAGCACACACAGTAGGTAGTAGGGATGCCAATACACAGGGTTGAAAAAACAGAAATAGTGATAAGATGGAGATAAATTTCTCATGTATAACGGGGATTGTGGCCACATGTCCGGAATTAACTGCAGGAAACCGAACCTTGAGAATACTCTTGGTAGGTCCTGGGAATCACCCTAGAATTGCCACACAAACTGAGCAAAGCCCTCTTGCTGCTACTCCACAGAAGAGACGGGATGTCCCAGAATCCGCAACTTCGCTTGAGAACTTTTCAGCCACCACCCAACAGTCGGTCCTGCCCTCTTTGTATACAAAATAAAATGTAGATGAACTGATACAGGATCGAGAAGCGATCTGTACCAGTTATGTTACACTTGCTCGCCCGGTTAGCCGTGTGGTCTAACGCACGGCTTTCCCGATTGGGAAGGAGCGCCTGGTCCCCGGCACGAATCCGCCCGGCGGACTTGTGTCGAGGTCCGGTGAGCAGGGCAGTCTGTGGATGGTTTTTAGGCGGTTTTCCATCTGCCTCGGCGCTGCTGACTGGTTCCCCTTATTCCGCCTCAGCAACACTACGTCGGCGATTGCTGCGCAAACAAGTTCTCCATGTCGCGTACACCACCATTACTCTACCACGCGAACATAGCGGTTACACTCGTCTGGTGTGAGACGTTCCCTGGGGTGGTGCGGGGGGGGGGGGGGGGGGGCGGTCCATGGGGGGCTGAACCGCACAATAATCTTGAAAGATTGGGTCGGTGTGGGGCAGCGGAGGGGTGAAGTGGACTGCGGTAGTCGTCGTGGGGTTGTGGACCACTGCGGCTGTGGCGGGGACGGAGCCTCTCCTTCGTTTGTAGGCCCCCGGTTAACATACAATACAATACAATACAGTAAAATTTCTTCTTCTGAATACACTCCCCTAAACCACTGTGAAGTGCATGGCACGTTCGCCTCGGCAGGTATTGCTTACCGAACGGTCCCGGCTTCGACTGCTGGCCGAGTAGGGTATTTTCTCCGCTCGGGGACTGGGTGTTGCTTTGTGCTCACGTTCGTATCCTCATAATTGACATTCCACTATTAAGATGGGTGTATGGGAACGTCCCTAAAGCCAATAAATTAAAAAAGGTGCAGGACAGAGGGTAGGTAGCATGGTATTACATGTTAATGTATTTTACTGTTCCAGTCGCATAAGTTGTGCGGGAAGAATGACTGCTTAAATGTCTGTCTGCATGATGTATTCAGGCTCTCTATAGGAGTAATACACAGCGGTCTCAATAATATCTCTAGATCCTTCACTGAGACATCCACCTCTGTGCCTGCGTCCACAGGAACCGACACACATCCCCTGAAGCGCAAGTTGTACCTACGTGGGCATGGGCTCGGCAAGGGTGGACTGTCCAGATCCGATGTATTAACTGAGGGCAGTATAGTCGGTAGCCTCAGATGGAGTCGGTTCGTATGCCAGTGGGGCAAATCCCTCAGAGTGTCAACCATCATAAGATGCTGCCCTCAGGTGGCAAACACTACAGTCGACATCCACAAGAGTTTTGTCCCACAGGCACGTGCCCACACAGCAGGGCCTGGAACAGAGTGTATCACAAGCTGTGTCTGGAGATTCTGTGTCTGTGGGGACAGGATTTGGAGGAGAGTATGTGGTTGCCACCCACGGAAGTTCTCTGCCGTGACAGAGGTGGTCCTGCATGTGCTCAAAAATATCGTGAGCACAGCTGTGGTGGTAGAGGTGCCTAACACCTTTAACATTTATAGTTTAAATTTTACACTTTGCTTCGCGATTGGTGTACAGGTGAAATGGCGGATTAAACAGCTGCTTGATGCCACTGAATATGCAGAACCGTTTTAAATAGTCACCACGAATATGGGCTCGTTGTCTGACAAAGTAGTGCGAGGAAGCTCTTTGATAGCTAGAAGCTGGATGAGTGCATTCAGTGTGGGATTGGTGGTGGTGGACGCCATAGTGACCACATATGGCTAGTTAGAAGAAGAATACTTAACAATGAACTTCACAGAGCCCAGAAACGGCCCACAAAGTCCTGATTAATGTGGCCCCAGGGGCGACTGGGGAAGAGTAATCTTGTGCTGGATGCAAATGGAATGTCCGCTCACTATGGCCTTTACATCTTTATTCAGTCCAGGCTACTGTACATCTCACCTTGGTAGGGCTCTTATTCATGACACGCCTCAATGTTAACAATGGAGGAGTTGCAGGACCTCAGGCTGTGGGGTGGACAGGATGACGACTCAGTGAGTGTCCACCTCTGCGTCAAGCAGCAGAACATTGAAGACGACTAACAAACGGTGGAGAATCGAGCTCAGCCCGAAAGCTCTGGATTAGCGTTCTTTGAAAAACAGATTGGCCATACATGGAGCACACAATGCATGCTGCACCATGAAACAGGTCCGCGGCGAGTGTCTACAGCGATTTGAGTAGCTGTAATGGGAAACCCATCCAAGGCATACCGCTGTTCCTCGTCTATGGGAAAACCTTCGATTTTCTCCTGTTGAAAAGCCTGATGATATCCGATGGATAGATGAGAGAGATCATCTGCATTTACTTGTTGTGCTTCATGGTATAATTATAGGAGCTGAGGAAAGGCGCACTAGAGCCGTTGGGGAGTCAGCTCTGAAAGTTAGGAGAGCGGCACAGAAACAAAAATCACAACCATCAGTTTGTGGTCCTGAATAGGTAAACATGGAACTCCTTAATTGAAAAGATAATCGCCTAAGCTACTTTTTCTATCTATGAGTAGCTATTCTGAGTGGGTGTCAGCTTCTTTGATCCATAGGCAATCAGTTTCTCAGTACTGTCATCATTCGTATGCATAATGTGATTTGATTGTTGGAGGAATATAGGATAGTAATTTACCATTCCCATTAAGACTTACAGCTCCTGTACATTTTGGGGGCGGGGTAGAGACTCAATAGCGGCAACTTTGCGGTCAGTGGGCTGGATCCTGTCTTTATGTGCAACTCTCAGAGGTGTTCCACTTGCTCCTGAAGAAACTGACATTTTTGTAAGCGGCACTTGAGCCCTGTATCAGGCAACGTAATAAAAAGGGTGCACAGGTTGCGCAGATGGTCCTGATGCGTAGTGCCTGTGACAGTTAAGTGATAAAGACAGCATAAGCATGGATGAACATGGTTAGTTGTTACAGATGTCTCTGCAAGGTTGCTGGAGTGGATCCCAAAGGGCAGGAGCTTGCATTTGCATAATCTGAAGACTTTTGATGACCTTAATGTGTTGCGACTCCTCATCCAGTGGAATCTGCAAGTAAGCTTCAGTAGTCTGTTGTGGCCGTTAATTGTAGATGGAGCGAGCCTTTGGGTTTCCTGAGCACTACAAGGGATGTGGTTTTAACGGGTTCAATCTCCACAGTTCCGTGAAGGAGATAGAGTGCCTCCTTAACTGCTGGCTGTAGTGAGACGGGAATGAGCCGTGTCCAACATAAACTGGGCAGTTCGTCCGCACGCAAAAAGAAATGAAACAGGCAATCAGTGGTACATGCCAGGCCATGTTTGTATATAGGTGCAATGGCAGGACAGAGGCTCTCATGTTCCTGGAAGAGAATCGTGACAGAGACAACGTGAACCTTGTCGATGATGGAGAATCCAAACAGCGAGAAGGCTTTCAGACCGAAAATGTAGCCAGCCGAGTGAGTATCTGCATCTACATCATATTATGCAAGCCACCTATTGGTGTGTTGCGGAGGGTACTATCCTTAAGATAAATACTCAAATCTTAACTTATGATTTCCTTGACATTAACGTCCAGCTTCAACCAACTTAGCCCACCAACCCTGTTCCACTCGTGAATAGCGCGTAGGAAGAATGATTGTCGATTAGCCTCTAATTTCTCTGTTTACGTAGCAGTTTTCTAACAGTGGGTCTCTTATCCCTTAAGGCCTTATTTGGAACACACTTGTCTAGGACAAATTGCACGATGCCTATGTATGTTTCCATTCGTTCCCCAAATCTTCGTCCTCGTCACCGAATATTTAGTGCTGACTGCTCAGATACTCTGAAATTTGTATCCTGTCACTCTTGTTAAGTAAAATACCTTCCTACCTTTCTTGACATTCTTTGTAAGACCCACAGTCATTGATGCTATCACAGTCATATGATCACTTTCCTCTACGTTAGCTGCTTCGATAAGGTACTCACTAGTTGGTTCGCCAAGTATCTGCTCAAAGTAATTTCTGTGCTAGACCTCCAGAACAATATCCCATGAATCTTTGTCCCTGGCACTAGTTTTGATACCACGACACTCCCAATCTATACCTGGCAACTGGAAATTACCCCCTATTACAACGGCTGATCAGGAAAATTGCTAACGATATTCTGAAAGCTCTGTATGAAAAGCTCTACCATTGGAGCTCCTGACCCAGGCGGTCTATAAAAGCATCAGAGTACCATTTTTGACTAATCTTTGATACTTAACTTCACCCAGATTAATTCACAATAGGAATCCGTGATAACCTCGCTAGATTTTATCGAATTCTTTACTGCAATAAACACGCCGCCACCATTGGCCTCTAACCTATCCTTAAGATAAATACTCAAATCTTAACTTACGATTTCGTTAACATTAACGTCCAGCTTCAACCAACTTTCTGATCCTAATACTGTCTGTGCTTTATAACCTTCAGTAGGCGATACTAATTCTGGGACCTTTCCTTGGATGCTCCTGCACTTTACTAGAACCATATTAGCCTTTTCTATCTATAACCTGCTACGACGAACGCTCTCAGAGGACAGTCTGGCTAATTTGTCAGGCAAATTGTCTTTGTTCCCAAGGAAGTGTTTCTCTAACCTAAAAAAGCCCCATGTGCACGCCACACGTACTCGGCTACCCTAGTAGCCGCTTCCGGCATGTTGCGACCGCCTGACCTATTAAGGGAAACCTTTCAGTTTTGTACCCGATAACAGAGGTCGAGAAATTCGCATCCGATACCGTCGCAGAGTCGTCTGAGCCTCTGGTTTAGACCTTCTACTCTCCTCCAAACCAGAGGACCGTGATGACCCCAGGGTACCAAGCTACAAATAGACAGCTTAGCCTGCGCCCGTATCCGATACTAGTTGCCTTCACCAAATTAGCCATCCGCCGAAAGGAGCCGAGAATGTCCTCAGAAGCCAAGCGGCAGGCGTCATTCGTGCGACATGTACAGCTAGTTGAACCCAGTGCACTCAGTAGCTGCCGGCAGGGCCTCCTCCACATCACGGACGAGGCCCTCCGGTAAACAGTTCGAGTGCACGCTGGCATTCTTTCCCACCCAGCTATTTCCCTGAGGTGCTCCACCACCCGCCCAACACTGGAGCTCCCAACGACAAGCATACACACCCTCTGCACTTGTCCGGACTGGGCAGGAGAGGCGTCCCCTGCTGGCTCAGAGTTATCATCAACAGTAGGTAGCAACTCGTACCTGTTGCTAAAGCCGTTGGCACACGGACCGTGCGGTCTAACGTCAACGTTGAGCGTGCTGAATTCAACGTGCTGCTGAACGTTCAGGAACGATGCGACTTGTGCATACGGTACGTGGGCCCCAACGTGGTATACGCGATCACAAAGCACTCCAGAGGCAGTTGCGTGATGTTTCTAGTTCCTACCTAAATCACACTGTTTACTTAAACGGGCGCACGTAAAATTTCAACATTAGCTCTATTAAAACGCACATTTCCTCCATTGTCCATATGCTAGTCACGTTGTTCTATATGTAATATTCACAAATAAAAACTTCAATATCTATGTATATGTTTTAAGACGAAAAGTAAAGCACCATGTCCAATCAATAAGGAAACAGGCTTATAAAAGTTCCTTTACAAACAGTGCGGTACAAATTTGCAATGTCTTTCTTACTTGATCACTGTTCCTGCCCAGTAGCAGATTCTTTGCAACACGTGAATCACGAAACTTAAAAGAAAAAGGAGCAAACTCTCTTTATACAAGCAGCGCAAGCTGTCCTGTAGATTGAGCCAATCGAACTAACTCACTCCTCAAAAAAAGGTGAAATATTTACATAACATCAAATATTATAGAATATACTTATATTAAACTAATAATAAAGCATCAGAACCTTTTAAAAACGCGATGTTAGGAAAAAAAGTTTGGATGTGGCGACACGCGAACCAACGGCATAACACGCGTTGCGTTGACATCGGTAATGCTGCTCACTACGCTACACCGTTGACAAATCTAAGGGAACTAAATACTCACTACACTAAAGCGATGACAAATTTTGGATAACCTAAGTTAGTATGTTGCCACTTGCTAAAAGCTTGAATCGTAGCTATGTTACTAATTGAAATTTAATTATAACAAATTGTACCAAGAACAATGCGTTTTTGGTGGATCCTCAGTGTGTCGATGCCTTCAAATGCCATACTTTCATAATACGCAGGTTGCAATACTTCCTTTATTTCGAATATGATGTTTCTCATTATTTTATTGCAACGATTCATACAGTTAACAACGGGTTTTCGACTGATTCTCAGTTTGCTGGTGCTCAGAAACGGCATATATATAAGTATAGACTTGAACTGAATGCCAATATGGCGCATCACAGCTCTGTGCTGAAGAGAAATGGCGTACATGTGACGTAGGTGGCGTTGTGCTATCTCATTGGTCAACGCTCAGAATATCTAACATGCTAGAAATTACTCTGCACGTTCGGAAAGACTCCCGATTGTGCTATTCCACGATATAACGCCAGAAACTCGGCACGCTCATCGCTCATCGTTCGGATGCACGGTCCGTGTGCCGACGGCTTAAAGCGTAGGGAACCAGCCGCGTGACCTCCTCGAGAACGGACCGGTCAGACGTAGTGAATCAGAAGATGCAGCGACATCCTGGTCACCAGGGGATTCCAAAGGCACCAAAGGTGGCACATGTCTTGTCCCCGGCGCCCCGATGGCGTAGCAATTTTGAACATTACCAAGAAGCATGTCGACGGTAGCCAACGCTGCTTCCAGCTGCTTACGGACAGCAGACAATTCTCTTTGTGTCCGCTCACAACAACCATAGTTCCTAACCATATCTTAGTGTTAAAAATAGATATAAGATCTCCAATGGCGCTACTGAGTTTCGAATGTACGCAAAATATAACGAGGAGAATAAAGAAATGCTAAAAGCTGCTCTGCAAATTTCTCACTATACCCCGAGACGGCAAACTCTTAAACAGAAATAAATTTCTCTAATGAAGTGGATGTATTTACAGTTACCGTGCCGGAATACCAGAGCTACGGTTAATACTGTTTGCTAATTCATTAGTGTACAACATCAACAAGTGTCCCAGCATGCTTCCCCAAGACACACGTGAAATTACTTATGCTTCTGTCGACGACACACTACCCGAGATAACATGCTGCATCCTTTCTACTAAGACACCCTTAATCCAATCACAAATTTAGAGTGATACCCAATATAACAGTACTTTTGCAAATAAATCTTTGGTGCTAATGTCAGCACTGGGTTTTGCTCTCTCCTTTCTCTATTATCGTCAAGCACAACACAGATATGACACTAACTACACACGCTATTCTTCAGTCATCTAGAGTAGATATTATTTATACTTTGAACGCTAGCTACCAAACAGACTACCAGATAGTCTTTCACCAGACCGTCATCCATTTTAACTAATAACAACCAACTGTTATTACTAAACGGCTTTCATGGACATCAAAATTTTTATCTCCAATACTTTCCGTAATTATTGACCGAATTTTTTAAAAAAACACCACTGAACCAATTTAGAGAACCGGCATTTGAAGTAGACTGCCTAACGATTCTACTGTCGCCAACATACATTGCGTGTAATGACCACAAAGATAAGATACGAGAAATTAGGGCTCGTACGGAGGCATATAGACAGTCGTTTTCCCCTCGCTCTATTTACGAGTGTAACAGGAAAGTAAATGACTAGTGTTGGTGCAGGGTACCCTCCGTCAAGCACCGCACGGTGGCTTCCGTAGTATCGATGTAGATGTACACGTTTTTTCTCCTTTTCTGAAGTTGATGATACTTATCGCGTTTGAATTTGGATCCACTTGTTTACAGTTCGCCATCTGAACTCCAGAACACTGAAATTGGGCATTCATGCCCACGATCGGAAACTGAATAAAGACATGCAGTTTTGCTCTGCTGATCGAAATTTAACGGATGCTGTGTGGTACAATAAGAGTAGGTTTTTCTTGGTTAGTGTTACTACGTGTTGTAGTTCAGTGGCGAGTTCTTTTTCTGCTTGGCGTAAACCTATCAGGAATTGTGGGGGAGACAACAGTGTGGAACTGTGGCATCTGTGCATGGCATGGTTAACTGCGTCTTGCAGTGTTGCTGCTTCTATTCTCGCATCATTCGAGCTATCTGCTAATCCACGCAACAGTCTGTCCAAGGACGCCCATACCATACTCGAGGCCAAACACCACCTCCCCCCCTCCCCCCAGCTCTTAGGGAAAGGAAAAAAATGTAGTGTTATGAGGTGCTTCCCTTTCAAGAACATGGGACAGCTCTAGTGTCAACTCTGATGCTATTCTCGTGTTATTAAGCACAATCTGTTCCATGTTTGGCAACTACATAGCATCCATTATTCTGTAGTTCTAATGGTATCCGCTTTTTCCCGCGTTTGTTCCAGTGTATTACTTAAATTTCGTATATATTCATTGTTTGCCGTCATCCAACCGTCCTCTTTTCTTCCTGATTAACGTCTGTAGTACTGTTTCCGTCATTCGGTTTAGCTGTGCTTTCAGTTTCGTATTAAAGTCGTAGGTCGTGATACTCGTATTGTGTTTCCTACAAAACATCCTCTTTCTGCGCTTCTTCGTGTAATTTCTAGGACACCTCTTGTAACATGCGTACCTAATTTCGTATTCCCCATATGCGGTCAACCGATGACGAGTTAATACGACTTCCGGTTGTCTGGAGAACAATATCGCAGAATAGAGCGACTGGTTCCGAACTATATTCGGTACTCATTCCTTGACGAAGTGAAGCTTTATAAGGACTGGGATAACCTTCCTGTACGTCCCTAGTGGTACACTACCGAAGAGAAAGGAATGTCTCGCCAATTCCTTCCCTTGACGAAAAAGTGTATCAGTCAAGAAATGAAAATAAACTTCACCCTACTCAGTACAAACTTCTGAACTCTATCGTACATGATATATCAATGAATACATAGCAACACTTAAATAACGAATGTACAGTAACCTCTACAATAGTATTAAAAATCTGCCCATAACCTCTCATTTCTCGAGCTGAGTGCATAAGGCATGTCGTGTATCTCTTTCTTCTCAATATTATAGCTGTTTCCTACCGTTTTTGGGCGCTATTTTCGAGACTGGTACAACTGATGGAAATTGGTGGTAAAGCATGAACAGTTCCTTTTGAATGGTTTCACTCTACTTATATGATCAACAAATGTTCGTGGGAAATTGCAACTTAATATACAGGGTGAGTCACCTAACGTTACCGCTGGATATATTTCGTAAACCACATCAAATACTGACGAAGCGATTCCACAGACCCCGAACGTGAGGAGAGGGGCTAGTGTAATTGTTTAATACAAACCATACAAAAATGCACGGAAGTATGTTTTCTAACACAAACCTACGTTTTTTTTAAATGGAACCCCGTTAGTTTTGTTAGCACATCTGAACATATAAACAAATACGTAATCAGTGCCGTTTGTTGTATTGTAAAATGTTAATTACATCCGGAGATATTGTAACCTAAAGTTGGCGCTTGAGTACCACTCCTCCGCTGTTCGATCGTGTGTATCGGAGAGCACCGAATTACGTAGGGATCCAAAGGGAACGGTGATGGACCTTAGGTACAGAAGAGACTGGAACAGCACATTACGTCCACATGCTAACACCTTTTTACTGGTCTTTTTCACTGACGCACATGTACATAACCATGAGGGGCGAGGTACCCGTACACACGTGGTTTCCGTTTTCAATTACGGAGTGGAATAGAGTGTGTCCCGACATGTCAGGCCAATAGATGTTCAATGTGGTGGCCATCATTTGCTGCACACAATTGCAATCTCTGACGTAATGAATGTCGTACACGCCACAGTACATCTGGTGTAATGTCGCCGCAGGCTGCCACAATACGTTGTTTCATATCCTCTGGGGTTGTAGGCACATCACGGTACACATTCTCCTTTAACGTACCCCACAGAAAGAAGTCCAGAGGTGTAAGATCAGGAGAACGGGCTGGCCAATTTATGCGTCCTCCACGTCCTATGAAACGCCCGTCGAACATCCTGTCAAGGGTCAGCCTAGTGTTAACTGCGGAATGTGCAGGTGCACCATCATGCTGATACCACATACGTCGACGCGTTTTCACTGGGACATTTGCGAGCAACGTTGGCAGATCATTCTGTAGAAACGCGATGTATGTTGCAGTGCTCTCCGATACACACGATCGAACAGCGGAGAAGTGGTACTCAAGCGTCAACTTTAGGTTACAATATCTCCGGATGTACGAGGGTTGTTTTTTTCGTAAGGGCCGTTCGCGCGTATAGTCCCGTAGTTCGCGCGGACGCCGCAACAAGCCACCGCGCCACTTGCCGGCATCCTTCCTGTTCACACTGATGCAAGTTGCAGCTCTGTAGCTGACGTGTACGCATCGCTGTGCTACTTTATAATGTTTACGATTATTGAATCGCCCGCCGCGTGTGAGATACGGTCAGTGATACGTTTTTTGACCGCGAGAAGCCTATCAGCTGCAGAAATGCATCGTCAGTTAACAGAAGTTTATGGCTTGAATGCAATGAGTGAAGGTAAAGTGCGTCATTGGGTTAGAGAGTTTAAAAATGGCCGTCAAAACGTCCATGACGAAGAACGCTCGGGCCGGCCCTCTGTGATCACTGATGATTTGGTGGCTGCAGTCGAAACAAAGATTCGTGAGGACAGAAGATTCACAATTTCCACTCTTTCTTTGGAATTTCCACAAATTTAAAGATCGGTTTTGTACAAAATTGTGTCTGGAAACCTAAACCTTAAGAAACTGTGTTCTCGGTGGGTATCCAGACTCCTCACAGAGGACCACAAAGGGAAGAGATTTGCCACTTCATTGGACTTTTTGATTCGTTACGAGGAAGAAGGAGATGATATGTTGAGTCAAATTGTCACTGGAGATGAAACGTGGGTATCCCATATCACTCCCGAAAGCAAGCGACAATCGATGGAATGGCGACACACAACCTCACCCGTCAAAGTCAAAGCCAAACAGACGCTGTCAAAGCGCAAGATTATGGCAACTGTGTTCTGGGACCGGCGCGGTGTGTTGCTAGTGGACTTTATGCCACGAGGAACGACAATCAACTCAGATGCCTACTGTGCAACTCTAAAGAAGCTCCGCAGAGCAATTCAAAACAAAAGGCGCGGCATGCTGACAAAATGAGTTTTGCTCCTGCACGATAACGCTAGGCCTCACACCTCTCAAAAGACTCGGGATTTGATTGATTCTTTTGGCTGGGAAGTTTTGGACCATGCACCATACAGCCCCGACCTTGCTCCTAGCGATTTTCACCTTTTCCGGTACCTGAAACACCATCTTGGCGGGCAGCGCTTCAATGACGACGATGAAGTGAAAGCGGCAGTGAACTCTTGGCTGTCGGAGCAGGCGGCCGAATTCTTTGAAGAGGGAATTAAAAACTTAGTTGTACGGTATGACAAGTGCTTAAATAAACAAGGCAACTATGTAGAAAAATAGGTAAAAGTGTGTAGAATCAGAAAATAAAAGTTTTTTTACCAAAGTTTATGTATCTTTTTTTAAAAATAAAAACTGCCCTTACTTAAAAAACAACCCACGTAATTAACATTTTACAATGCAACAAACGGCACTGATTACGTATTTGTTTATATGTTCAGATGTGCTAACAAAACTAACGTGGTTCCATTTAAAAAAACGTAGGTTTGTGTTAAAAAAACATACTCCCATGCATTTTTGTATGGTTTGTATTAAACAATTACACTAGCCCCTCTCCTCACGTTCGGTCTGTGGAATCGGTTCGTCAGTATTTGATGTGGTTTACGAAATATATCCAGCGGTAACGTTAGGTGACTCACCCTGTATACCAATGACGTCATTTCAATGACGCGGTATGGTCTGCAGCACAAAAATTTTTTGGCTTTTACCTTTTGGTGTATACAGGGCGGAGAAACATTGCGTCACGAAATTTTAACCGTGGATAGCTGATGCCAGTAGGAACCAAAATTACTAATGTTATATAGGTCGATAACGCACCATTTTTAATCTTCGGAAACTTGGCGCCACGCACTCCGATTGGCCGTGGGATTGCCCTATTACCTTTCGTCGGTTGACTGACAGCGCTATGGTTGTCGGTTCACATACACAAACGTCCCTCGCCCCGTCACTGCCCCTGCGTGATACGTACAGTTGCCGAATAGGTCTTACAGTTTGTCTCCACCTCACGTCAGAGGCATTCACACGTAAGCTTCGCTCCGGAGCACACGCACGTCATCTGCGATTTAGTCATACAGTAAGCATGGAAGCACAGTATTCGTTTGAAGAACAACGAGATATGGCTTTTGTTTATGGACTAGCCGTCGGTAATGCTCATGAAGCTCGACGGTTGTATGAGGAACAGTACCCAGCAAGACGCCACCCACACCCGCAAACGTTTACAGCAATTCACAGGCGACTTGGCGAAACAGGCTCGTTAGCGGGATATCATGGTGATGCTGGAAGACCTCGAACACGACGGGATGCTGCGTTTGAAGAGACTGTTCTGGAGTGCTTCGAGGAAGCACCTACAAGTACTCGAGCGGTTGAACACGACCTGGGGGTAACACATCGGTTAGTCTGGGAGGTTTTGAGGGATGGCGGTCAGCATCCATTTAGTTTCCACCCTGTCCAAGACCTAAATCCTGTGGCGGACTATGAACACAGGCTAGGGTTTTGCCGGTGGTTGCTGCGACGTGTTGCACGAGATCACGACTTCCCCGCCATTGTGTTGTTTACCAACGAGTGCATCTTCCATCGGGATGACCCTTACAACACTCGAAACGTCCATTACTGGGCAAGGGGAAATCCTCACGTCACGTACGTCCACGGACACCAGGAACGATTTTCGCTCAACATTTGGGCAGGAATTGTGGGTGACCATGTGGTTGGGCCGGTCCGTCTACGTCCTCGACTTACCGGGGCAAATTACCTTCACTTTTTGCAACAAACTCTACCCAACCTGCCGGTAGATGTTCCCCTAGACATACGGCTACACATGTGGTTGCAGCATGATGGGGCGCCCGCCCATACCAGTCGTGCTGTGTGCGGATTTTTAAATGAACTCTTCGACGGCCAGGCAATGTCCCCTGCGATCACCAGACGTCACGTCACCAGACTTTTTCCCGTGGGGATTCTTCAGAGTTCTAGTTCACCCACCCAGACGCGAACCACCTACAAACGAAGAGGAATTAATGGATCGCATCCAACATGCTGCCAATCACATTAGGGCAATGCCAGGAATGTTTGAAAGACTTCGGCAAAACATTGTTCGACGTTACCGAGCTTGTGTCGCGTCAGAGGGTCGACAGTTCGAGCATCTGCTTTAAGTAAACAATGTCCTAGCTACAAAAAATGGCCTTTTCAGGGCCGGCACAATTTGTAAAAGACTTTATGTACGCGAACTAACAGCTGTTGACGGTTTTTCCCGGTATGTCTTATCATGAAACTACTAAACATGTGTCGGGACCCCGGCGGATTCTCCCCAAGGCCCCCAGAGTGGAAGACGCCCGCCACCACCGAGCGAGCTGGCCGCCTTGGATACATCGCGATCTCCGGCAGGCAAAGCATTCGCTGTCATGCGTTGTCCAGAGCATCCGGCAACAGAGTAATCCTTGCGGCCAATAGGAGCGCGTTGCGCCAAGTTTCTGTAGTTTAAAAATGGTGCATTGTCGACTTACACAACATTAGTAATTCTGATTCCTAGTGGCATCAGCTGTCCAGGGTTAAAATTTCGTGCAACAATTTTTCTCCACCCTATATGGGTCGGTTAATACCAACGACTGACCAACGCTGTATTGTTGCAGTTTCGCTATCCGTTGCTCTGTCTCTTCCTAACATTGTAATACTTTCATGTGGCTCTTATTACCCTTTTTTCATGTCAAAATTGGATGGCATTTTCCTGCTGTATACCATCTCGTATGGTAAAATATTGGTACTGGTGTTAACTTTAAGGTTGTACGCCGAAATTATGAATGCTAGGTACATGTCCCAGTTATCATGTTGGCTGATAATTTAATGGGTCAACGTTTTGAAAATCTCCCTATGAAATCTTTCTGTTCTTCCATTTGCGTTGGTTGGTAAGGAATTGCTCTTCACTTGTGAATGTGAAGCAAACGACATAACCTTTTCATTAACTCTGATATGAAATTTGTATCTTAGTCTTTTAGCACGCTACGTGGTACTCCGCACATAATTTAAGGCTTGTGCTATTGTGTTACCTTGTTGTTCTGAGATTTCTACCATTTTGATGTATCAAGAAAAGTGATGTGTTACTGTTAACATGTCCTTATTTTCTATAGACGTTTTATTAAAAGGTCCTAAAATGTCCAGTCAAAGCGTTTCAGAAGGTTTGTTCACTTCTGGCAATCGTTATATTAGAGCTTTTCGGTGGCTAAGATCAGCCCTTTGAACACAAGGTATACCGTTTTTTATATACTCTGCCACATCACTCTTCCTAGTATACCACGAGTATTCTTCGCCCATTCTCCTAACCGTAGCTCTGCGACCACCATAATTTGCTAACATGTGGTCATGTCCTTGTCACAAAACTTCGTCATTGAACGTTGCTTCAACTATTACACACAGTCCGCACTCTGTTAATCCGCAAAATAGGCCGTCGTACATCACGAGCTGTGGCTGCAGTTTAAATGCCTGACACTCTATTTCATTTTCTTTTGCCTTCTATCATTCAGCTGTACTCTTGCCTATTGGTCGTATTCATGTCAAGTCTCCAGCCGCAACATATCATCTGGACACAATATGTCGGCCGTCCACCTTGCCGCCATCTTCAGGTGAGTAGGCTGTCGCAGTAATTCGCCGGAACTAAAATCAAACACGCCGCGACGACTCCTTTATACATCGACCGGGGTCCACCGCGCGTGCGAGAACGTAACTGCTCTCTAGCGCCAGGCTCAACAGCGCACCGGTGTTGAAAGCTCACGCAAACGATAAATCGATATCAAACACTATTTATAGCTTTTGATGACCGAAACAAGGACCATTGTTTTTTAATGTCAAACAGAACAGTGTTCCATCTCTTACTTAAAGGATACCCATTATCTCTTTTTATAATATTGTCGGATAGCCGGATTTCAATGGCGTCTTTCATTACATAGTCCCAGCACCGCGACGCGACTTGTCTCTCATCGTACAACATTTTATGTCCTTCAGTAAGACAATGTTCCACCACTGCAGATTTTTCTGGCTGAAATAAAAGAGTGTGGCGATGACGCTCCACGCAACGATCGTGGACCGTAGAATCGTTTGTCCAATATAGGCTTTCCCGCAATGGCAGAGAATCTTGTAGACCCCGGGCTTTCTCAAGCCCAAATCATCCTTCACTGAGCCCAGCAAAGCTCTGATCTTAGCTGGCGGACAGAATACACTTTTCATATCAAATTTCTTTAAAATTCTTCCTATTTTTGAAGATATGCTCCCACAAAAGGTAGGAACTCCACGGATTTGCTTGTATCTTCTGTTGGTTTCCGCGAAGGTCCAATCTGTAGAGCACGACGGATCTGATTGTCAATATAACCATTCTGCTTGAACCCAGCAGCTTGTGTCAAACTATCTCTTTACCAATGTACGTAGAACCCCACTGCGATGGTACGATGGATGACAACTTGATGCATGAAGATATCGGTCCATTTGAGGTGCTAACGATAAACACTATGACATAATGTCCCATCATCCTTGCTGTAGACCAAGACATCTAAAAAGGAAGTTTTCCATTCTTTCAACTTCCATCGTGAACTTAATATTGGGATGCAAACAATTAAAATGATCAAGGAAATGATCCAAAGCATCCCTCCCATGTGGCCATTACATAAACGTATCGTCGACGTATCTCCAGAAACAAGTTAGTTTTAAGAACGCCGTCTTCAGTGCCATGTCCTCAAAATATTCCATAAACAAATTGGCGACTATGGGGATAATGGACTCCCCATAGCCACTCCGTCAATTTGTTCGAAGTATCTGTCATTAAATAAAAAATACCTCGACGTCAACACATGGTCACAAAGCGTAATTCTTTTCTTTCCAATTTTTCTATCACCAATTAGACGAAGAAACAACTAAGCTTTGTCGCCAAGTGTCGACGTCGATGTATTTTTTACTTAATGACAAATACTTCGAAAGAACTGACGGAGTGGCTATGGAAGTTCATTATCCCCTATAGTCGCCAATTTGTTTATGGAAGATTTTGAAAACATGACACTGAAGACGGCGTTCTTCAAACTAACTTGTTTCTGGAGATACGTCGACGATACGTTTATGGTAAGGCCACATGGGAGGGATTCCCTGGATCGCTTCCTAGATCATTTGAACTGTCTGCATCCCAATATTAAGTTCACGATGGAAGTTGAAAGAATGGAAAACTTCCTTTTTAGATGTCTTGGTCTACAGCGAGGATGATGAGACATTAGGACATAGTGTTTATCGTAAGCCCACGCATACGAACCAATATCTTCATGCATCAAGTTATCATACATCGCACCAACGCAATGGGGTCCTACGTACATTGGTAAAAAGAGCTTACGCCATCTCAGTCAGATTCAGATAGTTTGACACAAGAAGCTGTGTTCAAGCAGAATGGTTATACTGACAATCAGATCCGCCGTGCTCTACAGATTGGACCTTCGCGGGAACCAACGGAAGATAGAAGCAAATCCGTAGCATACCAACCTTTTGCCGGGAGCATATATTCAAAAATAGGAAGAACTTTAAAGAAATTTGATATGAAACGTGTATTCCGTCTGCCAGATAAGACCAGAACTCTGCTGGGCACAGTGAGGAATGATTTGGGTTTGAGAAAGCCCGGGGTCTACAAGATTCTCTGCCATTGCGGGACAGCCTATATTGGACAAACGATTCTACGGTCCACGATCTTTGCATGGAGCGTCATCGCCACACGCGTTTATTTCAGCCAGAAAAATCTGCAGTGGCGGAACATTGTCTTACTGAAGAACATAAAAGTTGTACGATGGGACACAAGTGGTTGCCCCGGCGTTGCGGTACTGGGACTGTGTAGTGAAAGAAGCCATTGAAATCCGGCTATCTGGCAATATTATAAACAGAGATAAGGGCTATCCTTTAAGTAAGAGTTGGAACCCTGTTCTGTTTGACATTAAGAAACAACGGTCCTTGTTTCGATCCTCAAAAGCTATCAGTAGTGTTTGATATCGATTTATCGTTTCCGTGAGCTTTCACCATCGTTGTGCCTTGCGCTAGAGGGCAGTTATGTTATCGCACGCGCGGTGGACCAACGATCGATGTATAAAAGGAGTCGCCGCGGCGCGTCTGATTTCAGTTCCGGCGAATTAGTGCGACAGCCTACTTACCGGAAGACGGCGGCAAGGTGGACCGCAGAAATATTGTGTCCAGATGACGATTTGTTCCGGCTGGAGACCTGACATAAAAACAACCATTTATTGCGCCGTGAAAGTTTACAGAGTATACTTTTGCTTATTGTTTGCAGAGCTCCGATTTTTCTGCTTAATGTGTCTATAGCTAATTGCTTCTTTCCTGGGATATGTACTACTTCATAATCGAATTCATTCAGTTTAGGTTCCCCTTGTTAACCTACTATAAGGATCCTTCAATCCCAACACCAATCTTAGCTGGCCGTGCGGTTCTAGGCGCTACAGTCTGGAACCGAGCGACCGCTGCGGTCGCAGGTTCGAATCCTGCCTCGGGCATGGATGTGTGTGATGTCCTTAGGTTAGTTAGGTTTAAGTAGTTCTAAGTTCTAGGCGACTGATGACCTCAGAAGTTACGTCGCATAGTGCTCAGATCCATTTGAAACCAATCTTAGCGCTGCACGATCCGTTCCAATGAGAGCTGCAAGTTTCCAGCTGATGGGACTGGTGCGACGTATATGCAGCTTAACGCGACTCTGATGCAGGTACATAACCACCGCCATCAAGGAATAGGATTAGTGTGTCATTCGTGTCTTGCCGACGTGCGTGCGATAAATGCAGAACAGTGAAGTGTGGCGACGTTATTACCAAACAAGGAAAACGTGTTATTATTCTCTTCTTGGTGCCGAAATACAAACACCGGTAGACATCCATCAGAAAAATAAAAATGTGTATGGGACAGCACATCTGTCGAAAACCACCGTTGTGGAATGAAAACGCATGATAACGCACGTCCGCATACAGCGAAAGTCTTAACGCAGAAGTCATGGTAACACAAGTGGGACACACTCGAGCCTCCGCCCTATAGTCCTGATCTCTCCCTTACGATTTTCACGACTTCAGTCCCTTAAAAAATGCCTCAAAGGGTCGACGATTCATATCGGACGAGGATGTGTAGCAGGCAGTTATAGACTTTGTCACGCAGCAGAACATGTGGTTTTAACAATGGGCATCTTCAAACTAGTCAGTCGGTGGGATATATGCCTCGGTGTTCATTGCCACTTTTTCTGACTGACATACCGATTTTAGATTGTACAACCTTGGACAGGAAACTTTTTATTCCCCCTTTATATTTTGAACTTTGCCGCGCAGTGTGGCCGCGCGGTTTGAGGCGTCATGTCACGGATTGCGCGGGTCCTCCCACCGGAGGTTCGAGTCCTCCCTTTGGCATGAGCATGGGTGTGTGTGTTGTCCTTAGCGTAAGTTAGTTTAAGTAGTATGTAAGTCTAGGACTCGATGACCTCCGCAGTTTGGTACCTTAGGAATTCACACACATTTGAACAAACGTTTGGCCATACACATAACGAAAGTGGGCAATTCCATAAATCACTGTGCAGCGTTACGTACTTGTTTTTCGCAAAGTAGTTCTTCTCTTAAGAGCTCTCTCTTACCAACAAACCAATTATGACTTCACTTGCAGTTAACCGTACTTTAGGTAAATGGGTTATGCATGGCTCTGTTAAAAAAAAATTAAAAAAAAACTATGTGTAGTCATAAGGTAGAGCCGCACATGACTGCTATCATGTCCAGCAACTAACTCTCTGCAAATAATAACCTGAAGCTGTGATCATGCAGTCAAATAGTCTATGCATTGGCTAGAATTGCACATTAATAGAATACGTAGAAACAAAACGAATAATTTAATAAAAAGAGTTCTATTCTGATGTCTGTAATTGATGCAGCTGACAAACAATTGCTCTGAAAAATGTTATTCATGAAAGTACATCTCGAGTGGAAAGCGATCGTGTGATATTCATTTAAAATACAGATAGAAAATAGTCTTATCAAGTGCAGGAATGTTGTGTTGAGAGCCTTACGAGAATGGTAGCAGAATCCCCAAGGTAAATAGTCGTCCAAGACCCGCGAAAATTAAGTCCGTTTCGTGATCACAATACACGAAATGTTCACCATCTCAAAATAGTTTAGAGTTCAACATGATGATTACAAATCAACGCACAAGAGTTAACGAGTGGAAACTCATACTCTGTCTAATCTCAGTTCCGTAATGCAATCGCAAAACATTAGAGTATTGTAGCTGCCACTCACCGCCCAGACTCAATCACTTATTCGACCGAATCACGCATATTAGCTCAGGCAGGCCTGCCTTTTTCCAGCGCAGACGTAAAAGTGTGTTCTTAAATATCTAAATGGAAAGGCCAAGCATCGCTCCCTTGAGAGCACCACTCGAAAAAAAGTCTGTCTCCACCTGACTCCAGCGGTATTCCGCCACCGCCTACTTTTCCATTGACTGAAGGTCATCCATACGAAAATTACATGGTTATTGAGTTTTACAGACGTGATTTGACTCAACTTGACCACTTCCCGGACTAAACTAATATTATGTAGCTGAAGGAAGAGATGAGAGAAGGAAAGTAAAGGGAAGGAACTGTTGATATCAGCTGCATCGGGAGTCTGCGCGAAATCAGTGACGCCGAGTGAAAATGTGTAACAGACCAGGACTCGAACCCAGGATCTGCTGCGTAGAAGACCGTTGCGTTGCACGCACTATCTCAGCATGTTCCCCTGACTAGAGCCGTCTACCTCTAGTCCCCGTTCATGTCCTCCATGCTCGCTAAGTTTAGATACCCACCGGAGGTCGAACGAAATGTTCATCTGCTGTGAAGGTTGTGGATTCATTGCCCATCGAGGTGGATCAGCTATATGAACATGTGGTGTCTGTTATAGCAATATTTAAATAAAAAAATGTTATAAACATTTGGCCACTATCAGACTGTGTGCAACAAATATAAGTAAAGTTTAGTTCATAAATAAATAAACAAGCGTTCTTGCACAAGTGAGCTCACGTTAAATGGCAAGAGATAGTCGTTATATATTGTTTAAAAAATTATTTAGGCAGAAGCGTCTTTTGGCCCTGTTTTCAAAGGTGGTATCAACTAACACATGGGATTCGCCACTTTTTAAATTACTATGATTTTGTAATCTGACAAAAATACTAGCATATTCATAAATAAATACACAAGTATGACAAGATATGAGATATTCATGCTGAATTCCTTTGCTGTGTTATTGTGTAGAATACGAAGTTGTGACAAAAATTTTGCGGAACAAACATAAAAGGCGTAATATTCTTGTTATTGTCTTCCGTTCAAAGACTGGTTTGATGCAGCTCTCCATGCTACTCTGTTCTGTGCAAGCCTCTTCATATCCTTCTGAATCTGCTTAGTGTATTCATCTCTTGGTATCCCTCTACGATTTTTACCCTCCACGCTTCCCTCCTGTACTAAATTGGTGATCCCTTGATGCCTCAGAACGTGTCCTACCAACCGATCCCTTCTTCTAGTCAAGTTGTGCCACAAATTTCTCTTCTCCCCAATTTTATTCAGTACCTCCTCGTAAGTTGCGTGATCTACCCATTTAATCTTCAGCATTCTTCTGTAGCACCACATTTCGAAAGCTTCTATTCTCTTCTTGTCCAAACTAGTTATCGTCCATGTTTCACTTCCATACATGGCTACACTTCATACAAATACTTTCAGAAACGACTTCCTGACACTTAGATCTATACTCGATGTTAACAAATTTCTCTTCTTCAGAAATTCTTTCCTTGACATCTCCAGTCTACATTTTATGTCCTCTCTACTTCGACCATCCTCAGTTACTTTGCTGCCCAAATACCAAAACTCATCTAGCCTCACTTCCTAATCTAATTACCTCAACATCACCTGACTTAATTGGACTCCATTCCATTATTCTCGTTTTGCTTTTATTGATGTTCACCTTATATCCTCCTTTCCAGACACTTTCCATTCCTTTCAACTGTTCTTCCAAGTCCTTTGCTGTCTCTGACAGAATTACGCTGTCATCGGCAAACCGCAAGGTTTTTAAAGTTGCATGTCCTCGGGAAAAATTATGGCTGTTGTTTCTCCTTGCTTTCAGCCGTTCACAGTACCAACACAGCAATGCTGTTTTGGTTGATGTTACAAGGCCAGTTCAGTCAATCATCCAGACTGTTGTCCCTGCAACTACTGAAAAGGCTGCTGCCCCTCCCCAGGAACCACACGTTAGTCTGGCCTCTCAACAGATACACCTCCATTGTGTTTGCACCTACAGTACGGCTATCTGCGTCGCTGAGGCATGCAAGCCCCCCCACGAACGGCAAGTTCCGTGGTTCACGGGGGAGGAAAAGACATAAGTCAATAAATAAAATATGTGTATATACAGAGCTTTCATGGATGATAGATATAGTGTAATGCTGTCATTTGAGATATCGTTTGTTGAAATCAAAATAAGCGTTTAAAAGTTATTTCACAGGTTCATTGCAAAAGTGTTTAGTCCCTCTAAAATATTAATATTTTTAGTTTTACAGACATCGAAAATATTGTCATTGGATGTGGCTCATTTCTCTGGTATTGGAGATGTATTCAGATTTGCTTTATTATGTAACTGTGATTTGTTGTCGAATTTCGCAGAGCTGTAAGAAGCCATCTTTCGGCTTGTCTGGCACTCTACCACTGCAGGGGTATTGCCTGTCCTTTTGTGTTCGACCATCGTCCAGAATACCCGTAATGGGATTTAGCCACTTCCTGTCAGCCACTGTACACGCACCTGGGCTCGCCGAGGCGCCTAGGCTGAGCTGGCGACGCCGAGCTCCAGCGCTCAGCCTCACAAACTCCATCTCATACCAGTTCCAGGTGGCCAATCGACCCGCCCACATATGCGTAACATTTCAACTGCTAGCAGCTGTCTTTCTATCAGACTAATTCCTTTCTGCCTTGTTGAGTTGTCTAGACACATAGGGCACAGGATGTTCCTTATCATCTAAATTTTAACTGAGAACGCAACCTAGCGTACTGTTACTACTGGGGCTACAACTTTGCTTCCGCCGTTTTGTCTCAAAGGTCGAGGCTTTATTGTGAGAATCTTACAAAAAAATTACGTTTCAAAGTGCTGGCCATCGCTGGCCACTACTTTCTCCCATCTTCCGGGCAGCATACAAATCCCGTGGCGGAAGAACTGGGCGTCTTTCGAGAAGATCCATGCATCGATCCAATTTTGCAATTGTGACAGGAAGCCCTGGGCAGCCAGGTCGTGTGCCATTGAACTAAAAAGTTGGTAATCAAAGGGAACACTGTCTGGAGAATACGGCGGGTGGGGTAGGACTTCCCATTTCAACGTTCCCAGGTATGTTTTGGCGGGTTTTGCGTCATGGGGTCGATCACTGTCATGCTGCAAAATCACCTTTTCATGTGTATCACTGTATTGTGGCCGTTTGTCTTTCAGTGGTCGGCTCCAACACATCAATTGCTTTAGGTAACGATCTCCTGTGATTGTTCCCGTCGGTTTCAGTAGCATCAAAAGCTTTCTCTCTTTCACGACTATGCCGGTCTTCAAAGTCAAAATCATCTTTCTTGAAGCATGGAAACCATTTTCTGCAACGTTCTGTCACTAACAGGCGTCTCATCATAGGTCTTACCCAGCTTTTTATGAGTCACAGCCGCACATTTCTTCATATCAAAGCAGAAAATTAAAACCTCCCGCAGATGACGAGAATTAGGCTCGTAAGTTGACTTATTCAGCCGAGAATAACTTTAAGATGCAATCAAAAATCGACTAATATTTTGATGACGTTATCCTCTTAAATGCCAAAGCTTACTGTATGACACTTACGACCTACGACTTGCGCCACTACTTTCAACTAATGCCGTCTACTGTAAAATGGCGGAAGCAAATTTGTAGACCTAATAGTATCACACAAAAGGACGAATTCGTTTTCGAAATCTTGGAATATCAGTACTGGAACCGATGTCATTTCCTTCTTCAACATCTCTTAATGCTATTAGGGAATCTGCTGCTTATTCTGTTTTTATAATTTTTTGCATCTATCAGTTCAATGGTTCAGCAATTTCTACAAACTCTTTAATGTATTTCCTATAGCAGTTCCATAGACCTGCAAACGACTGAAGTTGTTTGGTTGTCTGCAGTGTTGTGAAGCCCCGGACTACTGAAATTAACTGGGAATCAGTTTTTACACTTTCTGCACTAATTGCATGATCAAGACATTTAACTTTTGTTTGCTCAAAATGGCATTTCTCGGTATTGAGCGTTAGATGTGCTGTCTGTAGTCTGTTAAAGACTTCCTCTAAACGCTTGACACGTCCTTCCATGGTTCTTGAAAATACACTCATATTACACAGATAGACCATGCGTTTTTTAGGTTTGAAACCGCAAATTGCGGCATCCAATAGTCTCTAGAATGTAGCTGGTGTATTTTTGAGTCCAAATGACGCTCTCCGATACTGGTAATGACCTAACAATGCTGTGAAGGTAGTTTTTGGCCGGTCTTCTGGAACTACTTCTGGTTGTTGGTACCTGCTACTTAGACCCATTGTTGAAAGTATTTACATTGACCCAGATAGTCCAATGTCTCCACAGTATTGGGAACAGAATGTTGTCAGTGACGGCTTTGGCGTTAAAGTACCTGTAATCGCAACAGAATTTAAACGTTTTAGTGCATCTGCTGACTTCTTTGGAATAGCAACGCCATTAGCACTACATAGACGATGTTCTGTTATTCATTCTGCCAGTTCCTGATCAATAAATTTTTGGGAACACTTATGGTTTCCTACAGACTGGGGCGTTGTTACCTGTGGTTATATCATGCGTAATAGGCGTCGATGTTAAAGGACCGCTTGTGTTAAACAAACATAAAAACAATAGTGACAAAGCTTCCATCGCTTTCATCGCTACCTTGCAACTGACTCATTCACTTTCGTACGTAATTCAGATGCACCAACGGTTTTCTTGCGGCTCAGGTCATCACATGACCTATCTATGTCTTCTTCATGTAGAACATCTAAACTGGCAATCATCGAACCTTTTGGCAGACTGACATCGTTCATGTCAAAATTATCTATGTTAACAAGAACCATATACTCTTCATTTATACAATATTAACAATGCGTGCTATGCTTCTGCGTACCAAACTACATAATTTATCTGATTTTTCGCTGCTTTGTAGTGATTCTGCCACACACAAAACTTCTTGGGGTGCAATGGTACCTACGCGCATCCAAACCTACTTTCGTTTACGTGGTGCCACGTTATCATGGGAACCAATATTTAGCGTATATGTTCGCAAATGCACCTTTGTGATTGGTGTACTGTGCGATACTGCCTCGCTTGCAGTTGTTCCCAGTAGAAATAAAGTACTTCAATTGTTGTACCACGAAAGATCGATTATGGCATGACGTGTATCCAGAACGTGTAGTCCGAGAATCGCAGTATGGTGTGCGTACTGTAAGACCTTCGGTACACACACCATCAGATTAGTTGACTTGTCGCTCTAGCGAAGCAGGCGAGTGTCAGCAATATGTCTCGTGGTCTTATTGTGGCGTGTTTATCTTCTGCCGTTAGGTCAGACGATAGAAATGCCACTTGCACGCTTAGAGTAGCAGATTGACGGTGACCAACTTTAAACAGAACTTGATTCATTTTCACACACATTTATTAAAATAACAATCATAAACCTCACTTAACTTGATTCTGGGTGGTACAGGTATTTACAATTGACAATCTGAAGTTCAAATGGTTCAAATGGCTCTGAGCACTATGGGACTTAACTGCTGAGGTCATCAGTCCCCTAGAACTTAGAACTACTTAAACCTAACTAACCTAAGGACATCACACACATCCATGCCCGAGGCAGGATTCGAACCTGCGACCGTAGCGGTCGCGCGGTTCCAGACTGTAGCGCCTAGAACCGCTCGGCCACATCTGAAGTTCCTTTGGTCTTGGTACGGTAATCTTATTCTCACATATCTCTGATACTTGACAAAGTGTCTATAAATTTATCTTCATGGCTATGTACAGGAATATGATAATCTTATTAGGCGCAGACTGAAACTTGACTACAGACTAATGCAGACTGACTAATCGGAGGTCTGTACACTCGTTATAATACCTCGCGCGTTCAGGTATCACTGCGCGAGTGTGATCCGCGAGGAGAAAAGGTTCTACGTTAGCAGCAGTCTCATTGGCTGCGTTACATATAAATACGCGCATCGGCGGAAGCAGAATTTGGTCCGTCTCTAAGACAGCGCCATCTCGTAGTGCGGAGACGGACGAGCGCTGCGTCTGCGCTGTTGTGCTTAGCGGGGCGCGCTCTAGTGGGAAAGTTGTGTACGTGCTGACTACGCGGAACTATGTACACAACACGCCGAATAACCTTCCCCAACATTTGACAACAATCCCATATTCTACAATGATATTTTCACTCTACAGCAGACTGTGCGCTGATACGTAACTTGCTGGCAGACTAAAACTGTGTGTTGGACCGAAACTCGAACTCGGTACCTTTGCCTTTCGCGGCCAAGTGCTCTACCGATTGAGCTACCCAAGCACGACTCACGACCGCTCCTCACAGCTTTACTTCCGCCAGTGCCTCATCTCCAGTCTTACAAACTTCACGGAAGCTCTCCTGCGAAATGTGCAAGACTAGCTCTCGTACAAGAAGAGATACTGCGGAGACGAGGCTTAGCCACAGCCTGGGGGATGTTACCGGAAGGGGATTTTTCACTCCGCAGCGGAATGTGCGCTGATATGAAACTTCCTGGCAGATTACAACTGTTTGTCTGACCGAGACTCAAACGCGGGACCTTTGCCTTTCGCGGGCAAGTGTTCTAGTGCTCGAGTCTCGGTCCGGCACACAGTTTTAATCTGCCAGGAAGTTTCAACACTTCTATACACTCACGAAAACTCTTAGCTTCGAAGTTAAAGTCGAGCAGTGTTGTCCCTAATGACTTCTAATCATTATCACTTACTCCACATATCCTGTATCATAGAGACTTAAGTATCTTCCTACCCAAGAGGTCCTAACTAACGACTGACACGTTCGCACCTGGCTCTACTAAAAATTATGTTCCTTGCACTGTGCAATGCCTAACAAGCAGCTTTCCGTCTCTCCATGTCTTTGCAGTGTTCCGTTATACCGGGAATACCTTCCGACGGGCGTTGTGTTTAACAACCCATTTTTCTCGTGATGATTTCCTTGTTGATTGTTATGGAATCCCGCATCTTATGACCTACTTGGCCACGCTCATAACAATCGGGTTGGCGACATTGCTTCTGCAGATGACCCTTACGTCCACATCTGTAACAGTTAACGTCAGAAGAGAAGACCCGATGGCCATTATGCCCTTTCGGAGCAATATCTATCTCCTCCAACCATATGGTGATCCTAATAGCTTCGGACCGGTCAGATGGATTCCTATCCTGACTTTCCGTGCATATCTGCGGAGATACACCGTAAGAAAACATCGAAAGCCCCATTTTTCAGTTTCACGCAAGGTAACTGCATCAACTGCATCCGTTTCTGCTCTTTGCGTCAGCTAGTATGTTAATGTATTTAGCTTCGATATTCGGTCTGAACAAGGTTCCACTGACACATTCGTCTTCTGCACTAAACTGCTCAGTGACTCCCTCAAACATCTCGTGCTGTTTTGTTAACGTAGCGCTGTCGCGAACCATTAGCTAACTCCTGGAACTTTCCTGCCTCACTAAGTACCGCATGATACATTACATATGCTTTAGCTTCACCCATTAACCGTAAGTTAGCCATGCGCAAACATGGTTCAGTAGTCAAATCGCACAAACTCATCGGTAGCTAATACATATTTAATGAACACAAGAACATGCTCAGTTGCTTTTCCTGAAAAAGGCGTTATTAAATTTGCTACCTGCAGGCAAAGGGGAGAGGAGAGAAGGGTCCACTTAACGCGATCTTCGCTTCTCCTGACCCTGACTGCAATTCTTGTACCACAGCACGTAGCGTCTCAACTTGCTTACGCAGGTCTTCATTTTCTGCTCTTCGTTTTTACTCACTGTGTTAAGACTGTGACAGTTTCACACTTAGTAGCAGCATGCATTTCCACCACTTTTTTGATTCTACTAGTGCTGTTAAAAAATAAAATGTGGGGAAAATACTCTTATACTACACACAACAACAAAACAAAACAAATTACACTACTGGCCATTAAAATTGCTACACCAAGAAGAAATGCAGCTGATAAACGGGTATTCATGGCACAAATATATTATACTAGAACTGACATGTGATTACATTTTCACGCAACTTGGGTGCATAGATCCTGAGAAATCAGTACCCAGAACAACCACCTCTGGCCGTAATAAAGGCCTTGATACGCCTGGTCATTCAGCCAAACAGAGCTTGGATGGCGTGTACAGGTACAGCTGTCCATGCAGCTTCAACAAGATACCACAGTTCATCAAGAGTAGTGACTGGCGTATTGTAACGAACCAGTTGGTCGGCCACCATTGACCAGATGTTTTCAATTGGTGAGAGATCTGGAGAATGTGCTGGTCTGGGCAGCAGTCGAACATTTTCTGTATCCAGAAAAGCCCGTACAGGACTTGCAACATGCGGTCGTGCATTATCCTGCTGAAATGTAGGGTTTCGCAGGGATCGAATGAAGGGTAGAGCCACGAGTCGTAACACGTCTGAAACGTAACGTCCACTGTTCAAAGTGCCGTCAATGCGAACAAGAGGTGGCCGAGACGTGTAACCAATGGCACCCCATACCATCACACCGGGTGATACGCCAGTATGGCGATGACGAATACACGCTTCCAATGTGCGTTCACCGCGATGTCGCCAAACACGGATGTGACCATCATGATCGCAGGCGCTCCCGTCTGTGATGCAACGTCAAGGGTAACCGCAGCCATGGTCTCCGAGCTGATAGTCCATGCTGCTGCAAACGTCGTCGAACTGCTCGTGCAGTTGGTTGTTGTCTTTCGAACGTCCCCATCTGTTGACTCAGGGATCGAGACGTGGCTGCACGATCCGTTTCAGCCATGCGGATAAGATGCCTGTTACCTCGACTGCTGGTGATACGAGGCCGTTTGGATCCAGCACGGCGTTCCGTATTACCCTCCTGAATCCACCGATTCCATATTCTGCTAACAGTCATTGGATCTCGACCAACGCGAGCAGTAATGTCGCGATACGATAAACCGCAAAATGCGTACCATCACGTTTCCGACTTTTATAAAGGTCGAATTGTAGCCTATCGTTGAATATGCCATCGCAGACGCTCCTGTCTGTGATGCAGCGTCAAGGATAACCGCAGCCATAATCTCCGAGCTGATAGTCCATGCTGCTGCAAACGTCGTCGAACTGTTAGTGCAGATGGTTGTTGTCTTTCGAACGTCCCCATCTGTTGACTCAGGGATCGAGACGTGGCTGCACGATCCGTTACAGCCGTGCGAATAAGATGCCTGTTATCTCGACTGCTAGTGATACGAGGCCGTTGGGATCCAGCACGGCGTTCCGTATTACCCTCCTGAACCCACCGATTCCATATTCTGCTAACAGTCATTGGATCTCGACCAACGCGAGCAGTAATGTCGCGATACGATAAACCGGCGCCAACCCTGTGTGAATGCTCTGAAAAGCTAATCATTTGCATATCACAGCATCTTCTTCCTGTCGGTTAAATTTCGCGTCTGTAGCACGTCATCTTCGTGGTGTAGCAATTTTAATGGCCAGTAGCGTACAATCGTATGGGGTATTAAGCGAAATTTGTGACTAGACTGAAGATCTCTTAGCAAGAAGGGAGCATCCCGTAAGAGGTTCGAAGAGTCATTGACAGACTTTTGCAAATGATACAGTTATGTATAATGAATAACTTTCCGAAAAAAAATTAAACATTGTCAGATATTGATAAGATTCCAAAGACTAGAAACTTGCTTCAAAGTTTCATAAATATAAAATTGTGCGTTTCACAAAATGAAGAAACTTAGTACCTTATGACTACAATATCAGTAACTTACAACTGGACTCAGCCAGTTCATACAAATACCGAGTTGTACCAAGTCGTATTGATATGAAGCGGAACAATCACATAGGATGTACCATAGTTAAATAAGGTGGCAGACTTCAGTTCATTCGTATGTTACTAATAAAATACGGTAAAGTCTGTGGGACCTGTGCCAAACAGGACTAAAAGGGTATTGATGTTTAGAATCAGTAGCAGCACAAATGGTCACAGGCTTGCTAGATCCCTCGGAGACCATCATAGAGATGCAGGGATATTTAGCCATTATCATGGCTAGAGGTAAGATTAGGCAATTTTAGTGTTATGTCCCATGGGAGTTGCTAAATTTTATCTTGTGCACTTATTAGCACTCAGTTTCTAAAGACTGCGTTGGATCTTGCCCACTCGTCTCGTATAGAGAGTGCCTAAGGGATGCTGCGTTCTCGGAATGCTATACAACTATTCAAGCAAATAACATTAGTAGTTTTATTTCTGTAAAGCAAATTGACACTACTTTAGTTGTATTTACAAATGTGTCGCAAATGACATGCAAACAGTAAGAGTCTTCACTATAGACAAAGTCGAAGTAAGCACTTGATGTGGATCACTACAATGTGTTCTGCGAGTGCCAGTCTACAACCGTCCAGTGATGTCAGCATACGGAGCCGATCTGAGCGCTAACGTCCGGCCGAAGCTGGCAGGAGCGGCGCTTATATTCACTTCTTGCAGAGGTCGCTCCTGGCGCAGCACGGTCCTTGTCAGCGGGCTGTTTGCTGACGTTTCCTCACAGCCTTCTCTGGTATTCGTCCTCTTCGTTCCATCGCTTGTCGTTACGCTAGAACGTTCCTCCGCGCCAAAGCGACGGGCCGTCGTCTTGTAGGGAGTGCGACTAGGGCGGGGGATGCAGGAGTGCGGGAGCAACGTCGGGCAGGAAGCTGTGACTGCAGGGGACGTCAGGCTTCTGGCTATACCCCGCCATCTGGCCTGCGCTTTAGCGGAAACGTCCCCCGGAAAACGACCAGAAGGGTACGCATCCACTTCCTGCTTCCATGAACAAGATGAAGAAGGCGGCGACTCCTGCAGTGTGGGTGGGACGAGAGGAGGTGGAGGAGGCGAAGGCTCCGTCTCCATAGGGTCATCCTGCGGTGTCGTGAAGACACCCTCTGGCGGCGGCTGTGGCCGCGCTGTCCTCTGGACCTGGCAATCTGGGGGGGATTGAAAGATCATCGTGTACATAACAGAGGCAAAATTGATTTTGATGGCGGTGCTGCAAGGCATCTGGGCGTGAACCGAGATACATGCAAGCGCCATGTCGACGGACGATCTCGCTTCACGCCCACCGTCTGCTGCGGCTAAAATTCCTGTAAAAGACAATATTATGCGGCACGAAGCTACACTTGCGGCTTTCCTTCGGCGCTGGATGCTGAGGAGGGTGGAGCAGGTGGAGCAGTGTCCGATGGCGGCGGCCGTGAAGCAGTTCGTCCGGGGATGGTCCATCTCGTGGGTGCAAACATATGAGGCGAGAAACAGTTGCAATGCTTGATCCATGGTGTGTGCGGAGCGAAGTTTGGCCATCTGCTGCTCGAATGTATTGACAAAACGTTCCGCTTCGCCGTTTGACTGTGAATGGAACGGTGCACTAGTTAGAAGCTGTATGCCATTGCGTTCGCAGAGTGTTTCAAATTTATTTGACGTGAACTGAGGGCCGTTGTCTGACACTATTTCTTCAGGTAAACCTTCGAGGCAAGAAATCTATGACAACACCTCAGTTTAGCTATGTGACGTTGTCGAGTTCATTGGCACATCAAAAGGAAACTTGCTACACGACTCAACCACAATCAACCAACGAGTGTTCCAGAAAGGTCCTGCAAAGTCTGTGTGCACACGTTGCCATGGCGATTGCGACTTAGGCCAAGAGAGAATTTTGTGACGGAGCAGACTGATTTTCCGCACTTGCGTGACACTGTTACGTCATCTGTTTTATTTGGACGTCAGTACAGTGTCGACGCGCAAACTGTTCAGTTCCAACAATCCCCCTGTGTCCTTGGTGAAGTGACTGCAACACTTCTTTTTGCAAAGGTTTAGGAATTAACACACGTGACTGGCCATTGTCATTTTGAACAAGAATTGCACCTTTCTGTACAGGTAGGCTATGCCGACGTGCAAAGTATAGGCGTACTACAATGAGTGAGGCCAAGATGTGCGAATGTATGTTAGCAAATTGTTCCAATCTGGATCAGCTTCCGTGGCCTGTGCAATTTTCCTTTAGTTCAGAGGAAATGACTGAAACAATTCAGAATCCTGAGCATCGATGTGACAACAAGATGCAGCAGAAGCGTCAAAGTCAGTATCAGGGCCAATCGGAAGACGTGAAAATGCGTCCGCATTACCATGTTGAACTGTCGGACAATACACTATCTCGTACTGGTTCTGAGGCAACAGCAAAGCCCATAGTTCCAATTTTTCGGCAGTTCGTAGAGGAGCCGGTTTAGTCGGATGAAACAAGGACTGCAAAGGCTTGTTATCCGTAGAATTTTCTGCCATACAAATAATGGTGGAATTTGCTCTCTAAGTTTTTGAAAAGCTACTTGGCACTCATCTGCCCAAACAAGGGGGACATTCTTGCGACGCACGACGCAAGCGATGCAACGGAGCTGCGATTTGTGCAGCATTCAGTATGAATCCAATATAATAGTTCATTTTCCCTAAAACTGACTGCAATTCTGTGATATTGCGAGGAACTGGTTGGAAGTGAGATGAAACAGAGGTATCCACATGGGAGAAAGTGAAATAAGGATGTTTTGCGGATATTTGACGGTGATGTACAGAAGTATGGAAAGGAGACTAGCGAAAAACATGGGATTATTCAAACCGCCAGATATTTTGGAGAACAGTCGTGAGGAACAGACTGAATCTCCAGTAGTCGAGGCAAGAGGAATGGAGTAGTTTGAGCGGCTCAATATGCTGATGGGGCGGATGATATCACTCATTTCAGGTTTTGTGAGAGGGAATTTTGCCTTGAAAGTGTCGCCTGACGGTCACGCTCTGTTGCACTGAAGAATAGCTACTGCGTACACGTGGCAGAACATGAATAATGAACCACTATATTTATTATGAAGCCCTTAATTTTATTATTATTGTGTCCATACGACTTTGAGGTGTATTTTCATTAAATTGCAGTTTTTATTATTCCGAAATGATCATTGTTCCTAAATCACTTCTATATTATCACCTAGAAGATGCATAAAACGACTACGAAAGTTTATTGTTACTATTAATTTCTCCATGCGCTCCACAACTGTTTGTTTAATTAATGAAAAGGCTGCTCCAGCTGCTCTGTCGAACTTTATTTAGTCCACTGCCGTTTGAGTTTTTTGTTAAGCCATTCTCAAGGGGATCTGAAACTGTCTTACATCAAACAGTTGTATACAGGTATATAATTGTACACTCTAAGACAAAAAGAGAAAGATGCACCACGAAGGAGTTAGACAAATTGATCTCATATTCATTGTCATACAGGTATCGACGGAAAATGGAAAACAGTAAAATTTGGTTGCCGATGGATGAATGTGTGACGCTGCAGCGCAATTTCACAATGCGGCTGGGAAGGTTAGTAAACAGGGGACATGACGCTACGAGAGCATAAAGTCTTTGGGAATTGCATTCCGTGCACTCAGTTGGGCAATAAATTTGCCTCGCAGACAGACGTATGGACAATACACACAGATATCAGCATTTGACAGAGGACGTGTAGTTGGGCTCAAAAAAGCCAGTTGGAGTAACCAGCGAATCACTTGACATTTGAATAGAAGCGATGCCCCTATTCATCGATGTTGGCACGAATGGGTGAACCACGGCTGAACGCAGCGGCAAGAAGGAAGCGATCGACCTAGAGGGGGCCGGCCGGTGTGGCCGAGCGTTTCTAGGCGCTTCAGTCTGGAACCGCGCGACCGCTACGGTCGCGGGTTCGAATCCTGCCTCGGGCATGGATGTGCGTGATCTCCTTAGGTTAGTTAGGTTTAAGTAGTTCGAAGTTCTAGGGGACCGATGACCTGAGCTGTTAAGTCCCATAGTGCTCAGAGCCATTTGAACCCATTTGATCTAGAGGGACGAGAGAACGAGAGGACCAAGCAACTGTCAGAGAAATACTCAGACCCCAAGATTCAACATTATCACCACCCGACGTGCAACTGGTGCTTCAGTGACTACGATAAACATTAATAGGTGGCTCATAGAAAGGGGGAGGGAGGTGAGCTCATGGCACCCCTTGTGCCGATTGCCATTGACCTGTGTACACCAGTCAAACCGTCTGCAGTGGTGTAGGGCACAATCAAATTGGAATCTCATTGAGTGGAGTGTAATTGTCTTCAGTGGTGACTCCTGGTTCCAATTGAGCCCCGATCACCAGCGAAGATGGGTCAGGGGTCAGGAGACGCCCCGCACAGCTGTGGGATACCAACCTGACTGTCGTCCGCCGCGGGCCGACAACCAGGAGTGATGGTCTGCTATGCCATTCTCTTTCATAGTAGGACACAGGTTTTCATCGGCGCCATCCTTACAGTACAGCAGTACGACGACGATATTCCACGCCCCGTTTTGTTGCCCTTCATGGTAAGCCATCCTAGGCCTATATGTCAGCAAGATAATGCCAGCTTACGCAGGGCGAGAGTTTCTACTGCTTATCTTCGTGCATACTAAACCCTACTTTGGCCAGCAAGCCCTCTGGATCTCTCCCCATCTGAGAAAGTTTGGAGCATTACGGACTGAGCCCTACAATGAGATCGGGATTTTGAGGATCTAACGGGCTAATTGCACAGAATTTGGCGCGATATCCCAATCAATGCCAAACCGAATAACAGCTTGCGTAAGAAGAAGAGGTGGACCAATGCGTTATTGACACGCTTAGTTAGTGAAGCTCTTTCTCTTCAGCAATTTAACCAATTTTTCTGAAATAATAATCATTTGTTTATCTGTAGATGTAGATCACATCTACTGATTTCCGTTCCATTCGGATGATTCCTTCGTGGAGCTTCGTTTTTTATGTCTTAGAGCGAATTATACAGCCTCAGACGACTAATTCTCACGATATCATTAGACAAGCAAACTTTTAAATCTACCAGCTTCTTTTTATAACTTTTGGACATTATTTCTAACCCGCAAGTTTTATAGTCCATCTGTTCATAAACATATGGGAACCTTGTTTTCTCCATCTTCAGTTATGTACTCCAAACATTTACCGTATGTATAGCAACTTCAGATGCAACTTCGAATGGCTTAACAAAATAAAGCTGAAATCGGCAGTGAACTACATAAAATTCTACAGAGCAGATGGAGCGACTTCTTCATTAATTTATTGTTACTGTTTTATTTTTCATTTGCGTTCTATGCCCAACTAAATCCTTGATCAGAATAACAATGTGATCGGCAGTCTAGTACAGCTCAGAGTCGAAATGGGGTGACACTGCCACATCGCAGTAACTCACGCTCGTAATATTCCCACAGTAGTAACAGCTGTGCAGTGCCATACAGGGCACATTTGCACACTACCCTATTTACGCCTTTTATTCAATTCTTTTCGCAGCGTCATAATGGGCTTGACATTTCCACTGCCGGCTTCAGCTATTCTTAAACGTTCCACGCACATAAACAACGAAACGGAACCGGAGCTATTAAGACATTGGCCGCAAGTATCCTTTGCTGCAGACTGGTAAGTGACGCCTGAGGTGGCGGCGTGAAATGGCAGTGATGAACAGGACAGAAAGTGGGACCCATGTTATTCCCCGAATGGTGTCGCTGTGATGGCTGTTCTCTAAAAACTGGATTTAAATTACTTTGTTGTTCTGATCTAGGAAGCTCTCTCTCACACGCACACACATGATACGGTGCTCTCATCACCAGTCACAACATTTCGCAGCAGTATAGATGAATAGAAGAAATGAGGAATAAAAACATCAAATTTAAGATCGTTTTAAATATATTGACAGGCAGAAAAGAGGAAATGAATAACCTTTAGGTATTTAATAGAAGGAAACACAGACATAGGAAAATAATGCTGAAATAGAAACTTTTCCCAAACTATGTAAGACTGTAGCTTTGCGACTGTTACTGTTGTTATCCTAGCTCCTATGTCGAAATTATTTCTGGGAAATGAACGTCCTGCCAAACAAAACACTACAGGATACTCTTTCTTTTACATAGTAACCTATATTGCTTTTCAACACACCCTCATATATACACTATATGATTAAAACTATGCGGACACCGGGCTGAAAATGACTTAAAAGTTCGTGGCGCCCCCCATCGGTAATGCTGGAATTCAATATGGTGTTGGCCCACCCTTGGCCTTGATGACTACTTCCACTCTCGCTGGCATACGTTCAATTAGGTGCTCGAAGGTTTCTTGGGGAAAGGCAGCCCATTCTTCACGGAGTGCTGCACTGAGGAGAGGTATCGATGTCGGGCGGTGAAGCCTGGAACGAAGTAGGCGTTCCAAAACATCCAAAGGTGTTCTATAGGATTCAGGTCAGGACTCTGTGCAGGCCAGTCCATTATAGGGATGTTGTTGTCGTGTAACCACTCCGACACAGGCCGTGCATTATGAACAGGTGCTCGATCGTGCTGAAAGATATAATCGCCATCCCTGAATTGCTCTTCAACAGTGGGAAGCAAGAAGGTGCTTAAAACATCAATTTAGGCCTGCGTTGAGATAGTGCCACGCGAAACTACAAGAAGTGCAAGCCCCTTCCATGAAAAAAACGACCACACAATAACACCACCGCTTCCGAATTTTATTGTAGGCACTGCAGATGACGTTCACCGGGCATTCTCCATACCCAAACCCTGCCATCGGATCGCCACATTGTGTACCGTGATTCGTCACTCCACACAACGATATCCCACTGTTCAGTCGGCCAATGTTTACGCTCCGTACACCAAGCGAGGCGTCTTTTGGCATTTACCGGTGTGATGTGTGCCGTGTGAGTAACCGCCTGACCATGAAATCCAAGTTTTCTCACCTTCCACCCAACTGCCATAGCACTTGCAGTGGATTCTGATTCAGTTTGGAATTCACGTGTGATGATCTGGATATATGTCTGCCTGTTACAAATTACGACCCTCTTCAACTGTCAGCGGTCTCTGTCAGTCAAGAGACGAGGTCGGCCTGTACGCTTTTGTGCTGTACGTGTCCCTTCACGTTTCCACTTCACTATCACATCGGAAACAGTGGACCTAGGGATGTTTAGGAGCGTGGAAATCTCGCGTACAAATGTATGACACAAGTGACACCCAATCATCTGACCACGTTCGAAGTCCGTGAGTTCCGCGGAGCGCCCCATTCTGCTTTCTCACGATATCTAATGACTACTGAGGTCGCTGATATGGAGTACCTGGCAGTAGGTGGCAGCACAATGCACCTAATACGAAAAAAGTATGTTTTTGGTGGGTCTCCGGATACTTTTGATCACATAGTGTACATACATTTGTATAATATATGTGGAATTTTTTTTTTTCTGTTTCACTTTTAGCAGTATACCATGCATATTTCATTTTATTAGAGACATATTTGTGCATTAAATAGTTAAAATACTATCACACACAGAACAAAGGTTACACTATTTACAGACACGACTTTTCTCTATAAAGTACCCGTAACTGACGACTGTGTCTACATTAATGACATCCAGCCACTAGTAAGATAGATTTGTCAAATCTTGAGTGCAGCGAATCCCACACAAGGTGGGGTTATCACTAAGAAGAAGAAGAAGAAGAAGTAGAAGAGACATATTTGTGCGTGGTCAATTGTCGTTATGTTTCTTTCTTTCACACCTCCATACAAGATGTTCCAACATGCTCTGGTAATAGGCCTAGCGTCGAATTTTAGTGATATGTTCTGATTATACATTCCTTTTGTTAATTTTCCTCATTTTGGTAGGGGAGGCAGAGGCTAATTCAAATTCAAAAAGAACAATTCAAACAAACTGTAGCTGAAAACCTATTTTACACTATGCTTTACTTCAATGTTGACTTAGTAGAATATGTGGCACTGCATTGGAAGAAATTGTCTACTTCCATAAAATCAAAATACGATTATTTTAATTTCAGGACACGGCAGGACAAGAAAGATATAGGACGATCACTACAGCATACTATCGAGGTGCCATGGGCTTCATACTGATGTATGACATCACCAATGAAGAATCTTTCAACAGTGTTCAGGACTGGTAAGTAAACAACACCAGCAAATAAAACAGCCATCTTGTGTGATGGTAAGAATATAAATAGAACTGTCGTATCTGTTTGTGCATCAGACCACACAGTCCTTAAGAGACTTCATTAGCAGTAGGAAACAATACACAGTTGTGACATGGTTGTTAGCTTGTAACATAAGGAGAAACATAGCGCAGAGCATTTTTCATAATCATGAAATCAGTACAATGTGGTTTTGTACTGTTGCATAATGATATGGTAGGTGCAGTTAAATGAGTCTGATTGCAAGTGACTTTAGACTTCTGATCTTAAGGACTACAACAGGAAACTCAAATACGTCAGTTGGTAGATACAGAACACAACATTCCTTCTGTTCGGTAAACAAAGTCCCATGAAAATTATTGCATACTTAAGTTCAACATGATATGAATCTAAAACATGTTTTTATATGTTTCTTATAGTTAAAATTAAACTAAACACATTCTAAAATACGCTAAAAACTTTAAGATCATAGCTGTTTTAGAGAACTGCATTGCTGACTGTAAGGGCAAATGTTTTCTTGTTTAACTGAGTGAGTGGGAATGTCCTTCAGTTATCTAGTTATATCTAAACTGGAAAGTAATTTCTTGCTGCTATTTAAACAATTTTCATAACAAGTTGATTCAGAAAACTCATAAAATCTAAAAGAAATTGAAACCATTATCCGTTCGTCCTGAAGTCAACCACATGAAGAATAAGGTCTTTTGAAAAAATTAAACAGATTAATGAAAGTTTTTAGGACTAAAATATAGTAAACTTCAAGACTATGCACGGGTACCACACCAATTTTCTAGTTTTTGCCATAATTTAAGATCAAGTTACAAGAATCTGATTAACCAGAATTATAGGAAAAGAAATCTAAGAACTAATGAAATACCCTCAATATCAGTGATATGCATCATGACCAAAAGATCCAGTTGTTGAAAGATCATTGTTTTCTTCTACTTTCGGAACTACAAGAGCAAACAAATACAATATCATGTTCCACAGTTGCTATATTTTTTAAAATGTAGCTCCATCACTAGTCCTAGACACAAAATTTTGTTAATAGTTATTTGGTTATCGAACCAGTGAGGCACATCACACATAAATTTATACTCTTTCCTCTGAGGCTAATCCTGTGTATTTTGACCTTACTGAGCATGCAGGATTAGGAATAACTTTGACTTCCAAACAAAAACATGTGTAACATGATAGGTACCTCTCTTCCATTCTGAATCAGTGATTCAAAAAAATAAATAAATAAATAAATTGGAATGAGGATCATTGTTTTCGTTTACATGTATCTTGTACATGATTTTCCACTGCTTATCACAACATAGGACTTCATGTTCAATTGCACAACTCCACAAATTTTGAATTTTTTACTTGTTTCGATAAAATATAGATAAAGTAGACTAGAGGAAATCTGACTGCTGAGTATAAATGATGTGTACATAAAAGTACTACTGTTGATTTGGATTCTGTATGTTTCTGGGGTTTCCAGTAATAGTGCAAATAGTACTGCACAGTCAGAATTTTCCTTTAGTTGTGAATTAATAGTCACAGTAATAGAGATATAAACATTTTGTAGTGATGTAAGCCCAATATAAAGAGAAGTATCTTATGAATACAAATAAGGTACAATTTACTATGTGAAATAAGCAGAGGCCACACTGCATCCTACACTGTAGGGACGGATTTCAAATGTGAGTGGCAAGAACTCATTAAAAAATTGAATGTTATATTTTTGATTTGCAGTACAGTACACTTTAGAATATATAAACCATATTGTTGCTATCTGCGTAGTTTTGTCAGTTACATTGTGAAATACTCTCTCTCTCTCTCTCTCTCTCTCTCTCTCTCTCTCTCTCTCTCTCACACACACACACACACACACACACACCACAAAGAGAGACCCACCATATTCTGTCATATTAGAAAGAAAGTAAGTTGAATGGATATGTAAGTAATAGCATTGTGAAACGAACTGCTCTAGAACATTACACTGTAACAGGATACTAATAAACATTTATGATTGTATAAATATTATAAAAAACTCTATTGCCTAATGATGTTTCTAACTAATCAAATAATTTAAAAGCAGTAGGAAATAATGATGCGCAGATTAGTCTCCCTGAGATGTTAATTGCTGATATTGAAATGTATATTACAGGCAATGTTTTAACATGTCCAGAATTAAAATCCTGAGTACAGCTCTATGATCCATAGAACATTAGTCAAACTTCTAAATAATGTGCTTTATTTAGCCCAGTCAGTGCAACACTATGGTTTAAAATTGTGGAGCAAAGCAGATAACAGTTGCAAGGAAAAGATATGCATAGATCACGAGAGAGTAATATCTGAGTGATGTAAATACAGAAACCATTTGTATGTATGTCATAAAATGAATCATAACACATCAGTTATATCACATTCCTTTATTCAGATGCTTGTCAGGTATGTAAACAAGAAAGTTGTTAAGTAGTTAACCTGTTTACAATACAACTTCCACCCTGTGTACGTGCATACATCAGTACAGTTATCTTCCGCCCCCCCTCTCAATAATGTAAACAATTATCAAATATTTAAGTAAAACGTTTATTAAGTGTATATGATGATTACCCTACTTTCTTTCTTATATGCTTGATTTTAATGACACTGGGAAATGCTTCTAGAGTTCATTCTGCTTATTTTATTTAATGTCTCCATTTTTCCTGCAGGGTGACTCAAATAAAAACATATTCTTGGGACAACGCACAGGTAATCCTAGTTGGAAATAAGTGTGACATGGAAGATGAAAGAGTAATCAGTTTTGAAAGAGGAAAGCAACTTGCAGAACAACTGGGAATTGAATTTTTTGAAACATCAGCTAAGGAGAACATTAATGTGAAAGTAAGTTATTGTTACCTTTAATAATTTTATATATAAACGATGGACACAATTCATTAGTGTGTTATACAGGGTGGCGCAGTGCTGACTGACACAATTTGACCTCGACTGTTGTGCATGCGCAGTAGCTCGTATTGAGTGGCAGAGAGGTGAAGCTTAAGGAAGAGGAGGCTTATTGGCAAGTGCTGTGTCTTCCATAAAACACACAAACTCGATTGCAGTCGACTAGCTTCAAGTGACACCAGCAACTCCCACGAATACGACTAGATGCTGTTTCAAAATTCAAGCACATTGAGGTTCTCTCAAAAACGTGCTGGTATTGGCACAATTAACTGTACTAAAATGACCAAAAACGTCATATTGGTGTTTTGCTGCTTTCATATTATAATATCGTCATATGTTAGTATGTAGTTGCAAGGTTATGGCTTATTCAAAATTTATCAGTGAATGACATATTGGCGGCAAAATCCATCAGGATATACTAAGATGAAAGACATTCTCAAAAGCTGTAGGAGTTCTCCATATCGATTGTGTCGTAGTTAGGGGCATGGAGCTACGAAATGGATAGGGGCACGTTGATGTACTGCTATTTAGTTTTTTTAAGCAGAGAAATGCTACTGTTGGGGCACAAGAAGGCAAATATGTCGCTCTTTAAAAACTCTTATAGGAAAGTGGGGAATCACCTACCTCAGTCCTCGTAACACCTTTCTCAACAAAAATTTCTACTTGAGAATTTATTCGCGCTTTTTTAACACACAACATTCTAAGTCCTTTCAGCCAGCCTCTTTTTATATTTAAGTCTTCATACTCAGCATCTCCCTCTCACTGCCACTGTCTATGTATGTCTCTCTCCCACTGTCTCCTTTTCCTTCCGTTGATTACATTGTATACCACTGCCACTGTCTTCTCTCTCACTTATCCTGTCTCCTTTTGTCTTTATTTTCCACTGTTACTGTCTTCCCATATCACAGAAGCTCAAAAATTCTGGGGCTCCAACCTATTTCTTCTCCTTTACCTACTTGTTTAAAATTTTGGTCCAAAATTCTGCCTCCCCTATACCTACATGTTAAAGTTCACTAGTCTGGGAGGGTCTCTTTCTCTCAGCATAAAAAACCGCGAATATGTTCGCATGTCAAAATTTCTGGAGAGGGAGGCGGAATGAGGATTGAGCCAGCTGGTTCGCAACTTCCCTGTCAGACAGGACATGAACATATCCGCTACTTTGTGTATTTTTCAGCTGGTTCCCTTCTTTTCCCTGGTACAGCAGGGGGTGTTGCTTATATGAAACGTATTGTATAGGTCAATAATGTTTCGACTGTTTACTTATATACTTCAACACATTTGTATACTTTAACACATATAAGAATCAGATAAGTACGCATAATATAAGGTTGAGATAAAATCGTTTGCTTCAAATTTTTTTCTGGAGACTTTGCTCCTCGATTACAATTCATTAAAAATATCCAGCTTATGATTTGTTTGTCAGAAGAGTTAAAAAAGTTATCGGAAATACTTTTCCGCCTTAACAGTCTTTCCAGTCTTAAACAATTTTTGACAGTCGTTTTAAGTCCTTTTCCGGTATATTAATACCCCTTCTAGCCAATTTCATGCCACTGCAGTACCACCTTGGACATATTTCTATAGGTGTGAAGTGTCCATTACACAGAGACAGCGAGACATACAGTTTTATCAGTGAACGAATTCTTACTAAAAACGTAGTTCGACTATCTCAGAACTCTTTTGATTACCATAAAACACTTGCTATGTGTTCTCTACTTAAGCTAAAACTACATTTACGACTCAGACCAGATATTACGTGCATATTTTAGGTGCATAAGCGCAGAAAATTTTAACTTATGGATGTCGGTAACGGATAATGCAATCGGAAAAAGTATCAAGGTTTCCCAACATCATCTTAAGAATCTATGGTAAACATTTCGACGATTTGACATGAATAGAAATTATATAAGTGGCTATCCCTACAACTGATACTTTTGCTACCAAATAATTACATCCGGAAAAACATATCTTTGTAAGTAATCCATGGCAGGACTCGTGCAGAATGAAGCATTAACTGGATGTACTCTTGCTGTTTTATTGCTATTAAATGAAACAATGCACACGTTATCATCTAACATCATGGCTGTCCAAAATAAGACTGCTTAAACACTAAAGATGTAACAAATATCACTATTCTTTATTCTGATATATATATATTCTGTAAAGACGTGTTTATCACAGAAAGAACGCATTTCCTGACTCATGTTTATTGGACTTACTTTTCTTGTTTTGATGAGTACTACCAGCTCTGAAAGTATTCGACACTTTTTTGAACATCATCATTATATATTTCAGTCGCATCCTGCTAGTGAAGTCCCAACAGAGTCCGCCCTCCACCCCTCTTGTGCGGAGCAAATGTGTGAGTTCCTAATGGACCAAACTGCTGAGGTCATCAGTCCCTACACTTACACACTACTTTAAACTAACTTACGCTAAGGACAACAGACACACACACACACACACACACACACACACACACATCCATGCCTGAGGGAGGACTCGAACCTCCAGTGGGAGAAGCCGCGCAATTGGTGACATGGACTGGCTTCACCCAGTGCGTGATGTGATCGACAGCCGACAAAATATACTTGAATCCACCAGAATCAGGCAGCCGGAGGAACAAATCCAGGTGTCCATACTATAAGCTGTCCTCTGGAATGTCATTGGGGTGGAGCTCTGGGCTAGCATGCATACCTGCTTTGCAGCATTGGCACAGAATGTAGATGTGAGACCACATCTTAGTCACGCTTCACATCCTGCCAAACAATGTGACAGGTTGAGGAGATTATTAAACATGAGTCATCTCATCTGTGACGCAACCAGCATTCGAACCTCCCTCGCGATACATCGCACCAGACTTGTCTGTCCGATCCGGGGAGTCGACAGCACTCGAACCGAAGGCTGATCAATGTGTAATGTGTTCTACAGAAATTCTTTGATTTGTATATCTGTCTCCTGCCGTAATGCAGGTTCATCGTAGGGAAGGGCATTGATTCTTGAGAGGAAGTCTGCCACTACATTGGCGGCCCATTTAATGTGTTACATGTTTATTGTAAACTGACTTACATTGTCCAAACTGTGAGAACGTAGTGTGTGTGTGTGTGTGTGTGTGTGTGTGTGTGTGTGTGTGGCGGGGGGGGGGGGGGGGGGGAGGTTCAGTACTTTGTGACGTTGTGTGTAGCCTCTGCTAGGGGTCTGTGATTTATGAAAATAGTGAAGGGCCTACCCTTCACTTCTGATTTGAAATAACACACTCTCTTGTACACTGATAGCAGTTCTCAGTCAATGCAAACCATTTGTGCTGCAACTCTGTAAGTTTCTGAGAAAAGAACTGTAATGGTTGTTTAGCTCCAGTGACCAACTGTTGAAGCACTGCACCAATAGCTATATCGCTCACATAGGTAGTGATAGATAAGCAAGCTTCACTTACGCAATGTACTAGAGTCACAGCCTGCTGGAGAGACAGTTTGATGTTATCAAAGGCCCTGAGCATTTTATAAAATGGTTCAAATGGCTCTGAGCACTATGGGACTTAACTTCTGAGGTCATCAGTCCCCTAGAACTTAGAACTACTTAAACCTAACTAACCTAAGGACATCACACACATCCATGCCCGAGGCAGGATTCGAACCTGCGACTGTAGCAGTCGCGCGGTTCCAGACTGTAGCGCCTAGAACCTCACGGCCACTCCGGCCGGCCTGAGCATTTTATAGTCCACATTACCATTTGCTTACCACTTTTGTTCGTGGCTGCCAGAGCGTCTCTGAAGAGAGCTAGAGTTGCCACAGCCTGTGGCAGATGTCGCCTATAAAAGATGTTGTTCCCAAAAATCGTCTTAATTCTTCGTGGGTGCATAGCCGAGACAGAACTAGAATCAATGCTTTTTTTTCTGAGGTGGGTCAGACCCCAGACACATTAACCACGTGTCGCAGATATATGACTTCTTCCTGGCATAGCTGTCACTTGTCCATATTAATCTCAAGGCAATGATGATCAAGGTTATAGAACAAAGGGCGAAGGTGTACCTAATACTGTACTAGAGACACCACAAAAAAAAAATATCATCGACGTATGAACAACAAGAAGGAAGAGTCTTAAAATTTTATCGATAAAGTGTTGCCACGTCTGCTCGACGTTTTTTGCACCATATGGCGTGAAAACCAACTCATACAACAGAAGCGGTTTAATAACAGCTGTCTGAGCCATGGGTATGTGGAGATATGCTTTTTTGCAATCTATTACACTGAAGACAGATGCCCCTGCCGAGGCATGAGAAAAATGCAGAATGTTGGTAGTGGGGCCCCTGTCTGGTGCCATTTATGCATTTTGTGAATGGTAGTCCCCACAAATTCTAAGAGACCTGTCCTTCTTGGTGACCAAATGTATGGGCCCCGCGTAGAAAATGCTGAATTCTTATTGGCTAGTACGTTAAGAAGCCATACAGATCATCTGGAGCACTTCAATACTCGCTGTATTTCTAATGTAATCCAATCAGATTACCACACGTAATTTCGACCAGAAATCTCGTAATTCCGAAACTAAATAAAATTTAATGAAAACAAAATACGATTCCTTTCCACATAATAAACAACTAATGAATTTAATACTCAACGTCCCTTCTGGCTGCCTCCTACAAAATTAAGCTCACTCGGATATACGTCACAAAGTCCCCTATTGCACAATATCTTTCTCACGCACACATTAACATAGTTTTAATACAATATCACATTCTCACTTTACGTATGTCCTCCCTTCGCTCTCTGTCTCTTCAAAACACTCACTCAACTAAAACACGATGAAATAATAATTTTCCAAACTACTTTTAATTATCGAATAACTTACGGGTTTGCTACCGGGTGACGACGTCGACCACCGCCGGTATTTCGACAGGAGCACACCCTGCCATTCTCAAGGCACAAATGCAAGGAGGAAGCAATGTGCAAGGGAATATAATACCTTGATTCACAGAGGAGAAACAAGGAAGATAAGATACCACACACAGAACTAGTAACCGTAGAGTCAACACACAACCAAAAATAACCACATCAGAAATATCGATGGAGACTATTAATCAACAGGTGAGGTAGCACTAATTCTGTCCCTCTGTTTTTTGATGAGAGACAGAGCCGGCTTCCAAGCAGCATTTAAACAAAATCCACCATCTCTGTTTATAAGGTTGCTTGATAGTTTGATTCCAACAGTTTCCTTAGTAACACTATCCTAAAAGCTGGACGTGCAAGCCAAAATCTCTGTGTTGTTGTATTCCATAGGATGATCGGTATCAAGGCAATGTTCTGCAATAGCGGGGTTGCTCGGCTGTTGTAAGCGTGTGTGACGCTTATGTTCCACACACCGATCTTCCACAGTCCTGATTGTCTGACCACTATATGACACGCCACAACTGCAAGGAATACGTTAGACACCAGCCTTACGCAAACCAAGATAATCTTTTACGGACGCCAACAAGGTCTTAATCTTAGAAGGTGGTCGAAAAACACATTTCACATCATATTTCTGCAAAATACGGCCAATCCTGTTGGAAATGCTTCCTGCGTAAGGCAAAAATGCAGTAGACTTAGGTGCCACTTCGTTGCTATCGTCACTCACCCGTTGCACAGAAGGCTGATAGCGCAACAGCCTCCATTCCGACGAAAGGTGGCTTCGAGATGTGATAGCTCAGCTGCCAAACTGAGCTGGATGGTGACTACTATCTGCGAGCTGATCGGCGGTGGTCGACGACGTCATCCGGCAGCAAACCCGTAAGTTATGTGAACATTCAATTCGCCGGGAATAGTTAAGGTCTCACATACTTTTGATTACGTCAGAAATACAGTATGTGGTAATGAAACTAAAGAGGAGATTAGTGTTTAATACTCCCATTGACAATGAAGTCATTAGAGATGTAGCACGAGCTCGGATTACGGATGGATGGAGAAGGAAATTGACTGTGCCCTTTCATAGGAGCCATCCCAGCATTTGCCTGAAACAATTTAGGGAAATCACGGAAAACCTAAATCAATTCCAGAAAATTTGGTAATATGAACCTATCATCGTGGTTGTAGTTTCATTTTATACTATAGATGAACACATTTCAGTCCCTGGCTCAGTTTCACATTGCCAGCACGGTTATTATGTGTTTTAGGTAAAAATTTATATCTCTAAAAGTATTACAGTTATTGATTTGAAACTTTAACAGTGTGGTTTTGTTATTAATAGAATTTTGTATACTCATTATGAAAAAGATCGATTAATATTTAATAGTACTACTTCACATTCATAATCGTACTGCGCTACACAGCTCGGTCGGCCCAGTAGCCAGCGTCACATGTGCCAGCATGAGAACCAAAACCCGCTCTCCTCCCAGCTTCCCGGTAAGATACACCTTCAATGCAAGATTGCAACTCGTAATAATTTGCTACGTTATAGCTGGACTAACCTTGCCCTCCCATTTTGAGCCGAATACTCTTGTAGACAGCGAGATTTCGTGGTGGAGGCACGAAGTATACAGTTACCGCAGTTGTTATTATTGTTAGAGTTGTTATACACTCCTGGAAATGGAAAAAAGAACACATTGACACCGGTGTGTCAGACCCACCATACTTGCTCCGGACACTGCGAGAGGGCTGTACAAGCAATGATCACACGCACGGCACAGCGGACACACCAGGAACCGCGGTGGTGGCCGTCGAATGGCGCTAGCTGCGCAGCATTTGTGCACCGCCGCCGTCAGTGTCAGCCAGTTTGCCGTGGCATACGGAGCTCCATCGCAGTCTTTAACACTGGTAGCATGCCGCGACAGCGTGGACGTGAACCGTATGTGCAGCTGACGGACTTTGAGCGAGGGCGTATAGTGGGCATGCGGGAGGCCGGGTGGACGTACCGCCGAATTGCTCAACACGTGGGGCGTGAGGTCTCCACAGTACATCGATGTTGTCGCCAGTGGTCGGCGGAAGGTGCACGTGCCCGTCGACCTGGGACCGGACCGCAGCGACGCACGGATGCACGCCAAGACCGTAGGATCCTACGCAGTGCCGTAGGGGACCGCACCGCCACTTCCCACGCCTGGGGTATCGGCGAGGACCATTCGCAACCGTCTCCATGAAGCTGGGATACGGTCCCGCACACCGTTAGGCCGTCTTCCGCTCACGCCCCAACATCGTGCAGCCCGCCTCCAGTGGTGTCGCGACAGGCGTGAATGGAGGGACGAATGGAGACGTGTCGTCTTCAGCGATGAGAGTCGCTTCTGCCTTGGTGCCAATGATGGTCGTATGCGTGTTTGGCGCCGTGCAGGTGAGCGCCACAATCAGGACTGCATACGACCGAGGCACACAGGGCCAACACCCGGCATCATGGTGTGGGGAGCGATCTCCTACACTGGCCGTACACCACTGGTGATCGTCGAGGGGACACTGAATAGTGCACGGTACATCCAAACCGTCATCGAACCCATCGTTCTACCATTCCTAGACCGGCAAGGGAACTTGCTGTTCCAACAGGACAATGCACGTCCGCATGTATCCCGTGCCACCCAACGTGCTCTAGAAGGTGTAAGTCAACTACCCTGGCCAGCAAGATCTCCGGATCTGTCCCCCATTGAGCATGTTTGGGACTGGATGAAGCGTCGTCTCACACGGTCTGCACGTCCAGCACGAACGCTGGTCCAACTGAGGCGCCAGGTGGAAATGGCATGGCAAGCCGTTCCACAGGACTACATCCAGCATCTCTACGATCGTCTCCATGGGAGAATAGCAGCCTGCATTGCTGCGAAAGGTGGATATACACTGTACTAGTGCCGACATTGTGCATGCTCTGTTGCCTGTGTCTATGTGCCTGTGGTTCTGTCAGTGTGATCATGTGATGTATCTGACCCCAGGAATGTGTCAATAAAGTTTCCCCTTCCTGGGACAATGAATTCACGGTGTTCTTATTTCAATTTCCAGGAGTGTATATGTTGCTGTTGTCACTAACGTTGTTGTAACTTCTTGTAAGAGGGCAATGTGGTTATGAGCATTCCTCTAGCCCTTTTGTAACGCCAGTAGTTCCTCTTACAATTCTACCTTCACTGTGCGCAAATTCAAACGTTATTGTCTCGTATCTTCAAATATCTTCGTCATGCTGTGGACATCTAGTGCTTAACACTTTGCCGTCCGCACGTCTCGTACAAATTTATTCGCTTGGCGCCGGCAGCGCTAATTCGGATTACTTGACTTGTCGCCGGCCGCTTGTCACCTTTCCATTGATGGCAAGCTTCAAAAACATCGACTTTCGGGCGCTTTAATTTTTCCGGAAATCCTCTATTTTGTCGTATCGTTACAGAAACTCGAATTTTCTTTTCAAGTAATTTCTCTACAAGTTCTACACTGTTATAATAATTACCCATGTAGAGGTGATGCCACTTTCCATAAGAAGGTGTCAATAGTTCCATTACTGTTTTTGCTAAAGGTTGTCCAGCGCCGGAATATATCTGGAATGAGGAAATGTATCTCGTACTCGAATCACACAGCATCCGAATGAGTATGCCATATTTCGTAATGTGGGACGGATTGTAAACTTTAACTGTCCACGCGACGGTAAGGTTGTCCAGCGCCGGAATATATCTGGAATGAGGAAATGTATCTCGTACTCGAATCACACAGCATCCGAATGAGTATGCCATATTTCGTAATGTGGGACGGATTGTAAACTTTAACTGTCCACGCGACGGTATCACTCCTTTATCAACTGAGATGTTTTGACTTAGATTAAACATTTCTTTAAACTTCTTGGAGAAATAATCAATTACGAATTGCACTTTGAAAAGCCGGTCGGCATTATCGGTTTATTTTTGTTGTCAGAAAAATATAAAAATGATAATATATGTCTGAATCGGTTGCGGGACATCGTTTTGCGAAATATCGGTGTGTCTGTCAACGGATTCGTTGAGTAGTAATCATCGATTCTTGTTTTTTTTTTTTTTTTTTACAATTCGCATAAGGATAGCAAGCCCAAACCATTTTCTACGTTCGTGTCCCTTAACGTCGACAAATATGGCATTTTTTATCCAGTTTCCTTCTATTGCAATTTTGACTATAATACTTATTGGTTTCATTGCTAATATATACAAATAGATCGTTCCCAACACCTGTTCAGTCCCGTCAGTGTGTTCAAGAATCTTTCCTTGACATGAAACTGATGGGAATCGATTTTTATGCAACTTCACTGTACTTGCATTGGCAGCGTAGACTATAGGAGATTTCACTTGTTTGGAAGTTCCATTTTTCGCCGTGAAGTATATAAATTGTTTGTTGCAACAATGTGATGTCTTTTTCTGACAATAAAGAATTTTCTTCGCTACACCAACGCGACCAGTATCAAAACCTTCAGTTTGTTCCATGTATACATCATCTTTGATTACACAATTCAGAAACGCTATTTTGATGTCAAACTGGCAGAGCTTCATTTTCTCAGTAGCAGTCGACAGGTTTGCAATAGTATCACAATGTGCAACAGGGCTGAATAATTCTTCGTAGTCAATTCCCTGCCTTTCTACATCTCCTTTGGCCACAAATTGGCTCCTGAAGCGAACTTAACTTTTCTGCAATTTTCTTGCATAAGACTCATCATTTTTGCAAAATATGTGCCTCACTTGGACGCTCAACTAATACCTAAGTATTATTCTCTTTCAGGGACTTCAACTTTTCATGTATGGTCTCCAGTCAGTGACTTCAACTGCTAGATTGCAAAGCTTCAGTATACAAGCTTGGACCCTTATGCCTGTTGATAGGAGTTCCAGCCTGGACACATAATTTCGTTTCGGCATCAATTTTGGTTTTTTCTTTTCGCATCTGTTTCTGTATTTCCCACTTAATACTTGACTTCCTCTGGAATCTACCAGTCTATCCCAATCTTCTTCCTCTTCACTTAAAACTTCTGTCCTCGTGTCACAGCTGACATATTCTGATATCTTTCTCTCATTGGAAGTCTGTTTAAACTGACTCTGTAAACAGATACAACTTGAGCAACTTCAGATTCAGGAATATTTCTTCAGCCTTGAATTTTACATTTTAACGTAGTACCACCTTCCTCTGAGATAGAATCCAGGCTCTTAAACCATCTCTCTCATTCATATACTCAACCAGATGTCCGCACACACCCTTGTTGTCAAACTTTGAACGAATGATTCTTTGCATTTTTTCCTTTTTCATTCAACTTTATATGAATTTTCCCAGTTCCCTGTCCACGAGCCAACATGCATACACCTCTTTTCTGAATTTAAGTCTTTCCAGGAACAGCGAATATTGCGTATAATGCAAAATATTTTTTATTCATAGTGACGTAACTTGTGGTACTGTCACAATACTAACTGTCGACTTCAACACGGTTATCAAGTGTGGCACTAAAAACATGTGACAAAATGCATTATCCTTTTCAGTCTGATTGATGTGACTATTATTGTCTACATTTTTCACCGAAACTCTGCTGACCAATAGCTACGTGCCCACTTTTCCTTTTGCATGTTGAAGATTTTTTTTTTTATTTCCCACTATAGTCACTTTAATTTCACTGAATTTGCGTCTTAAGATATAGCTCTACTGACAGCTACCAAACTAGCAGTACATCGATAATGTTACTCCTGTGAAAGGATTTTAACTTTTGATCTTAACTCTGTGTAATAGAAAGATATTGGGTGGTTTTTCATTTATCGAAAGATTCCTGTAAGGAAACAATAGCAAAAAAAACAGGGAAATCAAATTAATGTTTGCTTAGTAATAAAGTGAACTGTAATTGTGTAGAAGGAAACGGTCGCCAGCCTCATTAGGCAAAGTTGTACCAAGTACTAGCACGGTTCATAAAGAAGGTTACTATTGAGATTGACTTTACTTGATGCAGAAGTTTTGTTTTCCAGATGAGACACCAAGCACTATCCCAATTTATCAATCAAGGTAACAGTAGTTTGGCATGAACAACACAGAAGGAATATTAACCGTTTTTGCAACAACTGGGTCTCACTAACACTATCCGTATATTCAAGCCGAATGCTACTGATTATTGTAAGTAAATAATTACTGATGGTTGAGCAATATTAACTTGGAACAGAGATACTTTTATCAATTCATTTATTGGAAAATACAAAAAAATGGTTCAAATGGCTCTGAGCACTATGGGACTCAACTGCTGTGGTTATCAGTCCCCTAGAACTTAGAACTACTTAAACCTAACTAACCTAAGGACATCACACACATCCATGCCCGAGGCAGGATTCGAACCTGCGACCGTAGCGGTCGCACGGTTCCGGACTGCGCGCCTAGAACCGCGAGACCACCGCGGCCGGCATTGGAAAATACAGTCCTTGAAACATTTATCGTGTAATTTCATTCTGTATTCCTATTATTATTTGTATTTTGGAGGCGCATCTACATCCTTGAACTATTTAGCTGAAATGGAACATGTGGTACCTAGATCTAGCATAGTTTCAATAAATGTAGCTAGGTGCTTATTATAGCATACAAATGTTGGATAGCTGGCAAGTGCACTTCATTAACACTTTCACGGGCCGTGGGGGATATGCTTCCCACTAAATGTATTTCTGTACAGTGGTTAAGGGAATACATGTTACCACTTCTGTACGCTCCTGGCATCTAGCGGCAGTCCGCTGCACCAGCTTTAATTTCTGTTTGTTGTGAAATATAGTCTTCAGGGCTGTGGGAGGTATATGTCTGACAAAATAACGATGTTTTAATGGTTATTGAGAAGTATGGTTACCACTTAAGTAATTTCCCGAATGGGCTTGGGAAGTATACTTACTAAAAAATTCATCTGTCATTTTTGGTCCTTGGGAAGCATGCTTAACACCATCTTAGAGGTATCCTAAAGCTTTTGGGAATATGTCTTACCACCTCTGTCTATGTCTGACATGTTTCTGGTAGTATACTACACCAGGTGTATGAAAACTGCTACAACAATCAGTTTCTTTTTGTCGTGGGATCACTACTTTGTCGGAACACATTGCTTCGCTTCTGCAGTATACATTATTGTGACCTGTTTCAAGTCATACCTTCATTGTGTGGTTAAGTTTCAAGGATTGTTTTAATATTTTGGTAAGTAAACTTAGGTATCGCTAACCAGTATTTTTTAAATAAAGTAAAAGAAAACATAAAATAAAAACAGAAAGCTCTGTTTTACGTGTAATGGAGACATGTAACAGCTCACTAAAGGGAAGTGGGAAATGCATTTACCACCACAGTTTTAATACCTTACAAACGTGCCGTGGTGATAAATGTGCCACCATAATTTTTGGTCCTAAATCACGAAAATAAATATAGTCAGGTAATCACAATTGTAATAGGATAGCAAAAATAAAATATCGTTGCTGAGTTGCTACAAAAAATGTGTGTAAAACTGTTCAGAGATTTCAATAAACCAATCTTTAAGCTGAATATTATAAATCTTTTCTAGTCAGCTGAACTTATGATGGAACTTTAACTATCCTTTTATGAAAAATACGTGGAGTACTCACTGAATAACTGAGAAATTTACTATTCCACGAGGTTTATTAACTATAGCAAAAGTTTACTGAAATGACTTTTCAGTTCAATACAGTAGGATGCTCGGGAATATCGAAGCACGTTGGATAAGAACCTGTCTAGGTGAATGACTAAGGATATTCAACGCAAAGTTTACAGAACACAAACTTATTACTGAGAAAGAACTCAAATAAGTGGTCGACGCAGTTATACAGTACACAGCTGGTAATTTGAGATGAAGGTGGTCGCAGCGTCGATCTACTGCGGCCGTTCTAGAAACGAGGCAACAGTATCCATGTGTCTTGCTTTATGACTATCGCTGCAAATCCTCTTCGTAGTGTCGGATTTTCGTAGAACAGAGCCAACCAAATTAATCGATGAATAACAAGCCAAATTACCTCCACATCCGAGGCTATATTATATAATCTTGTTGTTCTTCTTGCCTCGTTCGGTTCACAAGATGCAAAAACGTCGACTGCTAGCCACCGACTGACTCATGCCATAAAGACGCTTCGCATTTCGACCGCCAGATCGATGTTTCTATTCCCGCAAAGCCAGTTTCGTTACAGAGGGGCTTCCCTCATTATTTTACACGATTACTAACCTACATGCCCTAAGCATGAACCAGTATTGCAAGCAAAGTTTTAACATTTCCATTTTCTCACAGAATATTACTTTTGAAATTACATCCACAAATTAATTCAGTTACATAAACTGACGTCAATAATAATAAAAAAAAACACTGAGATAAATGTTACATCAAAGAGCTTATTGATACAAAAGTCACAATGAATAAAAGCAGATAAAGAAATTAGATGAGACAAATGTAGGTATTATCGATAATAGTCGAACACATGCCCCATGTTTCAGGGGTATTTCCTGATAGGGACACGTCAGGGAAACATTCGTGACACCTCAAACATCATTCACTCTACATGACACCAATACAAAGACCTAAATCTCATTTCATCTCATTCACTTAAGAACAACAGTAGGTACATTTTATCAAAACATATATGAAAAATGGTTCAAATGGCTCTGAGCACTATGGGACTTCACATCTGGGGTCGTCAGTCCCCTAGAACTTAGAACTACTTAAACCTAACTAACCTAAGGACATCACACACATCCATGCCCGAGGCAGGATTCGAACCTGCGACCGTAGCGGTCGCGCGGTTCCAGACTGAAGCGCCTAGAACCGATCGGCCACACCAGCCGGCAAACTTATATCGTCATACAAAATAATCTGTGTTACATAGGGCGTTGGTTAACAGTTTATATAGCCACATGAGAATAGAAGAGAACATATAATACATAATTACAATAGAGGAAATATTTTACGAGCTTTCACATAATCATTATTTAAAATTTTTCCAATGTTTACAGTTGCTTACCAGAAACTTCAAGCAGTCCATTTACTTTGCTTTCGAGGCAGTAGATACTTTTGAAATAGTTATTATTTTCAAAATATTTCATATTGTGTACAGGGGAAACAATGGGGAGAAATTGTTATTTTCACTGTTTTTGACTGTTATTTTCATGCAGTTCAAAAAAATAACACAACACTATTTACAATAATCATAACATTTTTCACTGCCCTTCCATTACTTCAGACAGTTCACGTCAATACCTTTGTTTACAAACCTTCTTTTAACAAGGAAACACTTGGCTGCCCACTAAGATTTTAGGCAGTCCATTTCAAACAGCCTTTAAACACCCATTCCTGGTCTATCCATTTAGCAAGTAGGCTAATTATGCAGCACATTTCACGTATTGGCAGTCCATTTTCTTAAGCTACAGCTCATTATCCTGTGTAGTCATTTAGTATGTCATTTAACTTTTTTTTGAAATGTCCATTTCATTATGAAACTTATAGACATATATTAGAAAAACAACTACAGTAAATCTTCACAACAGTATAACATACGTTACAAAACACAGTTTGTAGGAATAAACATATTATAATACAGTACATATTAGTCGTGACATGTTTCCAAACAGTGCACGTTTTCATTCTGTTCTGTGGACGTAAGGATTCAAGTCCACTGTCTTATGAACACCTATGGGCTTCTTTGATTTTGGGCAAACCAAATAGTATGCGTTAGCGTGAGGCGTTCCTTTCACTTGAAACGGTCCATTGCAAACATATAGTTAAATTAGGAAATAAACCTGTCCCGCGCCCCCTAATTATGATAGCAGTATGTACTGCTGTACGCAGTATAATTCCGTTTTCCAGATCTTACCATAACAAGTCTTAAGGAGGTCTAATTTTGATCCCAAGGGCTGTTGTCTACATATCCTTTAATTATATCTGAGAGCTTTCTTGATTCTGGAATTGCAAATTCTTTCGCGACTTAAATCCGTTTTTCATAATATATTGCATCTTCCGGAGTTTCTGTCTTTACCTCTGGTTCTTGTTTTGAAATTGCGTCATTTGAGCCGCGCGGGATTAGCCGAGCGGTCTACAGGCGCTGCAGTCATGGACTGTGTGGCTGGTCCTGGCGGAGGTTCGAGTCCTCCCTCGGGCATGGATGTGTGTGTTTTCCTTAGGATAATTTAGGTGAAGTAGTGTGTAAGCTTAGGGACCGATAACCTTAGCAGTTAAGTCCCATACGATTTCTAACACATTTTAGCTTCATCTGATGGTTACAAAACAACACTTCGTCACGCATTCCTCAATTTCTGTTACTTCAATATATTCTTCATCCGAACTATCTTCTATATCGGACGATTCTGGGTCACTTTTAGATTCTAGCAAAAAAATGGCTCTGAGCACTATGGGACTTAACATCTGAGGTCATCAGTCCCCTTGAACTTAGAACTACTTAAACCTAACTAACCTAAGGATATCACACACATCCATGCCCGAGGCAGGATTCGAACCTGCGACCGTAGCAGTCACGCGGTTCCGGACTGAAGCGCCTAGAACCGCTCGGTCACCGCGGCCAGCAGATTCTAGCAGAATCGCTTTTCTGAGACACTTGTTAATTTCCTCATCCCAACTTTTGTCTGGTTTTAAATACTCAGGATCATGGTTTTCTCCTAATGTTATTAGTTCTTTTTCTTTCACAGCAGGCTCTTCGTCTGAGCTGTCGTATTCGTTGGGTCTAATGACATCTGACTTTACAATTGTATTTTGTGTAGTCATCGTGAACATCAATAATTCGTAAGCAATCGTCCAAATCTACCTCTTCATGTCTACTGACATCAGTTTGTTCTGCTGGCGGTTCATTAGTTAGGAATCCTTCGTCGGCAACGCTGAGGATTTTATCTTCTTCCATTCTCCTCATTGCGATCGTATTGTGTACTTTGCGTGGTGCCCTTTTCCTCGCTGTCGTCATCTTTGTACTATACTCCGTTCATCGTAAAAATAAACCTCATCTAAACATTACACTATGAATTCTTCCGCGTTTGCTGGAACCTCATTGTATTTCGGTTGACGTGGAGCAGAAGCCAAGCTGTCTCGAGTACAGTCAAGTACGATAATGAGGATACGTTTTATGCTGTGCGTTGACTCAGCGATAATACGGGACAACAGCTTCACCAGGGCATTAAACTTGGAAAGCACTGACCAGTGATGTGAACAGTCGTAGTAAAGACCCATAAAAAGACGAGTAGTGAACAATATAGCATTGACTGTCATTTAATTTTTGAACAGAAGGAAATAATGGTAAAGCTCAGGCGATAGGCTTATTAGGTGAGCTGATGGAAAATATAACATGCTCTCGATCTTAGCTAACATAGTACTGTAATTAAAAACGAGAGTGATGAAAATTCCTGACTTTAACAACGGTAACTTGTCTGCATGCGTTGTGTGCTGGGATTTCACCATGTAGTTTAATATTGAAGCCAGTGAAGGTATTACAGTCGGTCGTCTGGTAATCGCTGAGCTTCTGTCATCGGACTCCGAGGAATGCGGTACATTCAGTACTGCTACGTTGATAACGAGGCGATCAGCAACAGAATCCCAATCCGCCAAAAAGTCCTCATTTCCCCTCCTCTTTTATGACGTGCTGTTCTGCATTTCGCCATCGTTCGGCAGTGACGTGTAACAAAGCTTCGTGCATTAGTTCCAGTAAGTATGGCAGCTTAAATGTCGTGTTATTTCACGCGGCAAAGCCTTAACTTGGCTCCAGATCAGTTCTATTGGGTTCAGATTGCAGTGTTAAAGAGACAACTGTAAAAATGCATCATTTGTAGTGTGTGCACAACGCCGTGAAAATTGTTTTCCGTGTTTCTACGACACTTATCACTCTGGTTGGTGTGAGACCACATGTTTCCTATAAAATAATGGGCATATTCAAACAAAGAGGATTCGATTTTTCATTTTTGTTCAAAAAATTTAATTGTGTTATGTTGTCTTAACTTCAAAATCTTTAACAATTTTTATAATATATTGATAATTAAGAATGTTTATTTACAATGAAAACCAGAATTCTGTGTGTGGCATGTAAATAGAAACTAGAACACGTGCATTATTCTTGAAGAAATTATGGTTAAGTATGAGTTAATTAACACATATTTGATACATTTCGTATTTAAATGATTTAGTTATTCAAACAGAAACAAAGAAATTGTGGATCTTAACGGGTTTCGAACCTCCGCCCACCTGCCCGCCTGGTTATCAATCTACGACACTAGCGGTCAATATATTGTTTCTTGAAAAACGTGCGAGCTGATTTTTCTCTGTAATGTTGTGAAAAACATTAGGAACAACTTGTTTCTAGCCTTTAGCGGTGTTCCGCGCGAGTGTTGCACTAGAAGGTAGAAGCAGCGTCATCCATTTTCGCGGTGCATCTGAACAGCGAGACAATGAGAGCACTAGTAGCGTTTACCGAGACTGTGACTGTACACGATTTTTGAAATAAAAATTACGTAGCTACAGTATCATTCAGAAAAACTTTGATGGCTGTTAATTAATCAGAATGCCTGAAAGTTTCATTTACAGTGACGTAGTAATAACATATCTAATGCATAAGTTGGACCTACTTCCAAGAGCGGAATAACACCAGTACGAGAACAACGGCTGCTGAACAATCATCGCGTTTGTGTTTGTTTACATCAGGTTTATTCTCATGATACACGGTGTATATCTGCTGCTCGCGAACTTCGGGCGGCGCTAAATATTTCCATTTCCTTCTTTGCTGTCGGGCAACATCCTGTTGTCGAGATCTCTTCCCTCCTTTCACTACCACCTAAGCTTCTGGTCGTGTACATCCTTTTGAAATCCTCCCACTCGCACTGCTTTAGCCCTTGGTACAGATCATCCCTGACAACTCATTTTCAGATTTTATCATTATTCAAGCTGTTGTTTTCTTCCTTACGAATATATTCAGGTTTTCTGTTGCTACGGAGTCATCTGCTGCGTGTTCATTGCATTCTACTCTGACGCCCTCATTCTGTCCTGCTGCCGTAACTGCAACTTCCACACGGATAACTGCTTGATACGATTTATTCGTTACTGGTGGGCATTCTGTCCGCCAGCAAGTGTATGTTTCATGACCTGTCTACCGTGACTCAGTCCTGAACACATGTCACTTCATTTGCAGGATCCTGCGATGCTTCGGAGTCGCTCTCTCGTGCACTAAATTCATAACGTCTGCGACGGTACTGTTTCTTGCGTTTGGGCCTCGGAAATGTTTCTGCGTTAATTTGGCCCACAACATACGCGGTCTTCAGTTTACCACGTTGTTGCTGTCGTGGTAATGTCTCGGTGCAAATGTACTACCGCGAACGGCTAAAGTACCTTGACCTCTGTCCCTACCTCTTGGAGCCGTATTAACGCGATATCTATCACCATCATTTTTTTTTTTTTGTCATCGTGATTATCTCTGTTGTTATTATTCTCGCAGGCAATGGCCTTTCCGCAGTGGCTACACCGGATCCCATCAGATCACCGAAGTTAAGCGCTATCGGGCGTGGCCAGCATTTGGAAGGGTTACCATCCGGGCCGCCGTGCGCTGTTGCCATTTTTCGGGGTGCAATCAGCCTCGTGATGCCAATTGAGGAGCTACGCGACCGAGTAGTCCGGTCAAAGAAAGCCATCATAACGACTGGAAGAGCAGTGTGATGACCACACGCCCCTTCTATCCGCATCCTCCGTTTGAGAATGACACGGCGGTCGGGTGGACCCCACGGGCCACTTGTCACCTGACAACCGAGTGCTATTATTCTTGCGAGAAACAGGATTACTTTGCGAATGATATTCATCTCTTTCTAGAAACGCAGGAAAGCTTTTATGATAGCCTCCTACATATCTCTTTGAATCCTCTGGCAGCTTCTTCCATAGTTCCCAAGAAATCTCGGATTCGGATCATCAGCTTTTTAAGTACGTCAGTTTTCGTTACCAGGATTCCCAGAAAGGTTTCATGGAGTTTCTGCCTCTACTGCCACAATCTGGTCATTATGAATTCTCGCTATAGACAATGTTTTCGTTCTGACCACTATTCCTCGGTAAATTTTTGTTTGGATTCCTTAAATGTCACTCCATCTGTGTTCACATTTAATCCCCATCGTTTAGCATCACCTAATGAATTGGTAACTACGTTAATCTTTTCCTGGTCTGCCAAATATTCAAGAAAGACCCTTTCGCAATTTTTCAGAAAATCCAGTGCGTGCCAGGCAGTACGTCTTTTGTCAGGATCAAAATGTTCTTCTCCCTCTAAGGGTTTGTTATGAGGTATCCTATCATCGACACAACTGGGCTTGCTTTTTATTTTATTTTCAAGGTCGCTGATTTGCCTTCAATTTGTGAAGTGTTTTCGTCACACTTCTGTTCGCAAACATATTCCTATTTGCTTATTTCTTTCTCATAATCAACCTCTGTCATTCTCAAATGTGAGTTTCATTTCCACATTCGTTAACGGTTTCGGTTTTCAGACCAAAGGCCTTGTCGTTCAATTTCGTTACTACTAAATGCTTTACCGTTACTTGGAATTTTATGATTTCTAAATCGCACCTTTCGTTGATATCATTGATCTGCCCCTGCATAATGACCACATTGTTATACAGGGTGTTACAAAAAGGTACGGCCAAACTTTCAGGAAACATTCCTCACACACAAATAAAGAAAAGATGTTATGTGGACATGTGTCCGGAAACGCTTAGTTTCCATGTTAGAGCTCATTTTAGTTTCGTCAGTATGTACTGTACTTCCTCGATTCACCGCCAGTTGGCCCAATTGAAGGAAGGTAATGTTGACTTCGGGGCTTCTGTTGACATGCGACTCATTGCTCTACAGTACTAGCGTCAAGCACATCAGTACGTAGCATCAACAGGTTAGTGTTCATCACGAACGTGGTTTTGCAGTCAGTGCAATGTTTACAAATGCGGAGTTGGCAGATGCCCATTTGATGTATGGATTAGCACGGGGCAATAGCCGTGTCGCGGTACGTTTGTTTCGAGACAGATTTCCAGAACGAAGGTGTCCCGACAGGAAGACGTTCGAAGCAATTGATCGGCGTCTTAGGGAGCACGGAACATTCCAGCCTATGACTCGCGACTGGGGAAAAACTAGAACGACGGTGACACCTGCAATGGACGAGGCAATTCTTCGTGCAGTTGACGATAACCCTAATGTCAGCGTCAGAGAAGTTGCTGCTGTAGAAGGTAACGTTGACCACGTCACTGTATGGAGAGTGCTACGAGAGAACCAGTTGCTTCCGTACCATGTACAGCGTGTGCAGGCACTATCAGCAGCTGATTGGCCTCCACGGGTACACTTCTGCGAATGGTTCATCCAACAATGAGTCAATCCTCATTTCAGTGCAAATGTTCTCTTTACGGATGAGGCTTCATTCCAACGTGGTCAAATTGTAAATTTTCACAATCAACATGTGTGGGCTGACGAGAATCCGCACGCAATTGTGCAATCACGTCATCAACACTGATTTTCTGTGAACGTTTGGGCAGGCATTGTTCGTGATGTCTTGATTGGGCCCCATGTTCTTCCACCTACGCTCAATGGAGCACGTTATCATGATTTCATACGGGATACTCTACCTGTGCTGCCAGAACATGTGCCTTTACAAGTACGATACAACATGTGGTTCATGCACGATGGAGCTCCTGCACATTTCAGTCGAAGTGTTCGTACGCTTCTCAACAACCGATTCGGTGACCGATGGATTGGTAGAGGCGGACCAATTCCATGGCCTCCACGCTCTCCTGACCTCAACCCTCTTGACTTTCATTTATGGGGGCATTTTAAAGCTCTTGTCTACGCAACCGCGGTACCAAATGTAAAGACTCTTCGTGCTCGTATTGTGGACGGCTGTGATACAACACGCCATTCTCCAGGGCTACATCAGCGCATCAGCGGTTCCATGTGATGGATGGTGGATGCATGTATCCTCGCTAACGGAGGACATTTTGAACATTTCCTGTAACAAAGTGTTTGAAGTCACGCTGGTACGCTCTGTTGCTGTGTGTTTCCATTCCATGATTAATGCGATTTGAAGAGAAGTAATAAAATGAGCTCTAACATGGAAAGTAAGCGTTTCCGGACACATGTCCACATAACATATTTTCTTTCTTTGTGTGTGAGGAATGTCTCCTGAAAGTTTGGCCGTACCTTTTTGTAACACCCTGTATATCACCACATGTAGTAAACACACAATTCGTATCCTGCGCCATACAAAATCACCACTTCTGCATCTTGCATGTAGCTATCAACCATCAGACAGTCGTGCATATACCACAAAGATAGACAGCATAAGCACATGGTCCGTATATAGTCCTCGCAGCACTAGTTATTTCCCGCGAGCTCAGTAGGTCATCGACCACAGCCAACGGTCACAAGTCATCTGCCCCTGAACAAAACTGGCCAGACGCATGACCAGAGCGCCCTCAGCGGAACAAGGTCACTCTCCGAACTGTTGTACAAAGTCTGGGTCGGTTACTGTTTCTGGGCCTGACCTGCTTGCTTGCTTGCTTTCTACACTCATTTACAGACTCTGTGATTACAAGAACATATGTATTTTCACAAGGTTTACCAGAGTATCATAGCATTTTTGCGATACTTCTCGATATCAAGCGCATAACAATATTGTTTGGATAGCAATATCGCTTGTGCAGTATAATTCCGATATAGACTGGAAATTATTTCTCTAGAAACTCGAAACTTTAGCGAGGGGGAGCGTGCTGTATACCATAGAGTAACTAGTAACGTATCTTCTCTGCGAAGACCTTTGAGCGAAACTCGGAAAAATAGATGAAACTGGTATTTTAACTAACGAATACCGATGTCGGTGATATAACAGATTCCAAATCATCCTTATAATTTACAAAGTCAACTAAGGTGTTTCTCATATCTAAAGATGCAGAAAACGTGTCTTCCATCCGTCTTTCATCTGCTAGATGCACACAACGCACACCCTAATCGATGTTCTGTCAACCAAATAAAGATGGGTTAATGTGCAGAAGCAGTCAACTGGAGAATTTACATGGGAGGGAATAATGGTCCAACGCAAACACACGTCCATATTGAATCTTCTCAAATTTTTGCAGGGAACACATGCGATCACGAGGGCTATACAACACATACTGAGTGTTAGGCCGCTATTCAGCCGTCTAGAATACGACACGGTTAGGTCAGCTACATTCCTGTACCCCAACAGGCCTTTCCATTTGGACAGCTCCTGTCGTTAGCTGGAAACGTGAATCATTCCCACCACAGGCCACCGCCGCCGTGCACCATGCACCCCCATACAGAATCGTCCTAGTAAACAAGCTACATATTTATTTGATCGCTATACTTACAGTTAAATATTACGATCGCGGTATCAATTGGACGACATTCGACAATGAGCAAAGTATCGGAAATACCCCGTGGTGATGGCTGTGGCTCTGGAAATATAAATATCTTTACCATTCTTATGACTTGACATACCTTTCCAAGTAAAAAGAAAATCTTCCATTCCCTTTCCTGTCACAGTATTCCACGTGAAATCCATACCTTCCTTACTACTGGACATAGTCATTCTCCTTCCACATGTCGGAATACACACGCACACGCATACTTTATAAGCCTCGTGCTCAAGGTGAACCTATCACGCATCCCCTACTACTAAGTAGTAATAACTGATTGCTGGCGATACGAAACAATACTGAGCGAAAATTAGCGATGGGTGGACATGTTTCATAAGTTTTTCCTGTAATTGGTACCACTGTGTCTTAGAAAGAGAGGCATAATCGTCCTACAAACCGCCAGATCTTAAAAACATGATCGCGACGACCATGTTACTATCACAAATGGTCTTGGTTCTACAGGTGCTCACAAGTATCGCTAACGATATCTGTGTTAAAAATTATACAAGCCTTATAAATCGAGGTATGACATTACCTCTGAATGAAGTGGTTTTCCCAGACAAATACCGCGCCACTGAAAATAGATGGTGATCGCCGGAGTATATATTATCAGACCAACAGTGCGATAACACGTCGCCAACACACTTAACAAAATCACAGAATTTAGGAAGTGATTTGGCTAAGGAACGCGGTATGAAGCTGGTGTTTGCAACTCCCTCATGCAGCCACTAGATATTTTTCCAGTATTTGTAACACATTGTGTCTCGATGCCACATCAGAGGTCCTGCGAGGCCGGCCGGAGTGGCCGTGCGGTTCTAGGCGCTACAGTCTGGAGCCAAGCGACCGCTATGGTCGCAGGTTCGAATTCTGCCTCGGGCATGGGCGTGTGTGATGTCCTTAGGTTAGTTATGTTTAATTAGTTCTAAGTTCTAGGCGACTGATGACCTCAGAAGTTAAGTCCAATAGTGCTCAGAGCCATTTGAACCATTAGGTCCTGTGATGTATTCACTGGCTTATAGGGGATGATTGGTTGAGAAGGATCCCAACAGTAGATGGTGTGCTTATTGAGGTTGTAAGAAATGTACACACGCTTTTCAGATCTCTAGTGTTACGTTCTCTGGTATAAATGTCGTCTGCGATTTGGAATCAAGTCTTTCCATTCAATCACATACCTGGGTTGGATCCTATGGAGAAGTCCTTTAATGATTACAGCCACTAGTGAAACATATTTCTGGCACTCTCATATCTCGAAACGAGTCACTTTTTTCGAAACTGTCTGCTAAATTAAAATTTTAGATAATCCCTAGGCACCATGCAACTGCCCCTTAGACTCTGTGCTGCCATCCCTGCAGCTTTGCGCGTGTCATCATTCCAATTTAAGTCAGAACTGAGTAGAATTCGGAGAAAGCTATATCTACCACGTTCTGTAGTCCATGTAGAAACAGGCTAAGCTGAGTTAGTGTGACAGGACCATGTTTTGACCATTCGATGGAAATGGGAACATGTTTTTGTAGCTCCACCAACCATTTACTATGTGTAAAGTCGGCGCCAAACGAAGCCTGCTTCTGCAACACAAGGTAGTATACAGACAGTACGAACAGTTATGGTGATGTTTCTTATTTGGAAAGTTAGGAAGCCTCAACATCATACAGGTACTGCAGTCCAAAACAGATCTACATCCCTCGGGGTCCATTCACGTCTATCACCCCAACATTCTATCATCGTTATTCTGCACCATCCAACAGAGAAAAATTACGAACTATAAAAGCTTTCCTAACTTCATCTGATACAGAACTTGATAAGATTTTAACCACATCTCTCTTTCTCTTCAGATATCGAAAACAAATACCGTCTGTTTAGCAGCATCGAGCAAATGTGGCGATCGTATTAAATATACAGGTATTGTTCCACTGGAGTAGGCGAGTAGTGATTGAAGTCGCTTGCACAGACCAGTGTAAAGTGTGTCAGCGCCCATACTGTTGGAGGAGGAGGAACACCGTATGCCACAGACTATACTGTCAGCCACAAGAGTGGCTACCTGTGTTGTTGTTTGAAACATTAATTTTTTTTCTGCTGTAACACGATTTGTACACTGCCATATATTTTGTTTTTATCCGCACGACTTCTAGGTCTGTGTCTGGTTCTAAACTGAGATTAACACGTTCTGATCCATTCCCTCTCACAGAAAACTAGACGTCGCATGGTGTAAATCATGTTGTTGCTTCTGCTACCACCCCATACCCCCCTCCCCCCCCTCCACACACACACACACACACACACACACACACACACACACACACACAGCCTTCATGATAATGTGTGTTCCCAGTGGAAATTTCACAAGCCGGTGTGTCTGCAGGGGACAAATGACTTTTGACCATTGGCTGCTGTGAATAACCTACTGAGCTCATAGGTGCTGCGATCACTATATATGGTCCATGTGCTTATCCTGTCTGTCTTTGCGGTAAATGTAAAACTATCTGATGGTCGATAGATACATGCAAGACACAGAAATGGTGATTTTGTATGGCAAAGGATATGAATTGTTTGTTTACTACATCAAAACAGTATGTGGTGATATACAGCCAGGTTGGAGATGGGTTTCACGCTGAAATATTCAAGCTTCCGTCGCCAATGACAGAGCAGTGTAATTGAGGAAGTATTTGACGATCCGTAGACCACTTTTGCAACGTTTAACTGTCAGTGCAATATGGAGATCTATACAAAATAGTCTTGTCTGCAGGAAAAAGGTGGACAGTGCTTCCACACCGGCAGCGTGAATAATTTGGCAGGAAAATTCAGTAAGAGCCAATCAGAATTCTTCATTCATTCATTCACAAGACAACCTTTGTGCTGGGACATAGGAGCCTTTACATAGCAGTGAGAATGTTTACCGTTTCGGAGATGTTTGTTGCCAGCATGACATCGCGATTTCCAGGAAGGATAACACGTGATGGATGTGGTGCCTCGTTAGTACCACCAGGAAGAATGCATTCGGTGTTATTCAGGGCTATTTTCGTGAACAGCTCCTGTTAGGACAAGAATTTCCTTGCAGACAAGCTGAGACATCTCGAAAACTCCTACAACAACAAAAGTGACCATTAACTATTTCTGCAACACTTAACGATTTTGGAGAGGGAGAGATGGCTCTTATTTACATAGAGATGTGATGTCAATATAACACTGACAAACTTTTAGCTGCGCCTGCGAGGGTGAGCTGCTATGCAAACGTCTCGCTCAGCACTGGACCTGCTGCTTTGAAAGATCTGCATCAGCAACAGTGAATAGGTAAACAAGTGCGCGGCCAGAGTCGTCTTGCATGTGGGATTGGCTGTCCTGTTAGGATCGCTAGGAAGAATGCATACTGTCATCATTCTGCCTTGGAACTCTGTACAGAACGGTTCTCTGATATGTCGCAGTCGAATTTCTTAACGACAGTCCAAAAGCGGTTTTAAATGCAATGAGTGTTTGTGCACTGCATTATTTCGCCTGTTTAAACGTTGTGTGCGTGTTTGCAGATCATTATACATGCATTATTTCGCCAGTTTTATACGTAGTGAATGTGTCTGTGCATCAGTGAACTGCATTATTTTGTGAACATGTCTGTAAGATGTGCAATGCCTTATTTTGAGAGCTTACAATCAGTTAGCGTTTTTACAGAGCGCTGTACATGTATTATTTTGACAATTTACGAGTTGTTTGCCTGGCTGTACATCAGTGTACTGCATTATTTCGGTGATTTACGAGTAGTTTGCAGGTCTGTAGGCTATTTACTGAGACCCCAAGCACGCCAGGGTGAGTGATTTGTAGCAGCGTAATAAATAAACTACCTGAAACCCATCCCTAAATAGATTGTTCCAACTTCCCAATGAAAATAAATGAAGTACACTCCTGTCTCTCTCCAGCAGCTGGACACAGACTGAGTCCTTTTCCCGCCATTTAACCGCAGACCCCCATCTTAGATTACATTGCTTGGACCTCTGCTTCACTTAATCCTGGAAATCCTGGAAAGATTGCCCTCTGCCTCGCTTTCTGTATCGGCCACCATCCTGATCCTGAATCCTGTACCAACTCATCCACTTCCCACACCTACTCCTTTTCCTAGAGCACTTTCGGATCCAATACATTATTCGAAAAATCCAGTCCACACACCCAAATTCCAATCCACTATCAACAAATCCAGATGTCCTTTTGCGCGACTATATACAAATTAGACCCGTAATGCACCTTCATGCCTTATCCATCCTGCCGGCCGCGGTGGTCTCGCGGTTCTGGGCGCGCAGTCCGGAACCGTGCGACTGCTACGGTCGCAGGTTCGAATCCTGCCACGGGCATGGATGTGTGTGATGTCCTTAGGTTAGTTAGGTTTAAGTAGTTCTAAGTTCTAGGGGACTGATGACCACAGCAGTTGAGTCCCATAGTGCTCAGAGCCATTTGAACCTTATCCATCCTCTTCTGTCGGCATTTTAACCAACTTCCATTCCTCAACAGTGGTGTCCTGCCCGAGATATGTACCTCTTTCTAGTCATAATCACAACGCTCTGCCTCACACCATCCTCCTATTTTCTCTGTCCCCTTCATCCACCTTGCTGACTTCTAATCGCTACCTGCGATTCTACAAGGACTCATAGTCATACTCATAATTGCACCTTCATCATGACGTAATTTACGTGTATCACCTAGCATCACTTTTAAACCGTTTCATCATTCAAATTAATCAGAGCTATATTTTAACTGTAACATTAAATCGTCAAACTAGTTTTAAAAACAATCATTATTTTGTATCTATGTATATTTAACAAAGTTCTCATTCATTGTCACTTGTTTTTATATAAAAATTGTCAGTGTCGACCACCTATGTATATTTTACAAAACTATGTGTTATTGTCGCCTTTTATATACACTCCTGGAAATTGAAATAAGAACACCGTGAATTCATTGTCCCAGGAAGGGGAAACTTTATTGACATATTCCTGGGGTCAGATACATCACATGATCACACTGACAGAACCACAGGCACATAGACACAGGCAACAGAGCATGCACAATGTCGGCACTAGTACAGTGTATATCCACCTTTCGCAGCAATGCAGGCTGCTATTCTCCCATGGAGACGATCGTAGAGATGCTGGATGTAGTCCTGTGGAACGGCTTGCCATGCCATTTCCACCTGGCGCCTCAGTTAGACCAGCGTTCGTGCTGGACGTGCAGACCGCGTGAGACGACGCTTCATCCAGTCCCAATAATGCTCAATGGGGGACAGATCCGGAGATCTTGCTGGCCAGGGTAGTTGACTTACACCTTCTAGAGCACGTTGGGTGGCACGGGATACATGCGGACGTGCATTGTCCTGTTGGAACAGCAAGTTCCCTTGCCGGTCTAGGAATGGTAGAACGATGGGTTCGATGACGGTTTGGATGTACCGTGCACTATTCAGTATTCCCTCGACGATCACCAGTGGTGTACGGCCAGTGTAGGAGATCGCTCTCCACACCATGATGCCGGGTGTTGGCCCTGGGTGCCTCGGTCGTATGCAGTCCTGATTGTGGCGCTCACCTGCACGGCGCCAAACACGCATACGACCATCATTGGCACCAAGGCAGAAGCGACTCTCATCGCTGAAGACGACACGTCTCCATTCGTCCCTCCATTCACGCCTGTCGCGACACCACTGGAGGCGGGCTGCACGATGTTGGGGCGTGAGCGGAAGACGGCCTAACGGTGTGCGGGACCGTAGCCCAGCTTCATGGAGACGGTTGCGAATGGTCCTCGCCGATACCCCAGGAGCAACAGTGTCCCTAATTTGCTGGGAAGTGGCGGTGCGGTCCCCTACGGCACTGCGTAGGATCCTACGGTCTTGGCGTGCATCCGTGCGTCGCTGCGGTCCGGTCCCAGGTCGACGGGCACGTGCACCTTCCGCCGACCACTGGCGACAACATCGATGTACTGTGGAGACCTCACGCCCAACGTGTTGAGCAATTCGGCGGTACGTCCACCCGGCCTCCCGCATGCCCACTATACGCCCTCGCTCAAAGTCCGTCAACTGCACATACGGTTCACGTCCACGCTGTCGCGGCATGCTACCAGTGTTAAAGACTGCGATGGAGCTCCGTATGCCACGGCAAACTGGCTGACACTGACGGCGGCGGTGCACAAATGCTGCGCAGCTAGCGCCATTCGACGGCCAACACCGCGGTTCCTGGTGTGTCCGCTGTGCCGTGCGTGTGATCATTGCTTGTACAGCCCTCTCGCAGTGTCCGGAGCAAGTATGGTGGGTCTGACACACCGGTGTCAATGTGTTCTTTTTTCCATTTCCAGGAGTGTATTTTAACAATCTTTAAATACAGTTTATGCAACCTTTGAATTGAGAGCGGTTTTTATCCGCTGCTAGCCCACCCCCGCTGTGGAAAATTAAAATAACAACAAAGAAAAAAGTGTGTACAACAAACTAAAGAATGTCCCATCACGTGGCAACACGTCTAACACTATGGGCTACTACTACAGTACAACGATAATGTTAATCCTGTGAAAGAAACTTAATTTGTGACCGTGACAATGTATTGGATTGTTCTTTGTCTCTCAAAAGATTTCTATCCAAAGAAAACAATATCAAAACAAATGGGATTCGAACCAAGATTGAGTCAGTAATAAAGTAAACTGTAATTGTGTAAAAGGATACGGTCAGCGGCCTCATTAGGCAAAGTTGCTCCAAGTACTAGCACGGTTCATAAAGAAAGTTAACTGATGAGACTGACTTTACTTGATATATAAAGTATGTTTTGCAGATAAGACAGAAAGCACTAGCGCAATTTATAGAACGAGGTAACAGTAGTTTGGTAAGAACAACACAGAAGGAATATTAAACGTTTTTGCAACAAGTGGCTCTCAATAACACTAACTATCTGTATACTGAAGCAGAAACCTACTGATTATTATAAGTAAATAATTACTGATGGTGGAGCAATATTAACTTGGACCAGAAGTTCTTTTATCAGCTTCATTGTTGGAATATACTGTCTTCAAAATGTCTTTCAGGTTATTTCATTCTCTATCCCTTACATTATTTGTATTTTCGAGGAGCATTCCCATCCTTAAACTATTTACCTCAAATGGAACATGTGGTACTTAGATTCGGAATAGTTTGAATAGTTGTAGTTAGTTAATTATATAGCATACAGATGTTAGATAGCTAGCAAGTTCGCTTCATTAAAGCTGTAACTGTGATATGAACTTAAATCTGGCTCAACAATTAGCAAGGGAACCAGATACTAATCTAACATTACACTCAGATCAAGGTTAAATATTTTAGTCAAAACACAATCTGAGAAAAACTGTTAATTATGTACAAATGAAATTGTAAACACAGTTACTTCCTAATTTGCACAATAATTAATTCTTGTACTAGCCCTTGAAAGCATAATAGCTAGTAACTTTCTGTATCATCGTTTTTGCATGTAACTGTAATCCTAAACAGGGATTTCAATAAAAGCAATCTTTAAGCTGAATATCATAAATCTTTTCTTGGCAACTGATGTTTGGTGAAACTTTAACTATCATTTCACGAAAATTACGTGGAGTGCTTCGAAACGTATGCTCACTGAATAACTGTGAAATTTACTACTCCTCAAAGTTTATTAACTATAGTGAAATTGTACTGAAACTGAAATAACATTTCAGTTCAATAAAGTAGGATACTCAGGATTACCGAAGCATGGTGGATAGGAATCAGTCTAGGTGAATGACTAAGTATAAAATACGGCTACTCAACGCAAATTCTACAGAACACAATCTTATTATTGAGGATGAAACGCAACAATTGGACCATGCAGTTATACAGTACTCAGCTGATAATTTGAGATGAAGGTGGTAGCAGTGTCGATCTGCTGTGGCTATTCTACAAACGAGACAACAGTATCGATGGCTCTTGCTGTATAACTACGTCTGGAAATTCTCTTCTTAGCGTCGGATTTTCGTAGAACACAGACAGCCAAAGTAATCGATAAGCCAAATTTCTTCCACATCCGAGGCTATGTTATATAATCTTGCTGTTCTTCGTGCCTCGTTCCGTTCACAAGATGCAAAAACGTTGACTGCCAGCCACCGACTGATCCATGCCATAATGGAGCTTCGCAATTCGACTGCTAGATCGACCTTATCTATTCCCGCCAAGACAGTTTCGTTGCACAGGGTCTTCCCACCATGTTATGTCCTATGCAGTAACCCGAACTACAAGTAAAGTGTAACATTTCCATTATCTCACAGCATCTTACTTTTGAAATTATATCTATAGGTAAATTACAATTACATAAATTGACTTAAGTAATGAATAAAACATTTACCTCAATAATACATCAAAGAGCTTGGTGTTACAGGAATCATATTGAGTAGAAACAGATAAAAAAATTAGATGAGAGAAATATACGCATTATCAATAGTAGTGTTACAAAGACAACTGCATGCAACAAATGCAGTTGATTCATACCTACTCTGATCACACAATTCAGTCATGCATAATTTTTCAGTCAAATGGTTCGCACTTTGATTTGTGAATAGAATCATGTCCCACAGTCCTTTAGAATTGTCATATTCTTTGCGTAGTGTGGATAAAATTCGACCACTTAAGAGTCTATCAGAAAAACATTTTCCTTGTGCTTACACAATTCACGGAAAGCCTTTGCAGATTCGCAACGTGTGTGCCAATGGCATCTTTGTTGTCATGCTGAATACGAAAAACTGCCCCGATCACGTTCAGTCGTTGTGTACTGGTCGATTCAAATCGCGCGAATAATTTATCCAAATATCACTCGCATCGATGCATGTCAACACGTGAGCACCAACGGATTTTCATTGTGCACTTGCTAATAAACTTACCAATTCCGCATCATCTTGCAGCCACTGCTGATGTGTCGCTGTTTCGTCTGTGGTCACAACTTCCACCGATTCAGGGCACTTGTATGTATGTACCAGTAACTACGTCTTCAAGTGCATGTGCTCGAAACAGCATCAACACATGCCATTTCCAATTTGCTCACTCTTCAAGTGCTTAGAGTTTATTCTCTTGTATTTTGTAAAACCAAATACTTTGTAACTGTTCACACACAACCTGGGCCTATAAGCTGTTAAGATTATTTATTTAAAATAGACTACAACAGATTTACAAAGCTAGGTTCCTCATATATACACTCAAAAAACGTGGTACCAATACACTTTATGTTTTATAAGTTCAGTGATTCCACTGAACTTCCATAACATAGAAATGAAAACTCACGTTACACACATATGACCACACAGATCAAATTTTCCTTGGATCTTCAGCCAGATTAAACTGTCACCTGAATACAATATTTCGATAGTCCACGTAGCCGTCATCAGGTAAGAATCGCTAAGCCGCTCTCGCCGATAACTAATTCAACCATCAACGACGGACCCTTTATATGCAGCGAAAATACGAAGCCGTTGGCGCTAAGGTGAAATGCGCAAGCGCTTAATCGTTGCTGCTGCCCCCTGGCGAAAGGAGAGTTGCAGAACCTGCACTACTGAATACCGTCGAAAAACCATATATCGTTAAAGATTATTACTCACAGACGGCCGATGTTTCTTCATATCTGATAATAGAGGATTCCAAGTCTAAATTGGCGGATACCTATCGTCACGTTTAATGATATTATCTGTTAGTCTTATTTCGACAAATTCTTTTCAAACACATTCCCAGTATCGCGAGGAGTTTGCAATCACTTGTGTCTCATTGTATAGCATCCTGTGTCTCTCTATAAGACAGTGCTCAGCCACCACAGATTTGTCAGGTTGCAATAACCACGTATGGCGATGATGTTCAACACATGTCATTGATGGTACGAATAGTTTGGCCAGTGTATATTTTACCGTACTCACACAGTATTTTGTAAACGCCAGGCTTCTTCAAACCTAAATCGTCCTTAACAGACCCAAGAAGTGCTCTAATCTTAGCTGGCGGACGGAATACACATCTGATTTCATGTTTCTTCAAAACCCTAGCTGTCTTGGCAGACACTTTCCCAGCGTATTTAAGGGAAGCCACAGAACTAAAAGTGTCTTCAAGTGGTTTAGGTAGACATAGGATGCTATACAATGAGACACAAGTGTTTGCAGACGCCTCGCGTTACTGGGATTGTGTTGTAAAAGAATCTGTCGAAATGAGGCTAACAGATAAACCCGCTAAGTAAAACTTGGAATCTTATTTTATCAGATATGAAGAAACAAAGGCATCTGAATCGGCCGTCTATGAGTTATAATTTTTGACGGTATATGGTTTTTCGACAGTATTCACAAGTGGAGGCGCTACAACTCTTCTTGCGCCAGGGGGCAGCAGCAACAATTAAGCGCTTGCCCATTTCACCTTAGCACATGCACCTTCGTATTTTCGCTGCATATAAAGTTTACGTCGTTCACGGTTTGAATCAGTTATCGGCGACAGCGGCTTAGCTTTCCCCACGCGATGATGGCGGCCATGTGGATCGCTGAAATATTGCGTGCGGATGACAGTTTGATCCGGCTGGTGACCAGACTAGAATTTGATCTCTTGATACGCCACAAAGTCTAAATAGCCACATATGAAAATACACTTCCTATTTTTCTTCTCATTGTTAACAGTAAGCGTTCCTAGTTGATTAAAGTTTATGACAGGACGTTTCTTACATTTTTCTGCAAATTATTCTAATCACCCTTTTCTGAGCAATGATTAGCCTCCAAGACGAGAGATCACTTCTAGTTCGTAGTATGAGATGAGTGATGACAAGTAGTCACCTCCTACTATACGTCTCACTCTATTCTTCTGTACTGGGTAATGTGGCACAGCATCACATGCTATCCATTTCTTGCACTTTCTCGTTTTGTGTTTACATCAACTCGCTATAGGTAAACTGTATTGGTGTGATGTGTGTCCAAAGAATGTGTGAATGCTACTATCACAAGTTACTCTTAAGGATTGTATAGTGACGTTTCTACTTCTATACTTTGCAGATGTTCACACACTCCCTGAGCCCATAAACTGTTAAGATTATTTATTTACCATACTTTTTCTATGTTGAATTTGAATGGCTACGAGGAAATGAATGTTTTTTAGGTCCTAGAATTTGTTAGGTAACTACTTCTTAGTGAATTTATACATTAAAAGTGATTTTATGTGTTCACAGCGGTATGAGAGAGTCTAAGGAATCTGATCACTTCGTTAGGCACTGGCCTCATTTTGTACAACTTTTACCCCCCGAAGACTTGTGTATTTTTTCAGTTATTCTACTAATATTTCAACAGTACTTGTTATCTTAACTGTTCTACCTTAATGTACACACTAAGAAGTCTATTCCATCTCTAATAATTGGGAATGAAAAAAGTTTTTATTTCTTGATTCATACTCGACATCAGAGCCACAAGTTGTATTTCATCTTCAATTAAATTAAATTAACAGGTTTTCTTGCAATTTAAAAATTGTGACCAAAGTTTTTAAGTCTGTTTGTTAGAATAAAAATCATTACTATAATTTATTTATTATCAATGATCAAATTACATTTCCTTTGTAAATTTGTTTTTCTGTACACAGGCTGTTTTCGAACGGTTAGTAGACATAATATGTGACAAGATGTCAGAGAGCCTGGACTCGGATCCAAATCTCATGAATGCTGGCTCTAAAGGAACACGTCTGACAGAACAACCTGCTGGTCCACAAAATGGAAGCTGCAATTGCTAACTGCTTCTGGAACTGTAAATTAATCAAAATAAGCAGCCACAATGTAATGGGAAATAAATTTAATATGGAATTAAATATACCTGAATAAGGATGTTAACATTTAAAACAGAATTGTACAGTAAATATGTTATGTGATTAAAAATATTTCTTAATAGTGATAAGTGCCAGTGTGTATTTATCCAGGTGTCTAAATAATGAGAACTAACCAAACTTAGGAATTACACGAATACAATAACAGAAAGGTAATTAAGGTGACTGCATTCTATGATACTTAAATAAACAATAGTGTAAGAAAATGTTTGTGTGTAAGAATATATACATTCTGAATCATTGAAATCGAAATATGTGTTTTCTGTTTTTATTGCTTTGTAATTGTAGTTACTGTCCATTATCTCTGGCTTCTAGGTTTCTTGTTGTTCTGTATTTTCTAATGTCAAACATGTTACCTCAGCCAGTTGTAAGTATGATAGCTAACTCTGTTTAAAATGAGGAATAAACTATGAATAATATTCATGGAGAGATGTCAATTTCTTGGGAAACATTTTGTGGGTATAAAATATAATTTTTATAATTAATGATCATTGTTCAAGAATGTTTATGACAGAAATAAGATAAAAGCTTCATAGATCAAATACACACTTCTTGAAGAACTGAAATTCTTTTCACTGAAAGTCCTTCTGTATTTCTACCTGTCTGTATCTAGTGATCAATGCAAATGTGTAGAGAAACAAATTAAATGTTCGTATTATGGCCTTAAGTAGAACTGTCAAACAGTTAGTAGCTTCACCTCCCAGTATAATAACAATGTATTCAAGGTATTATTACTGGATATTTCAGCAAAGAGCTTTATTTGTTTCCATGCAATTGTTTGAAGTAGTATGTGGCATGTAAAGCATTTTGTGTGCTCACTGTGTGTGTATTTTCCTGATCTATGTGGCTTGGACTGTTGTGTTATATTAAGTATTCAGTTGTCACAAATGTGGTAGATTTAGAGCTTCAATATGTTTAGCATTTTTTATAATATTTTCCAGTTACATAAATATTTGAAAAACATTCAAAGTACCATTACTTTTTATATCACAACATTTGTGTTCATCAAATTTTTTAAGTAACAATGTTCTCTGGCTGTATATGTTTGTTTCAGAACCTTTCATTGTCTATTTTATCTCTGGTTTGTTGACTCTTCTCTGTAAGAGATATTATTTTTTATAATTGGTTCTCAAGACCATCAATTGAGTACTATTATTATTGCATATAGCTATTAACACCTGATGTCATTGTGTGGCACATCATTGACTATAAAACTGATTGTATGTGTAATACATGAGGGGTAGCAAATCTATATTTTTAGACTTTATTCATGTATGTCCTGAAATGTAGGCCTACAGACAAAAGACTTTCTTTGTGTTCAGTGTCAAGGAAAAAAATGTTATTAGTTCTTTTGGACTATAACATGGGTAACAAGCCACTACAAAGAACTGCAGCCATTAAAAAACCAAGTACACAATTTTTATGTTATTTTAATTGCTGAATTGTGAAATAAAATATAACCTTCCACAAATGCAACCAGTGTACAGTTAGAAATTCATTATTAAATATTCGTATAAATGACATTTTCTGAAATTTATTTCATTATACATAGCTGTTAGCCAGTCTGAATTTGTGAAGATGAATGACACACACATAAAACCTATTATGTTGCATTATATAGGTAATTTATCAATGTAGAATGTTTCTGCATTTGATTCAAAAATCAAAACAGCGTTAACAGACCATTTCACAGGTCATGTATAATTCTATCTTGAAAATCATATTATCATATACAGGTCACTTTTCTGAGAAAATTCGTTATATCTTGTACATCAAAATTAATCAGAGTTTTCATTCTGCAGTCAGCAAAATGTATGTAACATGTACTTCAGTATTCATTGTCTGCAGGAAATATAGCTCTGCCCTTTGTTAAATGCAAAATCATGATATTAGTTTGCTGAACCGGAAGTAAGAGTGTAAATATGCATAGTTTTGTTTGTACTGTTTAAAATATATTTATTAGTTGTATTGAGTGAGTTATTGTTCCAGTGTGATCTTATTGTTCCTTACAACAAGCATTTACTGTTTGAGTGACATAGAGTAGGTACCCCAACATATGTGCCTTAGCTTACTGCATGAGTTCACTACTTCAAAGGCTGCTCCAACTCTAATTGCTGTCTTCCTGTAGAGACTGGTGGGACATATAAAAAGAAATTGATGATGCTGACTATGAATCTAGATTCAGGTTATATGAAAGCTATTTTCAGAAATGTAGATAATATCCTAATAGTCTCATATATTTTCACAGTCTTTAGAAGGAAAAAAGATGATTTTATGATTCTATGACTACATTTGCGTTATATAAATTCTTTCTAGCAGTTCACATATATGTATCACATGTACTATGATGTACATTATTTTACAGAACATCTTTTACACATCCAGTATTTAAACCTTATACTCAAATTGGTTTGGCTTTGTTGCTGCATGTCACACTTCAGTGACCATCTAGTACAAATATTAGTGGATATCATACACAGTTATTACTATGACAGACCACCACTGTCGTTATAGATGGAAGCTCTTAATTAAAGACAGTCACACAAAAAGAATGGACATGCCTGCCTCACTGTGAAATTAACATCCTTCATTCATCATTCATATATGCATTTTTCTTAAACAAGTACTGTGCAGCCTCAGCAGCATCTCTCTCTCTCTCTCTCTGCCTGTCGCTCTGTATCTCTCTCTCTCTCTCTGTCTGTCGCTCTGTATCTCTCTCTCTTTCTCTCTCTCTCTCTCTCTCTCTCTCTCTCTCTCTCTCTCTGTGTGTGTGTGTGTGTGTGTGTGTGTGTGTGTGTGTATGTGTATGTGTGTGTGTTGGGAAGGTGGTGTGTGTTAATTTGTAAATGAGCAATTTGTCTCCAAAACAGGTGGTACTGTGACCCCATAATATTACACACTTTCCATCCAGGACATTCCACTGTCATTACTTTTACTTACTGTCACTTAGCTCATATACATTTCACATGAAGGAATTTTCAAGGACCATGAATATCACAGTGGAACATAATGTAAAGTAACTTTTTTACATCCAAATGAACTTATAATCTCGAGTAAAAATATAAAAACTGTATCATGAAAATTAGGTTCTGCACTTCTCATCATTTCTGTAATGATTACTCAGTTGTTATTATCTCAGCAGCATTTATGAGGAGTTTGATTTCTACATTTTTATTAATAATTCCAAAGCTGTAGTATTATGCTTTTGTTCTGACTTTTCTGCATCCACCACTACTAATGTACACAAATACATAGTCTAATTCTGAACAACTGAATAATAAAACATTCAATTTATTGCTTCCATTATTGTATTCTGTTGTGTCAAATGTGTTATGTACGTTAATCATTTGACCCTTCTTAGTGTTCAGTAATAATAATTCAGTCTAGCAATCAACACAATATCACAAATATAATATCATAGTTGTGAGAGAAATTTGGTACATAAAGTAGCAGCCTCAATGTTGGTTATATTTAACATATTCCACAAATAGTACTATATGTCTAAATTTCCCAAATTGTGACAGGAAACTAAATCTAAAAATTATAAATGCAAAACTTTGATGTCTATACAATTTCACTTTAATTTAGCCCACTGGACAGTGTGCAGTCTTATGAATCAGAAAAACATACATGTTTTCTGTACTTGTGATACTGAACAATTAGCCAGTCAGTTAACAGAACGTAAAACTTTTTCTACCCTAGGAGCTAATTTTTATTAATTGTTTGAGGTGGCCATGGGCAATTGACATAGATTTTCGTTTTCTAATTTTTCTACCCTATTGTCAGCAATTCGAGAAATTCTGGTGAATGTAGTGGATTGCTTAACTTTTTAACAACAAAATTTTGGAGGACTCATTAATTAAATATGTGTTTAAGTAATGCAAAGAACACTTTTCCTATAAGCTTGCAACTATGCCAAATAACCTGAGGTTGGTTGGCATAACTCTAGGAGCATAACGTGATATGGATAGGAATAATTAGAAAGATACAGAAATTTTTTAACAATATGTTTTACTTTATTGCAATATGTGGTAACTTCGTTTTCAAAGAATACAGTCGACAAAAAATAAATTTCTCATGAAGAAATAATACCTGAACAAAAATAAACTCTGCTTAAATGTATTTACAACAGTATAAACTGGCCATCTCTAATTTATCTCCTTTTTGACCATGTCTGACAGTCGAATCTCACTGCCATCAATTTCGGCGATCTTCCCATGGCACACATGGTGCTTCACCAAGAAAAGTCATTTACAAGGTATTCAGGCGCTCAGGGGACCCCCGAAATTGTGAAGGATTCATTAACAGTGTTGCTTGACATGACTTATAGCCATGTCTTTGGGAACTGTTAAGTGAGAACCACCCTACTGCAGGAGGCTGAGATGGAGATGTTCTTCAGCCTTTGAACTATTGTTAAGGAAGGTCAAGGTATCATCACTATTGGCATAGCTAATGCTTCACATGCCATCATCATAAACTGTAGAAGCACATTCGCATCAGTGTTTTCAAGGAAGTTTTTTTCTTTTCGGACTTGTCAATCTTAGCCATGTCACCTTCCTTGACTGTGGATGGCGTTTTCTTCTCATTAGTCCTTCCAACCATGATTTTATATTTTATGCAACTGCCTCCTAGAATAGCAGTACAACTTCTTTTCAGGCCATGGTTGGATTTGGGAATAGGACAGGATTCTTCTGGGATGATCTATATTGGTCCATTTTTCACAGAAATTCTCTTTTTTAAGGAACAATAATGGAGTGTTTGGTTGGCACAGGTGTGGGATGAGTTTTCATAGCTGTGCCACCTGACCTCATACCTATCTATGTCAACTAGCCCCATTAAGATATCAAAAACAAAATGGTTACCACACAACCCCAAATATCAGAAACAAAAGATTTTGATTTATGCAGGCAACCACTTTTTTTCAAAACTGCTATCAGTAGCACCTCAATTTGATCTACAAGTTCACGAAAAATTATGTGCAAAAAATCTACTCACCAGTCACAAAAATAATGAAACAGGGATCATGACACTTTCAACCAGACTGAAGATAACGTGAATAATGCGTCTTTACATTCACTTCCCACTAGGATGATTCTAGATTGTAGATTCTAGCTCTACTGTGGCAGGAAATGGTAGCTGTGTGCCAAGTAGCTCATTATGCCAACTAACCCCAGTTTTCCCTAATATTTTTAATATTACTTTCGTTATTTCAATTACTGTCATTGTGCTTTGTTATAAAATTATGTAGATTATATTTAACTGACACATTTACTTCTGTATGTCCTTTGTGATATTCACTAACACAACAGAAATATTCACATGTGATGTCATTAAAAATACTATACCATTCAAGACTGATATCTGTAATGTCTGTGGAAGTCAGTAAGCGAGAAGGCTCATTTCTTTGTCTGAATTGCATTGTTTAATAGTTCAGTTGTAAAAATAATTGGAGTTCTTCATGCCTTCTCAGGCATGAAACTTTTATGCAACGTTTTAGCATACTTCAGTGGAAATCTCTACATTTCATGTTTGCCTCTCTCAATTTAGGAGTAGTTTCCTGCTGCATATCACATGTATGTACTTCTACTCTTTGTTTCCAAAATTGTTTTTCCATATAAGTTTTTCATGATTTTACTTAACTGCATTTCACCTTATTGAGTAATTATTTATAATTTTCATTATGCAGCATACATAAATAACACCATCAGTTTAATTAATCATCAGCAGTTTATTAGGCATCAATAGCCTGTGAGCCACATCTAGTATGTGCAGACTATTTATCTGCAGTGTAGTCCACTATAGTTGAGCAGAAATCTGAAACCTAAGTTTAGAAATCTAAAACCACATATACTGAGTAAAACTATTGTGTACAGTCTCATAATCAGTGCACCATGTTAACAGAAAAACAGATAAATATGTAATGTAGAATTCTAGATTCATACAAATGTAAATTTACATTCCTGGTTGATTGGTTTAACTGACAGCAGGGAGAGTTATCCCAAAACATGTAATTTAAACTTGAAACAGGAAAACGAGTAAATCTTCTACGTAAACATTTTCTGGGAGACAAAAACAAAAGAAGAAATCTACAGCATAGTGACATGGCTTTCATTTTTTCTCTTTTTCATTGTTTGGCACGTTATTTACGTTTTCAGGGGGTTATCATCACTTCTGTGTTTAGAGATTCATGCTTTAATGCATAGCTGTGTTTTCTGACATTTAATGACAACAAATAAGTACATAATACCATGACCCACTCCGTTTTTCCATCAAATACACATCCTCTTCCACAGATGATTGAATGTTTCCTGGCAGTGCCCTGTAAACAAAAATTAATAACAATTTCAAGCGCTGGGATATTTGTTGGCAATAATTTTACAGAAAAATTAAATTTAATGTATGAATCAGTTAACAAAGGATACCATAGCTACTGTGGTGATATCTATGGGTATTTGTTTGTTTCTTCGTATTAGATTTTCTGGATAATTAAAGAATATTAAATAAAATAATTATTTTTTTTTGCACAAAATCATTTTCTTTGAATCTTTGTGCTACGCCTTAGGTGAAGCCTGGGACTCTGGCACTTTCATGTATACTGTCAGGCATAAGTTGTTACTTACTACAGGTAACAGAGGATGTGAGAAAGAGTCAGGAGAAAATACTAAGATGTTACAATGGGTTACAAAGAGTCATGTTTCACAAAAATCTCTGTTAAGTAAGATACCTCCCAATATTCATCATAAGGCTTGTCAAAAGTTTCCATGAAGTTCTTTCAGCTGTCATAAATTCAAATTTTGTATGAATACCAGTATTCATGACCTATCAACAGAATGTAAATATTAAGCAATAGAGTCATTTCATCACTGTACATAAAACTTGTTATTAAAGAAAACCAAGTGGATTCAATTCTTACAGTTTCATTTGTAAACCCCAAGATATTGTAGACTGTGTCATTATGTCATGAGAAGTTCTGTTCTCCAGTAACAGAATTACAAAATAATAGAAAAATATGATGTAATATGACATAAAATCTTGGGCACAGAGACTGGTACAGAGGCTGCAACTTCAAATTTCTAGATAGCCTTGAACACTCCTTTGAACTTGGCTGCAATCGGAGTTTTCGCGTTTTATATTGTTGGCTTACCGTAACTTGTTGTTCAGATTTGATGGAACATCTGTCACTGCAAAAAAAATGTAGAAGTTTATAGCTTTTCACACCATGACTTACTTCTCATTCACCTAAAGCGATCCACATTACTTCTTCAAGTTTAGTATAAGAAAAATCACTCTTTTTCATATTCACTGTTGTGTGATATATTATCTGGAGCCTAAGAAACTAACGCACATCAGTTTAATTTGACAGTTGTTTGTAATAATCTATGCCATATAACACAAAACAAAACATCATATATGCATTAAGCAACCTTTTCCCAAAGAACTGGATGCCCTCAACAGTAAAAGATCAAAGCTGTTCCCAGCTTTTGTTGCTAAAGTTGCAGTACAAGCTACAAGACGCATAATGAAATATATATGTGAACTGGAAACCCTATGGAGAAACAAATCTTCTCATGACAACTGTACTGCTGTTCTAGTGATTCTAGTGTCATTGTATATGAAGATTTTGTTAACACATTCGCCCTATATATGACTATAGAAGATACTATAATTTTTGTCATTAAATAGTTTCAGAAGTATCTTCTGTTTTTCTGTCTCGTTTGAAAGAATTCTTTAGAAGAGGCATTACAAATTTGGTAATTGGCAATAAATTAATTGTCTGTGATCTTCATGTAAACTTACTCCCTTGAAAATTTGTTGTAGGTAATATAGTGCTAAAAGACATTGTCTGTCACTTTTCTATTTTCTTCACATTTAGGGTTTAACACTGTTTCTCCAGTTTGATTTACCAATGAATTCATCCTAGTTTCTTTGAAACTGTGTTTGATTAGCTGTTATCAATTACCAGAACTGTATAACATATGCACAAAGGAAAATAATTTCTTAATGTTATCAGTTCACTATGTTTTATTTTTACTGTGATATAGAAACCTTCTCATTGTGAAATCACTGGTAACAATTATTACAGGAGCACTATGCAAAAATATAAATACTTGTTATTTAGCTACCTATGGAGCCAAAGCTGACACATTCAGTAGACATTTAGGTTTGTTGTACGGAAAGTCAATAAATACACCTATGTGTTCAATATCTATTTTTTGAAACAGGTTTCATCTGTGACCCTCCATAATGCTAACATTTTTGTTTTTACTGAAGCTCCAAAGAAACTGGTATAGGTATGCATATTCAAGTGCAGAGGTATGTAAAAGGGCAGAACACGGTGCTGTGGTCTATATTAGAAAATAAGTGTCTGACACAGTTGTTGGAATGGTTACTGCTGCTATAATCGCAAGTTATCAAGATTTAAGTGAGCCTGAACGTGGTGTTATAGTCAGCACATGAGCGATGGGACACAGCATATCTGAGACTGCGATGAAGTGGGGACTTTCCCGTATGACCATTTCACGAGTGTACCGCGAATATGAGGAATCCGGTAATACAGCAAATCTCCGACATCGCTGTGGCCGGACAAAGATCCTGCAAGAACGGGACCAACGACGACTGAAGAGAATCGTTCAGTGTGACAGAAGTGTAACCCTTCCGCAAATTGCTGCAGCTTTCAATGCTTGACCATCAACGAAACATCAGCGATATGGGCTTTCTGAACCAAATGCCCAATAGTGTGCCCTTAATGACTGCATGACACAAAGCTTTACGCCTCGCCTAAGCCCAGCAACACTTATATTGGACTGTTGATGACTGGAAACGTGTTGCCTGGTCGGACGAGTCTCATTTCAAATTGTATTAAGTGGATGGGCGTGTACGGGTACGGGTATACTCTCTGCATGTCAGCAGGGGGCTGAGCAAGCTGGTGGAGGTTCTGTAATGGTGCGGGGCATGTACAGTTGGAATGATATGGAGCCCTGATACATCTAGATATGACTCTGACAGGTGACATGTCACAAGCGTACTGTCTCAACACCTGCATCCATTCATGTCCATTGTGCATTCCGACGGACTTGGGCGGTTTCAGAAGGACAATGCGGCACTCCTACAGAGTGGCTCCAGGAACACTCTTCTGAGTTTAAACACTTCCGCTGGACACCAAACTCCCCAGACATGAACATTATTGAGCATATCTGGGATGCCTTGCAACATGCTGTTAAGAAGAGATCTCCATCCCGTCTTACTCTTACGGAATTACAGACAGCCCTGCAGGATTCATGGGGTCAGTTCCTTCCAGCACTACTTTAGACATCAGTCGAGTCCATGCCATGTCGTGTTGCGGCACTTCTGCGTGCTCGCGGGGGCCCTGTACGATATTATGCAGGTGTACTAGTTTCTTTGGCTCTTCAGTATACCTGTACACGTAGACACATTTATATGTGTGTGCATGTAAAACATATGTGCTATGGAGGAAGAAATAATTATCATGCAAAATAATAAGCAGGATGTCCATAAATCCAGGTTCCCACTCCTCTATCCCTCATAAACAGCGTTCATTCACACAGATGTACGTTGTAAACCAAAGCTCTCATCTTGAACAGCTTCGGGATTACATAACAAATCGAATTATAAATTAACACAGAGAAGTATATGTCAGAAACCGTTTGTCAAATTGTGTTAACAATTAGCTACAACTAGAAGAGAAATCATCAATTTTCTATTTATACTAAGAGGCGTTTTATGTACATCTGGCTGAAGAATATTTGCGTGAATAGACATACACTATCTGATCAAAAGTATCCGGACACCCCCCAAAAACATACGTTTTTCATATTAGGTGCATTGTGCTGCCACCTACTTCCAGTTACTCCATATCAGCGGCATCAGTAGTCATTAGACATCGTGAGACAGCAGAATGGGGCGCACCGCGAAGTCACGGACTTCGAACGTGGTCAGGTGATTGGGTGTCACTTGTGTCATACGTCTGTACGCGAGATTTCCACACTCATAAACATCCATAGGTCAACTGTTTCCGAGGTGATAGTGAAGTGGAAACGTGAATTGATACGTACACCACAAAAGCGTACAGGCTGACCTCGTCTGTTGACTGGCAGAGACTGCCGACAGTTGAAGAAATGGTTGAAATGGCTCTGAGCACTATGGGACTCAACATCTTAGGTCATAAGTCCCCTAGAACTTAGAACTACTCAAACCTAACTAACCTAAGGACATCACACACACCCATGCCCGAGGCAGGATTCGAACCTGCGACCGTAGCAGTCCCGCGGTTCCGGACTGCAGCGCCAGAACCGCTAGACCACCGCGGCCGGCACAGTTGAAGAGATTCGTAATGTGTAATAGGCAGACATCTACCCAGAAAATCACATAGGAAATCCCAGCTGCATCAGGATCCACTGCAAGTACTATGGCAGTTAGGTGGGAGGTGGGAAAACTAGGATTTCATGGTCGAGCGGCTGCTCATAAACCGCAAATCACACCGGTAAATGCCAAACGACGCCTCGCTTGTTCTAAGGTGCGTAAACGATTGAACAGTGTGAAAACGTTGTGTGGAGTGACGAATCACGGTACAAAATGTGGCGATCCAATGGCAGGGTGTGGGTATGACGAATACCCGGTGAACGTCATCTGCCAGCGTGTGTAGCGCCGACAGTAAAAGTCGGAGGCGGTGGTGTTATGGTGTGGTCTTGTTTTTCATGGAAGGGGGCTTGCACCCCTTGTTTTGCGTGTCTCTATCGCAGCACAGGAATACGCTGACGTTTTAAGCACCTTCTTGCTTCCCACTGTTGAAGAACAATTCGGGAATGGCGATTACATCTTTCAACACGATCGAGCACCTGCTCATAATGTACGGCCTGTGGCGGAGTAGTTACACGACAATAACATCCCTGTAATGGACTGGCCTGCACAGAGTCCTGACCTGAATCCTATAGAACACCTTTGGGATGTTTTGGAACGCCGACTCCGTGCCAGGCCTCACCGACCGACATCGATGCCTCTCCTCGGTGCAGCACTCCGTGAAAAATGGGCTGCCATTCCCCAAGAAACCTTCCAGCACCTAACTGAACCTATGACTGCGACGGTGGAAGCTGTCATCAAGGCTAAGGGTGGGCCAACACCATATTGAATTCTAGCATTGACGATGTCGGGCGCTCGAACTTGTAAGTCATTTTCAGCTAGGTGTCCGGATACTTTTGATCACATAGTGTAACTGTCCAAGGACAACATCTGTTTTTCTTTACAGTGTTCATTTTCTCCTTTATATTAATAGCACTCATTTCCAGTCCATTGATATTGATAATCAAATAATTAACAGGAGTGTTATGAGGCACATTTTGAATTACCTTCTGAATTTGTAAGCTATCCAAATTTTTTTTCGTATGCACGTTGCAAACATCATCAGACCATGGTACGAAACTCCGACCTGAATTTTTGAGATGTAACGAAAATCAAAATGTAATTTCCTTTCATCTCTCGTTCTGTATTTGTGTAAATCACAGTTTATTTTTATCATCAGACAGGAATTAAACAGGAACATTAAGTCTCTTTGAAGAGGTCTCTGCATGATGTATGACTGCCTGCATTATTCGTTCTTCAGTTCTGTATTTGCAGGTAATAGCTTTGTTCTCTTTTGGTGAACTACGCCGGCCGAAGTGGCCGTGCGGTTAAAGGCGCTGCAGTCTGGAACCGCAAGACCGCTACGGTCGCAGGTTCGAATCCTGCCTCGGGCATGGATGTTTGTGATGTCCTTAGGTTAGTTAGGTTTAACTAGTTCTAAGTTCTAGGGGACTAATGACCTCAGAAGTTGAGTCCCATAGTGCTCAGAGCCATTTTTTTTGGTGAACTGCCCAGAGCACAATTTCATAGCATGGTATGTCTCTAAGCACTATGGGACTTAACTTCTGAGGTCATCAGTCCCCTAGAACTTAGAACTACTTAAACTTAACTAACCTAAGGACATCACACACATCCATGCCCGAGGCAGGATTCGAAGCAGCGACCGTAGTGCCTAGAACCGCTCGGCCACCCCGGCATGGTATGCATTAAAAATGTACAGAATCACCTAGCATTTATTTTGCAGATCACCGCAGTAAGAGACAGCTGGAAGTCCAAAATATGTCAGCATGGTGACTCAATTGAAGCCTGTTACCCACATCAACATTGAGAACACGTAAGATTATTTTTTATTTTATGTATGTCCATATTCAGTATTACTGACCTTTTAGTGGCGTGTGCAATGTCCTCTTCATGATTCGGTTAACGAATAGAGATGTTCTTAAAATTTTCAATAAAAAGTTAACAACCCTGATTTTTAATTTACAGGCAATGTACATTTATAGAATGAGATTTTCGCTCTGCAGCGGAGTGTGCGCTGATATTAAACTTCCTGGTAGACTAAAACTGTGTGCTGAACCGAGACTCGAACTTAGGATCTTTGCTTTTCGCGGTCACGACCTCTACTAACTAAGCTACCCAAGTACGACTCACGACTCCTCCTCACAGCCTCACGCTTGCCCCCGAAAGGCAAAGGTCCTGAGTTCGAGTCTCGGTCCGGCAAACAGATTTAATCTGCCAGGAAGTTTCAGTGTACATTTATGTCGACATCGAAGTTTTCTGAGTATCACACTGCGTCATAATGCAAAAAACGATACTGGGGAAACCAGCGTTTCGACCACAGTTACAGTGGCCTTTCGCTTATTTTTGTCATTGCCAATCAGTGAGCATGACGTTATCCCATAATTTTAAAGGGTCGTAGCTACACTACTGGCCATTAAAATTGCTACACCACGAAGATGTGCTACAGACGCGAAATTTAACCGACAGGAAGAAGATGCTGTGATATGCAAATGATTAGCTTTTCAGAGCATTCATACAAGGTTGGCGCCAGCGGCGACACCTACAACATGCTGACAAGAGGGAAGTTTCCAACCGATTTCTCATACACAAACAGCAGTTGACCGGCGTTTCCTGGTGAAACGTTGTTGTGATGCCTCGTGTAAGGAGGAGAAATGCATACCATCACGTTTCCGACTTGGATAGAGGTCGGATTGTAGCCAATCGCGATTGCGGTTTATTGTATCGCGACATTGCTGCTCGCGTTCGTCGAGATCCAATGCCAGCAGAATATGGAATCGGTGGGTTCAGGAGGGTAATACGGAACGCCGTGCTGGATCCCAACGGCCTCGTATCACTAGCAGTCGACATGACAAGCATCTTATCCGCATGGCACTAACGGATCGTGCAGCCACGTCTCGATCCCTGAGTCAACAGATGGGGACGTTTGCAAGACAACAACCATCTGCACGAACAGTTCGACGACGTTTGCAGCAGCATGGACTATCAGCTCGGAGACCATGGCTGCGGTTACCCTTGAGGCTGCATCACAGACAGGAGCGCCTGCGATGTTGTACTCAACGACGAACCTGGGTGCACGAATGGCAAAACGTAATTTCTTCGGATGAATCCAGGTTCTGTTTACAGCATCATGATGGTCGCATCCGTGTTTGGCGACATCGCGGTGAACGCACATTGGTAGCGTGTATTCGTCATCGCCTTACTGGCGTATCACCCAGCGTGATGGTATGTGGTGCCATTGGTTACACGTATCGATCACCTCTTGTTCGCATTGACGGCATTCTGAAGAGTGGACGTTAAATTTCAGTATGTTACGACCTGTGGCTCTACCCTTCATTCGACCCCTGCGAAACCCTACATTTCAGCAGGGTAATGCACGACCGCATGTTGCTAGTCCAGTACGGGCCTTTCTGGATACAGAAAATGTTCGACTGCTGTCCTGGCCATCACATTCTCCAGATCTCTCACCAATTAAAAACGTCTGGTCAATGGTGGCCGAGCAACTGGCTCGTCACAATACGCCAGTCACTACTCTTGATGAACTGTGGTATCGTGTTGAAGCTGCATAGGCTGCTGTAGCTGTACACGCCATCCAAGCTCTGTTTGACTCAATGCCCAGGCGAATTAAGGCCGTTATTACGGCCAGAGGTGGTTGTTCTGGGTACTGATTTCTCAGGATCTATGCACCCAAATTGCGTGAAAATGTAATCACATGTCAGTTCTAGTATAATACATTTGTCCAATGAATACCCGTTTATCATCTACATTTCTTCTTGGTGTAGCAATTTTCATGGCCAGTAGTGTAGAATTGGCCACCTGAGAGAGAAAGAGCGGAAACTTTATTATAATAGGTTGTTACGTTGCAGGGAGTGGAGACCAGCTGTTGCTTATAGCTTCTTGCACTCGTCACTTAAAACTTGCTGGTTCTTGCGCTGTTTGCTGTGACTGATGCTCTCCGGAAAATTAGGCGTTGGCTCCCGTTTTCCTCCTGCTGGACGCAGGCCGCGCGCCGGCATGTATTCGCCGGCGGTGCTTACGTCCCTTGTTGGATGTGCAGCCTGTTGTCAGAATGGATACAAGCTTCCCCATCCTGGCTGCCACCCTCAGAGTCGGGAGTGTCTCACGCCATTAATAGCCTGGTTGCGCTGACGTTTCAAACCGGAAACTAGTTGGTGAATACCTCTGCTTGAACGGCAGATGAACAGCTGACACAGAATTCTATGCTCGAGTGAAATATGATCGTATATTTATAGCTATAAAATTCGTGTATTTCTCCTCATTTCCATTCTTCAGTTGTCTGCATGCTCTAAACAAATTTGCGAGTATACTGAAATGGCTCACTGATATTAAAGGGAAAATATGATGGTAATTGTGGCTGAGAGGTTCCAGGCGCTTCAGTCTGGAACCGCGCGATCGCTACGGACGCAGGTTCGAATCCTGCCTCGGGCATGGATGTGTATTACGTCCTTAGGTTCGTTAGGTTTACGTAGTTCTAGGTTCTAGGGGACTGATGACCTCAGATGTTAAGTCCCATAGTGCTCAGAGCCATTTATGATGTTAATTACATTTCAGTTGTGCTTAAGAACTTTCACCTGACAGAAAGAAAGCGTATAATTGCTATTTTTGTAACGCATGATTGTGATCCCGTTGTAGAAGCAGACTCAAAATTAAACAGTAGTCAACATGTAACGTAACGTAAATGGCGAATTTCATTATCATTAGGCATTAAATACTGAGAAATGTATTACGGTACTGAAATTTATGGATTACGTTAAATAGATTTCTCCAAGTATTTCAAATGTAATTATTACTATATGCCAATAAATTATTTTAATGCTGTATAAATTTTGTCTAAACCAAGTAATAAGCCTTCAGATATCGTATACATTTCTCTTCTAGTACGTTGTGTATGACACGAAGCTCTCATATCTTTCTAGGTGTCTGTACCACTGGCGCAGGTAGTTCATTGGCACATTCAAACCACCGAAGTTAAAAATATTAATACTAAGTCAGTCTAAAAGCGACATCTATTTTACTATCACATGTAAGATCATGTCTGTACACGCCACATTTTTTGTTTGTCTTTGGAATATGGCATTTCTTAGCGTACTATGGTAATACAATTAACGTTGTAAACCACTGCGAAGGATGACCTACATTCACGTATTCAGTATTTCGTGCTAGCTCTGGTCGCCTTGTTTTCTCACAAGAACACTGTTAGTGATCAGTATAGTTTCTATGGGGACTAATACGAAGAAGAAAATTTTAACAGAAGGAAGTGTAGCATGTAAGCGATTATTTTTCACTTATAGTGGTTCCTAATTTGTGGAGGATGAAATCACTTTTAACTGATTGCTATATGCACTTGCTATGTACACTTCCTGTACAGTATGTACAGTATGGCGATGACGAATACACGCTTCCAATGTGCGTTGACCGTGATGTCGCCAAACACGGATGCAACCATCATGATGCTGTAAACAGAACATGGATTCATCCGACAAAATGACGTTTTGCCATTCGTGCACACAGGTTCGTCGTTGAGTACACCATGGCAGGCGCTCCTGTCTGTGATGCAGCGTCAAGGGTAACCGCAGTCATGGTCTCCGAGCTGATAGTCCATGCTGCTGCAAACGTCGTCGAACTGTTGGTGCAGATTGTTGTTGTCTTGCAAACGTCCCCATCTGTTGACTCAGGGATCGAGACGTGGCTGCACGATCCGTTACAGCCATGCGGATAAGATGCCTATCATCTCGACTGCTAGTGATACGAGGCCGCTGGGATCCAGCACGGCGTTCCTTATTACCCTCCTGAACCCACCGATTCCATCTTATGCTAATAGTCATTGGATGTCGACCAACGCCAGCAGCAATGTCGCGATACGATAAACCGCAATCGCGATAGGCTGCAATCTGACCTTTATCAAAGTCGGAAACGTGATGGTACGCATTTCTCCTCCTTACACGAGGCGTCACAACAACGTTTCACCAGGCAACGCCGGTCAACTGCTGTTTGTCTATGAGAAATCGGTTGGAAGCTTTCCTGATGTCAGCACGTTGTAGGTATCGCCACCGGCGCCAGCCTTGTGTGAATGCTCTGAAAAGCTAATCATTTGCATGTCACAGCACCTTCTTCCTGTCGGTTAAATTTCGCGTCTGTTGCACGTCATCTTCGTGGTGTAGCAACTTTAATGACCAGTAGTGTATATAGATGCACAAGCAGGAAACTAAACATTGCAGTTCAGCATTTGTGCTTGTTTTCTTCTTTAGATTACACACACACACTCACACACACACACACACACACACACACACACACACACACACACACACACACACACACCATTAAAGTGTTTGTATGGCATTATCGCCTGAGAGACCCTGTCTGTGTTCGTTCAGCCACCTGGTGCATGTCTTTCTATTTGACCTCATTTCAGCAACTTTAGCGTTGATGAAGAGAGAAAATAATTAGGGCACACAAAGACACACACACACACACACACACACACACACTCTAACACACACACACACACACACACACACACACACACACACACACACACACACACACACTCTCTAACACACACACACTCACTCATACAGACGCCTGATTACATGCTGCATGGAGCTCGCATTTTGTTATGTGTAGTCAATCTGAAGTGTTGGGAGAACGTAGGTCTTTCTCTCTCTCTCTCTCTCTCTCTCTCTATCTGTCTACCTCTTCTCTTCATATACAATAGTCAACACCCAGTTTGCACGCTTCCTTACTGTTCAAAAATTCCCCTCTATGGTAAATGGATATCTGTTCATACCATTGTTCATCCAATATTTTTCGTTTTGGTACCTGTAGGTCATATTTATTTTCTTGAAATTTCGCAATATGAGATTTTGTAAGTTAAGAGTTTGAGCCCATGTCTATCACGTTCAGGTGATCAGGAAATGTGTCAACATGATAACATTTCTTGCTAGGGCAGGAAGAACATCATTTGTGGCCTTATATACACTGCCTGACTATAAAAGTGAAGCAAGGCCAGATTAACCATCTGGAGACCCCTAGCCAATGCGCGTCTCGGGGCCCCTTTACCCTTTACTAACTTCCTAAAATATATTTTTTCTACCTCAACGCAATTTTATTCGTAATAATGCTATTTTTTCTACATTATGAAGTCATGCCATCGCCTTATTCAATAAAAAAATTTAAACATAGGAAAGAAAAATATACGATTTTTTAAAGAGTTTTGTAAAGTACAATGCATTTAAATTTCTCAGATAAAAACTCTTTTAAATCATCCTTAAAACTGACTTTTTCCAATATATAATATTCAGTCACCATTATCCCCAACGAATTTTAACGTTTCTCAGACATTGATGAACTAAGACAGTTCTTGATTAGTTCTAATTTCGAAAAGTTACGTTCACCCGAGGCGATTGTAATGGTCAGACTTCTACATATTTGAAATGCTGTCATTACATTCGAGAAAGTTGTGCCATATTAAAAACATTCTGTTAATACGATTCCTTGGCGGTCTGGGGGAAAAGTGGCGGGAAAAGGACTCAGCCTGTTCTGGGCTGCTGGATAGGAAGGACAGTGCTTTATTTATTTTGGAACAATTTATTTAGCCATGGATTTCACATAATCAATTTATTACACTGATACAAAATCCTCGCTCTGACATACTTGGGGTCACACTACACAGCATACAAGCCTGCAAAACTACTCGTAAATTACCGAAATAATGCAGTACACTAATGTACAGACACGCAAAAAACTCGTAAATTACCGAAATAATGCAGTACACTAATGTACAGACACGCAAAAAACTCGTAAATTACCGAAATAATGCAATACACTTATGTACAGACACGCAAAAAAACTCATAAATTATTGAAAGAATGCATAGCACAGCCTACAGACCTATTCATAAAATAATGCAACAGACACGTTCACTACATATAAAATTGTCAAAATAATGCATATGTAACGCTCTGCCAACACGCTCACAACGCCTAAATAGCGGAAAATAATGTAGTGCACTAACACTCATTGCATGTAAAATCGCTTTTGAACTATCATTAACTGTGACGTATCAGCAAACTATTCCCTACAGAGGTTCCAACTCGCACTCGCCACCGCCACAGAGATGAACCCAGGGGCGCAAGCCATTGCTCTCAAGCCACTACCACCTACAGCCGGCAGGTGAAAGTCGCTTCTATTTTCGGGTATGTAAATAACAGCCAAGTCTCCCTCTGGGCGGGCTATAGAAATCTGCTGCAATGCTTCCCACAATAATACAGGGTGCATTCTCCCTAGCGATCCTAACAGGACAGCCATCTCACATGCGAGACGATTCCGGCCGCGTAAGTGTTTACTCAGCCACCATGCGTACCTGCTGGTCGTGCGCAGGCCTAATTGCCAAGCGAGAGATATCTGCGTAGCGACTCACCCACGCAGGCGCACTAAACGGATCTCACTGTTATACTGATGTCTCATGTCTATGTCAATAACAGCCAAGTCCCCCTCTGTAACTGCTACAGAAACCTTTTGCAGTGCTTCCCAGAATAAAACACAGGATGCATTCTTCCTCACGATCCCAACGGGACAGCCGGTCCATTACTTATCAGCCCCTTCTTGGAATTCATTAACTGTCACAGAAATAGTTAACAGTCTCTTTTGTTGTTATTGTGGTTGCTGTTGTAGGAGCTTTCGTGGTGTATCAGGTTGCTTCCATGGATATTCTTGTCCTAACAGGACCTGTTTACAAAAATAGCCCTAAAGAACACCGAATGCATTCTTCCTGATGATCCTAATGGGACAGCCCACCCATCACTGAATTTACCCATCAAACTTCTGCTGCTGCCGGTGTGGGAGAATTGTCCACCGTTGTTTACTGCAGACGAGACTTTAAGAGGTAAAACTATTTTGTACAGATCGCCATATTGTACTGACAGTTAAACCCCGCAATAATGGTCTGCAGATCATCAAATACATCCCACACACTCACTATGCCACAGTGCAGCGCCAACGGAGGAAATTGCTGCCGTAAACGTGGCCCATGACCACAACCGCAGAAGCATGTGTCAGCCAGAGAGGGGCCAGCCAGCCGTGTACGACCCCCCCACCCCCCACCACCCACCAGGAGGACCTGAGTGGTAGCAGTTCGAACGCCATCAATACTCCCAGTGCAAAGGCTTCTGTTACTGAATCTTCTCAAATTTCTGCAGAGTATACAGGGTGTTACAAAAAGGTACGGCCAAACTTTCAGGAAACATTCCTCACATACAAATAAAGAAAAGATGTTATGTGGACATGTGTCCGGAAACGCTTAATTTCCATGTTAGAGCTCATTTTAGTTTCGTCCGCCTACGCTCAATGGAGCACGTTATCATGATTTCATACGGGATACTCTACCTGTGCTGCCAGAACATGTGCCTTTACAAGTACGATACAACATGTGGTTCATGCAAGATGGAGCTCCTGCACATTTCAGTCGAAGTGTTCGTACGCTTCTCAACAACAGATTCTGTGACCGATGGATTGGTAGAGGCGGACCAATTCCATGGCCTCCACGCTCTCCTGACCTCAACCCTCTTGACTTTCATTTATGGGGGCATTTGAAAGCTCTTGTCTACGCAACCCAAATGTAGAGACTCTTCGTGCTCGTATTGTGGACGGCTGTGATACAATACGCCATTCTCCAGGGCTGCATCAGCGCATCAGGGATTCCATGCGACGGATGGTGGATGCATGTACCCTCGCTAACGGAGGACATTTTGAACATTTCCTGTAACAAAGTGTTTGAAGTCACGCTGGTACGTTCTGTTGTTGTGTGTTTCCATTCGATGATTAATGTGATTTGAAGAGAAGTAATAAAATGAGCTCTAACATGGAAAGTAAGCGTTTCCGGACACATGTCCACATAACATATTTTCTTTCTTTGTGTGTGAGGAATGTTTCCTGAAAGTTTGGCCGTACCTTTTTGTAACACCCTGTATACATGACACATGGGGTCCTGAAGGCGACTCTTTACCCATCCAGGAAGAGCCGTGAGCCAAATCATCATAAGTCGGAACCTTTCTTGGACCCTCTGAACTGGTGTACAAAGGATGGGCAAGACCCAGCTTGGAACAGAAGCGTTCGATGAGATGCTGTTTCCAGCCAGACCTGCTTGCTTGCTACTGTGCTTTCCACAGTCATCTCCACACTCACAAGAATATTGGGGACCAGGCACATATTTATCAGTGTAACTAAAATTAAATATTAGGATTGCTGCTGCAGTCTGACACAGAGCAATGTACTGGAAATGTCTCCTATTGACAGCCATGGTTCCGGAACGAATCTCAATATCTATAGCACACATAATTTTCCACGCAAAACAAATCTTTCATTCCCCTTACAGCTATGGATGTGCTGAATCTATACCTCCCTGACGATAGGACACACAGTAGCGACCACCAGACACTCGTACATGTACCGAGAAGTCTGTTGTACTAAGGCTGGGTTGGTTCCCCTCGGCGCAAAGGCGTCACTGTTTCTGGCCCCGACCTATTTGCTTGCTTGCTTGGTTTCTACACCCATCTACAGACTATGAGATTACAGGACCACATATTTCCACATGATCTGCCAGAATGTTATGCAATTTACACGATACTTCTCGATATCAAGCATATAGCAATATCGCTTGCATAGCAGTATCGCTCGCACAGTATAATTCCAAAGAAACAGACTGGAAATTATTTCTCTAGAAACTCGAAACTTTAGCGAGGTGAAACGTGCTGTAAACCATTGAGTAACTAGAAACTTATTCCATCTGCGAAGACCTTTACATGAAAAACCGAAAGAAACAGAGGATTCTAATATTTCTACTCGCGAATACCGATTTCGGCGATATAACAGATTCCAAAGCACCCCTATAATTCACAAAGTCATCTAGGGTGCTTCTCATGCCTAGAGAACTAGCAAACATGTCTTCAACCCGTCTTCCACCTGCTAGATGCACACACCACAATCGATGTTCTCTCAACTAAATAAAGGCGTGAAATGTGGGGAAGCAGTCAACCAGACAATTTGCATGGGAGGGAATAATGGTCCAGCGTAAACACACGTCCATATTGAACTTTCTCAAATTTCCATGCGATTATGAAAGCTGTCCAACACATATTAAGTATTAGTTCGCTATTCGGACGTTTAGAGGACGACATGGTTACGTCAGCTACGTTCCTGATTCCCAACAGGCTTTCAAACGGGAAACGTGAATCATTTCCGCCAAAGGCCACCGCCGCCGCCTGCCACGCCTCCCTAGACAGAATCAATATAGGAAACCAGGCACATTCATATTTGAGCTCTATAATTACAATTAAATATTACGATCGCGGTCTCAGTTGGACGACATTCGACAATGTGCGAAGTATCGGAAATACACCCTGCTGGCGGCTGTGGCCCTGGAAATAGAAATACCTATACCATTATTATGATGTGACATTGTATTGTATTGTGTTGTATGAAACTGGGGACCTAGAAACAACTGAGAGGCTTTCTCCCCGCCGTAGACCTCAGTGGTTCACAACCCCACAACAGGCTACAGTAGTCCACTCACCCCACCGCCGGCCCACACCGAACCCAGGGTTACTGTGTAGTTCGGCCCCCAGTGGAACACCACCCCCCCCCCCTCCCCACGCAGGAATGCATCACACCAGACGAGTGTAACTGCAATGTTTGCGTGGTAGAGTAATTATTGTGAACACAAACGTGGAGAAAGTGTTTGTGCAGCAATTGCCGACATAGTGTAACTGAGGCGGAATAAGGGGAACCTGCCCGCATTCACCGAGGCAGATGGAAAACCCCCTTAAAAACTATCCACAGACTGGCTGGCACACCGCACCTCATCGCTAATCTGCCCGGCGGATTCATGCCGAGGGACCGTCATGCCTTCCCACCCGGAAAGCAGTGGGTTAGACTGTATGGCTATGATGTGACATACTTTTCCCTTTGCTATCACCGTATTCCACGTCAAATCCAAACCTTCCTTACGACTGGACATAGTCATTTCCTTTGCACATGTTGGAACACACATACAGACTTTATAAGCCTGATGCTCCAGGCGAACCTATCATGCATCCCCTATTACTAACAGTAATACTTCGCTAATAACTGATTGCTGGCGATACGACATAATACTGACCGAAAATCAGCGATGGGTGGACATGTTTCCTAAGTTTTTCCTGCGAGTGGTATCACTGTGTCTTAGAAAGAGAGGAGTAATCGTCTTAAAAAAAGCCAGATGTTTAAAAAAACACGATCGCAACGACCATATTACTTTCAAGATCAACCTTGGTTCTACATGTGCACACAAGTATCCATGTTAAAAGCTATACTGGCTTTATAAATCGAGAAATGGCATTACCTCCGAATGAAGTGGTTTTACCAGACAAATACCACGACAGTGAATATACAGGGTGGTCCATTGATAGTAACCGGGCCAAATATCTCACGAAATAAGCATCAAACGAAAAACTACAAAGAACGAAACTTGTCTAGCTTGAAGGGGGAAACCAGATGGCGCTATGGTTGGCCCGATAGATGGCGCTGCCATAGGTCAAACGGATATCAACTGCGTCTTTTTAAATAGGAACCTCCATTTTTATTACATATACACATTTCGCCATCTATCACAAAGCGAAAAGAGTGGTCCAACTAAAACATTCATATTTCTTTGCGTACTACATGAATATGTAATAAAAAATGGGGGTTCCTATTTAAAAAAAACGCAGTTGATATCCGTTTGACCTATGGCAGCGCCATCCAGTGGGCCAACCATAGCACCATCTGGTTTCCCCCTTCACACTAGACAAGTTTCGTTCTTTGCAGTTTTTTCGTTTGACGCTATTTCGGGAGATATTTGGCCTGGTTACGATCAATAGACCACCCTGTAGACGGTGATCGCTGGAGTGTATATTATCAGACCAACAGTGGGGTTACACGTCGCTAACGTTGCAATCTCGTGATAAAACCACTAAATTTAGAAAGTGATTCAGCTAAGGAACATGTTATGAAGCCAGTATTTGCAACAAATGCCGCCGAGAGATATATCTCCAGTATTTGTAACGCATTCTATCTCGATGCTATGTCAGACGTTCTGCGGTATATCCTCTAGGTTATAAGCAAAGATTGATTGAGGAGGATCACAAACAGTAGATGGTGTGCTGATTGAGGTCATAAGCAATGTACACAGGCCTTTCAGATCTCTAGTGTTACGCTCTCCAGTGGAAGTGCCATCTGCGATTTCGAATCAAGTCTTCCCATTCAACCACATACCTGCTTTGGATCCTATGGAGAAGTCTTTTAATGATTACAGCCACTAGTGAATCATATTTCTGGCACTCTCATATCACAAAAGGAGTCACATTTTTTGAACCTCTCTGTTACAGTTAAATTTTAGAGAGTCCCTATGCCTCTCACAACTGCTGCCATTTCTGCATCTTTGCGTATGTGATCGTTCCAGTTTAAGTCGGAACAGAGCAAAGTCAGAGAAAGCTATATCTACCACCTTCTGCAACCTGTGTAGAAACAGAGTGACCTGAGTTAGTGTGACAGGACCGTATTTTGACCATTCGGTGGAAATGGGAACATATTGTTGTAGCTCTGCCATCAGTGTACGATGTGTAAGGTCAGTACCAAATGAAGCCTGCTCCTGCAACACGAGATAGTATAAAAAACAGTACAGGATATGGAAGAAGGACGAGGATTTTGCTACTGCATTGTGGTGCATCTCCAAACTAAATATGGGTACTGCAGTCTGAAGCAAATTCGCGTCCCTCAGGGACCATTCACGTCTATCACTCCAACACGCTATCATCGTTATTCTGTAACATCCAAATGAGAAAAATTACAAACTATATCGAAAACAAATACCGTCTGCATACCAGCATCAAGCACGTGTGGCGATCCTATTAAATATGCAGGTATTGATCCATTGCACAGACCAGTGTAAAGTTTTATCACCTGTACTGTAGAAGGATGACCGTATCCCATAGATTATAATATAAGTCGCAAGAGACGCTCCCTGTGACCCTGTGTCTTTTTTTAAACATTATTTCTTTTCTGCTGTAAGATGCTTTGTACACTGCCATACATTTTCTTTTTACCGATATGACTTTGAGGTCTATGTCAGGCTCTAAACTGACATTAGCACGTTCTGATCCATTGCCTCTCACAGAAAACTAGATGCCGCACAGTGTAAATCATGTTGCTGCTGCTGCTATCATAACACACACACACACACACACACACACACACACACCGGATGATTTTAAATAAAAGACAGTTACAACATAAGGAAACTGGAAGAGATTTGCGGCAGCGCAGAGTGTTTCCAAACTGCTCTCCAAAGTTGATTGACGACCTCTACATTTAAACTCATCTGTCACAGTGACGTGATAGCTGATGACTCTGTGTTCCATTTCGATTGATTCCTCATATTACAGTCATGTACATGATCACTGTTTCGGTGCTAGCCGCCCCCCCCCCCCCCCCCAGAAAGTGTTGCACCTCCACCAAGACTCCTTCTCCATCACAAACAAGTAATGTCAGTCAATAACTATGTGTTAATCAACAGCGTACCAGTGGACAGATGGGACAGAAAAGAGACTGTAGATATACTGTAATAATAAGCATCACAGTTGATAGTGCAAACAATTTTAGCAAGTGTGTCAAAGTTAGCTTAAGTAGTGAGTAAGTCAAGGGACCAATGACCTCAGTAGTTTGGTCCCTTAGGAATTCACACACATTTGAATTCTAAACGAAAGATGATTTATGAGATGTACTCCATGAATGTAGGACTGATGCGTGCATACTGTGCGGCTGGCCCCGGCGGAGGTTCGAGTCCTCCCTCGGGCATGGGTGTGTTTGTTTGTCCTTAGGGTAATTTAGGTTAAATAGTGTGTAAGCTTAGGGACTGACGACCTTAGCAGTTAAGTCCCATAAGATTTCACACACATTTGAATCTTTTTTTTATGTGTGCATAGTATAATACTTGAACCAGGACCGTACATGAACAATGGACGCTACACATCTCTGGAAATCTATATTGTGCATGTATCACATAAAGCCAATGTTTTAAAGAAGTAGTTTTTCATTTTATAGTTTGTTACTGTTGTGGATTGGCAGGAGAGCCAACCCACGAATGTTAGAGGATGCCGAAAGGCACGCGTTTAAGCTCACGCAGGCTGGCGTGAGGTCTGGAACAGGACAAGGAATTTAGACTTCAGAAAAAAGGAGGTAACTGGTGGAATACTTAACTTTAATCCATTAATGTTGAACGTAGCTCTTGTCTGTACATTATTTACAATATCAATAGTAGCTGAACATGGCGCCTTGCTAGGTCGTAGCAAATGACGTAGCTAAAGGCTATGCTAACTATCGTCTCGGCAAATGAGAGCGTATTTTGTCAGTGAACCATCGCTAGCAAAGTCGGCTGTACAACTGGGGCGAGTGCTAGGAAGTCTTCTCTAGACCTGCCGTGTGGCGGCGCTCGGTCTGCAATCTCTGATAGTGGCGACACGCGGGTCCGACGTATACTAACGGACCGCGGCCGATTTAAAGGCTACCACCTAGCAAGTGTGGTGTCTGGCGGTGACACCACAGTTACCATAGTTCATCATAGAGAATCCTGCAAGAAGGATGTATGTCATGCGCTGGAAATATATTTCTTACACTGGAATATTAACAGCGCAGCATTCCACATGACTAATAGGTCGGAAACTGAAGCAATCTAGCATAATAGCCTGTTCTAAGTGCAGAACTGTGTAACCTTAGGAGTGCATGTGTTTATATTCTCTCTTACCAATACTCTCCTGGTACTGATCCCAGACACTACAACAATACTTTAGAATTGATAGCGTAGTTCACTTACATAAAACGCTTTGAGCTTCATCCATACGGAGTTCCATCATGAATAAAAACTCACCGGTTTCTTGTTCTTCTTAACAGTATGCTATAACATCACAACACTTTCAAATCTACTACTATACACCGATAAAGGGCGCATCTGGAGAAATATTGTGCACTTGGATGGGTGAGGACTCGGCAAGCTCCATTCATTCACAAGACGCTGCATGCAGCCATCTATCCCTGGTCAGCTGCAGATTAAATCAGTAACGGTGCTGCAGGACAGGTTGGTCAAAGACTATATGAGAGGGTCTTTCAGCCCTAACTTTATCCCATTCATATAGAGACAGATCGTAAATTATGCACTATGCTCGAGGTGTCGGAAATATGTAGATCGCTGTCTGGTATACTTTGATGATGTATATGTTTGAGAATTAACAATGAATGAACGTACTGCACAGTCATCTACCTACATGTGCAATGGTACTCGCAAAGTAGAGGAGGGGCAGTTTAGTAATGAGACTGACATTGGGAAACATGCTGACACATCATTGGTCAGAGTTGACATTACAGTAAAATTGCTAAAATTGTTCGCACTATCAACTGTGATGCTTATTATTACAGTATATCGACATACTCTTTTCTGTCCCATCTGTCCACTGGTATGCTGTTGATTAACACACAATGACTGACTGACATCGCTTGTTTGAGATGGAGAAACAGTCTTGGTGGAGGGGCAACACCTTCTGGGGGGCGGCTAGCACCGAAACAGTGATCACGTACATGACTGCAATATGAGGAGTCAATCGAAATGAAACACAGAGTCATCAGCTATCCTGTCACTGTGACAGATGAGTTTAAATGTAGAGGTCGTCAGTCACCTTCGGAGAGCAGTTTGGAAACACTCTACGCTGCCGCAAATCTCTTCCAGTTACCTTATGTTGTAACAGTCTTTTATCTAAAATCATCCAGTGTGTGTGTGTGTGTGTGTGTGTGTGTGTGTGTGTGTGTGTTATAGTAGCATCAGCAGCAACATGATTTACACTGTGCGGCAACTAGTTTTCTGTGAGAGGCAATAGATCGGAACGTGTTAATGTCAGTTTAGAGCCTGACACAGACCTCAAAGTCGTGTCCGAAAAATCAAAATGTATGGGAGTGTACAATGTGTGTTACAGCAGAAAAACGTTATGAGTGTTTGTGCACTACATTATTTTTCGCTATTTAAGCGTTGTGAGCGTGTTGGCAATTTTATATGTAGTGAACGTGTATGTTGCATTATTTTGTGAACAGGTCTGTAGGCTGTGTTATGCATTATTTCAGTAATTTACGAGTTGTTTGCGTGTCTGTACATCAGTGTAGTGCATTATTTCGGTAGTTTACGAGTAGTTTTCAGATCAGTATGCTGTATAGCACATCACATCAGAGCGAGTGTTTTGTATCAGTACATTAAATGAACTACATGGCATCCATCGCTAAATAAATTGTTAAAAAATAAATAAAGTGCAGTCCTTCCTATCAAGCAGCCCAGAACTGGTTGAGTCCTTTACCCGCCATTTTTCCCCAAGACCGGCATGGGACGACAGCTCCCTCTGGTGGCAGTACTGTGTACTAGGTCAGTTGGACTCGGGACCTCAGGGTGAACACACTGGATGGAGCTACTGCCTATGACAACCGAAATTGTTTAAATAAAGACTGCCTGCAAAATAAAGACTTACATCCATCCTATACAGCAGCCCAGCACAGGCTGAGTTCTTTTTCCACCAATTCCAAGGGAGAGGTGGCGGTCGGATGACTTCAGTTAGTGGCGGTAGCCCAAGTGACCTTTTTTCCCACCATTATCTTATGTTAGTGGAGATGGCCCAATTGTCCTATTTTTCCCATCAAAATTTTAACTTCCCACCATACTGTTGTGGAGGGGGTGGAGGGGAGGGGAAAGGTTAGCGGAGGTAGCCTAAATGACCTATTTTCCCACCAAAATTTGAATTTCCCACCATCACATCATTGTGATGTTGCCATACCTATAGCCGCCATCTTGGATCCACCATCTTGAATAAATTTCGCAACAGTGCAATGTCGGGTGGTGGGGGCTTTGGCCCCTTACTTCTAGCTCCTCAAGTTTTTATATTAATCTTATGCTGGTATAAAAATTTAAAAGTATGGTATCTAGTTCTCCCTGTTTGTGACCTTCTGCAGGAATTAACGCCAGGAAAGATTCTGCTGCTTCTCCATTTGATGTAACGTACCTCAGCATTACAGTCAGCTGATTAGTATGAAATTGACGCTTATCGAGAATTATTTGACTTCAGTAACTTCATTAACAATAAATTTTAAAACCTTATTTCCCAATATATCAATAAGTTTCTCGCAAATCGTTGAAGACAAATATGACTGTTTTCCCTTACCTAAATTAGGATATTTGGATAAATGAGAACTAAGGAACGGGTCGTATTCTGCGAACTCTAAAATTCCCAAACTATTGTCATTATGTTGAGAACCAAGAATTTCATTGTCATCATGAAATGATAAGCCATGGGATGATAAAAATTTAATTATTGAGACCACACTCAGTAAAACTTTCATTGAATATTTCCTTTCTTTATTGTATGTAATTTGCAATTTACGAGTATATCGTCTTCTTATTGCGTGTACACATACCCGGAGCATTTCATTATTCCCTTGCGACTGAATTCAGTGCGACGCTTTTTTTCCAATCAGAAAATCCAATTTGAAATTGTGATTGGCTTTGAGCTTCAGGGAAAAGAACACGTGGTGAACAGTACACTTTTTCTGCAGACAGAGAATACATGAGCCACACTCGGTTAATTTTACCACCACATATATGTTTCCGAAAAAACAGTGGATGAGAAAAAAAAATTTCTATCGCCATATTGTCAGCTTGAAGCAGAAAAATCACAGTCAAAGTTTTGACATTCGTTTGGATCTGTAGTACACCAAAATATCTTGTATTTTGTTTCTAATATTTTGCCATAAGCCAATGTCAGTCTGGTATTCTACTCCTAGATGGAGTAGTAATTGGGCCTCGGTCTCGGTCGCACTTTCCTGTGCACCCACTAAAGTAGCTGTTTCTTCATTCTGGCCATTATGTTTAGAACACTAACAAGGAATCTCTACTGAGACCGCCACCATTCTGATATACCTACTAGGAGACGCCTAAGGCTGATTTTCCGTTGATTGGCGACTAAATCCGAGTTGAAAAAGATTTTTTCTCGTCTTTAATTGTTCATCAGGCTGCTTTTGGTGCTCTTGCAGCTTTTTACGTTTTCCCGAACCACTTTGGTGTTCCCTTTAGAGTATCTTCGACGTTTTTTTCCCTGAAAGAAAAGATAAATAATTGTGTGATTAGAGTGCGGACCTAGAATTTACAAAAGACATTTGACAAATAAGCAATAATTTAAGTAGTTAAATAAAATTAACTGAATATAGATAGTTACCTATCCTATATATGTATATCATTATATTACTAATTATTTTCCCACCTTGCTATTAGGCGAATGGAGAGAAAATGAAGAAAGGTGCAGTATGGAATAGTAACATTTTCTACAGTATCTACACGAGGGAAACCATAGCACTTCGCACTCGACAAATTCTATAATATTAGATGAAATATGTATGTAAAATAAAATGTCGTAATCAATCTTATGTTGTATCGTAAACGTAACTTCAGTTTATTACATCCACCGTCTCGCCGATTTTCTCGAACCCTTGCAGTCTTTCCAAAATCTAGCACTATTATCCAAATTTGTAAGTTTTCAAATACATACACCAGTGAAACCTCTTAATTTTGTTTCACTGTCGCAAAATTCGCAAATCACAATTACAGAACAAAATGAAATTTAAGTAACTGCAAGTGTTTCGAAAGTTTTGTTTATGATGCAACATATGTATCCAACGAATCGGGGACTTCCCCAATGCTCTTTCTCGTGCGAACCAGCACTGCCAATCACATAACAATGACGTGGCCATAAAATAAATTAATACACATACTAGTAATTGTGCATTCACAATGAAGAGTTTTTGAAGCGCGTTGGGTTAAAAAAAGCTGCTCTTGCAGTGCCATCCTCTGATAAGTCGGCATTCAAATCGTCGCAATAAAATATAATATTATTCTATAATAATTTGAAATGTGTTCCGAAATGCACTGAAATATGAAGATGTAATATAAAAAAACAAGGCTATACTATAGTCCTTGAATGTTTGTGACATACATAACTTCAAATTTAAATTTCATTCGAACAAACGTTTTCAAAGAATTTTTTTTTCTCTGGTCGCCGGTCCCTAGCCGATGCGAGTTCCCTAGGCAATTGAACTCACCGCCTAATCGATAACCCGGTCCTGCCCACAAGACATAGTTGACTGTCAATGTAACTTCGTACATGAACACACCGTCAGTGGATGTGTAAATTGTTAGAGTACCAATTCCCTGTTTCAGGTAGAACAGCCACCCGAACTGCATTAACGTTGTTCTTGTTTAGTGTTGTTACCTGGCCTATTATGTTACATATGAGGTGTGAACAGCATCAGATGTTGAGTGATCACTTTGAAGGATACAGAGATGACATACGCTATTGTCCATTAAAACTGCTTTTGCAAAACCCCTGTAATTCTCTCACCTTCCGAAGCACAACTTTGAAATATGGTTCAAAGTAGCCAACAGCCTTATTCGATAATACTGCAAAACTGTGGCGCCCTGTGACGTCACCCCGGGCTCCGTGGCACTTCAAACAGCAAAGTGTCGTCACAAGCGAAACGAAGGCTACAAATGAGACGTTAATGTGAGGTGTAAGGTGGATTAATTGTGTCATATTGGCGACAACTTTGAAAGGTGGCTACACTGAGCCACAGCGCCAGAGATCGCTAGAGAGCATTGTTCGCCCGCCTCCACTGGCAGAGTGATTATTGAGATGTCGTGGTGGTCAGTGCTTGTCCAGGACTCGTAGTAGTCAGTTCGTGTTGAGATGTGCTAGTAGGGAGTGCTTGCTGAGATGTGATACTGAAAAATTCTTGTTGAGATGTTGTAATAGCGAGTCGGTGTGGAGATATATTGTAAGAATTTGAGTGCTTGTCATCAATATATGAAGGTAACGAAACTTGATTTATTTTTCATTATTTCCATGTTTTAAATAATGCGTCATTACAGGTTCAGTCAACAAAGCATCTGGCTTGTGTTCTTGTATTAGAGTGTAATTCTGGTTTTCTTGAGTAATTATGGTATTCTTATTTTCTTTAATTAATTCAGTATAAATGATATTTAAAATTTCTTGTGTTATTAAAGAAGAACAGTGCCAGATGCGTACGTTGAGTCACACTCCCACATACAGAACAGTTATACTTGTGCTTTGGTTTCGTAGGTTTTATAGTTGCTGGGGACTTAATTAATTAATTAATTGTGTTAATGAAAATTTCCATTTCACTCTTTGTTATTGTTCTAAGCAGTCAGATAGCGTAATAATACTAGTCAGGGCCAACCGTTACGAGACTTCGTAATCGGACAGACTAATACTAAAGCAGAAATTAAAATTATTTTCATTACATTTAATTAAGCCCCCATGCACGTGGCGACCACTGCTTCGGATCGTCCCTTGGAATCTTCTGATTGTAAAAATAGTAGACAGTAGCATTGTTGTAGTAATTTGTAGTTTAGTAATTATAGTCTGTTTTGCATGTGTAGATTTGGTAGATTTGGTAATTGTCATTCTTATAATGGTATTTTTTCTCTGAATTTGATTGTTGTCTTGTATACGCGTTTGACAATTTAGTGCAATTATTTCAATTGTTCGTTAAGCGTGTTTGAGGGAAACATTTCGTGTAAATGGTATTGTTGGAGATAAAGAGTCATTGTGTGTAATTTTTGTACAGTGACGAGTTTTGTATTTTTTGTAAATGATTACGCGATCAATGAAAAAGGCGAAAATGATGGACAGTGAGAATGACGAAATTGTTAACATGGCGAACTCGCCAACAGAGGAAAGCACTATCATGAATAATGAAGTGGAAAACAGTTTAATAAGTCGGGAAGATAGTCCGGAACCAATTCAAAATTTTTCTCAATCAGAAAATTCACAGAATACGAGATTAATGACAGAAGATTCTGGAATAGTATTGAACACAGATAGCTTTACAGCTATGACGAAAGAAGTTGGTTTCGCGGGAAATGTTAGGGGCGAAAAGAATTTCGAACCGGCTATTATGGAGCAGTTGATGAGTGCGATATTAAATTTACGATCTGAATTAAAAACAGATAGGGAAACAATGGGATCTCGGTTAGACTCACAAATGGAAACAATGGAAACACGGTTAAGCTCACTGGGATCACAGTTGGGATCACAAATAGGAACAATCAAAACCGAGATGGGAACTTTGGGATCTGAATTAAAAACTGATATGGGAACAATGGAAACACGGTTAGACTCACGAATAGGGACATGTTTCAAAAATATGAAAGATGAATTAAAGAAAGAAATCAGAGAAGAAGTACAACCGATTTTGAATTCTCACAATAATAGATTAATTGCAGTAGAGATTAGACAAAGGGAACAGGATAGAGAACAGGAGGAGAGAGATCGCGTGATAGTACAGAAATTTTCAGAGTTAAATTTACAATGTGCACACGATAAGGAAGAAATATTTGAGAGAATCGAGGAATCCGTACCAAATGACAGAATAAATAACTTAACGCAACAGTGTGAACAGTTAACTACTAAATGTGACAATACTGATACCCGAGTCGCGACACTTACGGAAGACGTAAATAAACAGAAAGAGCAATTAGGTGACTTATCGGAAAGAGTTGAGGAGATTTCAGATAAATTGACAAATCTTAGTTTAAATGGGGATAGAGATTCAGATGATACAGCTCCATTACCATTTGCAGAAACCGAAGAGTACCAGAACATAAATAAGCATGTTGAAAATCAGGGAAAGTTTAATGAACGCGTTAAAAGGGAAGTAGAGGCATTACGAAAGCAAGTCAAACAAATCGAAGGTGAAATCGTAGGAAAAGACAGCAGAAGAAATTTAGAATCACAGATAGCAGAGGGCTTTGAAGAAGATAATTTGTTTCATTTACGGGACGCAACAAGAGAGCGCCAGGCGCGCGAACTTGACAATAATCGACATTCAAACTGGGACAGACGCGGTAGGTCTTTGTCGCCACGAGGCGAAAACTTTGGCTATAAACACTTTTTGACTGTTCGGAAATTTAAGATCTTCCGCAATTCTAAAAATGACATACATCCATGTGCATGGTTAGATCAATTTATGTATGCACTCCCACCAAATTGGCCATTAAGTCACAAACTGGAATTTATGTGTGGATATTTAGAAAACGAACCGGCGACGCGGATGCGCGCACTCATTAGAGATTGTAATAACCTAAATGATTTTTATCATGCATTTCTATCGGCATATTGGTCCGAAAACACGCAAGACAGAGTCAAACACAGTCTTATTATGCAGCGTAATTTCAAACAGTCTGAGTTCCGCACGCCAGCGGAATATTTTGAAGACATGATTCGAAAGAATCAGTTCCTTTCCAACCCTTATAGCCCGACTGAATTAATTCGCATTTGTTTAACTAAGCTGCCACAATCCATAAGACAAATTGCTTTAGCTGGAAGATGTAAAGACGACATTGAGACTTTCAAGACTTTGTTACAAGAACTTGAGTATGACAACGACGACGGGACTTCTTGTAACTTTTTCAGTAACAGTAATTACGATAGATTTTCAGAGAAAAGGGATAGTGATCGGAACGGGTGTTATATGGGTAATTTTGAGAATGACAGACGTAACAGACAGGACAATAGATACCAGCCTTATGACAATAACAGACGTTCTAACAGAAATTACACAGACAATTATAATAACGGTAATTCGTACCGGAATGATCAATCATACGGAAACAGTAATCGGTATCATCAAGACAGAAATTATCCATACAATAATAGAAACTCTTACTACAGAAATAACCAGGGTAGTAGGTCTAACAATAATTTCAGAAGTGACAGTCGAAATTATACAAGAAGTAGTTATGCAGACAGACAGGAAAACAGAAATTTCAATAACAGACACAACCAAGAATTTGCATCTAACAGACAGGAAGGACCTAATTGGCATCCTCCGCGTGACAGAAATTCAGAGAGACAAGTGGAAATAGTAGAAATTGATCCGCGAAATGTCGGGAATAATCAAAGACGTGACGCAAACAATCGACAATGACTAGCAGCTTCGGCTTCTGGCAGCAATATAGACGGTTCAGAAAGTAATGACACTACGACTTTACACTACGTACGCCTGGAAGACATGAGAGACATTTTGCTAGATGAAAAGGAAAATAATGTAGACGCATTTTTACATCCTGTTATTGAAGTATGTGTGGGTAAGAATAAGTTCACTGCAGTTTTAGATTCTGGGAGCCCATTGAACGTCATTAGTGAATCGGTTTTTCGTATATGTGAAAGAACTATTGCCTGTCCTGTGTTACCTATTTCTAAAACTACAATTCGAGGAGTGATTTCTGGAAAAGGTGTGGAAGTTAAACAACAGACCAACCTAAATTTCATTTGTCAAGGATACGAATTTTCGGCTAATTTTATTATTGTTCCATTACTCAGTACACAGATTATATTAGGCATGGAGTTTCTTAACACACATAAGGCAATTTTGAACTTTAAAGAAGGAAGTGTGAATTTGACTGTTGCCGGAATGCCGAAATGTTTGAAATTTTTCGAGTGTTTAGCAAGATCTGAATCAGATACAAAATGTTTAAGGTTTCTTACTTCTGATGTTTTCGTTGAGCATTATGACGACAATGTGTTTATTCACGACAATGACAATAGATACAGAGACGCGATGGATGATGTAATTAATAGCGAAGAATTAATTAATGAAAAGGTTAAGAAAGCTGAAGTGCCAGATGACGTTGCAAGAGAAGAGCTGCACCACATTTTGACTTCACATGCTACAGTGTTTAGTCATCACACAGGAACTATACAAGGCTTACAATATTTATTTAAAGTGAAAGAACACACACCATTTCGCGGGAAAACGTACGCTATTCCTTTGGCTTACAGAGACAAGGTTAAGAATGAACTTCAATACATGTTAGATCAGGGCATTGTTGAGCCAGCAGTCAGTCCTTATACCAGCCCATTACACGTTGTTCTTAAAAAGGATGGATCAATTCGTTTGGTTCTGGATTCCAGACAGATAAATAATATCATTATTCCTGAAACTGACCGTCCACAAAATTTAGATGAACTTCTTCAACATTTCCATGGAATTAAAGTTTTATCCACGATTGATATGCGCGCAAGTTTTTGGCAAATAGAACTCCACCCTGATTGTAGAAAATACACTGCTTTTTTAGCCTTTGGTAACTGTTACCAGTTTCGGAAATTACCGTTTGGACTTACTGTATCTTCAGCAGCATTCATTCGTAGCTTAAATGAAATTTTACCTGTTTGTCTTCGTGACAATATTACGTCTTATGTTGACGACATTCTTATTGCTAAACGTTCTTGGAGTGAGCACAACAAAATTTTGGATTCATTATTACGTATTTTTGCACGAGTTGGCATGACAGTGAACTTGGAAAAATCAGAATTTGGTCGTTCTCAGGTGAAATTTCTCGGTCACATTATTTCTACAGAAGGTATTCTCCCTGATCCAGAGAAACTAGACGCTATTCGTAATTATGCTGTTCCTACCACAAAACGTGATGTTCGTAGTTTCCTTGGTGTCTGTAATTTTCTTAGACGCTTTGTTAGATTGGACAATTTGGCCACACCTCGTTTATGTGAATTATCTGGAAAAAATTCTAATTGGTGTTGGGATGAGGAAGCTCAATCAGAATTTGAACAACTTCGTGATGCTTTAGTTGCTGCTCCACTTCTTTCACATCCGGATTTATCTAAAGATTTTTGTTTGGCGACGGACTCATCATACAAAGGCCTAGGTGCACATTTATTCCAAGAGATAGAAGAAGACGGCGTTGTAGTACAGAAAACTGTTGCCTTTGGAAGCCGTGTTCTCTCTAAATCAGAGAAGAATTATTCGATTACGGAACTTGAAGCTTTGGCTGTTGTATGGGCTTTCACAAAATTTCGCACATTTTTGTTTGGCAGACATACTAAAGTTTACACCGATCATCGAGCTCTGGAATTTCTTATGTCGACAAAATTAACTCATGGAAGATTGTCACGATGGGCGTTGTACCTACAGGAATTTGATTTTAGTATTGTTTACATACAGGGATCTTCAAATATTGTTGCTGATGCTTTATCACGTGCACCTATGGGTTTGAAACAAAGTGCTGAAGAGGACTGCAAAGAAAACCATTATTGTTTGATGTATATTCAAGGTGTGGCGTTTGAGAACTTTATTTCGTCTTCGCTCCAGGACATCGCTAAGGAGCAAAATAAGGATCCAATCTGGAAGGACATTAAGGAGAAGTGGAGGAGAAAGGAAAGCGTAGCGATTAGACAGCATTATTTAGTTCGCAATGACATTCTTTTTAAACGGAAATCGGTCGACAACTCTGTTTGGTTAGTTTGTATTCCTGATGAGTGGGTCAATAAATTGATTTGGTACACACATTTCAGTTATGCGCACTTTGGTCCCAGAAAATGCTTTCATAAATTACGAGAAAATTGCTACTTCAATAATATGGAAAAACGCATTCGTTCTGTTCTTGCCAAATGCAAATTATGTCAACAGGCTAAGCCGCCAACTGTTTCTCACAGAGCACCGTTGTTTCCTATCATTCCAGCGAAATTAAAGGACATGGCTGCAGTCGATTTGTTCGGTCCAGTGGTTCGTTCTACTAATGGTTTTGCGTACATTTTCGTAGCAGTGGAATTGACATCTAAATATGTGTGTTTTACACCTTTACGCAAAGCAACAGCTCGTTCAGTATCTAACGCTTTCATCAAACATTTTCTTAAAGAAGTTGGTCATGTTGATAAGGTTATATCAGATAATGGATCCCAGTTTCGCTCTAAAATTTGGCTTCGTACTCTACAGCGTCGTAAAATTAAACCAATTTTCATTTCACTTTTTCACCCACAATCTAATGCTTCAGAGAGATGGATGAAGGAAATCAATAAATTGTGCCGTCTTTATTGTCATCAGAATCACAGAACGTGGGATCAGTATCTTCATATTTTTCAAAACATTCTGAATGAACTTCCTAATGATTCAACTTCTTTACCGCCTCTATTGATATTAAAAAATAAAGTACCAACAAATCGCATTTCTGAAATAGTTCCTTTTCCGCCTTCACGGAAACTGCGGCATTCTGAAGTTGTGAACCTGGCTCTGCAAAATATTGCGTCTGCGGCTGCGAGAAGAGAGAAATCAGCTAAACGTCCTGGTCGTTTAAAAATCTTGTCAGTTGGTCAAAAGGTGTTAATTAAGTCCCACCGTTTGTCTCATAAAGGAAAAGGATTGTGTCGCAAATTTTTTCTGCTTTATAACGGTCCATATAGAGTTCGCAAAATTATTCATGATAACACTGTTGAAGTAGAAACTCTTAAATCTCGACGCTCTAAGGGAATACATCACATATCGAACGTTAAAATTTTTGTGGAATGACATACTCTTGAGAAACTAACAGTTGTATGTAAAAACACGGAGAATGCAAAAGTACCGCGCTGTGTTTTGGCGGCGGCACATACTCAAAGCAACAGTCAAGTCGGCGCGCCGCACAAGGCAGTCGTTGACCGCAAACAATCGCTTCCTACGTCACGTGCCTACAGCTGATCGAGCGCTCAGTGCGAATGCACTGACAGACGTAAACAAATACACAGTCTAATTTCTCCGACTAAATTCTGTATAAAGCTATAAGGACTTCATAAATTATGTTATTAACGTTCAGTATTTTTCAGGATACGGTTGTATAAAGTATTTAAGACCTTCAGGTAAATTCTGTGCGTGTCCGACGTTAAGACGACTTGCTTTGGAGAAAATTTTCAGGAAGAATGTCATTTCGAAGAAGAAAGTAATAAACAAAAAAAGGTAACGGTTAATTGAGTTTATTTTTCAGGTAACATAATTCCACTTAGGTACGTACTTTAGACGTAATTTGCTGCTAGCGATTACGTGATTGATACTTTGTGCTAATTTCATGTTCTATGAATTTACTAGTGAAGCGACGTGCTTACGCACGTTAACTGATTTTGACAATGATTAATTAATGAACAGGGTTGTTATTTGTATATATTATGCATCGCTGGGCTGCACTGCTTTTTCACTGATGTCATATTTTTTATTATGTGTCTGCTGTGCTTATTTATTTAAATTATAATTGTCACCTGATTAATTGTGCTGACTGTGGTTAGATATGTAAGTTATACTTTGTGATTTATCTGCTTGCGCCTTCATGGGTACTTATTAAGATTACATATGAACATTTATTTGCTTATGTCGATGTGACGCTAATGACCTGTTTATTGTGTAAGGCATGTTTGCTGCTGTGCGCATGGATTGCATATTTACACATTTCTGTTTGTTGTCATAACTACTCTTCAATTTAGTATATAGAAATGCTGATATACTGTGTACAAACATAGAGACTAGGTTACACTATGGTATTAATTGTAGATTGTTCGCTTGGCAGAGCCTTGTTATAGGGATTGTGCTGCATCCACTTGTTGACATTCTGTTCTCTACTGGTATATTTACTCGCTATTGCATGTTTTGCTTACGCTCAGTGCCTTATATTTTTAAGATAAGAAAATGAACTGCTATAATTCGACGAACGACATTAGTACGAGAAACTTCATAGAAGTCACATGAGCTGAGGTTTTATGGAAGCTGTATAAATTTATGCTAATAGGAAGGAAGCTAACGACATGACATACCAAAACTAGGTTTAGACCATTGACAGTATTACACTGCATTTTTCGTGAGCAATTGAAATAGGAAGTGACACTTGACACAAAAAATACTCCATGTTTGCTTCTGCTATGATTCTTGAAGTGGTGTACACACTGTGAAATATTATGATTATTCACACTCCGTAATCGTACTTAATTACTGAGAGTTATTCGAACTAAGTCTGTTAGAGGTCATGTATGCATTTCTTTTATTTAATGATGGACAAGGAACCAAAATGTATCTTATAATTTATAATGAGTAGAAAATTTGGGTCAGATGGATCACACAGAGGTTGTGTGTGGACACTGTGTCTTCGGATTGTATGGGATGCTGAATTGAAGTTGCACTAGGATTTTGTCTGTACTTGTTCGAGGAGACTGACTAGAGGAAAGAGTTGTTATGGAAGTGAAATGATATTGGTGCTGAGGTTTATATGTATCGACGTATTATTGAGGTATTAAGATTAAGTGATGATGATGATTATTGGAGTTTTGGTGAATAAGAGGTAAAGTAAATGAGGAGCATATTGTTTTTGTGGGTTTATATGGAACAAGGAGGATGAAGATGGCAGACTAGAACACTCAAGTAGAAAGAAGATTGCCTACACACACACTTTGTTAAATCAATAAGCAGTATACACTTTTTTTTTTGAAGAGAGGAAGTATTTGCATATCTTGGCTCACTGACAGTTGTTCAGCAACAGTACATTTTGATCTGGCTTGGCAAACATTGGTCTTGACATGATGACTATGACGTTGACTAACTATTATTGACTGTTATACATTGCTGCCACTACTACTTGATACACATGATGAACATAAAATTTTGACAGAATTGCATTTACACAGTTAACACTATTCAATTACACAGTAGCACTAATGTGGATGAAAGATGAGTGAGTGTGTTTTGTGTGTTTTCCTTTTATAATCCCAGAGAAGTGATCCCAACCTATCTCCTAAATATTATTTCACTTGTTTGTTGTGGCTTGCACTGACACCCATAAATATTATAGGTTAACTGTTATTGTGTACTGTAATAGTTAATGTGACAATTAACTGATATCATTTGTGTGTTTATTATGATTTGTATGTTTATTGTAAGAGCATTGATTATATTTTGTTAAAGAAATTGTATGTGCATTCAAACTATTGTTCATGACTGAACTGTCTCAGTAGTTATGGTGAATAGTATGGACTGTTACTTGCACCTTTTCTACATGATTGGTGCTACAAGGATATGTTTAATTTCTGCTGATGAACTGTGTGATCAGTGATTTTAAAAAAATTATGGACTGTTACTTGTACCTTCTCTACATGATTGGTGCCACTAGGACATGTTTAATTTCTGCTTATAAACTCTGATGAACAGTGTGATCAGTGATACTAGATTTTATGGAACTGCTTCTGCTGAGAAATGTGACCTGTTGCTGTGTGCACCTGATCAACATTGCTGGTGCCACTAATGGACTGCTTCTACTGAAATGGTGTTACTTGTTGGTGTCTGTACCTACTCAACATTTCTGGGTGCCACTGATGGACTGCTTCTACTGAAATGAGTCACCTGTTTCTGTGTGCACCTGATCAACATTGCTGGTGCCACTAATGGACTGCTTCTACTGAAATGGTGTTACTTGTTGGTGTCTGTACCTACTCAACATTTCTGGGTGCCACTGATGGACTGCTTCTACTGAAATGAGTCACCTGTTGCTGTGTGCACCTGATCAACATTGCTGGTGCCACTAATGGACTGCTTCTACTGAAATGGTGTTACTTGTTGGTGTCTGTACCTACTCAACATTGCTGGGTGCCACTGATGGATTGCTTCTACTGAAATGAAGTCACCTGTTGCTGTGTGCACCTGATCAACATTGCTGGTGCCACTAATGGACTGATTCTACTGAAATGGTGTTACTTGTTGATGTCTGCACCTGCTCAACATTGCTGGGTGCCACTGATGGATTGCTTCTACTGAAATGAAGTCACCTGTTGCTGTGTTCACCTGATCAACATTGCTGGTGCCACTAATGGACTGATTCTACTGAAATGGTGTTACTTGTTGGTGTCTGCACCTGCTCAACATTACTGGGTGCCACTGATGGACTGCTTCTACTAAGATGATGTCACTTGTTGGTGTCAGCACCTGTTGACCATTGCTGGGTGCTACTGCTGGAACTGTCAACTGCTTATTCTTGGGCTATGGAAAGCGTTTATGTGAATATTTGTATAAACTGATTTTTTGTGTATTACTGTTTGTGAAAAGTTATGAGACTCTTACCTGTACATATTCGTCATTGCTGACGCTATTGATTGAACTGTTTAACCATATAATACTTGTGTAAACTGTTATGTCAAGTCACATGTATGAAAGAATTTGTATTGCTTACTGTATTTTATATATTAGGTTATTGAAAGGTCAGTGCAAAGCCAAAATTTTATCTAGTTATATGATATTTACGTATTAATATTATTTTTTATTTTTGTCTGTATTTTTTTGACGAATTTGGTGGTATTTTCACCACCAATGCTGGCAAAAATACCATCAAATTCTAGCCGTGGAGGAAGGGCATATGAAAGGTGGCTACACTGAGCCACAGCGCCAGAGATCGCTAGAGAGCATTGTTCGCCCGCCTCCACTGGCAGAGTGATTATTGAGATGTCGTGGTGGTCAGTGCTTGTCCAGGACTCGTAGTAGTCAGTTCGTGTTGAGATGTGCTAGTAGGGAGTGCTTGCTGAGATGTGATACTGAAAAATTCTTGTTGAGATGTTGTAATAGCGAGTCGGTGTGGAGATATATTGTAAGAATTTGAGTGCTTGTCATCAATATATGAAGGTAACGAAACTTGATTTATTTTTCATTATTTCCATGTTTTAAATAATGCGTCATTACAGGTTCAGTCAACAAAGCATCTGGCTTGTGTTCTTGTATTAGAGTGTAATTCTGGTTTTCTTGAGTAATTATGGTATTCTTATTTTCTTTAATTAATTCAGTATAAATGATATTTAAAATTTCTTGTGTTATTAAAGAAGAACCGTGCCAGATGCGTACGTTGAGTCACACTCCCGCATACAGAACAGTTATACTTGTGCTTTGGTTTCGTAGGTTTTATAGTTGCTGGGGACTTAATTAATTAATTAATTGTGTTAATGAAAATTTCCATTTCACTCTTTGTTATTGTTCTAAGCAGTCAGATAGCGTAATAATACTAGTCAGGGCCAACCGTTACGAGACTTCGTAATCGGACAGACTAATACTAAAGCAGAAATTAAAATTATTTTCATTACATTTAATTAAGCCCCCATGCAACTTTCAACACAACTTTGGTCAACGGCATCCTGGACGAGCGCGGAGTGGCCGCGCGGTTTGACGCGCTATGTCACGGATTGCGCGGCCTCTCCCGCCGGAGTTTCCGAGTCCTCACTCGGGCATGGGTGTGTGTGCTGTCCTTCGCATAAGTTAGATTAAGTTAGTTTAAGTAGCGTGTAAGTCTAGAGACCGATGACCTCTGCAGTTTGGTCCCTTAGGAATTCACACATACACTCCTGGAAATGGAAAAAAGAACACATTGACACCGGTGTGTCAGACCCACCATACTTGCTCCGGACACTGCGAGAGGGCTGTACAAGCAATGATCACACGCACGGCACAGCGGACACACCAGGAACCGCGGTGTTGGCCGTCGAATGGCGCTAGCTGCGCAGCATTTGTGCACCGCCGCCGTCAGTGTCAGCCAGTTTGCCGTGGCATACGGAGCTCCATCGCAGTCTTTAACACTGGTAGCATGCCGCGACAGCGTGGACGTGAACCGTATGTGCAGTTGACGGACTTTGAGCGAGGGCGTATAGTGGGCATGCGGGAGGCCGGGTGGACGTACCGCCGAATTGCTCAACACGTGGGGCGTGAGGTCTCCACAGTACATCGATGTTGTCGCCAGTGGTCGGCGGAAGGTGCACGTGCCCGTCGACCTGGGACCGGACCGCAGCGACGCACGGATGCACGCCAAGACCGTAGGATCCTACGCAGTGCCGTAGGGGACCGCACCGCCACTTCCCAGCAAATTAGGGACCCTGTTGCTCCTGGGGTATCGGCGAGGACCATTCGCAACCGTCTCCATGAAGCTGGGCTACGGTCCCGCACACCGTTAGGCCGTCTTCCGCTCACGCCCCAACATCGTGCAGCCCGCCTCCAGTGGTGTCGCGACAGGCGTGAATGGAGGGACGAATGGAGACGTGTCGTCTTCAGCGATGAGAGTCGCTTCTGCCTTGGTGCCAATGATGGTCGTATGCGTGTTTGGCACCGTGCAGGTGAGCGCCACAATCAGGACTGCATACGACTGAGGCACACAGGGCCAACACCCGGCATCATAGTGTAGGGAGCGATCTCCTACACTGGCCGTACACCACTGGTGATCGTCGAGGGGACACTGAATAGTGCACGGTACATCCAAACCGTCATCGAACCCATCGTTCTACCATTCCTAGACCGGCAAGGGAACTTGCTGTTCCAACAGGACAATGCACGTCCGCATGTATCCCGTGCCACCCAACGTGCTCTAGAAGGTGTAAGTCAACTACCCTGGCCAGCAAGATCTCCGGATCTGTCCCCCATTGAGCATGTTTGGGACTGGATGAAGCGTCGTCTCACGCGGTCTGCACGTCCAGCACGAACGCTGGTCCAACTGAGGCGCCAGGTGGAAATGGCATGGCAAGCCGTTCCACAGGACTACATCCAGCATCTCTACGATCGTCTCCATGGGAGAATAGCAGCCTCCATTGCTGCGAAAGGTGGATATACACTGTACTAGTGCCGACATTGTGCATGCTCTGTTGCCTGTGTCTATGTGCCTGTGGTTCTGTCAGTGTGATCATGTGATGTATCTGACCCCAGGAATGTGTCAATAAAGTTTCCCCTTCCTGGGACAATGAATTCACGGTGTTCTTATTTCAATTTCCAGGAGTGTATGTGAACACTTTGAACAGCGTCGTGGACGTGTCACTCGATGGGAAGGTCGTCACACTCACACTTACCCACATTTGACCCATACTTTTGACGCTTCTGTGATGGATATAAAAACGGCGGCAACCATCTTTGAAATCACGCGGTTTTCTTATGGATGGCCGAGGAAAATTTTTCACACACACCGCCGCTCAGAGTCGATACGAAAAGCCCTTAGGAAGTGGCATAAAGGGCTTTACTTAAAGACGCGAAATTTAACCGACAGGAAGAAGATGGTGTGATATGCAAATGATTAGCTTTTCAGAGCATTCACACAAGGTTGGCGCCGGTGGCGACACCTACAACGTGCTGGCAAGCGGAAAGTTTCCAACCGATTTCTCATACACAAACAGCAGTTGACCGGCGTTGCCTGGTGAAACGTTGTTGTGAAGCCTCGTGTAAGGAGGAGAAATGCGTACCACCTCGTTTCCGACTTCGATAAAGGTCGGATTGTAGCCTATCGCGATTGCGGTTTATCGTATCGCGACATTGCTGCTCGCGTTGGTCGAGATCTAATGACTGTTAGCAGAATATGGAATCGGTGGGTTCAGGAGGGTAATACGGAACGCCGTGTTGGATCCCAACGGCCTCGTATCACTAGCATTCGAGATGACAGGCATCTTATCCGCATGGCTGTAACGGATGGTGCAGCCACGTCTCGATCCCTGAGTCAAGAGATGGGGTCGTTTGCAAGAAACAACCATCTGCACGAACAGTTCGACGACGTTTGCAGCAGCATGGACTATCAGCTCGGAGACCATGGCTGCGGTTACCCTTGACGCTGCATCACAGACAGGAGCGCCTGCGATGGTGTACTCAACGACGAACCTGGGTGCACGAATGGCAAAAAGTCATTTTTTCGGATGAATCCAGATTCTGTTTACAGCATCATGATGGTCGCATTCGTGTTTGGCGACATCGCGGTGAACGCACATTGAAAGCGTGTATTCGTCATCGCCATACTGGCGTATCACCAGGCATGAAGGTATGGGGTGTCATCGGTTACACGTCTCGGTCACCTCTTGTTCGCATTGACGGCATTCTGAAGAGTGGACGTTAAATTTCAGTATGTTACGACCTGTGGCTCTACCCTTCATTCGACCCCTGCGAAACCCTACATTTCAACAGGGTAATGCACGACCGCATGTTGCTAGTCCAGTACGGGCCTTTCTGGATACAGAAAATGTTCGACTGCTGCCCTGGTCATCACATTTTCCAGATCTCTCACCAATTGAAAACGTCTGGTCAATGGTGGCCGAGCAACTAGCTCGTCACAATACGCCAGTCACTATCTTGATGAACTGCGGTATCGTGTTGAAGCTGCATAGGCTGCTGTAGCTGTACACGCCATCCAAGCTCTGTTTGACTCAATGCCCAGGCGTATCAGGGCCGTTATTACGGCCAGAGGTGGTTGTTCTGGGTACTGATTTCTCAGGATCCATGCACCCAAATTGCGTGAAAATGTAATCTCATGTCAGTTCTAGTATAATATATTTGTCCAATGAATACCCGTTTATCATCTGCATTTCTTCTTGGTGTAGCAATTTTAATGGCCAGTAGTGTATATTCGTGTCGTGTGATACAGTGTTGTTGGCAGATGGCAGAGTTTGGAAGATGTCTCATTGTGGGTCTCTGTATGGTCAGCTGGTTGAATCGAGTAGATTCAGATTTCTACATCTACACCATACTTCACAAGTTACCTAACGGTGTGTCGCAGAGGATACTTCTGGTACCACTAAGTGGTCCCCCTACACTGTTCCACTCGCGATCGGTGCGTGGGAAGAATGATTGTCGGTGTTAGAGCTAATAAGCTCTAATTTCTCGAATTTTTATGTGGGAGGAAGTAATATGTTGTCCGACCCTTCGCGGAAAGTATTCTCTCGAAATTTCAGTAGTAAAACTCTCAGTGATGTGCAACGCCTCTCTCGTAACATCTGCCACTGGAGTTTGTAGAGGACCTCTACGACAGTCTCACACCGACTAAACAATTCCGTGACGAAATGCACAACTCTTCACTGGATCTTCCCTTATCCCTTCTATTAGTGCTACCTTGTAACGATCTAGTATTGCTGCTACAATACTTGAAAATCGGTCAAACAAGCGCCTTATAAGCCATTTCATTTAGCGGATGAGTTACATTTCCTTAAAACTCCTCCTATGAATCTCAGTCTGGAATCAGCGTTTGCTATTATTTGTTTTATGTGATCATTCCACTTCAGCCTGCTCTGGATAGTTCCTCCTAGATATTTTTAGGTAGATACTGTTTCCAGCAGTTTATCATTACTATGATAGTTGTACAGTAATGGATTTCTTGTGCTACTTACGAACAATATGCTACATTGACTCTAGTGCAGGGCCAACTGCCAGAGATTGCACCATTCATCCTCTGCAGGTCATTCTGCAAATCAGTAGTGTCTTCTGCCATTGATACTTTCTTGTAGACAACCGCATCATCTAATAACAGTCTTAACCCTCCGGTGGCCGCGCCGTGGGATATGCACCGCAAATTTAATTTTCTCTGTGTCCACTGGCTGGTGCTAGTTGTCGGTTTCCATGGAAACTAGTATGCAGTCTTCAACATAGATGGATTGTGTGTAACCTCGTTTGAAACCAGACCTGGCCATTGTTCTGTTAACTTCAGTTCTGCCTCTGCGGTGTGATTGCCGCCACGCGCCTTGTCATGTACCTATTTGTTCAACATTACACACGTTTTCACCATTAATTCTTGTTTAGAGTGTTAATTTGTTGGTTTATGGGTACACTATACTTATTTCCAGGGAAAGTGATATTCTATGGGATCCTGAAGAGATCCTACGAATTCTAGCGGGAATTTCGGAAGATGAGCTGACGTGTGATGAATTTCAAGACAATTTTGATAGGAAAGCGGAAATTATTGAAGCTAACAACCACAGTAGTGAATCCGCACAGTCACAGGAAGATGACAGTCAGGAAACAGCGGCATATGATGTTGCGGAAGGTAACAATACATTTTATACTGGAATAAACGGTGCAACTCTTTGGATTACTTAGCCCTTAACTGCAGGGGAAACAAGTGCAAAAATCATTATTAGAACTTTACCGGGCCCAAAAGGGACTGCCTGAAACGCACTTACTTATCTTTTTATCACTAAAAACATGATATAAGATATCGTAGGTCATACCAACAGATGACTTTAGAGAATACGTAGTGATACTAACTATTCTAGAGCTCACGATTGAAAACACACTTCAGCAGAAGAAATTCATGCTCTTTTCGGTGTACCTTCTTTGATTGGCATAAAGAAAGGGTATCATGCCAACTGTGGGCATCTGATGGTACTTGAATGACTGTCTTACGATCGCTTTTCAGTTATAAACGTTTCCGTTTTCTTCTTAGAGCAGTTAGGTTTGACAATATAGAAACGAGAACTGAACGAAGGTCTCCAGATAAACTGGCACCCCTTTGTGAATTTCACCAAGAATTTGTAAGTAACTGTATTTCTCACTATAATGTCAGTGAATTTGTGACAATTGATGAAATGCTGCAGGCTTCTAGAGGCCGTTGTGGGTTTGTACAGTACATTCCAAATTACGCTGCAAAGTATGGTATCAAAATATACGCCCTTAGTGACGCAAAAATCTTTTATATCTTTCAATTTCGAAGTGTATTGTGGCAAACATTTCGCTGGGCCGTATCTAAAATCAAATAAACCTGAAGATGTTGTCGAAAGACGTCACTCCCATAGAGGGTACGAACAGGAATGTTACGACTGATAACTATTACACCAGTTATGGTCTAGCTCAGAGTATACTAGATAAAAAGTTGACCACCATCGGCACTTTGAAAGAACAAAAACTAAGGAAATTCCACCTGAATTTCAGGCTAGTAACACAGGGGAAAGCAAATCGACACTCAATGGATTTCAGTACGATTGCGTTTATCTTCAACTGTCATTAAAAAAAAAAAAAAAAAAAAAAAAAAAAAAAAAAAAAAAAAAAGCTGTGATCTTCCTCTCTACGACGCATGATACAAATGAAATTGACGTCAAAAGTGGGAAATCAGCAGTAAATTTGGACTACAACAGAAACAAAGGAGGAGTGGGTACTGTGGATCAGATGTGTGCATTATATATAACAGCCAGAATAACCAGAAGATGGCAGCTGGCATTATTCTACCGACACCTTGATATCGCAGGAATAAATTCGAACGTCGTCTTTGGCCACAACAATCCAGACAATAAAGACAGACGACGGCTTTTTCTAAAAAAAAAACCTACCGTTAGTGTTATGAACGCTCATCTACGAGAAAGAGCGAAACAAACGAACCTTCCGAAAGATACACAAATATTTTTTGAAAAATTCAGAAAGGAAGGCCCAGTTCATGACGAACCTAAACCTGGAATATGTCACGTATGTGGACGACACAAAAATGTCAGGACGAAGACATCATGCAACAATTGTGGAAACAATGCCTGCAAGAAGCATTCTCGTCAGAACGTTATCTATTTCTCTTGTGATACTAATAACCAGCGGATGGAAATTTGTTCTGACTGAAGATATTTATTTAAGCAAGCTGATTTTTTCTTTTACTTTTATCCGAAATAAATTATTAATGCAAAGACATGCTTGTATACTTTAGTTTTTACAATTTTGTTTGCCTAAAAACGATAACAATGTGAAGACAAAATTGCTATGTAAATGCCGCGGCGCGCCCACTCAAGTGAAATTAGAAGGCGCGCCCACCAGAGAGTTAAAGAGCCTCCGACGCTTTCTGCTATATCGATAATATAAACTATAAGCAGCAGCGATCCTATCGCACTTCCTTGGGTTGCTCTGGAAGTTACTTTTACATCTGTCGGTTTTGTTCCGTTAAGCGCGACGTGTTGAGTTATATCTGGAAGGAAGTCTTGAATCCAGTCACTAATCTGTTCCGACACTCGAAAAGCTCGTATTTTTTTCACCAACTGTCAGATGCCCTCCTGATTTCAAGGAACGCGGCATCAGCTTGAATGCCTTTGTCTACAACGCTGTGGATCTCATGGAGGAACAGGGCAAGCTGAATTTCGCAAGATCTTTGTTTGCGGAATTCTTGTCGATTTTTGTAGAGGAGATATTCGTTCTCCAAATACGTCAGAATTCGTGGGCACAAAAAATTTTCCGTAATTCTGAAACAGTTTGAAGTCAATGATATATGCATATAATTATGTGCGTCTTTCCTACGGCCCTTCTTGTAAACGGGGATGGCCTGCCCTTTTTTTTCCAATCGCTAGGCCCTCTTCGTTGCTATTCAGTTTCGGAAGACCGAATTCAGTATTTCGGCCTACTGTCTGTTATCTTCTGTTTCAATGCCAGCATGATCACTGAGTGAATGAACTGAGGATCTCGAATCGCTTACTGATTTTACAGTTGACAATGACCTCTTCTCTCATTGCTCCAATTACGCTTATTTTCGCTTTGTTCAGCTTTTGTTTGTCAGCTAGGTACTAACTTCTCTTGAACCTGTGATGCAGTTCTCTTTGTTTACGTAGCAGTTTTTTTAACGCGGATATTAAACTGAAGTGGGTCTTTCCCTTCCCTTAAGAGCGTGCTCGGAACATACTTCTGTCCTTCATACTGAATGATGCTTTCGAATTGTTTCCATTTGTCCTCCACACCTTTGTCCTTGTCACTGAATATTTGATGCTCACTACTCAGATACTATGCAATTTGGATCCTGTCACTTCTGCTGAGCAAATATATTTCCCTACCTTTCTTAACATGCCTTGTAAAACATGTAATCTTAGTTGATATCACAGCCTTATGATCACAGATACCCTCCTTTGTCCATGTCTCTTTGTTGCTAGATCTGAAGCATTACGTTTACGAGTTGGTTCTGTAACTATCTGCTCGAAGTAATTTTCCGACAATACATCAGGAGATAGAAAACTGGTGTTCTACGGGTCGGAGCGTGGAATGTCAGATCCCTTAATCGGGCAGGTAGGTTAGAAAATTTAAAAAGGGAAATGGATAGGTTAAAGTTAGATATAGTGGGAATTAGTGAAGTTCGGTGGCAGGAGGAACAAGACTTTTGGTCAGGTGAATACAGGGTTATAAATACAAAATAAAATAGGGGTAATGCAGGAGTAGGTTTAATAATGAATAAAAAAATAGGAGCGCGGGTAAGCTACTACAAACAGCATAGTGAACGCATTATTGTGGCCAAGATTGATACAAAGCCCACGACTACTACAGTAGTACAAGTTTATATGCCAACTAGCTTTGCAGATGATGAAGAAATTGATGACATGTATGATGAGATAAACGAAATTATTCAGGTAGTGAAGGGAGACGAAAATTTAATAGTCATGGGTGACTGGAATTCGACAGTAGGAAAAGGAAGAGAAGGAAACGTAGTAGGTGAATATGGATTGGGGCTAAGAAATGCAAGAGGAAGCCGCCTGGTAGAATTTTGCACACAGCATAACTTAATCATAGCTAACACTTCGTTCAAGAATCATGAAAGAAGGCTGTATACATGGAAGAACCCTGGAGATACTAGAAGGTTTCAGATAGATTATATAATGGTAAGACAGAGATTTAGGAACCAGAGTTTAAACTGTAGGACATTTCCAGGGGCAGATGTGGACACTGACCACAATCTATTAGTTATGAACTGTAGATTAAAACTGAAGAAACTGCAAAGAGGTGGGAATTTAAGGCGATGGGACCTGGATAAACTGAAAGAACCAGAGGTTGAACAGAGTTTCAGGGAGCGCATAAAGGAACGATTGACAGGAATGGGGGAAAGAAATACAGTAGAAGAAGAATGGGTAGCTTTGAGGAATGAAATAGTGAAGGCAGCTGAGGATCAAGTTGGTAAAAAGATGAGGGCTAGTAGAAATCCTTGGGTAACAGAAGAGATACTGAATTTTATTGGTGAAAGGAGAAAATACAAAAATGCAGTAAGTGAAGCAGGCAAAAAAGGAATACAAACGTCTCAAAAATGAGATCGACAGGAAGCGCAAAATGGCTAAGCAGGGATGGCTAGAGGACAAATGTACAGATGTAGAGGCTTATTTCACGAGGGGTAAGATAGATACTGCCTACAGGAAAATTAAAGAGACCTTTGGAGAAAAGAGAACCACTTGCATGAGTATCAAGAGCTCAGATGGAAACCCAGTTCTAAGCAAAGAAGGCAAAGGAGAAAGGTGGAAGGAGTATATAGAGGGTCTATACAAGGGCGATGTTCTTGAGGACAATATTATGGAAATGGAAGAGGAGGTAGATGAAGATGAAATGGGAGATACGATACTACGTGAAGAGTTTTACAGAGCAATGAAAGACCTAAGTCGAAACAAGGCCCTGGGAGTAGACAACATTCCATTAGAACTACTGACAGCCCTGGGAGAGCCAGTGCTGACAAAACTCTACCATCTGGTGAGCAAGGTGTATGAGACAGGCGAAATTCCTTCAGAATTCAAGAAGAATATAATAATTCCAACCCAAAGAAAGTAGGTGTCGACAGATGTGAAAATTACCGAACTATCAGTTTAATAAGCCACGGCTGCAAAATACTAACACGAATTCTTTACAGACAAATGGTAAAACTGGTAGAAGCCGACCTCGGGGAAGATTAGCTTAGATTCCGCAGAAATGTTGGACCACGTGAGACAATACTGACCCTACGGCTTATCTTAGAAGCTAGATTAAGAAAAGGCAAACCTACGTTTCTAGCATTTGTAGACTTGGAGAGAAAGCTTTTGACAATGTTGACTGGAATACTCTCTTTCAAATTCTGAAGGTGGCAGGGGTCAAATACGGGGAGCGGCAGGCTATTTACAATTTGTACAGAAACCAGATGGCAGTTATAAGAGTCGAGGGACATGAAAGGGAAGCAGTGGTTGGGAAGGGAGTGAGACAAGGTTGTAGCCTCTCCCCGATGTTATTCAATCTGTGTATTGAGCAAGCAGTAAAGGAAACAAAAGAAAAGTTCGGAGTAGGTATTAAAATCCGTGGAGAAAAAATAAAAACTTTGGGGTTCGCCGATGACATTGTAATTCTGTCAGAAACAGCAAAGGACTTGGAAGAGCAGTTGAACGGAATGGACAGTGTCTTGAAAGGAGGGTATAAGATGAACATCACAAAAGCAAAACAACGATAATGGAATGTAGTCGAATTAAGTCGGGTGATGCTGAGGGAATTAGAGTAGAAAATGAGACACTTAAAGTTGTGAAGGAGTTTTGCTATTTGAGGAGCAAAATAACTGATGATGGTCGAAGTAGAGAGGATATAAAATGTAGACTGGCAATGGCAAGGAAAGCGTTTCTGAAGAAGAGAAATTTGTTAACATCGAGTATTAATTTAAGTTTCAGGAAGTCGTTTCTGAAAGTATTTGTATAGAGTGTAGCCATGTATGGAAGTGAAACATGGACGATAAATAGTTTAGACAAGAAGAGAATAGAAACTTTCGAAATGTGCTACAGAAGAATGATGGAGATTAGATGGGTAGATCACATAACTAACGAGGAGGTATTGAATAGAATTGGGGAGAAGAGGAGTTTGTGGCACAATTTGACTACAAGAAGGGATTGGTTGGTAGGACATATTCTGAGGCATCAAGGGATCACCAATTTAGTATTGGAGGGCAGCGTGGAGGGTAAAAATCGTAGAGGGATACCAAGAGATGAATACTCTAAGCAGATTCAGAAGAATGTAGGCTGCAGTACATACTGGGTGATGAAGCAGCTTGCACAGGATAGAGTAGCATGGAGAGCTGCATCAAACCAGTCTCAGGACTGAAGACCACAACAACAACAACATTCAGAATAACGTCACACGAATCACAGTCTCTGGCAGCAGTTTTGATAGCATGACTCTGAAGTCACCCCCATTATAACAGCTTGATCAGAAAAATTACTGACTAAATTCTTCAAGTTCCCTCTGAAGCACTCTACCACTACAGCTTCCGATCCAGGTGGCCTATGAAAGCATCCGATTACCATTTTTGGGAGACCTTTGATGCATAACTTCACCCACATTGATTCACATTCGGAATCTGTAATAACAATCGAGTTCTTTACGGCAATAAATATGCCGCCACCATTGGCGACTGATCTATCCTTTTTATAATTATTTCACCCTGTGCTTGGTATTTCGTTGCTATTCACTTCTGGGTTAAACTAACTTTCTGTTCGTATTGCTATCTCGGCATTATAATCTTCAATAAGCAATACTAAATCTGAGACCTTTCCTTGGATGCTCCTGCAGTTTATTGATATAATATTTACCTGTTTTGTATCCAATCTGCGAGGACGAGAATTCACTGGGAGTTTTGTAGCTGATGTAACTTCGTGCTTTGAGGGCAATTCGTCTGTGATCCCAAGGGAGAGAGGGGTTCCCTAATGTAAAAAACCCCGATGTGCATGCCACACGTTATCCACTCCCTAGTAGTCGCATCCTACGTATAGTGCAGGCCTGACCTCTTAAGGACCACCCTAGCGTTCTGCACTCTATAGCGGAGGTCAAGAAATTCGCACTCATTACCTTCGCATAGTGGTCTGAGCCTCTGGTTTAGAGCTAGCACTCTGCTTCAAACCAGAGGACCGCTATCGACCCTGGGTGTGATGCCACAAATAGTCAACTTAGCCTACAGCTCATGTGTGATGCTAGTTGGCTTCACCAAATCAGCCGTCAGCCGAAAGTAGATCCCAAGCGGCAGACCTCATTCGTGCTGAAATGTGCAACTATTTGCAGCCGGTTTCACCCAGTGCACTCGAAAGCATCCGACAGGGCCTCCTGCACATCACCGACCAGATCCCTTCCCCCCCCCCCCCCTCCTTCCCTCGGCAAATATACCGAATGCACACTTGGATTCTTTCCTTCCGTTTCCTTGAGGGGCTCCATTGCCTGCCTAACATTAGAGTTCCCAATGAGCAGCATACCTGCCCTCTAAACTTCTTCAGATTGGGCAGGAAAATTGGCCACTGACTCAGCGGGAGAGGCATCCTGTGCTGGTTCAGAAGTATCAACACTGGGTAACACTTCATACCTGTTGCTAGGCGTAAGGAGCCAGCTATGTAGCCTGTTCCCTCTTTTGCCTTCCACCCAATGAAATGCGAACCCATTCAGATGTCATGGTGACCCAGTGTTTGACTGCAGGCATATTCACCATTGAGATTCTGCCCGACCAGATCACCACATCTGACCATCACAAGGAAGGATCGCCATTTTGTGTGCCTAACACTTTGTACACCTTCACATTTTCACCTGCCATATGAGAACGACTACCTGCAATATTCTGTTCATCCTGCACCCCTAGTTGGAGAGTAGCAGCAGTTAGACTTGGAAAATACAGTTCCATGTGTAAGGTGCCATTAAGACTACAATACAAATGGCTGCATTTGGAGTGGCGATGTGATTGAGAAGCACCGAAGCTTCACAGTTTTGCAGCATTCCAAATGTCTATCATTGGAGCAGTGTGGTGACCTGGGGAGAAGTTCTACTCTCTCATTGTTTTTGAGGTGCACTCTTGGTGTCATGATGTGTTGAGCTATTGGGTATGACTTCAGATCATGACTGGTAGTGACTCAGGAAGATCTGCTAGCGTGATGGTATGTCACTGATAGCCTGTGACCTCACGTGTTACCTCCCATGTGACAGTATTGTGGTGCTATTTTTCTGTAGAACAATGCTCTTAACGCATGGCTTGTGCCTCTCAGGATTGTCTGGTGATGTTGAGATCCCTAGATCTGTCGCTAATAAAACGTATGGGACTAGCTCGAATGTCAACACCATCCCATTGCAATTATCCAGGATATCAATGATCAACTACAACAATTGTGGGCCAGGTTCGTTCAAAATGGTTCAAATGGCTCTGAGCACTATGGGACTTAACTTCTAAGGTCATCAGTCCCCTAGAACTTAGAACTACGTAAACCTAACTAACCTAAGGACATCACACACATCCATGCCCGAGGCAGGATTCGAACCTGCGACCGCAGCGCGGGCCAGGTTGCCTGAGGACTGGACACAATGGCTTTATGATACTCTTCCCAACCGAATCAGTGCACGCATCCAGACCGGAGGGATTGCAGCGTCATACAGATAAGTGGGTTCATACTGCCAAGTTCCTTGTAAATTTGACTCAATTTTTTGATTGCAACCTCTTAAGTCCGATTTCGTTTCCTACTCCCCTTGTGGTAATTTCTCTTTTATGTTAAGCAGTGAATTCATCTATGGAGAAAATATTTTATGGAACCCAAATAAAATGTAGTTACTAGACTTCTCACAAAAGAAATGGTGTATTATATTACAGGATATCTTCCCTACCAGCCTTAAAACAATGGAAATAGTGATTAAGTTTTTATTCAGAGACTGATCTCTAATTTTGAACATTATTTTTGACTACTACATATTTACCAACAGTAAAAAGAAAAGTTTGGAGATTAGAAGAATGGAACGTTGTCTGATGTTTCACTGCTCAGGAATGTGAGGATTGAACACAGGATGGGCAAGACACAAAATTGACTGTGGCCAGTCTGTGACTGCCTGATATATTTGGATACTACATCTCTGATATCATGCAAGCTCTGAGTTTTTCGAATGCCACCATATCTAGGGTGCTCCAGGAGTATCTTGATTTGGAGAAAACTACCTCCAGCAGAATCAGCTGCTGTGGACAACAATACACAATCTGATCAAAAGTACCTGGGCACGACTATGTAGTTAGGAATTGACCACTAGGTGTCCCAAGAGGTAGATCCAGCATCGTAAAAGGAAAAAGGGAGTACTGTGTTGTCAGTAGGGAACAAAAGAATAAGTTGGCCAGGAGAGGTCTGTGGCTTCGAATGTGGCCTACTCACTTGATGTCATCCGAATAACAAATCCATCAGGGACATTTTAACCCTTCTAAATCTGCCCAATTCGACTGTTTGTGATGTGACTGTGAAGTGGTAATGAGAAAAAATAACCACAACTAAACCAAGACCAGGCAGACCTCACGTACTGATGGACATGCGTCGTCGACCATTGTGGAGAGAGGTAGTAAAAAAGAACATGAAATTATTGGATAGAATCACTTGAGAGTTCCAAAGTGCTACCAAAAGTCCAGCTAGCGCAAAGGCTGTACGCAGGGAGTTAAAAAGAGCGGGGTACAATGGTCGGCCTTCTCCTCATTGCGACTGTACCTAATGGTTACTGCTCAGTAGTTGTTCTTCTAAACAGCGGTCTGTACCAGCAGATCAGTTTTACTTTGCCTGACATTGCTCGTGTCTTAGGCACTTGGGCTATGCACTACTTTGTTTAAAAAGAATAGCTCGATGTAGTCACAGGGTCGAGCCGCGCACATCTGCTTTCTTGCCACGCAACTAACCCGCTGCTAATAACAACATGTAGCTGTGACACTGCAGCCAAACAATCTGTGCACCGGCTAGAATTTCGAGTTAATGAAAAACGCAGAAATACATGATAAAAGTTAAACGAATAATTTAATGACAAGGGTTCTATTCTAACGTCTGTAATTGATACAGACGTCAGGGATAATGTGGAATAATGTTTATTCAAGAAAGGACATCTTAAATAAACGGGAAGTGGTCCTACGGTACTCAGAGTAGAGATAAAAATAAGCTTCTCAAATGCAGCAAAGTTACATTGAGAGCGTTACGAGCAGGGCAGCAAAATCCCAAAACCAACTTGTTGTCAAAGATACGCGAGAACTAAGCCCATTTCATGATCACAATACACGAAATATTCATCAGCTCGAAACAGTTCAGAGTTCAACATGACGATTCGCAAATTGACACACGCGATAGAAAGAATAGTAACTCATGCTCTGTCTTTCCTCAGTTAGAGTTAGAGTCCTACTATGGAGCACATTCAGTCCAGAATCAAGCACCTTCACAAACGAATACTCCTCGTTACCACAGGCGGGGCAGCCTTCTTCCAGAACTCGCGTTAAAGTGTCCCGAATCGCCCCCTCGAAAAGTTCCGGTCTCCGCTTGATTCCACCACTGTTCCGCCACTGTTCACCTCTCATTGCCTGAAGCCCATCCCCACCGAAGATGCATCGTTCTCTTGCTCTAAAGACATGATTTGACTCACTTCACTACATTCCCGCACTAAACTAATATATTTTAACAATATTTAAATAAAAGAAACTTTATAAACATTCGGTTACACTCCATTCACAATAACTATAAACAATAGTTGGTTCATAAGAAAATAAGCCAGCATTCTTGTGCAAGTGCGCTCTCGTTAAATGACAACGAATTGTCGTTAAATATAGTTTAAACAATTAGTTAGGCCTGATTGTCAGAAGTGCCTTTTAGCATTCTTTTACAAAGCTGCTAATACATGTGACTGACCACTATTAAATGAGCACAATTTTAATAACACTTGCAATCGACGTTTGAATCAAGTTACTGGCACTGTGGTAAACTATTCATTCAATAAAAATACAGGTATGACAAAATATGAGGTATTCATGCAGCATTCATCTGCTGCATAAATGTGAAGGACTCTATGTTCTGGAAAACATTTGCATCATGAAAAAGATATAAACAACGTCGTCAATCAGTAAATAAAATAGATACAGATTCGTAGCTTTCAGCGAAGATAGCTATAGTGCAATTCTGTCATCTGAGATAGAGTAAGTTGAAATCGCGTAAGGGGATTAAAAGTTGTTAATTCAGGGTTTACTTTGTAAATGTTTATTCATTGTGAAATATTACATTTTTTTAAAAAGATACTGAAATATTGTCATGTCACTGGACACCCCTCATTTTTCGGAGATCGCAAATGTATTCAGATTTGCATTAATATTTGATGTGGGTTATTGTCGAATCTCAAAGAGCTTTTACTTGCCCATCTTTGATAGTGTCTAACACTCCGTCTTTTCTGGATCATATTCTGCACAACATCAATGTGAGCATCAGCCGTTCAGATTCCCAGCTCTGGGATTTACTCGCTTCAGACGAAGTGCTCATTGTCTCTCCATCTGGCTTACCCCGCGCTCCCTGAGACCTGGGCCCGCTAGTGTTCTGCAGTGCATCAAATTCACCTTACCTCGCAGCACATCTAGGCGACCGATTAGCTCGTCTAAATACGCGTAGCGCTGCATCATCGGCCACACGTATTGTAGCCAGTCCTAAGCGACACTTGAGATGGTGTAAAGAGTGATGCCAGTGGACAGTGGATGACAGGAAATGAGTGATACGGATTGCTGAACCATGTCATACAATGTAGCAATCCAGTGGAAGGGTCTGACTTTCTCGAATTGCTGCAGAATGATATCTGCCATCATGTTTAGTGGCAACAGTGAATGACAGAAGAGGCATTATTAAAGTATGGTGGTGTTTTTCGAAGGTCGAGTGTGGTGCCCTTATTACACTTAAGAAAACACTAAATGTGAGTGGAGTCCCAGAGAAAAACGAAGACCACCAGGGAGACCACCTGATCGCCGGGATAAGGAACTCAGGAAGGTTGAGGGCTTCATTTGGCAGAAGACAGCAGAGATGCATGGAAACGCCTCTTAAAAATGTATTTAATAACTTAAAGAGGCTACATCTTGTATAGACTGAATTGGCTGAACAATAAATACACATTTTACAGCACTAAGTAGTGCATACAGTGGAGGAACAGTTTGAAGCTGATGATTGTGTCAGCATGAGAATGCACCCTTTCGTAAAGCTGCTTTTGTGAACCAGCGGTTTGTGGGCAATAAAATTTGTGAAATGGACAAGTCTGCCCAGAGTCATGACCTGAACCTAATGGGACACTTCTGGGATGGATTAGCAAGTCAGCTTTGCTACAGACCCAAATGTGCAGCATCACTACCTACTCTTGTTTCAGCTTTTGAGGAAGAATGGGCTGCCATTCCTCCTGAGACATTCAGACACTTCATTAAAAGAGTCGCCAGAGAAGTTCAGATAATCATAAAGACGAAAGGTGGACACACTCCACTGATACGTACGTATCGATTTATGCCCCGAGTCGGCTTCACTGGCGCGAGGAGTTACACTTCCTGCTCGTAGTGAGAAGGCGCGCGCTGCTGTCTGGAACAGTTTTAAGTGGCGCTGAAGAGCGGAATGGTCTTCTTTTGTCTTTTCAGAAGAGAGCAGAGCGTACGCTGGTCAGTGATTTAAGCCTGCACTTGTCGGGGTCATGTACTATTTTAAGCACCTGAGATGGACAGGCATTAAGGCAGTCTTGTAACCACCACTTACCAGAATATACACATGAGATTGCAGCATGCTGTTGCTGGCCCACTGGGTCAGGGTGTGGGACGTGTAAGCCATGCCGTGCTGAAGGCTCTGGTCTTGCTCTAGTCTCTGCCGTCTAATTAACGGTAAGAACTTGTCGGATACTTCATTTCGAGTAGAGTTTCTTCGGGTTACTGGACACTTAAATTCACTTGGCGCTTAGGGTGTCAATTGTCGGTGATGGACTATAGGCCGTTATTTCGAGTTTTTGGGTAAAAGCATGGAATTGCAAGTGGGGCTTGTCGAATGCATAGATACTAGCGTGTGCTCTGTGTGCAGGTCTGGAACATATGTCTAGAGTTCTTTCATAAAAACAAATGTTTAGTGACTGTTTCAATTCTTAACTGTTTTAAGGGACAAAGCCCATTGTTCCTTCATAAGATTCGTTTCAGAATTTTTGTAACTATTTACATTATTAAATATTTGAGAGCCAAAGCCCATGCACAGAAATAGGATTGGTTTGAAAATATTAACGATCCAATGGTATTCTTTGTTCAAGTACCAATGTATGCAAAATTTTAACCTTACTAGTTTGGCAAAATAAAATGTTAAATAAAAGGCTCAGTGGCTTACTGCTCAAGGATCTGTGCAAACCTACATCCAAGCTAACCTGGTCCATGGTTAAGTTCCACAATACCAACCTCAATAATATCCCGTAATAAGTGTCCAGAGACTTTTCGTCAGATGGTGTATACTGCTGACAAAGTACCAACCACCCCCACAGATGGTAACAGAGGAGAGACTGTATCATAAATTACTCATACGCTTAATTCTGAACAACAATGGGAGTGCAGATATAGACTCCTAGATCCTTCATTATGAGGTACAAAAATCACCTACACACGACTGAGAGATTAGAACTGGCGCAGGAACCTTACTGGTAGACGTTCAGATAATGAAAGCAGGTCACCTGCACTGATGAATCACAATACACAGGCGGGATGTAAGTACACTGAAAGCTAAATGAGGTAATAAATGCTTCTTCCAACAGAACAGGGGATGTATTCATTGAATGAAATGTGGTTGTGACTTATTTTTCAGCACTCACTATTGGACACCAGAGAAATCGTGGACAGCTGTTGGTTCTATGGCATCTCACAAGTGATCTCCATGTTTAGCAGGATGCTGCACCCACTCATCACTTCCATATTTTGTTAGAATGATTTGAGGACCACTCCATGAACCGAACCTCTGTTTAATGAGCACATCGGAGATGACATCAAGCAATTTTTGTGGTGGATTTTGATCCATTTTCAACAAGTTTACTAGATTTTTGAGAGGTTGAGTGATGATGACTCTTCAACACATTATTTCTCTCAACGGTCTATGTCCCAGGAGTTACCATCAGCATCAGGATGATAGGCCTTGCAACACAACTAGATGCCTCTAAGTCTGTCACCCATTGGCTCTGTGAATCATAAATCTATAAGTAAATGTGACAATTAAACCTTGCAGCTTTAATAATTTACAAATGGAAATAAATATTGATCATTTTTTGCAAATAGCCAATATTTCTGTATTTTCACAAATCAAATCTGCGACAGGGTAAGAGTGTGAGGTAGATGTAGGTAATAGCAGATTCTTATCTTTCTCAGACATTCCTTTTCCAAGTGAATCATTTGATTGTACCTAGTAGGTCAGTTCAGAGCTATGACATGCCACTACCTCTTGACTTATGTTGTGGTCTGTACAGGAGCAAATATATTTGCTCAGACACAACTGTAATAGACAATGCTCTGTGTTTCAAATACGAAATCTGCTTTTGTTGTACTCTGTCAGTTTAACAGCAGATTAAAAGTATATGTACCACATATTTGTACATTGAGAGTGTTCCCAATAACTTGTTTCGAGAACTCTAAATTTTCTTAACTTCTTGTAGTGATGTCATTGGGTGAACTTTAAAGCTTTCTTTATAATAGTATAAAAAGTTCTTGATTGCAGCTCTGTATTCTTACACTGTAGCGGACTACTTCACATGAATTTATTAATGAAAAAATCCTATTTATTTGTTCAAATATCGCAAAAAATGGTTCAAATGGCTCTGAGCACTATGGGACTTAACATCTGAGGTCATCAGTCCCCTAGAACTTAGAACTACTAAAACCTAACTAACCTAAGGACACATACGCATCCATACCCGAGGCAGGATTCGAACCTGCGACCGTAGCGGTCGCGCGGTTCCGGACTGAAGCGCGTAGAACCGCTTGGCTACTCCGGCCGGCCAAATATCGCAAATCAGTCTTTTCTAGCTGAAAGAAATAGTGATCTCAGACATTGGTGAACTGTGATCTTCTTGATGTAGACACATTAACATGCATTACCATATTCCTGACCAGTGACTCATTTCTGCTACCAACTACTTTCTCAAAAGAGGCTGCTCATGCTGAGATTAATCACAAACATTTTGTTTTTGTTTGCTGCAGACACTATCAACAGAGATCCTCATACTACAATTTATAAGTTGATATGTGTAAGAACAAACAACTAATAAACTTTCATATAAGTATGTACACAAATTACATTACACCACATATGATTACTTATTCATTTGAAGTACATTGTTGTGTTCTGTTTTTATAGTTGTCCAAGCAACATATTGAAGTATTTATTCCTCATCATCAGGTCCTACAAATCATTCAGTGACATTGATCATGCAGCAAGGAATTAATAAAGAATATTAGCTGCCATGAACCAATTCTGTATGTATTTAGTGATTACTGAACTAGTATATCCCACTTGTGACTACACTGGTTAAAACAAAAATAGTAAAGACACTATTTTGAAACAAAAAAAGGCTGCTGACTCCTCAGATATACACATATGTCAAAACTTGTTTTATATAGGTAATTCTGGATTGTTGTGTATAAAGATAAACAGTTCATAACGGTAAATACGTGAAATAGTTACTATTTTAGATCCATTAACAAAAGCTGGTATGAATCTGTGGGATTAATATGACATACGCTCCTGGAAATTGAAATAAGAACACCGTGAATTCATTGTCCCAGGAAGGGGAAACTTTATTGACACATTCCTGGGGTCAGATACATCACATGATCACACTGACAGAACCACAGGCACATAGACACAGGCAACAGAGCATGCACAATGTCGGCACTAGTACAGTGTATATCCACCTTTCGCAGCAATGCAGGCTGCTATTCTTCCATGGAGACGATCGTAGAGATGCTGGATGTAGTCCTGTGGAACGGCTTGCCATGCCATTTCCACCTGGCGCCTCAGTTGGACCAGCGTTCGTGCTGGACGTGCAGACCGCGTGAGACGACGTTTCATCCAGTCCCAAACATGCTCAATGGGGGACAGATCCGGAGATCTTGCTGGCCAGGGTAGTTGACTTACACCTTCTAGAGCACGTTGGGTGGCACGGGATACATGCGGACGTGCATTGTCCTGTTGGAACAGCAAGTTCCCTTGCCGGTCTAGGAATGGTAGAACGATGGGTTCGATGACGGTTTGGATGTACCGTGCACTATTCAGTGTCCCCTCGACGATCACCAGTGGTGTACGGCCAGTGTAGGAGATCGCTCCCCACACCATGATGCCGGGTGTTGGCCGTGTGTGCCTCGGTCGTATGCAGTCCTGATTGTGGCGCTCACCTGCACGGCGCCAAACACGCATACGACCATCATTGGCACCAAGGCAGAAGCGACTCTCATCGCTGAAGACGACACGTCTCCATTCGTCCCTCCATTCACGCCTGTCGCGACACCACTGGAGGCGGGCTGCACGATGTTGGGGCGTGAGCGGAAGACGGCCTAACGGTGTGCGGGACCGTAGCCCAGCTTCATGGAGACGGTTGCGAATGGTCCTCGCCGATACCCCAGGAGCAACAGTGTCCCTAATTTGCTGGGAAGTGGCGGTGCGGTCCCCTGCGGCACTGCATAGGATCCTACGATCTTGGCGTGCATCCGTGCGTCGCTGCGGTCCGGTCCCAGGTCGACGGGCACGTGCACCTTCCGCCGACCACTGGCGACAACATCGATGTACTGTGGAGACCTCACGCCCCACGTGTTGAGCAATTCGGCGGTACGTCCACCCGGCCTCCCGCATGCCCACTATACGCCCTCGCTCAAAGTCCGTCAACTGCACATACGGTTCACGTCCACGCTGTCGCGGCATGCTACCAGTGTTAAAGACTGCGATGGAGCTCCGTATGCCACGGCAAACTGGCTGACACTGACGGCGGCGGTGCACAAATGCTGCGCAGCTAGCGCCATTCGACGGCCAACACCGCGGTTCCTGGTGTGTCCGCTGTGCCGTGCGTGTGATCATTGCTTGTACAGCCCTCTCGCAGTGTCCGGAGCAAGTATGGTGGGTCTGACACACCGGTGTCAATGTGTTCTTTTTTCCATTTCCAGGAGTGTATATTTCTAATACCAGTTTTTGAAGTAATAATATCCTATTTACAGTACTTATATTCCCCTAAAAGATTAATCCATATCCTACAATAGATTGAAAATAGCTGTAGTAAACAACTTTCCTAGTGCTCATACCATATGCATAGGAAAATACTGTCACTGTGAATGCGACACTGTTTAGCTAGTTTGCAGAGTATATTATATGAAATTAACAGGGCTTTTTTTTTGTAGAAACATCCCCAGGGATTTCACGGAATCTGTTTTCCTAAGTTCCTGTTTTTCGTGCGATATTTTGCAAGCTATGTAATTTTGATTGATCCATTTTAAACTGTTTTGTTAGTTGGGGTTTTTATGTTCAGTTTTGATCCATTTACCTCAAACCAAATTTCTAGGCTATTTAGAGTGTCAGTAATGCTCTGGACAATCTCTTCTGTTGTCAAACTTATAATGCTACCGACTACTACTATATTACCAGCACATTGATAACGTTACTCCGATGTAAGGATACATATTTGACCGTTATTGTGCATAACAGAATGGTATGAGAATAATTTTGTTTCTATAAAGAGTCCTATCGAAGGGAAGCAGTAGCAGAACAAATGTGAATCGAACAAAGGGTTTATTAGTAAATAAGTAAACTGCAGTTAGACAAAAGGAAATGGTCGCCAGTCTAATTGGGCAGAGTTGTGCTAAATACTAGTATGGCTCATAAAGGAAGCTGACTATTGTGATTCCCTTTACTTGATACTTAAATTAATAAATAAACACTATGAAATTATGTAATTTATCAAGCAATGTAACTGTAATTTGGCATGAACAACATAGAAGCAATATTAACCATTACTGCAACAACTGGCTCTCAGTAACACTTACTATCGGTATACTGATGTAGAAAAGCTAATGATTTCCCTGGGCAAATAATTACTGATGGTGAAGCAATATTAACTTGGACAAGATCTTCTTTTATCAGCTTAATTACTGTAAGATACTGTCCTTATAATGGTTGTCAGGTAATTACATTCTCCATTCCTATTATTATTTGTATTCTTGAGGAGCATTATTTCCTTACACTAGTTAGCTCCAATGGAACATTTGATACCTTGATCTATGTATTATAGTTTCAATAGATGTAGCCAGCTGCTTATTATATCATACAGATGTAAGAGGGCTGGCAAGTGCACTGCATTAACGCTGTAGTTGTCTATCAGTAGAAGATATCAAGATGTAATGTTTTAGTTACAATGCAATGTGAGAAACGCTATTAATTACATACACATGAAATCATAAACACTGTTACTTTCGCACCTGCACAATAATTAATTGTTATACTGACCCTACACTATTTACTAGCCAGTAACTATTATAAATCATTACAGTCTTTTTGGTAACTGTAATCCTGTACTGAGATTTCAATGAAAACGATCTTTAAGCTGAGTTCTTTAAATATTTTCTTGATAACTGTACTTTGGTTAAAGTTAATCTATCCTTTAAAGAAACATACATGGGGTATTTCGAAACTTTGGCCCACAGAATAATTATGAAATTTACTACTACACAAAGTTTATTAACTTTAGTGAAAGTATACTAAAATGACTTTTCAGCTCAATATAATAGAGTACTCGGAAATATCATAGCAGTTGGGATAGGAGTCTGTCTAGGTAAATGACTAAAGATAAAATACGGGAGCACAACACAAAGTTTACAGAACACGAAGTTATTATTGAAAAAGAAACCACATAACTGGTCCATGCAGTTATATGGTACTCAGCTCATAATTTGACATGAATGTAGTGTCAGTACCGCACTCCTGTTCTATTTAAAAAGAATGGCAAAAGCATCCATGGCTCTTCCTATGTTACAAGTTCTGAACATTCCCTTCTTAGCTTCGAATTTTTGTAGTACAGAGAAAACCAAAGTATGTCATAAATAATAAACCAAATTACATCCACATCCAATGTTATGTTACATAAACTTGCAGTTTTTCTTGCATCGTTCACTTCACAAGATGTGAATACTTTTGCTGCTAGCTTTGCATGAAGTCATTCCACAGAGGAGTTTTGCAGTTCGACCATCAGATCAATCTTATCGATTCCCGCCAAGCCAGTTTCGTCAGAGATGGGCTTTCGTCCATGTATTACATGATTAAAAACCTACATATGCTACGCATGAACCAGGATTATTAGTAAAGTTTTAACGTTTCCATTCTTTCACAGTATGTTACATTTGAAATTACATCCATTGATTAATTACACTTACATAAATGAATAAAACATGTATATGGATGTATCATCAAAGAGCATTGTTCCACAGAAATCACAATAAGTAAAAACAGACAAAGAACTTAGATAAGACAATTATTGGTAATAATGATAATAGTACTACACACTTTCAATGAATACAGATGTACTGTCTGCAAATAAAACTGAGTGGGATGATATATTTAGAGGTAAATCATTTACATGAAACAAAATATAGGACCTAGCCTAAATGGAACCCTGTCGGACTTTCAGTGAAATAATTTTCCAGTATGAGAAACAACTTACTGTACCTGACGTTACAACTATCCTTCGCTTTCTGTATGGTAAACATGATTTGAACCATTTAAAATGCTGCTGTTTAATCTCTATCTTTCTAAATTATTTTCCATTAGAGAGTGGTTTACACAGTCAAAAGCTTTTATAGGGTCACAGAAAGTTGCTGTGACTTTATGGGATTTATCCAGAGATAACCAAATTTTCTCAACAAATTTTATTGTTGGCACATTGTAGCCTTCCCTATATGGAAGTCAAACTGAGTTAATGTGGTGATATTAGATCCTGCCATGAAATTTTGGATCTGGATTGCAGCAACTTTTTCGAATACTTTTGAGAATATTGGGAGAAGACTTACTGGGCAGTAGTTTCCTAAATCTTCCTTTGAGCCGTTTTTGAATAATGTCTTTACTACTTCATCCTTTAGATAATCTGGGAAGCATCCTTCTTCAAATGATTAGTTTATTATTTCATACATTGGTCCTGACATAATACTATAAGTTGTCTATATTGCTCTAGTGGCTATTTCATTCTATCCACTTGCGTTTTTATTTTCAAGTAATAACGGTACTTTATCTACCTCTTTACCAGTAACAAGTTCAAATTTGTGTGCATTCCGTGTTGTCTGAACTCTTCGACGTATGGCAGAAAAATTAGATTTCTTTAATATGTGTTGTTGTTGTTGTGGTCTTCAGTCCTGAGACTAGTTTGATGCAGCTCTCCATGCTACTCTATCCTGTGCAAGCTGCTTCATCTCCCAGTACGTGCTGCAGCCTACATCTTTCTGAATCTGCTTAGTGTATTCATCTACTGGTCCCCCTCTACGATTTTTACTCTCCACGCTGCCCTCCAATACTAAATTCGTGATCCCTTGATGCCTCAGAACATGTCCTACCAACCAATCCCTTCTTCTAGTCAGGTTGTGCCACAAACTCCTCTTCATCCTAATTCTATTGAATACCTCCTCATTAGTTATGTGATCTACCTATCTAATCTTCAGCATTATTCTGTAGCACCACATTTCAAAAGCTTCTCTTCTTTTCCAAACTATTTATCGTCCATGTTTCACTTCCATAGATGGCTACACTCCATACAAATACTTTCAGAAACGACTTCCTGACACTTAAATCTATACTCGATGTTAACAAATTGATCTTCTTCAGAAACGCTTTCCTTGCCGTTGCCAGTCCACATTTTATATCCTCTCTACTTCGACCATCATCAGTTATTTTGTTCCCCAAATAGCAAAAATCCTTTATTACTTTAAGTGTCTCATTTCCTAATCTAATTCCCTCAGCATCACCCGACTTAATTCGACTACATTCCATCATCCTCGTTTTTCTTTTGTTGATGTTCATCTTATATCCTCCTTTCAAGACACCGTCCCTTCCGTTTAACTGCTCTTCCAAGTCCTTTGCTGTCTCTGACAGAATTTCGATGTCATCGGCGAACCTTAAAGTTTTTATTTCTTCTCCACGGATTTTAATACCTACTCCGAATTTTTCTTTTATTTCCTTTACTGCTTGCTCAATATACAGATTGAATAACATCGGGGAGCGGCTACACCCCTGCCTCACTCCCTTCCCAACCACTGCTTCTCTTTCATGTTCCTCGACTCTTATAACTGACATCTGGTTTCTGTACAAATTGTAAATAGCCTTTCGCTCCCTGTATTTGACCCCTGCCACCTTCAGAATTTGAAAGAGAGTATTCCAGTCAACATTGTCAAAAGCTTTCTCTCCAAGTCTACAAATGCTAGAAACGTAGGTTTGCCTTTTCTTAATCTAGCTTATAAGATAAGCCGTAGGGTCAGAATTGCCTCACGTGTTCCAACATTTCTACGGAATCTAAGCTAATCTTCCCCGAGGTCGGCTTCTACCAGTTTTACCATTTGTCTGTTAAGAATTCGTGTTAGTATTTTGCAGCCGTGGCTTATTAAACTGATAGTTCGGTAATTTTCACATCTGTCGACACCTACTTTCTTTGGGTTGGAATTATTATTTTCTTCTTGAATTCTGAAGGTATTTCGCCTGTCGCATACATTTTGCTCACCAGATGGTAGAGATTTGTCAGGACTGCCTCTCCCAAGGCTGTCAGTAGTTCTAATGGAATGTTGTCTACTCCCAGGGCCTTGTTTCGACTTTTGTCTTTCAGTGCTCTGTCAAACTCTTCACGCAGTATCATATCTCCCATTTCATCTTCATCTACATCCTCTTCCATTTCCATAATATTGCCCTCAAGAACATCGCCCTTGTATAGACCCTCTATATACTCCTTCCACATTTCTACTTTCCCTTCTTTGCTTAGAACTGAGTTTCCATCAGAGCTCTTGATATTCGTACAAGTGGTTCACTTTTCTCCAAAGGTATCTTTTTCGTGTAGGCAGTATCTATCTTACCCCTAGTGAGATAAGCCTCTACATCATTACATTTGTCCTCTAGCCATCCCTGTTTAGCCATTTTGCAATTCCTGTCGATCTCATTTTTGAGACGTTTGTATTCCTTTTTGCCTGTTTCATTTACTGCATTTTTATATTTTCTCCTTTCACCAATTAAATTCAATATTTCTTTTGTTACCCAAGGATTTCTACTAGCCCTCGTCTTTTCACCTACTTGATCCTCGGCTTCCTTCACTACTTCATTCCTCAAAGCTACCCATTCTTCTTCTACTGTATTTCTTTCCCTCATTCTTGTCAATTGTTGCCTTATGCTCTGTAATATATATATATATGAAAAAGCAAAAGAATATGTTGAAATTTTGAATTATTATAATATGAATGTGTTTATGAAAGAAGTATGTTTGTTAAAAGCTGGTTCATGTTTAGGGCACTTGTATTTGTATCACGTGAACGCTGTAGGGAAGTCTCTCCACAACAAAAGTGGCATGGCGCGATGTAAAAGGTGTGTTTGGCGGTCGAACTGAGATGCTCCTTTGTGTGAACAGCACGCATTGTGTGGCTAGCCTTAGCATGGTACACCTCGACGGTGCTAAGAGAGGTAGTTAGAAGCCCGCATTAGAAGGGATTTGCCTCGGATATGGATCTGGCTATTATTTGATATTCACGGAATAGTAGAATGACTCTAATATGTTGAAAATCAGACGCCAAGAAGAGGTTTTATAGAGCATTCGCACAACAAGAGCCGTGAGTACAGTTAGCTGCCATTTCGCCTGCCACTAATCTTCGCCACTGCTTCGCAGACTTCATTCAGTGACGTAAGGTATATTGGCATGGACCAATTAATTTTTGCGTAGTTTCGATAATAATCACATAAATCCTCAATTCGTGTTCGAAACCATAACTTCAATCATGATCACGAACCTAAGCAGGGTCCTTACCTAAGTGCTACTAAAACCGAGTACCTGATTTAAATGGACAATTCTCGCGTTCGTGTGTTTAAAAGTGATTTTTCGTCTAAAGTAAAAGGAGTAGCAAAAATTAAAGTAAGAGTAAAATTTGGATGCTTTGTTTATGGACTACTCCAAGTGAAATTGTTACGTTAGGAAGTATAAGTACAAAAATTTAAAGATCAATCAATAGGAAAATGAAAACATTAATTATTTAAAAGCTAAAACCATAAAAGTGAAGTTGGATAGGCTTTTGCTAAAGTATCCTAAGTTTATTATAAAATATAGTTTTGTAGAATTACGGTGCAAGATTCTGTATTATTATTGCCAAGAATACCTGCTTCACAGGAGATTAAAGTACAAGTACATATAAATCTTTAATGAAACGATTTGCGTTAGTTCTATTGTAAGTGAAATTATGCACATTTTCAAAGATAGTGTAGTTTTGGCACCCATCATGAGCGGTTCCTTTGTAGTTAATTAAGTCCAGTGTTGCATTTTATTACCTTGCAAAGTAATTTAAGTGAATGATTAGCTTGTAGAGATAGTTTTTACTTTTGCAATAATCAAAGAACCTTGGCTAGTGAAAATATACCAATGTTTGGGCCCCCATCATATTTTCCTATTAAGAAAAAAATGAGCTTTTACTGTTACTAAGGAAAACTGCTAAATGCTGAGGAGTTTAAACAGTGTATTTAAGATGTTACTCGTCTTTATTTGTTTTATGGATGTCAGTCAAAGTAGAAGCCCCTCATGTCCCAAATTAGTTCTGCACTTCATGCAGTGATGTTTCAGTATTTTGATTAAGTAATGCTAATGATTGTGGTCGTCATTAGTATGAGCTCGGTGCAATTTTGCTCCCCATGATTTACTGGTGTGTGTGTTATTGGTAACTGCTGCCGCACACAGTACAGAGTGCACTGTGTCAGTTTCTATACTGTTTGCTATTCAAAGGGAAATCTCGATAACTAGTATCAAATTTTCTCAAATATATATTTCCAAATTAATGTGCCTAATTAGGCTGGCTTTACGCCTCGTCTGGGCCTGTCAACATCGGCATTGGACTATTGATGACAGGAGACACGTTGCCTGGTCAGACGAGTCTCGTTTCAAATTGTATCCAGTGGGTGGACGTGTATGGGTATGGTGACAACCTCATGAATCCTTGGACCCTACATGTCAGCAGGGGACTGTTCAAGCTGGTGGAGGCTGTGTAATGGAAGGGGTGTTAGCAGTGACTGGTACCTCTGATACGCCTTGCTATGACTCTGACAGGCGACAAATACGTAAGCATCCTGTCTGATAACCTGCATCCATTCATGTCAATTTTGTATTCCAGTGGACTTGGGCAATTCCAGCACAACAGTGCGGCACCCCACATGTGCAGAATTGCTACAGAGTAGCTCCAGGAACACCTCCCTTGAGGTAAGCGACTTTGGCAAAGGGTAGATTATTATTAAGCAAAGCCTGTGAACGAGTATCTCGAAAACGGCTACTGTCGTCAGCATCTACGGAAAGAGGTAGATGGACAGTGAAACTACCACTGGGAGCTAAACAGTTGGATGTCCACGACTCTTCACACAAGTTCGGAGGCTTGTCTGCTTTGTAGAGTAGGATAGGTGGTGATCTGTGGCATATCTGCCGAAAGAGCACAGTGCTGATGCACACACAAGTGTTTTGGGGCATTCCGTTCGCCGTACATTGTTGAACATGGAGCTCCGCAGCAGACCACCCCTACGTGTTTATATGTTGACCCAATGACATCGCCAATTACGGTTTCGGTGGGCACGGGACCATCGGGACTCGACCGTCGGTCAATGGAAATGTGCCGGCTCTTCAGGTGAATCATATTATTGCTACACTAGGTCGATGATCGTCTCCACAAACGCCGTCATCAAGGTGAACGGCGGCTCGAAACGTACAACGCGCAACGGACGCAGGCTGGTAGGAGCAGTATTATCGTATGGGAGAAATTTTCCTGTGCTTGCATGGGACCTGTGATAGTAATGGAAGATACGCTGACAGCTGCGAACCACCTGCATCCCTGCTTGATCCCCGACGGCGATATCATCTTTCGGCAGTATAATTGCCCGTGTCTCGGAACCAGAGACGCGCTATAGTGGTTTGAGGGGTATTATAGTGGATTCACGTTGATGTCTCAGCTACGAAATTCGTCTGATGTAAGTCCTGTGGATCCCATCTGGGTCGCTACCAGGCGCCATCACAGAGTACACATATCAGTGGTTCGTTATTTGCGTGAATTATATGGCCTGTGCGTAAACATCTAATGCCATATACCTCCATAAACCTACCGACAAACTGTCGGATAACTGATACGCAGAATCAGTGATGGTTTTAGTTCCAAAGACAGACAAATAAGCTTTTAGACAGGTGGTAATAATGTTTAGGCTCATCTTATCAGTCCACATAATTTCCAACGTTCTTCTGTTGCATCACATCTCAAATTCTTCTATTCTCTTCTGTTCCGGTTTCCCCACAGTCCATGTCTCACTGCCATACAATGCTGTGCTCCAAACGCACATTCTCAGAAATTTCTTCCTGAAATGAAGACCTTTGTTTCATACTAGTAAACTTCTCTTCGTTTTTGCCAGTGATCGTCTGCTTTTTATGTCCTCCTTTCTCCGTCTGTTATAGGTCAGTTTGTTGCCTAGGTAGCAGAATTCCTTAACTTCACCTACTTCGTCATCACCAGTTATGATGCTAAGTTTCTCGCTGTTCTCATTAGTGCTACTTTTCTTTACTTCAGTCTTTCTTCGATTTACTCCCAATCCATAGTCTAGACTGTTCATTCCATTCAACAGATCCTATAATCCCTCTTCACTTTCACTGAGAATATCAATGTCATCAGCTAATCTTGACATTGATATCCTTTCACCCTGAATTTTAATTTCACTCTTGAACTTGCGCACTTCCTTCTTGGTCGTCCACTCTTATTGTTCTGTCTTGGTTCTTGCACATATTGTGCATTACCCATCTTTCCTATGGGTGACCCGTATTTTTCTCAATATATCGAAAATATTGCACCATTTTAAACCGTCGAACGCTTTTTCTAGGTCGACTCGTATGAACGTGTCTTGATTTTTCTTCAGTTTTGCTTCCATTAGCAACTGCAACGTCAGAACCTCTTCTTTGGTGCCTTTACTTTTCCTAAAACCAAACTAAGCGTCATCTTTCCCATACTCCTCTATATTATTCTTATCAGCATCTTGCATGTATGAGCTGTTAAGGTGATTGTGCTATAATTCTCTCACTTGTCGGCTCCTGCAGTCTTGAGAATTGTGTGGATGACGTATTTCCGAAAGTCTGATGGCATATTGCCAATCTCATTCATTCTACAAACCAGCGTGAATAATCGCGTTGTTGCCACTTCCCCGAATGGTTTAAGAAATTCCAATGGAATTTTATCGATCCCCCTGCCTTATTTGATTTTAAGTCTTCCAAACCTTGTCTAAATGCTGATTTAAATACTGAATCCCCTGTCTCTTCCCCATTGACTCTTGTTTCTTTTTCTAACACGTCATCGGATATGTCCTGCCCCTCATAGAGGCCCTCAATGTACTCTTTCCACCTATCCGCTCTCTCCTCTGGATTTAACAGTGGAATTCCTATTGCGCTCTTAATGTTACCGTCATTGCTTTTAATTTCACCGAAGCTTGTTTTGACTTTTCTGTACGCTGAGTCACTTCTTCTGACAATCATTTCTTTTTCGATTTCTTCGCATTGTTCATCTAGCCATTTTGCCTCAGATTCCCTGCACTTCCTGTCTATTTTTTTTTTTTACTGAGTACTTACTACAACATTTCTGTACTTCCTTCTTTCGTCCACCAGCTCAAGTATTTCTTCTGTTACCCATGGTACTTCAAGCGCATCTCTTCGTTACTTAGTATTTCCGTATTCCACCTGCTTGCGGACTGGTTCTTCCTGATTAACCTCTTAAACTTCAGTGTACTCTTCATCATTACCAAATTGCCAAATTGTAAATGTAAATGTCGTGTGACTAGGGCCTCCCGTCGGGTAGACTGTTCGCCGGGTGCAAGTCTTTTGATTTGACGCCACTTCGGCGACTTGCGCGTCGATGGGGATGAAATGATGATTAGGACAACACAACACCCAGTACCTGAGTGGAGAAAATCTCCGACTCAGCCGGGAATCGAACCCGGTCCCTTAGGATTGACATATTGTCGCGCTGACCACTCAGCTACCGAGCGCGGACATTACGAAATTGTAATCAGTCCACATCTGCCCCTGGGCACGCCTTAAAATATAATATCTGATTTCGGAGTCTTTATCTGATTATGACATAATGCAACTAAAATTTTCTTGGACCTCTCTGCCATTTCCAAGTACACCTTTTCCTCTTGTGATTCTTGTGCAGAATATTCGGTATTACCATGTGAAATTTATTGCAGAACTCAGTCTTTTTCCTCTCTCATTCCTTCTACCAAGCCCATATTTTCCCGTAATCATTTATTTTATTCCTTCCCCTACAACTACATTCCAATCCCCCATTGCTATTAGAGTTTCATCTCCCTTTGCGTACTCAATACCCTTTCCATACCCTCATATACTTTCTCTGTCTCTTCGCTTCTTCTTGCAACGTCGGCATGTATACGTGAACTACTGTTACCGGTGCAGGTTTGCTGTCGATTCTGATGAGAACAACACTATCACTGAACTACTCACTTTAACTCAGTCCCTGTCCTACTTTCCTCTTCATAACGAGTCCTACTCCCGTTATTCTATTTTCTGCTGCTGTTTACATTACCCTACACTAGTCTGATCAGAAATCCTTGTCTTCTTTCCATTTCACTTCACTGCCACAGACTATATCCAGGCCGAGCCTTAGCATTTCCATTTTCAGATTTTTTAGCTTGCCTACCACGTTCAAACTTCTGACATTCCACGCTCCGATTCGTACAACGTTTCCTGGCGCCGAGAAATCTAATTGCCTCACTGGGATATTAGCTACAAATCTGTCACAAATATCAGTGGTCTTGTCGACTTAAATCCAAATATAGTGGTCACCAATGGCTGTTTGAACATCAGAAAAAACCTTTTCATACACCTGATTCTAATATATTTTGCGCCATGTCGACTCACCTTGTATATTGCGACCGCCGATAGTCTCAACGAAGCCCTTAAAAAGTAGGGTTCATAACACGTCCCATGGCACCACAGCGAACATTACAGCCTCACGCAAGTCTTAGGTTAAAGCTGTATACTTCACTACTTGTCGTATGGTTAAATATGTTATTTGTTCTTCTTCCCAAAGTAGCCCGTAATTTGAGCTGTGGAATCTTTATACAGAAGGAAATATGACTTATTATCGTGGCTTGCCTAAAATTAAAAAAAATGGTTCAAATGGCTCTGAGCACTATGGGACTCAACTGCTGAGGTCATTAGTCCCTTAGAACTTAGAACTAGTTAAACCTAACTAACCTAAGGACATCACAAACATCCATGCCCGAGGCAGGATTCGAACCTGCGACCGTAGCGGTCTTGCGGTTCCAGACTGCAGCGCCTTTAACCGCACGGCCACTTCGGCCGGCTCCTAAAATTAAAACAAAGAACGCAAGTAAGATGGAAGTAACTATTAAATGAGAACGTGATCACGCAAAATATCATATTCAGTTGAGGCGCATTTGCATGTCAGCAAACCAATTCTGAATTTCGATTTTAAATATTCGAGGTAATAAGGCTAGCAAGACGACTGATAGATAAAATGAATGACAAAAATAACCAGTGTTTATTTATTTGCATTTGACAGGCTTCGGGAAAAATTACTCGACCGACGAATGTGTAGTTGGAGTCTTCCCCAATCCACTGCCGTAAATGACCAGTTTTTTTACGATTCCTGTTTAGACATGAAAAAGTTACACGTAAAACACACTACTCAATGAGGGCCAACACATCATGTCGCTTTACTTCGTAACTACGCTATTAAATAAACTAAAGTGTCACCCGTTTTTTTGTCCGCCCCCGGTAGCTGAGTGGTCAGCACGACAGAATGTCAATCGTCCGGGCTGGGGTTCGATTCCCGGCTGGGTCGAAGATTTTCTGCGCTCAGGGACTGGGTGTTGTCTTGTCCTAATCATCATCATTTCATTCCCATCGACGCGCAAGTCGCCGAAGTGGCGTCAAATCGAAAGACTTGCACCCGGCGAACGGTCTACCGACGGGAGGCCCTAGGCACACGACATTTACATTTATCCTCTTGCTCCTTTAATATACCTCTCTATTGTCGGGCAGCATTTAAGCAAAGGCTGGCTGGGTTTGTCCCAACGCAGCGGTGTGTAGACATATTCTCAAAGCGACAGTACGCTAACAATGCCTCGAACACAGTTTCATTTCAGTGCGGGACACATTTCTTATACCTTCAGGCCCATAAAAATAAGTAGACTCAAGTGCAACCGATGCAGCAGCGCGCTGACACATTACCGAGTTATAAAGACAAGTGACACTGCACCGTACACATTCTTGATTTCACTGCAGTGTATAAGTTTATTTGTTATGTCTTTCCTTAAAATGTGCAATTTCGCGTTATTGATTTTCGTTAGCATTAATTCAGAAAATCCATTTAAGAGCCTTGAGTTTTTCAAAAGTAGTCTTTAACACCTATTTTTACAGTGAAAGTTCTATTTAGGCCCTTGTAGGAATTTTAAGTACGGTTTACCCGCTCTTCGTTCCATATCGATAAAACCTTCAAATGCACGCCCAGTTATGAAACATCCTATCAAGAACCATGTTTCGCCTTTTGAAATATCCGAAGAGAAATCATAAAATGCTGTTACCTTAGTGTAATCATCTCTGTTCGTCTCATTCCGTCTTTCTTTCAGTTACCTTCGGTAACATACTGTAACATTTGTTTCTATGTATGGTCCCAGTTCCCTTACTTAGCAGTGCTGTGTCATGAGAAACTTACTTCCGCCCTAAGTTTTGCACACAAGTGTATATTTAATGTTGACCTTTCAGCGTGTAGGAAGTCCTGGTAATTATTTGCTTCATTCAACCTTAAGTCTCATCAAGTTTTCGTGTGCGGATCTGTGCCTTTCCTTATAACATTTTTCATCCATCTTATTTTTCCTTCTTCTTACAACAAAGTAGAATAACTACACAACCAGCAACATCCAAAACGCTTATTTTTACAGTCCAGACTAAATACTTTTATGTTACCTAGAGAGACCTTCAGTATATCATTTTCAATAATACTGACCGACTAGAGTTCGTTAAAATGCCATCACTATCATTTAGGTCTCCGCTCACAAACTGTTAACATCTCCGAAGCGTCTCTAAAGAGTAGACATTCTCCTAACTCTTTTAGGCAAATGATGAATTTTTATTGAAGTACTCGCTCCGTTTAGGCCTGTACCGAAATCTCTCCACTTGTTTTGTACTCCACTGTTCCAGTTAGTGCTGTAAGATGACATCGCTGCAGTCGAAATATATTTTTGGGCAGAGTTCGGTAGCCTCGTGTGCGGCATCTACTCAATCTGCGAGGCGTTTGAAGGATGACATCAGAACTCAAACTTGTCGAACAACACAAGTGCGAAACAGCTGTAACAACACAGCAGCTGGCTCGTTAGAACCACTCTTTTCTTGCACTTTCCGCCGTGACTAGCAAACCGGTCTGCTGAAGACTGGTGCTCATACTGCCTTTAGTTTCAAAGCTCCGACTTTAGCTTCGGCCCAACTATGGCCTTTGAAAGTTGCTGTTAAGATAAGTTGGAAAGACAGATTGCTCCATTAACACAACTTCCTTTATAATTTAAATTCTAATATAAATGTATTTTTTAGGAAATCTCCGAAATTATTTGTCCAGGGCGTAGGCTTGTACATACGGGAAATAATGCACAGAGCAAAAGAGAGTACAAGATTTTGAAACAGCCCTACGGTGCTATAGAAGAATGTGGAAAATTTAGATGGGTAGGTAGAATAACTAATGAAGACGTACAGAGACAGTTGTGGAGAAAAGAAACTTACAGCACACAATTTGACAGAACACATCTTGATACTTCAAGAAGTCGTTTGTTTGGTAGTTACGGGAAGTGTGTTACTGTGTGTAAGGAGGGGGTTTCCAGTTATAATTATGGAGGAAGACCAAGGCTTCATTACGGTAAGGAGATTCAAATGGATGTATGTCGCAACAGTTGTGCAGAGATGTAGGAGACTACACAGGATACACTAGCGTGTAGGTCTTCATGATGCCAGTTTTCGAAGTGAAGACCACAACTACTATCACCATTTCACCTGAACTGTATTTTGACTCGCTTATAATAAATAAATAGTCCCATACGTGGGAATGAGCGTTGAAGGAGCAGATACAGGAATCCAGAACCGCCGTTCGTGGAGGCGGTTTGCCATTGCCTTCGTCCGATGTGTTATCAAGAGCCAAATGTATATCTGTGTCGTGTGGATGACTGTGATGGGTGCTCGTACAGTTAGTGCAGGGTTTGTTTTGTCATGGATGAAGGGAAGGGAGATGATGTAACCCAGTGGCCGGCCGCGGTGGCCGAGCGGTTCTAGGCGCTTCAGTCCAGAACCGCGCGACTGCTACGGTCGCAGGTTCGAATCCTGCCTCGGGCATGGATGTGTGTGATGTCCTTAGATTAGTTAGGTTTAAGCAGTTCTACGTTCTAGAGGGCTGATGACATAACATGTTAAGTCCCATAGTGCTCAGAGCCATTTGATCCATTTGAAGCCCAGTGTTGGCACATAGCTTACTGCTCTCGAAAAGCACCGAGGGGACCGCTGAGCTTAACGTCACAATCCGAGGAACGAATCACCAGCCTCAGTGTCACATAGCCTCACTGGAGAAAGGCCTTCACTAGATCCACAAGCTGCGACATCGTCGCGAAAAAGCACAGTGACCCGTATATGTAATAAGTTTCCTTTAATTTTCGTCTATGATCACAATCTTTTTTGTTTAACATATTTGGCCCGGTCACGATCAATGGACCACCCTGTATACCATAAGGCACTGAATGATCTAGTGAAGTTTCCTTTAATTTACGTCTATGGTCACAATCTTTTTTGTTTAACAGATTACTGGTTTCGGTCTTTAATGACCATCATCAGATCTGTTTCATAAAAATAAAGTCCTAATGGCTGCAGTACATTAGGACATTGTTTTTATGAAACAGATCTGATGATGGTCATTAAAGACCGAAACCGGTAATCTGTTAAACAAAAAAGATTGTGACCATAGACGTAAATTAAAGGAAACTTCACTAGATCATTCAGTGCGCTATAGTATACAGGGTGGTCCATTGATCGTGGCCAGGCCAAATATCTCACGAAATAAACGTCAAACGAAAAAACTACAAAGAACGAAACTTGTCTAGCTTGAAGGGGGAAACCAGATGACGCCGTGGTTGGCCCGCTAGGTGGTGCTGCTATAGGTCAAACGGATATCAACTGGTTTTTTTTAACAGGAACCCACATTTTTATTACATATTCGTCTAGTACGTAAAGAAATACGAATGTTTTAGTTGGACCAGTTTTTTCGCTTTGTGATAGATGGCGCTGTAAGAGTGAGAAACATATGACTCACAATTTTAGACGAACAGTTGGTAACAGGTAGTTTTTTTTTTTTTAATTAAAATACAGAACGTAGGTACGTTTCAACATTTTATTTCGGTTGTTCCAATGTGATACATGTACCTTTGTGAACTTATCATTTCTGACAACGCATGCTGTTACAGAGTGATTACCTGTAAATACCACATTAATGCAATAAATGCTCAAACTGATGTACGTCAACCTCAATGCATTTGGCAATACGTGAAACGACATTCCTCTCAACAGCGAGTAGTTCGCCTTCCGTAATGTTCGCACATACATTGACAGTGCGCTGACACATGTTGTCAGGCGTTGTCGGTGGATCACGATAGCAAATATCATTCAACTTTTCCCACAGAAAGAAATCCGGGGCGTCAGATCCGGTGAACGTGCGGGCCATGGTATGGTGATTCGACGACCAATCCACCTGTAATGAAATATGCTATTCAATACCGCTTCAACCGCACGTGAGCTATGTGCCGGACATCCATCATGTTGGAAGTAAATCGCCATTCTGTCATGCACTGAAACATCTTGTAGTAACATCGGTAGAACATTACGTAGGAAATCAGCATAGATTGCACCATTTATATTGCCATCGATAAAATGGGGGCCAATTATCCTTCCTCCCATAATGCCGCACCGTACATTAACCCGCCAAGGTCGCTGATGTTCCACTTGTCGCAGCCATCGTGGATTTTCCGTTGCCTAATAGTGCATATTATGCTGGTTTACATTACCGCTGTTGGTGAATGACACTTCGTCGCTAAATAGAAAGCGTGCAAAAAATCATCGTCCCGTAATTTCTCTTGTTCCCAGAGGCAGAACTGTACACAACGTTCAAAGACGTCGCCATGCAATTACTGGTGGATAGAAATATGGTACGGGTGCAATCGATGTTGATTTGGCATTCTCAACATCGACGTTTTTGAGATTTCCGATTCTCGCGCAATTTGTCTGCTACTGATGTATGGATTAGCCGCGACTGCAGCTAAAACACCTACTTAGGCATCATCATTTGTTGCAGGTCGTGGTTGTCGTTTCACATGTGGCTGAACACTTCCTGTTTCCTTAAATTACGTAACTGTCCGGCGAACGGTCCGGACACTGGGAAGATGTCGTCCAGGATACCGAGCAGCATACATAGCACACGCCCGTTGCACATTTTGATCACAATAGCCATGCATCAACACGATATCGACCTTTTCCTCAATTGGTAAACGGTCCATTTTAACACAGGTAATGTATCACGAAGTAAATACCGTCCGCACTGGCGGAATGTTACGTGATACACGTACTTACACGTTTGTGACTATTACAGCGCCATCTATCACAAAGCGAAAAAGGTGGTCTAACTAAATCATTCATATTTCTTTACGTGCTACTCGAATATGTAATAAAAAATGGGGGTTCCTATTTAAAACACGCAGTTGATATCCGTTTGACCTATGGCAGCGCCATCTAGCGCGCCAACCATAGCGCCATCTGGTTTCCCCCTTCAAGCTAGACCAGTTTGGTTCTTTGTAGTTTTTTCGTTTGATGCTTGTTTCGTGAGATATTTGGCCCAGTCACTATCAATGGCCACCCTGTATATCTGCACGCATCCATGTTGCAATTTTTCTAGTGTCATCTACTCATCTTCCACTAGACCGTTGTCTCACTATTTGTGATCTCATCGAATTCAACAAGAAATTTCCTTGATAAATCCGTCGCTGTTCACGAGCTACCCATCTAGAGGGTTGGATCCCCTCCTTCGAAAGCGTCAGATCGCGAAGCCTGGGCTACTCTGAGGGTGGAATCTCCGTCTTCGAAGGTTCTGTCTGTCTGTCCGCCCGCCCGCCCGCCCGCCCGCCCGCTGCTCGCTGCTGTAGCTGTTCGTCCGTCCGCCAGCCTGCTCGCCGTCCAACGTCGTCGTCGCCGCTGCCTGCTTGCTGTCCGTCCGTCTGTTCGTCGCCGTCCATCGCCGCCGTCGCCGTTCGTCTGCTATGAGTACTCCCACCTTCACTGTCATCTACACCTCCCCCTCTCCCTCTCCCACAGTCACTTCCTGGAGTGCCGCCCCTGGCCTTCCTCCTTACACCTCACCTCCCCTTCCCCCACTTACCCATCCCCCTATCTCCTCCCCTGCTGTATACCCACACCTCTACACCCTTCCTCCCGCCTCCACACCCTCAACAGCTCCCACTACTACCCCCGCAATCACATATGTCTCTGTTGCCGCCTCTCCTGCCACCCCTCAGGTGGTCCGCTTCCCCTCTCTCACCCACCCTGTCGCTTCGTCATCTGCGTCTCCTGCACGCATCGCATCGTGCCACCACTGAACTGGATGCTTCTCCTGGCACCTCCACTACGCCACAGGGATCTGCCACCCGCCACCTCCCTCCCCTCCCAGTCCCTCTCCCCTCCTCCCAGCCTCCAGTCTCCAAAAAACCCCAAAAGCGCGTCATTACCGACTCTGCTCCCGACACCTCCCACAAAAAGTCAACACCACCTCCCCCTCCTCCTGTCGTCTCCACGGACACCACCCCGCCTCCAGCCACCCATACCCCGGCCCCCACCCTCCATACCTCTGTCCTGTCAACTCCCGATCCTAAGTTCCTCGATGCTCGTACCCTCACCGTGGAGATACGAAATTACTTACCTTGTGCTCCCGTCTCCCAACTCATTCCCCGCAGGGACTCAGTCCTTATCGAGTCCCTGTCCCCATCCTTTCACACGGACCTCCTCCGTAAACTCCCACAAGTTATGTTTGGCCCCCACACCTCTCTGACACCCTTCCTTTCCGCTTCCACTCCTCGTCAGCCCCAGCCTCCCCATCGCCCCCTCCCCCCACCTACACTGCCGTGATCACCGAGCTCAGCCCGGTGATAATGGAGGATGAAGTGTTAGCAGAACTGAACTCCCACCCCGACCTGGAAATCTGCTCGGCCCGCAGTATCCACAATGCCTCTGATCCCACCTACCTCATACGGTCTTCTCTGAGTCCGCCCCTCCATTGACCATCTCCTCACCGAGGGTGCCCTGATATACCACCATCACCACCCTGCTGAATCCTCCAAATCCCCTCCCCAATCCTACCATTGCCAGCAGTGCCTGATGTACAATGACCACCTGACTACCAACTGCAACCCACCCCCCCCCCACCTGTCCCCATTGTAAGGCCTCCCACTTTATTAAGAACTGCCCCAACCTCGTTGCTCCTCCTTCCTGTAACACCTGCAATGGCCCCCATCCCACCTACTCCCACAATTGTAAAGCTAAACCCCCTCCAGCCAGCCCTGTGCTTACAGTCCCTGTTCGTCCCATTGATCCCCCTGTCCATCCCAACAATTCCCTCCATCCACCCCCTATGGCCGAGGACATCACCCGGTTCCTTACCGTTGTATTCCAGAGCATTCACCCTTTTCAGCGTCCCCACACCTTCCAACAAATCTCTCTTGCCGCTCGCTCCGTTTTCCACCTGAATACCTTCGCCACTTACTCCAACAACCAAGCCCACTTCACCTTCACCCGCCTTGACACCCTAGTTTAAGCCTCTTCCTTTCCCTCTCTTTCCCCCCTCCTTCCCGCCATGGCGCGGCATGAATATCGCATCCTCTTCCAGAACATTCGCTTCTTCCGCTCCAACAAATACCTCCTCATGCACACCCTCTCCCACCACCAGGTCGACACCTTCACTTGAACGAAACCTTTCTCCAGCCCCACCATTCTATCCTCACCTCTCCCTATATCCTCCACCACACTGACGCTCCTGGTCCTCGTGCGCAGGGTGGAGTCGCGATTGGCCACCTTAAGCATATCCCCATCCGGCCACAATCTCTCCTCAATGACCCCACTGAACACCTTATCCTCAGCGTCTTCCTCCCCTCCCTCACCATTACCTATGCCACCATCTATGTCCACTCCACTGCTCCTCTTCCTTATGACTTCATCTCGCACATTGACCGCAACTTCTCCACCTATGTGATTGCCGCCGACCTCAACATCCATAGCCTCACTCCTGCCGCCCTTCAGCGATGGCATCAGTTCCTCTCCACGATCCAAGGTGACCTTGTTCCTCTTCCCCAGCACACCCGACCCGAAAGTGACACCACCCCCGATGTTGTCATTGCCTCCGCCAACCTCCTTAGGCGTATTGCCGTCACTATTCTTGACCCCACAGGTAGCAATCAACCCCCTGTCCTTCTCAACATAACGTCTGCTCACCGCCCCCCTCCGGCTCTGCACCCTGCACCCCCTCCCAAAGTCGTCCACGACTACCACCGTGCCAACTGGGATGCCTACAAGGACTCCATCTCCACCCAGGTCGAAAGCCACCCTCTTACCTATCGCCATCCTGACAACATCATCCAGGCCTCGTCCTTCCTTCAGAAGGTAATTACTGACGCCGTGAGGGCCCATGTTCCTACTGAAACCATCAACCCACACCATCCCACTCTCCCTCCATGGGCTGTCCTCCTCCTCCATGAATCCCGCCGCCTCTATCGCTCCTTTCTGCGCACTCGTGACAGGGATACACTCCAATGCCACCAGCAAATACAGCGAGACATATGGAACCTTATTACAGCAACGAAACGCCGCGACTGGCGCCAGATCTGCACACGACTCAACGCCACCCTCCCTATCAACTCCTCCAAGTACTGGTCTGCCTTCCATCGCCTTACTGGTTCCCTTTCCACTCTCCACTACCCCCTTCTCCATAACGATCGCCCTTTTCCTGACAACCTCAGTAAGGCCAACCACTTCGCTTCCCCCCATTCCGAGGTCTTTTCCATCCCAGATGATCCCCACTTTGATTATTCTCTTTTCCCCACCGTCATGGAACGTGCCGATACCTCGGTCGCTCCACTTGCTCCTAGTCTCCAGTACTTGGGGCAGTTGCCCCCTCCGACACAAGCACTCCCATCACAGCACAAGACATTAAACTGATCCTCAGGTCCAAACTCAACAAGGCCCCTGGTCATGATTGTGTCACCTACCGCCACCTTCGAGAAAGCCCCTATTCCATCCTGACTGTCCTCGCCCATGTCTATAACGTCATCCTCTCTAATGGCTTCTACCCTGACCTGTGGAAGACCTCCTGCGTCCTCTTATTCCTCAAACCCAACAAACCCCCTTCTGCCGCCTCTTCCTATCGTCCCATCTGCCTCACCTCCGTCTTCAGTAAGGTCTTCGAATTCATCCTCTCCCACCGTATCCATCAGCACCTTACTAGACACCACCTCCTCCCCCTTACCCAGTGTGGCTTCCAACCCTCCTTCTCTGCTGAAGACCAACTCTAAACTTCGTTCACCTTCTGTCCCTCCAACTCAGCTCCCGTCGCTCCGCCATTTTTGTTTCCCTTGACCTCCAAAATGAATATAACCGTGTATGGCATCCCAGTCCCCTCTTTAAACTCCAAAACTACGCCCTGCCTATCAATTTTGTCCATCTGGTCGCTTCCTTCCTCTCGAACCGTCCTTCCTATGTCACCCTCCACAACATCAACTCCCGTATCTTTTATCCCACGGCTGGCGTTCCCCAGGGCTCTGTCCTCTCCCCTCTCCTTTATCTCTTGTATACTGCTGATATGCCCAAGCCACCCCTACCAGTCCACCTTCTCCAGTATGCTGATGACATCGCCTTCCTGGCTCTCTATCCTATCCTTCAACGGTCCGAACATACCCTCCAAACCCACCTCAACCAGTTCACCACTTGGTGCAACCAGTGGTTCCTCCGTCTCAACCCCTCCAAAACCCAGGCAATCATCATAGGCGCACCACTCGCTCCTTTCGTCTCCATGATTTCTACCTCACCCTTTATGGTCGTCCCATCCAGCTCACCCCCACCCTGAGATACCTTGGCCTCACCCTCGACCAACACCTCACCTGGACCCCTCATCTCCAGACCATCCAGCAGAAAGCCCATTCCCGCCTCCGCCTTCTTAAACTCCTGTCTGGCCGGACATGGGGATTGCATCCTTCTACCATCCTCCACACCTACAATTCCCTCATCCGTCCTATCCACTGTAATGCCAGCATTGCCTAGATCTCCGCCCCCACCCACTTTTACAAGGCCCTCCAAATCCTTGAACGCCATGCGCTCTGCCTTGCCTTCCGTATCTGCCTTCCTTCCCCCACATGGCTCCTGTATGAATTGATCCCCTTCCCCCACCTCCTCCTGTTCCTCCAACATCTCCGCATCCTTTACATTGTCTGCAGGCTTGATCCCCCCACCCTCTGGTTTCCTCCTTCCTCTCCACTCCCCGCCCATTGCCGCGCCTCTATAGCTGTATCCCTCCCTCTCACCACCTCCACACCCCCCATCTCCTTCATCAGCGCAATTTCCAGTGCCTCCCCCTTCCAGATGACGAACTTCGCCATGACATCTACCCTTCCTTCCAACTATAAACTCGCCTTGTTCCCTCCCCTCCCCAGGACCCCATTTTTCCTCTCCCCTCCTTCTCCCAGAGCGGATTTTCCTCCTTCCCCCCCCCCCCCCCGAGAGCCAGCACCCCATACTTGCCTCTTTCCTTCCCACATCCCTCCCTACCTGGCCCTCTTCAGCGCGCCCCCCACCCATCTCCCCCCTCTCTTCCCCTTCCTCCCTCCCTCCCTCCCTCCCTCCCTTCTTCCGGTCTCCCTCATCTCCTTGTGCCTGGCAGATCCTACGTTTTGATCATCGTCAGTGTTGTGTTTAGTGTTGTTTCTCCTGTGCATCAACAGGTGTGATTTTAATTGTGTACTGCGTTGAGGTTCACTGTCAGTGTTTGTTATGTGCTACGCCATCCGTCGATACTTTTTATGCTCCGGTCATACTGTGCCTTGTGTTCTTTTAATAGTCGCAGGGTGTGGCCTTTTGTGTGCACTACTTTTTTACAGTTTTGTATCTCCATTTTACAGTCGCCCCTTTTTTTGTCTATTGCCTTCCATGATGTTCCCCCTTTTTTATATCTATGTTCACCATATTCCCTCCTTTGTATATTTTTCACTGTCTTCTATTGTTTGTTCTATGTCTTTCGGCTGAAGAGCGGCGCATGTGCTGCTGCCAGCCCACCCCAATTGGGAATTGAAATACAATAAAGAAAAAAAAGAGCACGAGCTACGCATCCTGCACACCTCCATTTCATTTTCATTACCCTCACGCTCATTGTACTGTATGACAAACATGTCCCGGAATGTTCTGTGAAAGTAAAGACAGCTCCTGTGACACGACTGACTATAAGACTATGCGAGATAATGAGTAAAAGAGAGTGTTGAAATAGATGATTCGTGTGAAATGCAACATCTGAACGACTTGAAGTATACCGCAAGGTGCAAAAAAAAAAAAAAAAAAAAAGCCCTCAAAACGTTGGCAACACAAAAATCAGGCGAGTGGAATTCTGTACCACTGTGGGAAATACGGCACAGCTTCGGTAAAGAAAATACAAAATTCGATGTTGTTTTCAAGCATCTCCAGATCTATTAAATGGATTTTTCTCAACAACAGTCAGCTCTCAATCTGCGATAAATAATGAGCTCCATGATAGCACCTTCTTAACAGATGTAGTTTCTTAAACATGTTTCTGTATAGACAATACAGAAAGCCATCATCAGAACTGGCGCAGTAAGTGACGATTGAGTCACCATAGGTATCATTACAAACGTTTCCGATATTATTATTCTACACTACTGGCCATTAAAATTGATACACGAACAAGAAAGGCAGATGATAAACGGGTATTCATTGGACAAATATATTATACTAGAACTGAAATGTGATTACATTCTCACGCAATTTGGATGCCTAGATCCTGAGAAGTCAGTACCCAGAACAACCACCTCTCGCCGTAATAAAGGCCTTGATACGCCTGGGCATTGAGTCAAACAGAGCTTGGATGGCGTGTACAGGTACAGCTGCCCATGCAGCTTCAGCACGACACCACAGTTCATCAAGAGTAGTGACTGGCGTTTTGTGACGAGCCAGTTACTCGGCCACCATTGACCAGACGTTTTCAATTGATGAGAGATTTGGAGAATGTGCTGGCCAGGGCAGCAGTCGAACATTTTCTGTACCCAGAAAGGCCCATACAGGACGTGCAACATGCGATCGTGCATTACCCTGCTGAAATGTAGGGTTTCGCAGGGATCGAATGAAGGGTAGAGCCACGGGTCGTAACACATCTGAAATGTAACGTCCACTGTTCCAAGTGCCGTCAATGCGAACAAGAGGTGACCGAGACGTGTAACCAATGGCGCCCCATACCATCATTGTGGGTGATACGCCAGTATGGCGATGACGAATACATGCTTCCAATGTGTGTTCATCGCGATGTCACCAAACACGGATGCGACCATCATTATGCTGTAAACAGAACCTGGATTCATCCGAAAAAATGACGTTTTGCCATTCGTGCACCCAGGTTCGTCGTTGAGTACACCATCGCAGGCGCTCCTGTCTGTGATGCAGCGTCAAGGGTAACCGCGGCCACGGTCTCCGAGCTGATAGTCCATGCTGCTGCAAACGTCGTCGAACTGTTCGTGCAGATGGTTGTTGTCTTGCAAACGTCCCCATCTGTTGACTCAGGGATCGAGACGTGGCTGCACGATCCGTTACTGCCATGCGGATAAGATGCCTGTCATCTCGACTGCTAGTGATACGAGGCTCTTGGGATCCAGCACGGCGTTCCGTATTACCCTCCTGAACCCACCGATTCCATATTCTGCTAACAGTTATTGGATCTCGACCAACGCGAGCAGCAATGTCGCGATACGATAAACCGCAATCGCGGTAGGCTACAATCCGATCTTTAACGTGATGGTACGCATGTCTCCTCTTTACACGAGACATCACAACAACGTTTCACCAGGCAACGCCGGTCATCTGCTGTTTTTGTATGAGAAATCGGTTGGAAACTTTCCTCATGTCAGCACGTTGTAGGTGTCGCCACCGGCGCCAACCTTGTGTGAATGCTCTGAAAAGCTAATCATTTGCATATCACAGCATCTTCTACCTGTCGGTTAAATTTCGCGTCTGTAGCACGTCATCTTCGTGGCGTAGCAATTTTAATGGCCAGTTGTGTAGTTCTCGCAGACCTCTTCAACCTCTGTCTGGTTAATGGTAAACATCCTACCGAGTGGAAGTAAAGCATGATTCGACCAATACCAAAAAATGATCACTCAAATCACCAGGCGACGTAGGCCAAGCACCATGTCACCCACAGTATGTGAAGCCATGGAAAATCGCTTAAGAACAACTTTAGATTTATGATTGATTCTTACGACGTCTGTATTCCTGCAGTGCCTGTAGCCTCACAGTACACTGAATTTTCTCATTATGAGAGTATTGAAGGGCGACCTGTTTTAATTCTTAAAAAACCATTCACAAGCCAAGCTAGCACAAAATATTTTTTCTTTTTAATAAAAAAAAATATTTTGTGCAATCTTGGCTTTTGAATGGTTTTTTAACAACTTCACAACAGGATGCATTTCAGACGTAGATGTGGTAAACATTAAGAAGTAGATTCAAGTAGTCTGACTATTTAATGACGTCAGCTGTTTGTGACACATAAAAATATGTGCTGGACCAGGATTCAGACCACTCCGAATACGCCTTCAGGACCGATCCAAATTTTCAATTGTCGTGTAGTCACACCCATTATGCTCACACAATTCGTGATTCCCGCACAGGGACCCAAATATTATATCGTCATTTTAGCCATCGAGGCATGCTTACATCTTTCATGGTTAGAACGTCTGTGTTTATATATTGTCTGCACTTTCACAATGCAATGATCTGGAAACCTTATTTGGATCTTAGAATTTGGGCTGAGTAATTAACATTCTATTGAGATTGGATAAAGACAGCAGGGCTCTAATTGATAATATTTTATTTGCTAAGATTCAGAACAACAAAATAACTGCTTACCCATTAACAGCTGCTCTCTCTGACCATGATGCACAATTAGCTAAGATAGATAAGATAATACCTTACAGTATGGACACTCCTCAGTGACAAGCAGAAAGAATAATTAATGACTGAATGCAAACGGTTTTAAGAATACTTTACCAGAGATGACCTGGTATTAAATTTATAATTAACTTAATGCTAACACAAAATTTAATGCAGTCTATTGTAAATTAACCTAATTATTTGAAAATAGCTTTCTGCAAAAGCTAATTAGAAAGTACATTAAACAGCTATGTACAAAACCATTTATCACTAGGAGGATTAAAGATTCTTTTGAAATGAAAACAGAAATGTGTCTGTTAGCAAGAACAAGTATAAATCCTGCAATAAGATCACTGCCCCAATTACTAAGAAAAAGTAGTGAAAAATCAGGGAACCTGCACACAACGTCAGAAAGCAGTAATTCCCACAACAGACTTCAATCTATATGGAAAGTAGCGAGAAGAGAGACAGAACAACCAGCCACAGAACATGATAACATCGCTACTAAACAGAATGGAGGGGCAATAAGTTTTAGTTAGTGGTTGCAAATAAATGTAATAATCATTTCTTAAATATTGTAGAAAATATAAGGACAAACAGTTCAAGAGACAAATCACAATACCACACTGAAAAAGCATTTCTCATAAAATCCAACCATATGAATGTGTCACAAATTTCTCCATGTAAAACTATGAAAATTGTATATTCTCACAAAAATAAAATCTCATCTGGTTTTGATGTTGTTTTTAGGAGAATACCAAAGTCGTATGGTGATGGGGCTATGACCCCAATTTTGTTATCAAACTGATATGTAAATTAAGTAAATTGATCAATTAATTACTCACCACCACCATGTGTTTTCCCCAGCCGGCACGTGGGTTCCTGCCCCTTCCCTCTCCCCCTTCTCACCCCTCACCCTCATCCTCCCCCACCTACCCTGTTCAAAGAAATTTTGAATTTTGGTTAGAAATTCAAAAAATGGTGGGAATTTTAAAAATAGCTGTAATTTAAAAAATGGCGGGAATTTCTTTGTCCCAGGGCTGTGCTGATGTCCCATCCCACCCTGCATCCAGGAATTGGCGGGAAACTCAAAATGGTGGAGGCTCTTTCCGGAACTCGAACCCCAGTCATGTGCAGAAAGCCCATGTGCACCTCCCAACACATGGAAACTGTCCAGATGCTGGTGAGGAAGTTTAGGTTAGTGTACGATATTTATATCCCCAGGCTTAGTTCAGACCAAGACAACCTACTAGCGGAATACAGCAGCTTATATGAAGAAAACCCTTTCAGTGAAGCAGCTGTGGAAGCAGGGAACAAGCTTATTTCCTCTATAAGGGAGACAAAAAAGGATAAGTGGATAAAAACTTTACAGGACTTCGATCTGAAAAGAGACAGCCATAAAGCTTGGAGACTTCTGAGACTCCTAAACAATGATCCGACTAAGACCATTACACATCATAGTATCACTGCCAATCAAATAGCACATCAGTTACTGGTGAATGGGAAGCCAACACCCAAATCACAAAAACCGAAATTGAAAAGAGAAGGGCAAGAGAAGAGTAATGACCTAACATCATCATTCAGCATGGAAGAACTACAGAAGGCTATCAAACAAAGTAAAAATGGCAAATCAGCTGGCTTGGCTGATATATAAATTGAGCAAATCAAACACTTCGGTTTAAATACAAAGAAATGGATTCTCCAACTTTTCGGTAACTGTGTAGGCAAAAACGAAATTCCAAAGATATGGCGGAAGAGTCGAGGGATTGCTTTGCTGAAACCTGGTAAAGAAGGAAACTATCCAACGAGTTTTAGACCAGTTGCACTACTTTATCATCTTTACAAATTGTTGGAAAGACCGATTTTAAATCGTCTATCATCCCTCACTTATACCTCAGCAATCTGGATTTCGTCCAGGTAAAAGCTGTATTGGACAATTGCTCAATCTCAGACAATTTATAGAAGATGGCTTTGAAGCTCGGACGGTGACAGGAGTGGCATATGTCGACTTATCAGCAGCGTGTGATACGGTCAATCACCAGCTACTGCTAGTCAAGGTCTACAATCCGACCAAAGATTTAGGTCTAACCAGACTCATCGCGTCCCTGCTGCAGAATCGCAGGTTCTTCGTTGACTTTCAAGGACAGCGTAGTCGATGGGGACTACAGAAGAATAGCCTCCCGCAAGGAAGTGTTTTGACTCAAATTCTGTTTAATGTATACACGAACGACCAACCTATAGCCACAAATACCAGGAGCTTCTTATATGCTGACGACCTCCCTCTAGCCACCCAGAGCACAAATTTTGAATCAGTGGAGAACAACCTCACGAATGCCCTCGAAGATCTATCTAAATACTACAACATAAACCAGCTTAAACAAAATCCTTCAAAGACCCAAGTGTGTGATTTTCATTTGAGAAACAAGGAAACCACTAGCAAGTTGAAAATAGTATGTTTGGGGGTCCAACTGGAACACTAAGAGACTCCAAAATACCTAGGAGTGACACTTGATAGATCTCTCTCTTTCAAAAAGTACTGCATGAAATGAAAGTCGAAAGATTTCACCAGGAACAATCTCCTACAGAAACTGGCCGGATCACAGTGGGGTAGTCAACCTGAAACAATTTGAACATCTGCAGTGGCACTATGGTATTCTGCGGCAGAGTATGCCTGTCCTGTTTGGTGTAATTCCACTCATGCCAAACAGGTGGATGTAGCGCTCAAAGAAACCTGCAGAATTATAACATGCTGCTTGAAATCCACTCCAGTCGAATGGCTTTACCACCTCGCAGGAATGGTACCACCACCTGTTCAAAGAGAGATAGCTGCGAACAAGTACCGAAAGGCAGTGAAACAGGAAATTACTCATCCTGTGAATGGGCATGAACCGCGTCCGCAACGAATGAACTCAAGGAAGAGTTTCCTTAGGACATCAAAGGAACTTAGAACCACTACTGGAAAAGCTAGGCTGCAACTATGGAAGGCTACGACCTACCTCCCCCCTAGTAGGAAAAGAGTTGATGAAGCTTCACCTCCAGGCAATGATGTGGAATGGACAACTTGGAAGTCCATGAATAGACTGAGATCATGAGATGGAAGATTAAAAGTTAACTTGGCAAGATGGGGATACACTGATCCAAATGATATTCGTTGTGACTGTGGAGAAGAACAGACAGTTCGGCACATGCTTCGGTGTCGATTGCGCCCAGCCTTCTGTACAGAAGATGATCTTCAACAAGCAACAGAAAATGCACTAGAAGTGGCCAAGTTTTGGTCAACAGTAATTTAATCATAACTGTGTAAAATGTATGTTCATGTACCTGTATGTTTATGACACGAGAATCATAATATATTTTGGCTGAGGAACTGAAATAAAGATCGGTCCTAATTGCGTAATTAACCGTAAATATCGGTCTCAATTACACAACTATGTGCATAGTGCTACACAAAGTGCGAAGAAAATCGCAATATAGCTCAAAAATTGACGATGCCATACAACTGCTGTTATCCTCCTGGGAAAAAATTTCACAATACTATTCGAAACTTGTGAAAGACATACTGAAACTCTACATAGAACGATCCTTTCACGTACAAGCAGGTGGCAAAAAGGGTGGAGTGGAAGGTACTATCTTTATTTTTGGCAGGAAACATGTTCAATAGACGAGATGCCGGTGCTGGACAGATTGCAAGTTAATAAGTGTATTGCCCGTAAGCATACAGCTGAGGACTGTGTGTATCGCTGTTTGACGTCAGAGTTCGTTACAGACGCCTCCCGTTTTATTGCTCAACAATCACCCTGCAGCCCAGGTATTCGAAATTCGGGAAAGCTAATAAATGCTACCACAACTGACGGAAATCGATTCACTGTTCTAAATGCACATCGAAATTGTCGTGAAAAAATACCATCACTCGTAATCAATGGGTCATAATGCAACACATGTACTGGGGATTGGGGAATGTCGTTGTCCCAAAATATTGCACCAGAAGATAGGGGACACAGTTGCACTAGTGTTCCCATCGATGTGCGGTCACGAACTAATCAACTCATACCTCCCTTCATCCCTCCCTCTCCCTCCCTCTCCCCACCATAGGTGGGGGCTGTTCTACCTTGTCGTTGATGGTCCACAAAGAGATTCATCTGGTGGCAGTGATACAGTCTGCGGAACTCAAACCTCATGCGCGCCATTAATAAACGTATTTCCCAGAAAGACTGGAACAACAATGAAATTCCAGAGAACTCTCCAGATCGCTTTTGCAAATGGACAGCTGCGACCGCTTCTGCACACTGCCTATGCTGACTGCCGCCCCCTGCTATATCTGGGAGCTGACTTCTTCACTCGAATGCGTCCCCAATGAAGCATCTGGCTGGGTGGTTCAGGTGGTGGGTCAACGCTAACGATACTGACATACACAAAAGGGCGCGACTCCGGCGGGCTACAGAACAAAGTGCGAGAAATGACGGACGGCTACCCCAAGAGCAACTGCCCCGCATTGTCCCACATGGCGCTGGCATACCAACCCCCTCAAGCACCTGCTGTTCTGCAATGGAGAACACTTCACTGTAACAATTGTATTTAACGTCAATGCGCCTCTTATAAGCGAGCATCTGTTAAAAAAAAGAAAACACTATCCCGACGATAGTAAACGTCCTCTTTGCACGAAAATAGGCGCAGTCCGTTTTCTGTTAGTTTTATGAGCAAAATCGTTGTAATTTGAGAGCATTCAGTATAGTTTAATTATAACATGTTGTGCGCGAGGGCATTACATTCTTTCCAGATGGTTGAATTATCAATATAGAATGGCATCTATATAGTCATTTTTTTACGTTCGACTGCAGGATAGAATTCGTTTATCTTTATTTCCTCCTGCCTCCCATTATTTTGCGACATCCAACGAAGTGAAAAAAAACTTACTACAGTACTTACCGCCGATTACAGATGACCAAACTGTAGAGGTCGGCGCTATACATCTGACACATGTATTAACTTATCTCACATCTCCTATACATGGCCACCCTGCGTAAGATCGAAAGACAAAATTTCCACTATTTGTTACGAAAACTAGCGATCACTGCAAAATGTCCTCATTATTTCGAAACTTTCATCAGAATAAACAAAGAGCGAGAATTTAAACGCTAAAAAAAATTTTAAAAAAACATTTACCTGAAGCAATTTCTTTAAGTTGATGGACAAAATTACCTGGTTTCAGGGCATCCCTCGTGCTCAAATCAGTGCCTATAAGTAAATTGTCATGCACATATGCATTACAAACACTTCAGACGAGTGAAATAACATTGCAGAATACGGTCTTTCACGCCATTTGCTCACAGGTCGGAAAAACACAATCATTTTACGTTCAACAACAATACAGTATAGTTCAAGAAGACATTATTGTTATGTACAATATGGCAGGTCCCGTTTTACCAATGCAATGGTATAACACATTATCGTTTAGAAAACATAAAAAAAAATCGTGAGAGCATGTCTTGTAATAGAACCTTATAACGTCACCAAGTAGAGAACCCTTTAAGATTCCTCCAATACACCGAAGACAAATGCCTTCTGCATGCTGACATCTGACATTTTTGCTCCATGGCTCCCCTCTACTGACCTCCCTGGAAAGTTTCTGATACCTGTACTTGAAGAAGAAGTCCAAATCCAGCAAACTATCATTTGCAATAACAGCAGATTCTTGCGTTGTAGTTTCGTTAGCAGTTTGATCATCACAAAAATACTATCATTTCTGGATTCCACAGTGACCTGTAATTGAAGTGCTGTCTACTTTGTAAGAAGAGGTAATCAAGTATGAAATAACACGGTATTTGTGGTAATACATATGTTTAAACACATAATCATGATGATTATAATAAAAACAGTCATGACTCCACAAGAACAGATACAATCGATTTCTACTAGTTTTATGAGTGGCGTCATTTGAGAGCATTCCACGTATTCAAATTCCAAACTGTCATGCACGTGGGCATTACATTGATTTCAGATGTTTGAAATACTGATACTGATCAGCACCTATACCGTCATTTATTACGTTTGAGAGCACTCATCATAATTATTTTGTAACACCCAGAGTAGGTAAAAGAACTACAAACTACCTGCTTCCAGACTTTAACCAATCACACCTCTCCTAGTAATAGAACCTCCTATAAGATTTTATCTTCCGACGTATCGAAAAAAAAGAATACTGTCTGCATGATGACGTCGAGCATATTACATATACACGAACTCTTCCATTGGAGAAGGCAGCCAGTGATCAAATTCGCCTGTGTGAAGTTTTAACTCCTGTATTGGAGGTAGATCATATCCCACAAACTATCAATCACAAGATAGGGCTCCTATGTTGTTCTTTCATAAGCAGTTTAATACATTGTTTTTCAGCTGTAACACCTCCAAGCAGTATATGATTACAGCTTTGTACGCTGCCATACATTTTCTTTTTCTATCATGAGTTCGAGGTCTGTGGTAGGTGCCAAACCAATATTAACATGCTTTAATCCATTAGCTCTCAAAGAAAGCTGAACATCATATGGTGTAACCTATGCTGCTCCCACAGTACACAGGATGGTAGAAATAAAACACAGGGGCGATGTTTCTTATTGGCAAAAAGGTGGAAGACTGCAACATATGGAAAGTGGAAGATTGTGCGATGTAGTATAGCATTTCCAAACAGCTCCCCAAAGCTGATGACCTATACAGTTAATCTCATCTTCCAGAGTGACAGGGTTGCAGATGTCTCATTGTTCCGATTAAAAGAGCATTGTTTCCTCGTTTTGTGGTCATTTACGTGATAATCATTCTGGTGCTGACCATTGCTGGAAGTTGCTGTTCACAACACACGCAGAGTAGCAGAAATAAAAAGAGGTACTCTAATCTTATTGTTGAAAAAGAATGGAGAGGGCATCACAGCATATGGAGATAGGACGAGTCTGAAGCACTGAGGAACACATCCAAACAACTGTCTGAAGGTGATGACATCTTCATTTAATACCATGATTCACAGTGACAATTGGCAGTTGTCCAGTGTTCCATCAAGGCTCTCTCTATCTCAAACAAGAGGTGTCAGTCAATTATTATGTGTCAATCAACAGCGTACCAGTGGATGGATGGGATGAAAAAGACACCAGTGATATGGGATGATGTATTATAATAAGCACTGCATTTGATAGCTGAATACATTTTTACAATTTTATCGGTTCCGTAATTTCAGTGCCGGACAATGACACAGCAGACTGCTTCCCAGTTTCTGTATTGGCCCTCAACAACCCCTCCAGTACTCTGCAATTACCATATATTAGACTGCAAATGCAGATAGATGACTCTACAGTATCTCCATTCCGTCATATACACCAAAGTTAACCAGACAGTGATCTATACCGACCCATTTAGGTTATCTATATATTTCTAGCACATCGATCATAGTACAGAATTTACGATTACGACTGGTGATCTTCCCCTCTGTGGATAGGGGAGGGTTACATCTGAATACACATGAGTTTTATTCTTTTCAAGTTTTTCGCAATTTTCCATATTTCGTCGTATTGCCCTCAATTTTAGGTACCTCCCATCCATTTGTCACGATGATACCAGGTTTTCCTTGATTTTTACCGATTTTATGTGGTTTTTTTATATTTTTGGGATACATTACCGAATGTATATGATCATTCTACTGGCATACCCATGCATTGTGTGATTTTACACCATTGGGTCTCACAGAAAGCTGCACATTACAAGACATTTCCAGGGGCAGATGTGGACTCTGACCACAATCTATTGGTTATGACCTGTAGATTAAAACTGAAGAAACTGCAAAAAGGTGGGAATTTAAGGAGATGGGACCTGGATAAACTGAAAGAACCAGAGGTTGTACAGAGTTTCAGGGAGAGCATAAGGGAACAATTGACGGGAATGGGGGAAAGAAATACAGTAGAAGAAGAATGGGTAGCTTTGAGGGATGAAGTAGTGAAGGCAGCAGAGGATCAAGTAGGTAAAAAGACGAGGGCTAGTAGAAATCCTTGGGTAACAGAAGAAATATTGAATTTAATTGATGAAAGGAGAAAATATAAAAATGCAGTAAATGAAGCAGGCAAAAAGGAATACAAACGTCTCAAAAATGAGATCGACAGGAAGTGCAAAATGGCTAAGCAGACATGGCTAGAGGACAAATGTAAGGATGTAGAGGCTTATCTCACTAGGGGTAAGATAGATACTGCCTACAGGAAAATTAAAGAGACCTTTGGAGATAAGAGAACCACTTGTATGAACATCAAGAGTTCAGATGGAAACCCAGTTCTAAGCAAAGAAGGGAAAGCAGAAAGGTGGAAGGAGTATATAGAGGGTCTATACAAGGGCGATGTACTTGAGGACAATATTATGGAAATGGAAGAGGATGTAGATGAAGATGAAATGGGAGATACGATACTGCGTGAAGAATTTGACAGAGCACTGAAAGACCTGAGTCGAAACAAGGCCCCCGGAGTAGACAACATTCCATTGGAACTACTGACGGCTTTGGGAGAGCCAGCCCTGACGAAACTCTACCATCTGGTAAGCAAGATGTATGAAACAGGCGAAATACCCTCAGACTTCAAGAAGAATATAATAATTCCAATTCCAAAGAAAGCAGGTGTTGACAGATGTGAGAATTACCGGACAATCAGTTTAATAAGCCACAGCTGCAAAATACTAACACGAATTCTTTACAGACGAATGGAAAAACTAGTAGAAGCCGACCTCGGGGAAGATCAGTTTGGATTCCGTAGAAATACTGGAACACGTGAGGCAATACTGACCTTACGACTTATCTTAGAAGAAAGATTAAGGAAAGGCAAACCTATGTTTCTAGCATTTGTAGACTTAGAGAAAGCTTTTGACAATGTTGACTGGAATACTCTCTTTCAAATTCTAAAGGTGGCAGGGGTAAAATACAGGGAGCGAAAGGCTATTTACAATTTGTACAGAAACCAGATGGCGGTTATAAGAGTCGAGGGGCATGAAAGGGAAGCAGTGGTTGGTAAGGGAGTAAGACAGGGTTGTAGCCTCTCCCCGATGTTATTCAATCTGTATATTCAGCAAGCAGTAAAGGAAACAAAAGAAAAATTCGGAGTAGGTATTAAAATCCATGGAGAAGAAATAAAAACTTTGAGGTTCGCCGATGACATTGTAATTCTGTCAGAGACAGCAAAGGACTTGGAAGAGCAGTTGAACGGAATGGACAGTGTCTTGAAAGGAGGGTATAAGATGAACATCAACAAAAGCAAAACGAGGATAATGGAATGTAGTCGAATTAAGTCGGGTGATGTTGAAGGTATTAGATTAGGAAATGAGACACTTAAAGTAGTAACGGAGTTTTGCTATTTGGGGAGCAAAATAACTGATGATGGTCGAAGTAGAGAGGATATAAAATGTAGACTGGCAATGGCAAGGAAAGCGTTTCTGAAGAAGAGAAATTTGTTAACATCGAGTATAGATTTAAGTCTCAGGAAGTCTTTTCTGAAAGTATTTGTATGGAGTGTAGCCATGTATGGAAGTGAAACATGGACGATAAATAGTTTGGACAAGAAGAGAATAGAAGCTTTTGAAATGTGGTGCTACAGAAGAATGCTGAAGATTAGATGGGTAGATCACATAACTAATGAGGAGGTACTGAATAGGATTGGGGAGAAGAGGAGTTTGTGGCACAACTTGACCAGAAGAAGGGATCGGTTGGTAGGACATGTTCTGAGGCATCAAGGGATCACCAATTTAGTATTGGAGGGCAGCGTGGAGGGTAAAAATCGTAGGGGGAGACCAAGAGATGCATACACTAAGCAGATTCAGAAGGATGTAGGTTGCAGTAGGTACTGGGAGATGAAGAAGCTTGCACAGGATAGAGTAGCATGGAGAGCTGCATCAAACCAGTCTCAGGACTGAAGACCACAACAACAACTATGCTGCTCCCACAACAGGCAGGATGGTTGAAATATAAGTCAGTGGCGGTGTTCCTTATTCACGAAAATGTAGAGGACATTACAGCACGTAGAAATTCGAAGACTTTGCCACATTGTGGAGCGTTTCCAAACAGCTCCCTGACCTCTACATTTAATCTGATCTTCCATGGTGACGGGGTAGGAGGTGTCTATGTGCTCCATTTCGAAGAGACCAAAAGCAACGGTTCTTCGCAATGCAGCCACGTACGCGATCACTGTTTTGATGCTGACCATCCCCAGAAGGTGTTGCATCCACCAAGGCTCTCTCCACCTCAAATAAGTCATGTCAGTCGATTATTATATGGCATTGCGTACCAGTCGACAGATGTGATGGAAAAGATATTGTCGATGTGGGATGAAATACTGTAATAAGCAGAACAGTTGACAGTACGATAAATTTTAGCAATTTTAAAAGTATTTCTGTAACTTCAACTTCATCCAATGACACGGCAGCATGTTTACCAGTTTCTGGATCATCGCCAGACTACTCCTCCACTACTTTGCGTGTTCCATATCAAATATTGCGAATGAAGATAAATAACTATCCATTACTTCCATTCATGGTGAATTCTCGGACATACCACACAGCGTCCTATACCGATGCAGCTAGGTTATCTACAAATTTATAACACTTCGATTATAATGCGAAATTGCGACTACGATTGCCCATCTTCACCAATGTGGATATGATTCACAGTGTATTTTCGCATTCTTAGGGTAAAGTTGGAGATTGGAAGATCTCCCCGCATTGTCTTTGACCTACCCTCCCTGTAGCACTGTCCCTGATTTAATTTGCAACTGACTAGAAGTAGGTGGGTACTATACCCGCTATGTTTCACATCTCATGAAGGAACAGTGCAAGCTGAGTCTGTAAATGCTGTTCAGCAAAGACTGTTCCGCACCAGTCTTTCTGTCGACATCAGTCCAAGTGCACAAGATCTCTCCAGATGCATGCATCTTGTCGAGGTTTGTATTCACCGCCAGTAAATAGTAGATATGAGAATGTTGTGGTGAAATAACAGACAGTTAAGGAGAAACATGTGTATGCATGATGTACATCCAGACAGACGGAATTTGAAGTATTTTACGTAAATCATCTGTGCTATCAATTCTGATGTATTGTTCCAGTGTCTGAGGCCAAATGTATTGGCAAGAGAGAAACGATCGTAGAACATAAACACATTCCCTCCTAAGGCTACACAGCTCTAGGCTTTAGCAGGCTATAATGTTAAAACCATGTGGTTCTGAAATATTAGTCATGCAGAGTGCAATGCACTTAATACTCCAATGTAGGACATATTTCTATCCTACTCAGGTAAAGACAGCTCGTACCAAAGGATGGCCTTATCGAAATAACAGAGGAGATTATGTTCCAGGGAAAGCAGTTAGATAATCTTGCAGGCAAATATCAGTTTTTCTTGTAACAACCGAAGGAAACTGTATCGATGCAAGTAATATCAATATTACCAGCAATACCAATTTTATATTATTAATTTTCTTTCAGCTGCAGAACGAAATGTTGTGATTCCATTGATGTAATTAAATGTAATAATATTTTGGAAAAATTTCTAGATCTTCCTACCAAAGGTGCCCAGGACTTAATCTACAGCGCCTAATTGAAAGAAAGGAAGTAAATCAGAGGCGTCCTCGGACATCTCATCCAGGACGTTGTGAAAACTTTAGGGATGCAACATTTCTGTACCATATAACGCTTGAAAGTGAAATGAAATTGGTTTGCAACAAAGATTTCCTGAATATACATGCAGTGACGAATTCGTGCATGTTTCGAACCTGTAAATTGCTACTTACTGGAATCACACCTGCTGATAAACATGGGAAAAACCTGAACACCAATAAGACACCAGACAGTACCCTTGTACCGATTCACGAGCATGTAAAGTCTTTCTCCACAAAATCCTCACACTATGCACAAAAAGAAGTAACATATTTAAAATCTAAACTAAATGTCCTGATAATGCACAGTATGGTCAATGACAAATATGAAGATTGTAAAAATTCTGGAGATTCATTACCCTAGCGGGCTGGCGACCATTTAATTATTCCTTCTTCTTAGTTAATCACTGTTTTCCTTGTGTCATTAGTGATTTTTGTAGTAAATATTATTTGGTACCCATTTTCCCCCCAGTGCGGTTCGTGAGTGACTGCACTATATTCCACCCATTTCAAAATTATCATCAGTATTTAGCTTAAATTTAGAATAGATTCTTCCTTCAGAAGAGCCTGTTGTTCACTTTCCTCTAACTAACTGGTGTTATTTTTCTTTGGTAGCGATAGCCTTACTCACTATAAAATATCATTAGGCATATGGCCTTATGCTCAGTTATATTGCAGACCAGTAGGCCGATTAGGAAAGGGAAAGTTACAAATGCTTTAGAAATAGGAAAAGAAAGAAACAGAGACATAGATACATTAGTGCCACATGTTGCTCCTCAAACAATCGATCAGAATTTAAGACCAGCTTTACTTCTTTTATGATTGTCTGACTATGAATATAATTATTATGTTATCAGAAGATGAACGAAAAATTTATAAAGACAGTTGTACATTATTCAAGATAGACTTCCACATTTTGAAGAAACATAAAGAATGAATTACGGTCCTAAGTCTATAAATTTGTATCAGAGAATGAGAGAAAATTTATCTATTATTTGCTATCATAATTATTTTAATATTTTGGATGACTACTCCAAGAAGAAATGTTTAATGATGTATTCGACCTCAGTCAACAAATTTTTTAATTGCATTCTTTTAATAACATTTCTACACATTGGACAAGAAACATGTTCTGTTAACCATTAACAAGCAAATTTTTATGAAAAATACGATTACAGTTTGTTTTTACAGATTCATTATTTTGATCATTTAAGCTTATAGAACAATCATTACCTTCATATTGCTCGATTACTTCATGAGGTTTTATCTTGACTGAGTGAATGATACAAATAATTTTTGATACTTTAAATTGTAATTCAATTAAACGTTGTCTTTAAATGCTATTATAAAATCTTCAGCCAATTCTTGCCTAGGTGATACAATATCCCAATTTATTCTACTTGAAACTCTCTCATAAACCCTTTAGACAATTTTTGTCTTGATGATATTGCTGCTCAGTTTACTTTATTCCGATAATCTCTTATAAAATTTTCAGATAACATTTTTTCCCTTGAGTTATAAAACCAATATAATATATCTTGAAATTCCTTTATGAAATTTATATGTCATTTTGCATTGTAATACTTTATTTCAATTTGTTCTGTCTTGAAATTCTCATATTAATCTTTAGATAATTTTTCTTTATTTGATACAATACCCCAACCTAATTAGTCTTCAAATTCTCTTACAAAACTTTTAGTCACGTTTCGATATAATAATGCATTTCAGTCGAATTTGTCTTGAAAATTTCTCATAAAATCCTCACATAAAATTCGTGTAGTTGATAAAAATGCCAATTAATTTTATCTTGAACTTCTCTAATAAAGTCTTCTGATAGAGTTCATTGTAGTGTTAATATAAGTTCTCAACCTAATTTAGCTTGAAATTCTCTCATAAAATCTTCAGTTAATGCAAAAAGTCCAGATATAAAATTCCATCCTTCTTTACTATATATCTATTTCTTTTTAATATGATCAACAATTTTATTTTAATATGTTGCAGTTGTTATCAAACAAGGTTTGTATAATTCTCAAAAGACAAAATTTCCGTATTATAATTAATCAATAGATTAAGTTTTTTTTTGTTTTTTTAATTTAGAATACCCTTCACTTCCTAATTCTTTTGCTTTACCTCTTAGATCCTTTATAGTCAAACATAGTACTTTAATGGTGTTGTTAATATGATCTTTCACATGCAGTGCATTAGTCTCACAGACATGATCAGTAAGTTCTTGTTTTCTTACATTAGAATATTCTTCTATTTCTAGTTATTTTGCTCTAGCTTTCAACTTGATGACTGATATATAAAAACATTTGGTATTTTGTATTTTTATATGATATTCCCAAGGCAAAATATTTGAAAGTGACAGCTTTAAGGTCATTACATCCAATTTCCCACCCAAAACCGTATTCCATATACAGAAATAATACATCATAAATCACTTGCTCTAGAATATAAAATGAAAACCTTAAATGCATCAATGTCTATTTGAAGTCTAATAAATTTGCTTATTAAATAGATTGGATGAATTTAGTTTCTGATCCACTGAATAAATTCGATTCTAACAAATTACATTTACATTTCAATCAAATGAATTTAAGTCTGCTTATTTAATTTTCTGTGTTCTAATCGTTTTTTGTAAAATGGAAATAAACCTAACACTGCTTCCATTAATATATTTTATGTTTTATGCATTATGGTATTTCAGCAAGTGGTGTAACACTCTCACAAAAATTAAAAGACGTAAAATTAATTTAATACAATTATTAAATAATTACGATTTAGAATAGATCGAAATAAAATACAGTAAATCTCTTGGATTAGACTATGAATTCATTCAAAGTGAAATGAAAACACTTGCTCCCAATAATGTCTGTTACAAATTTAATAAAATCATTTTTAAACAGATTGGATTGATTTTGTTTCCATTCTGTTAAATAAATTTATCTCCATTAAATTTTGTTTACAATTCAGTCAAATAAATTACATTTATTACTTAAGTTTTTTATACATGTTTTAATTTTTCTCATTCTAATCTTCTTTTATAAAGTGGAAGATAACCCCTACACATTCCCTTCTTCTATGATGAATATATTTTAATTTATCCAAAAGAATGATTATCAATTAAATTTCAGCAGTTGGTTCAAAGGTTGTTTGAGGAAAAGAATGTGTTGATTATGAATGATAATTTATGTTTGCTGTATGGGATTCCAGGGTCTATTAATTCAGATACAGTTTTTTAAAAAGTGCAAAGTAAATTATTTTCAATTTGTAAAGGTAATGAAATCTTATTCATAGAATTTTTAGAATATGTATACATTCAAAATAAAATGAAAGTTCTTACTCCTAGTAATCTTGTTCAAAAGAAACAGATTTCATTAACAAACATAGTGGACGGAAAAAAGGACTGCTGAATTATCGATGAGGTTTTACAGAATTGTGGGCTCTAGCTTCCCAAACCCTACAAAGATAAAAAATAAAATATCTAATAAAAATTATTTTCAATAAATGGCAACTATCACAAGTACATTGAATCTATGATAAATATTTTTGAATTTATTCAGAAGAACAATAATCACCAAAATTTTTGTTGTTGTTTTAAGCACATTTGGTTATTTCAAGAAAAAATGTGTTGATAACTTATGATATTTTAAACATTATTCATTATGCATTTTCAACCAGTAGGAATGTACCAGCGGAAAATATTATTGATAATAAAAGGAAGTCAGTAAAATTACTTAAACATTACAATACTGATTATGCTGACATAAAGTATGATAATCCAATAGCTTTAGAATATGAATACGTGCAGAATGAAATCGAACAAATAATGTCAAATAATTTAAGTAAAAAAAAAGATGCATTTTATAGCCTCTTAAAAATTTCAAAAGTCTCATAATGAGTTTAAGAACTAAAGTTGCTGATGAAATTAAAAAATATTATATCACTCTTGAACAACTATTTTATGATTGTTTGAAATACACAAAAGAATATAAAACCATTCAAGCTAAACAAAAGCTACAGAATTTGAAAACAGACTAAAAATAGAAGAAGAATAAAAAAATTACAAAAACAACTAGAAGGAAATAAGAAAGAATGTTTGTATTTAGAAGAAGTAATAGATAATGTGGTAGAAATGAAGAAAGAATAGATCATTTATATTGATACCTCTAAGCAGTATGCAAGGAGAAAGTATTTTAAAGTAGGTGGTGTTCAATCTAAATTATGTTTGAAAGGTAGACTTTCTACATCTAATAGTGGTAGATTAGATTGTCATAAATTATATATACTAATTCAAGTATGTTATAATTATAAGCTAGTTAAAAGCGTAGTTGAAAAATCAGAGGTTGAAAATGCCGCTTCTGTTGTAAACTTCTTTTATTATCACACAACAGGTCTTAGGCTCTTATACTCCCATCTTCAGGTGTCATCACTTGGTGCTCTGACCCCAGAGCACTGTGGTTGATATGTACAAGGTGCAGTGTGCTACCTACGAGCGCACAGCACACCGCACCTTGTACACGTCAGCCGTGGCGCTCGGGGGTCACAGCACTAACTTACGACATCTGATGATGGATGTATAAGAGCCTGAAACCGGTCGTGTGATAACAAGAGAATTTTAAAACTGAACGAAAAAATTACTGACATCAAAAAAAGTGTCCAAGGAATAGAAAAGCAACTGAAATCACTCAACAGAGGCAAGTCCACTGGACCTGACGGGATACTAATTCGATTCTACACAGAGTACGCGAAAGAACTTGCCCCCCTTCTAACAGCAATGTACAGCAAGTCTCTAGAGGAACGGAAGGTTCCAAATGATTGCAAAAGAGCACAGGTATTTCCAGTTTTCAAGAAGGGTCGTCGATCAGATGCGCAAAACTATATCTCTGACATCGATTTGTTGTAGAATTTTAGAACATGTTTTTTGCTCATGTATCATGTCATTTCTGGAAACCCAGAATCTACTCTATAGGAATCAACATGGATTCGGAAACAGCGATCGTGTGAGACTCAACTCGCTTCATTTGTTCATGAGACCCAGAAAATATTAGATTAAGGCTCCCGGTTAGATGCCATTTTCCTTGACTTCCGGAAGGCGTTCAATACAGTTCCGCACTGTCGTCTGATAAACAAAGTAAGAGCGTACGGAATATCAGACCAGCTGTGTGGCTGGATTGAAGAGTTGTTAGCAAACAGAACACAGCATGTTGTTCTCAATGGAGAGACGTCAAAAGACGTTAAAGTAACTTCTGGCATGCCATAGGGGAGTGGTATGGGACCATTGCTTTTCACAATATATATAAATGACCTAGTAGATAGTGTCGGAAGTTCCATGCAGATTTTCGTGGATGATGCTGAAGTATACAGAGAAGTTACAGCATTAGAAAATTGCAACGAAATGCAGGAAGATCTGCGGTGGGTAGGCACTTGGTGCAGGGAGTGACAAATGACCCTTAACATAGACAAATGTAATGTACTGCGAATACATAAAAAGAAGGATCCTTTATTGTATGATTATATGATAGCGGAACAAACAATGGTAGCAGTTATTTCTGTAAAATATCTGGTAGTATGCATACGGAACAATTTGAAGTGGAATGATCATATACAATTAATTATGGTAAGGCAGGTGCCAGATTGAGATTCATTGGGAGAGTCCTTAGAAAATGTAGTCCATGAACAAAGGAGGTGGCTTACAAAACACTCGTTTGACCTATACTTGAGTATTGCTCATCAATGTGAGATCCGTACCAGGTCGGGTTGACAGAGGAGATAGAGAAGATCCAAAGAAGAGCGGCGCGTTTCGTCATAGGGTTATTTGGTAAGTGTGATAGCGTTACGGAGATGTTTAGCAAACTCAAGTGGCAGACTCTGTAAGAGAGGCGCTCTGCATCGCAGTGTAGCTTGCTGTCCAGGTTTCGAGAGGGTACGTTTCTGGATGAGGTATCGAATATATTGCTTCCTCCTACTTATACCTCCCGAGGAGATCACGAATGTAAAATTAGAGAGATTCAAGAGCGCACGGAGGCTCTCCGGCAGTCGTTCTTCCCACGAACCGCACCCGACTGGAACAGGAAAGAGAGGTAATGACAGTGGCACGTAAAGTGCCCTCCGCCACACGCAGTTGGGTGGCTTGCGGAGTATAAATGTAGATGTAGATGTAGAAGTGGTATTTTCACAGCACATAGCACACCACGCCTTGTACACAACTGCGGCGCTCGGAGGTCACAGCACCAACTTACGACATCTGAAGATGGGCATATAAGACGCTGAAACCGATTGTGTGATAATAAAAGAATTTTACAACCGAAGTGGTATTTTCAACCTCTGGTACAAGGCTTAGTTGCGGATTTTTCTCCAATAAGATTGTTTATAGTTGAAAAATATTTAGGTGTAAATAAAGATAATAAATGGTTCAAATGGCTCTGAGCACTATGGGACACAACTGCTGTGGTCATCAGTCCCCTAGAACTTAGAACTACTTAAACCTAACTAGCCTAAGGACATCACACACATCCATGCCCGAGGCAGGATTCGAACCTGCGGCCGTAGCAGTCGCACGGTTCCAGACTGCGCGCCTAGAACCGCGAGACCACCGCGGCCGGCAATAAAGATAATACACTTTAACAATCTATAATACACTTTAACGATTCCATGGCTATGCCGTCAGTCATCTCATAATATTCATCTCAGTACAAAAAGTACGTTGTCGTTAGGACGTGACCGAACAATGATGCGCGATGCGGGAGCGGCAGTTTCAAACGTGGCGCCTGCCCCTGGCGCCTGCCCCTGGCTCCACCTGACGTCACCAGTGCTGCCACAGGCAATCGCCAGCTCCCCGGGTCGACTTACGCACACGCGCCACATTGTATCGACCTGATTGGCTGCTGATAATGTCATCATGCCTATATAATCGAGAGACCGTAACAGCCCCGGTCCATTCGAGGGTTGGATTCCCTCACTTCCTCATCGAGGAAGGGTGTACCTTCGGCGTGGAAGAGCCCCAACCGCGTCTGTCGTGTTGTTGCCTGTCTGCACGCCGTCACTGCTGCCCGCCGTCCGGTCGCCGCCGCCGCCACCGCCGCCGCCGCCTCCTGGTCGCCGTCTCTCGGTGCTCGATGTTACTACTGCTGCTTGCTGCCGCCGCCGCCGCCGTCTCTCTGTGCTCGCCGCCGCCCAGTGCTCGTCGCCACCCCCTGTTTTAATTCCCATTGTACTTCGGCGTCTCCTGTCTCCCGTAGGGACTGCTTGCAATCATGGACACCCCAACTACCACCATCATCTACACATGCCCCACTGTAACATCATAGAGTGCTTCCTCTGGGATTAACCCCTCTCATCCACCTCCCCACCTGTGTGCCTGCTCCTATCCGTGCTCCTGCACCTGCTGCTGCTCCTGCCCCTGCCCCTGCTCCCACCCCCCTTCCGCTCCTGTCGCCCACCGAGACGACTTTCCCCCTCTCCCCCGTGCAACTACTACTGCTTCCCCTGCCCGAGTCACCGCTCGCCGCGCCACAGTCCCTGCCACAGAGCGCGCTACCCTCTAATCCGGTGCTACTGCCTCACAGGAGGGCCCTTCCTCCCACCACCTCCCCATCCATCCAGTCCCTCATTCCTCCTCCCAGGCAACACCCGCAAAAAAATCTTCCAAACAGCCCAGTGGTGACCTCTCCTCTACCCCCCCATCCAAAAAGCCAATGCCCGCCCCAGCTCCCACTGACCTCGCTATGGATACCACCCCACCTCCCTCCTCTCCAGCCCCTCTCTGTAGACGTTCATCCTAGAAGAAGTCAGCCAATCAGCGCCGACCGGATGGGCGGTGCCCCGACTGGAAAAGCTTTTCAGCAGCAGATCGCGCTTAGTTAGAACTAGAGCGCGATCCTGCGCTGTTGCCTCGCCAGCGACTAAGTCCATTTCAAGGTCATCCGCCTTACACAGCGTAATAGTAGACAGCTATGCATGAACACCCACCCACCTTCCCAGGGGTCGTAACCCCTGCAACCCATAGAAGATAAAGATGCTTCAGTAGCTGAATTAGTGTTTTTTGTCTTTTTTTAAAAAAAATCTCACGAGATAGAATGAACAGATCATAGTTAATAAATTGATCAGAAATACTTAAAGAACACAGAATATAGTAACAAATTCAAAGAGTACACAGAGAATAGTTGAGTACCCAGAGAATCCCAGAGATCCCAAGAGTAAATCCCAAAGTAACCAAGAGATTCCCAGAGTGCCCAGAGAATCCCAGAGATCCCAAGACAGCAACCCAGAGTGACCCAGAGATTAAAACACCAAGAAGAATCGCTTCTCAGATTTTGGCAAGATCAATGTGTAGTTATATTTAATGAAATAAAATTATAAACATCTAATAAATCATCGATGTCTGTCTACTCTTACGCTGTGTAAGGCGGGTGACCTTGAACGAGCTTCGCCTGGCTGCCGCCAGGGCTGGAGGATTGCGCTCTAGTTCTAACTAAGCGTGATCCGCTGCTAAAAACAACTTCCGCTCCGCCATTGCAGTTATCAGGGCGCTTACTTCCTGCCGCGCCCATCTTATCATTAACTACATCACTGCTTATGAGACAGCTGCACGTCATTCGACTCGAGGCAGCTGCACCCTGATCCGAAATTCATGGATGCCCGCACCCTCACCCTTGAAATCCGGAAGTACATCCCCAGAGCACCCATCACCGAACTTATCCCTCGCAGAGACTCTGTTCTCATCAAGTCTCCCTCTCCATCTTTCCATACTGATCTCCTCCGGCACCTTCCCCGCATCACCTTTGGGTCCCATGCATCCCTCACCCCATTCCTTACATCCTCCTCGTCAGCCCCAACCGCCTCGTCGTCCGCCGACCTTCACCGCCGTCATCACAGAACTCAGCCCTGTGGTCACGGAGGCTGAGGTGTTGGCGGAACTGAACGCCCACCCTGCCCTGGAAGTCCACTCCGCCCGCCGTATTTACAACTCCTCTGGCCCTACTTTCCTCATGTGTATATTTACAGAGTCCGCCTCCTCCATCGACCACCTTCTCACGCAGGGAGCCCTGATTTTCAACCACCACCACCCTGTTGACCCGTCCCATTCCCCTCCTCAATCCTACCGCTGCCAGTGCTGTCTTCTGTACAACGACCACCTCACCCAAAACTGCAAGAACCCACCCACCTGCCCCCATTGTAAAGCCTCCCACTTCCTGAAACAGTGTCCCAACCTCGCCTACCCCCCTTCCCGCAACACCTGCAATGATCCTCAACCCACCTATTCCTCTAAATGCAAAGCCAAGGCTCCTCCCACCAACCCTGAACTCACTGCCCCCGATCGCCCATCGACCCACCCATCCACCCTAATAATTCCCTCCGCCCTCCCCCTACAGCAGAAGACATCATCCGGTTCCTCACCATCGTCCTGCAGAACATCCACCTCTTCCAGCGCCCCCACACACTCCAGCAGATTTCCCTTGCTGCCCACTCTGTTTTCCACTTAAACACCTGCGCCACCTACTCCCACAACCACGCCCACTTTACCTTCACCCGCCTCAACACCCTCATTTAAGCCCTTCTCTCCCCTTCCCGCACCCTTCCCACCTCCAACCTCCTGGCGCGTCAACAGTATCGTCTCCTCTACCTCAACATTCGCTCCCTCCCTGCAAACAAATACCTCTTCATGCATACCCTCTCCCAGCACCAGGTTGACTCCTTCATCCTTAATGAAACCTTCCACCAACCCCACAATGTTGTCCGCACCTCCCCCTATCTCCTTCACCGCACTGACAATCCCTTTCCCCTAGCCCGAGGCATGGTCGCTATAGGCCACCTCAGGAATCTGCCTGTCCGGCCACAACCCCTCCTCAATGACCTGACCAAACACCTTCTCCTCAGCCTATTTTTTTCCTCCCTAACCATCGCCTGTGCCACTATCTATATCCGCCCTGCAGCTCCTCTCCCCTTTGACTTCATTTCCCATGTTGACCATACCTTCTCCACCTATGTGATCGCCGCTGACCTCAACATCCACAGCCGTGACCCTGCCACCCTTCGGCGGTAGCTTCAGTTCCTTGCCACCCTCCATGGTGACCTTGTTCCTCTCCCACAGCACACCCGTCCTGAAAGTAACTCCACCCCCGATGTTATCCTCGCTTCCCCCAACCTCCTTGGTCGCATCGCCGTTGATGTCCTCGATCCCATCAGTAGTGACCATCTCCCTGTCCTTCTCACCATCTCCCCTACTCATCCCGCCCCTGCAGCCAGCCGCACAGCTGCCCCTCCAAAGTCTGTCCATGACTACCACCGTGCCAATTGGGATGCCTACCGGAAATCCATTGCCTTACAGGTCGAAAGCTACCCCCTCACCTTACACCACCCTGATGACATCACCCATGCCTGTTCCTTCCTTCAGAAGACCATCACTGACATTGTGGAGGCTCTTGTCCCTACCAAACTCATCCACCCTCACCGCCCTACGCTTCCTACACAGGCCGTCCTTCTGCGTAAATCCCGCAGGCTCTACCGCTCCTTCCTCCGCACCCATGACTGGAATACTCTCACCCCATCCACCCTAACAATTCCCTCCACCCTCTCCCTACAGGAGAAGACATCATCCGTGTGGTGTCACCGCTAGACACCACACTTGCTAGGTGGTAGCTTAAATCGGCCGCAGTCCATTAGTACATGTCAGACCCGCGTGTCGCCACTGTGTGATCGCAGACTGAGCGCCACCACAAGGCAGGTCTCGAGAGACGTACTAGCACTCGCCCCAGTTGTACGGACGACATTGCTAGCAACTACACGTACGAAGCCTTTCTCTCATTTGCCGAGAGACAGTTAGAATAGCCTTCAGCTAAGTTAATGGCTACGACCTAGCAAGGCGCCATTAACCATTTGTAACGTTGCATGTACCTCAAGATAGAGTCTCACTTGTATCATCCAGAATACTGTATACCAAAGGACAATATAAAAGTTAAGTGTTCTAGTAGCTACGTTCTTTTCTTTATCACATTCATTACGAATCCTGTTCCAGACTTAACGCCAGATGGCGTGAGTTGATGCGTGCCCTTTCAGCTACTTCACTGTGGACTGGCTGCCTTAACAGTCCACTACATTGGCGACGCGGATTAATCAGGATCTTGTTCTTTCTCATTGCGTACATTTACTTGTGTCATGTCTTCGCCACATTCTCCAGATGTACTGTCCGAATTTTATCGCTTGCAGAATCAGCAGACGCAGGCGTTATTGGATGCCCTGGGACAGCTCGTCCAGGGTCAACGTGCGCTGCACAACGATGCGGCCGCCACCGCTTCGCCGCTACCGCAGCCACAACATGCGGTTGCACCCCCGTTTCGTAGCTTTGATGCAGCCGTTGAGTCTTGGACAGAATGGTCCCGACAATTTGGATTTCATCTCGCCGCCTACAGAATTCAAGGTAATGAGCGGCAGCCGTTTTTGCTTTCGTGTGTAGGTGTGTCCACCTACCGTGTGATAGTGAAATTGTTTCCCCGGCGCGACGTAGCAACTCTGTCATACGAAGAAATTTTGTCTGCTTTAGATGCCTATTTCAAGGAAACAGTAAATGTCGTTGCAAAAAGGTATACGTTCTTTCGTACAAAACGTACGGCCGGTCAGACTAATAGGGAGTGGGTTGCAACTTTGCAAGGACTTACTAGGGACTGTGCATTTGAATGTGACTGTGGAATCCCTTATTCAGATACAATGGTGCGTGATGCAATTGCACAGAACGTTTCTGATATTCGCATACGGGAACAGATTTTGAAACTAGTTAAGCCCTCCCTTCAACAAGTGATAGACATATTGGATAGGCAAGACACACTTGACTTTGCTCAGGAATCATTTGAAATTTCGCCAGCAGTGTGTCGCATTAACCGGCCTGCCGGGCGCGTTGCGCGGACCTGTAAACAGCCTTCGCGCACGTCCGCACTGCCACGTGTCCCGCGCAAGCAAGCAAATGCAGTGAAATCATGCCCGCGGTGTGCAACTAGACATTCGCGTGAGAATTGCCCGTCACGCCAAGCTATTTGCTTTTTCTGTAATAAGAAAGGGCATGTTCAAAGTGTTTGCCAGAAGAAGCTCAGATCAGACAATCGCGACCATTCCAGGCCCTTTGCTTCGCGCCGGAATCGAACCAAGGACACTCGGGCTCTGGAACCTTCGCCCATGGACATTCATGTAGTTAATTCCACCCCGTCCAGTGTTCCTCTCGCTAACAGTGACTGTGTTCGTCCCACAAAAAGTGTGCGTCGACGTCGACGGAAGTCCCGTCACGTTGCGCGTGATTCTGTTCCAGTGTCTGTTCAAGTTGCACAAAACAGTCGCTCTTGTCGTCAGCAGGACAATAAACCTTTTGTAGATTTGGACTTTGCCGGACAAGTGATACCATTCCAGCTCGATACCGGAGCTGCAGTTTCATTGCTCAATCACGCCACGTACAAACAACTGGGCGCACCTCCGTTGCATGCAGCAAGTGTTCCGCTCAAGAGTTATTCCAGACAAGCTATCCCTGTGTTAGGACAGTGCACTCTTCTTGCCACATACAAGGGACAAACAAAACTTGTGTCTTTTTACGTTCTTCGTTCTTCTTCGGCAGTGAACTTGTTTGATTTAGATTTATTTCAGTTGTTTAACATGTCTATAGTAAATCAGGTCCTATCAGTGACTCAGACTGTGCCTTCAGCCAGTGTTTCTAGTCTATGTGACGAATTTGCAGACATTTTTGCACCGGGCCTTGGTTGCGCTAAGAACTATGAAGCACATTTGGAACTGAAAGTAAACGCGCAACCGAAATTTTTCAGAGCGTGCAATGTCCCCCACGCATTGCGTTCTGAGGTCGCCAATCGCTACAATATCTTGTGTCGGTCCGCTGCTCAGCACGGCGACGCTGCTGCGTTGTCCCGTTTGCCTGTTGCTGCGGATAAAGCATTCGATTCTTCCGAACTTGCTTGCATGTTCATTGACTCGGAAACCGATGACGTGGTCGAATCGTTTCCAATTGATTTTTGTCGTGTAGCTACAGCCACAGCTGCTGACCCTGTCCTTGCTACTGTTTTGCGTTTTGTTGCTACGCAATGGCCCTTGTCAAAGTCGCGGATAGAGGATCCGTTGGTTCGCCGATTTTTTGCTCACAAGGAGAGACTTTTTGTACGACGTGGTGTTTTGTTGTTGCGTTCTGATAATGATCAGTCCAGAGTCGTGGTCCCACGTTCGTTACAGTCCTCTGTCTTACGGCTCCTTCACCAAGGACATTGGGGTATAGTGCGAACGAAACAACTTGCTCGTCAGCACTGTACTTGGTTCGGAATCGATGCTGCGATTACGAATATGTGCTCTTCTTGCATGGCGTGTGCCGAACAACAGTCCGCCCCACCGCGGAAATTCTTTGCATGGCCAAAAGCCACTTCCCCTTGGCAACGCTTACATATCGATTTTGCCGGTCCATTCTGGAATGCTCGATGGTTGGTTGTGGTCGATTCTTTCAGTAATTTTCCTTTTGTTGTCCGGATGTCTTCCACGACGTCTTCTGCCACCATACAAGCGTTATCCGCTATTTTTTGCGTTGAAGGTCTTCCGCAGACTATTGTTTCCGACACCGGCCCACAATTCATGTCCGCAGAATTTCAGTCATTCTGCAAGGCCAATGGTTTTCAACATCTGACATCCGCGCCGTTTTCGCCTCAGTCAAACGGTGCCGCTGAACGGTTGGTCCGGACTTTCAAGTCACAGATGTTGAAGTTGAAAGAGTCGCATTCTCGGGAGGCCGCGTTATTGCTCTTTTTGTCCTCGTATCGCTCTCAGCCCCGCGATGGTCGCTCGCCGGCTGAGTTGCTCCACAGTCGTCCTCATCGAACCTTGATGTCTATGCTGCATCCGCCGCATCAGGTTCCTGTGCAGCGGCAGACTCCTGCTTTTGCTCCTGGCGACGTTGTATTTTATCGCAACTATCGAGGTTTACGGCGTTGGCTCGCAGGGCGCATTCTTCGCTGCCTCGGCCGCGCGATGTATTTGGTTTTGGGGGCCTCTGGTGAGGTGCGTCGGCATCTCAATCAGCTGCGCCTCTGTCGTCGCCTGGGTTCTGCCGCTCCCCGTCTGCTTTCAGCGACGGTGCCGTCCGGTCAGCGCCCTGGGGACCCATCTACTGGCTCGCCTCATCCCCAGGTGTTACCGACGATGCCTTCCATTTTGCCCCATGGCGTCGCGCCGCCGCCGCCGCCGCCGCAGCCGCAGCCGCCGCAGCCGCCGCCGGCGCCGCCCGCAGTGGACGCTTCGCTGCAGCCGCCAAGCGCCTCCCTGGGTCACGCGCCGCCGCTCGCGTCCCGTGACCAGATGTCCTCCGCCATGGAACTCTTGCCCGCTCCGGACCAGATGTCGTCTTCGCCCGTCGGGTGCCCCGACCACATGGAGGTCGACCCTTCGGCCCCTCCTGTCTCATTACGGGCGCATACTCCGCATGTTGACGTGCACCCTGGACTAGGTTTTCAGGCGTTTCCTAGCTCCCCTCGGACCGAATGGCCGGGTGCGGGTGGCACAGCCTCGCCTGTTGTTAGGCTCCCCACCTCATCGCATACGTCAACATGGGGTCCTCCCCACGGCGGGCGGAAGCCTTATCACACGACTGTTCGCCGATTTGCGGGGGAGGAATGTGGTGTCACCGCTAGACATCACACTTGCTAGGTGGTAGCTTAAATCGGCCGCGGTTCATTAGTACATGTCGGACCCGCGTGTCGCCACTGTGTGATCGCAGACCGAGCGCCACCACAAGGCAGGTCTCGAGAGACGTACTAGCACTCGCCCCAGTTGTATGGACGACATTGCTAGCGACTACACGTACGAAGCCTTTCTCTCATTTGCCGAGAGACAGTTAGAATAGCCTTCAGCTAAGTTAATGGCTACGACCTAGCAAGGCGCCATTAACCATTTGTAACGTTGCATGTACCTCAAGATAGAGTCTCATTTGTATCAACCAGAATGCTGTATACCAAAGGACAATATAAAAGTTAAGTGTTCTAGTAGCTACGTTCTTTTCTTTATCACATTCATTACGAATCCTGTTCCAGACTTAACGCCAGACGGCGTGAGTTGACGCGTGCCCTTTCGGCTACTTCACTGTGGACTGGCTGCCTTAACAGTCCACTACAATCCGGTTCCTCACCATCGTCCTGCAGAACATCCACCCCTTCCAGCGCCCCCACACACTCCAGCAGATTTCCCTTGTTGCCCACTCTGTTTTCCACTTAAACACCTACGCCACCTACTCCCACAACCAGGAGCAAATTAAGTCAACAATTTCAGCGACACATCTGGAACCTCCTTACAGCAAAGAAACGCCGTGACTGGCGCCAGACATGCACACGCCTCAACTCCACCCTCCCTGTCAACTCCTCCAAGTACTGGTCAGCCTTCCACCGGCTCACTGGCAGCCATCCAACCCCGCATTACCCCATCCTCCATAATGATCGACCCTTTCCTGACAACCTCAGTAAGGCTAACCATTTTGCTTCCCACCTATCCAAGGTCTTTTCCATTCCTGACGATCCCCATTTTGATTACTCCTTCTTCCCGACTGTCCTTAACTGCACTGACACCTCTGTCTCCCTGCTCGCCTCTAGCTTCCAGTACTTGGATCGGTTACCCCCCTCAGACCTCAACAATCCCATCACCGCACAAGACATCACACTCGTCCTCTGCTCCAAACGCAACACCGCCCCTGGTCATGATGGCTTCACCTACCGCCACCTCATGGAATCCCCCCCATCCTTCCTGTCTGTCCTTGCTACCCTGTACAATGTCCTCCTCTCCACTGGATTTTACCCTGACCTGTGGAAGACTTCACGTGTCCTGCTGTTCCCTGAACCTAACAAACCTCCTCTGATACCTCTTCCTATCGTCCCATATGCCTTACCTCCATGTTCAGTAAGGTCTTCGAGGCCATCTTCTCTCACTGTATTCACCACCACCTTAACCAGCACCACCTCCTTCCCCTTACCTCCTTCCTTACCCCTTCTCCGCCGACGACCAGCTCCTTAACCTTCCCAATCTTCTTTCCGCCCAACTTAACTCCCGTCGCTCCGCTATCTTTGTTTCCCTTGATCTCCAGAACGCCTATGTCCGTGTTTGGCATCCCATGCTCCTCTTCAAACTCCAGACCTATGCTCTCCCCATCAACTTCTTCCGTCTCGTTGCTTCCTTCCTCTCCCATCGTCCCTCCTATGTGACTATCCACAATTCCAACTCTCGTACTTTCTATCCCTCTGCCGGCTTGCCCCAAGGTTCTGTCCTTTCCCCTCTCCTCTATCTCCTGTACACTTCTGATATGCCCAAACCTCCCCCACCTGTTCATCTTCTCCAGTTTGCTGATCACACCGCTTTCCTCGCCCTTTATCCTACCCTTCAACGGTCCCAACGTACCCTCCAAACCCACCTTGACCAATTCACCGCTTGGTGTAACCAGTGGTTCCTCCATATCAATCTCTCCAAGACCGAGGCTATCATCATAGGCTGCACCACCCGCTCCTTCTGTCTCCATGATTTCTACCTCACCATTTATGACCGTCCTATCCACCTCACTCCTACTACCCTCAAATACCTCGGCCTCACACTCGACCGCCACCTCACCTGGACTCCCCATCTCCTTACCCATCAAAACAAAGCTCACAACCGCCTCTGCTTCCTGAAACTCCTGTCCGGCCGGACGTGGGGTCTGCATCCTTCCACCATCCTTCACACCTACAAATCCTTGATCCGCCCCATCCTCTGTTATGCCAGCATAGCTTGGATTTCCGCCCCTCCCCGGATCTCAAACAAATCGTAAAAATAATCAGTTGCTTGTCTCTTCATTATTCCATCATGTTAAGCTACAGAAAATGTACCTGAAAAATAGAAGAAACGAAGATTTGCCTCGAGAAATGTGAAATATTTATCCATCAATTAATTTTCTCAAAGCATATGAAGCATTTCTCGATATTAAACGAGTAACACTAATCGAAGTAGATACTGATGTAGGTCCGTATAATTTCCTAATGAACTATCCTGTGTGATTAACATCACTCATAGGAAAAATAGTGTGACAACTCAGAAGACAACAATGAAATTAGTTGCAAATTTTAATGAAAAATTTCTTGCAGATTCTCTAGCATATGTAGTTATGTATTGTAAAAGGAACCTCACTTACGACAAGCAACACAGAATTTTAACTGAGAATTTTTAAACCGAAAAATTGCATATCTAATTTGAACATCCCTTTTCATTTAGATTACGGCAGCATTTTGATTTTTAAAATCTGTTGAACAGTTCTTTCGTGAAGTAGCAGTTACCACAACACTAGCGGTAACGGAGAATGAAAGCCAGCTGGCGACTCGAGATGAAGACTGAGCGAGATAAGATAGTAGCTCCTGTCTCTAAAAAGGCTCGTGACTGACTGAAGCCGGCCGCGGTGGTCTCGCGGTTCTAGGCGCGCAGTCCGGAACCGCGCGACTGCTACGGTCGCAGGTTCGAATCCTGCCTCGGGCATGGATGTGTGTGATGTCCTTACGTTAGTTAGGTTTAAGTAGTTCTAAGTTCTAGGGGACTGATGACCACAGCTGTTAAGTCCCATAGTGCTCAGAGCCATTTGAACCATTCGACTGACTGAACGCCACGGACAGAAGTTGTGATGTACTATCAAACGCCCGTTTCTTGGTTCACGAAATCACTAACAGATGTCTCATTTTTGTTCTCGAATCAACATCGTTCCTGAAATACCAACTGTATATACGATTTGTGAAGTAATCTCGTTGCCCTGAGGGGCACAGCTGAACTGGTTGGGCTGGCCAATGTTGTTGTTATGTGATAACGTCGTCCACAGCTCGAACCCATCAAGAAAACTAAAATAACCACCATAAGCAGCTCATCCAGTGCATACCAATGCACACTGGAAAATACGCAACAGAAGAAGAATGGTGGAATGGTGGACAACAATTAGCATCCAAGCCGCAGTCCAACAGCGACGTTCAGGAAAAAAGAAAAAACGGGGGCTTTTCTTCAAAAGGCGCTGAAGGTATTGCACTTTTGGGAATAAATTATTATTTAAACGAAGTCTACTGCGTTCAACTAAGTTTTATTTAGGAAAGCTTTGGGTAATTAAGATTTATATGTAATAAAGGGGTTTGCTTCCCTTATTTTCTTAAACTCAAATGTTTATCTTACATTCACTGTCTCCAGAAAAAAATTAAGTTTTTATAAGAAAATGGTAAGCCAGGGTTTGTTTCCCTTATTTTCTTAAATTCGAATTTTTTTTCTTACGATCATCTTTTCTTACATAAAAAGTCAAGTTTTCTTCCTTACGATCACATTTTCAGAAACAAATTGCATTTTATAAGAAAATAGTGAGCCATGGCTAAAAAGGTGGGGATAGCGGTACATAAGTGTAGGTTTTTGGTAAGTTTTTTATAGGAAAGCGAGTGAACGACCGAGCGAGTTTTCTTATCAAAAAGTGAGTCAGAACCTACACTTCTTCATGCTGCTTCAACCGACTTCTTCAGAAGTCTCGCTGCCATGCGTGCCTACTCCTTGCTGCTGCCTTTCTGCAGATTGCCGCCGTCAGAATCCGTCGCTGTTAAGTTTCCCTGTTCATTTACACGTTGAGACCTTTTCTCTTATGTTAAAGTCTTCCGGTCTCTAGAGTTTGTGACTCTAGAATAGGTAACCATGCTTGATACATGCTCTCGTGATTTGCCAGAACGGCAATAAGCAGCTACTGCTGGAAATGCTGAGTTAGATAATGCCGCTCTACTTCAAGAGCTGGTTAGTGCATTATTGCTACAAAAATTTCAGTTACAGGAACATGTTGCTAATCTAATACAACAACGTGAACGTGAAACTAGGCAGGCAGCAAGCAGAATTACCGCAAGCATCTCTAGAGCCACTGCAGTGGAGGCAGTATCTTATGCACCAAATGTTGCTAAGCCGGCCGAAGTGGCCGTGCGGTTAAAGGCGCTGCAGTCTGGAACCGCAAGACCGCTACGGTCGCAGGTTCGAATCCTGCCTTGGGCATGGATGTTTGTGATGTCCTTAGGTTAGTTAGGTTTAACTAGTTCTAAGTTCTAGGGGACTAATGACCTCAGTAGTTGAGTCCCATAGTGCTCAGAGCCATTTGAACCATTTTTTGAAATGTTGCTAGCACCCTTCCTGCAGTCTCTTTTGTGACCCTCCTTTTCAGGCAGGCCTGGCGACAAAGCTACCACCTTTTTGCAGAATTTCCAAGACGTAGGACACTCTCACTCCTGCCAAAATAGCTTTTTTTTTAGAATTTTCAGGTGGCGTGCACACCTATGTAGAACGGTGGATGCCTTACGAGATGCTACAACATTTGATATCTTGGCGAAGGAGTTAGCAGAGCGCAACACAAACTGAAGAGGCGTCAGTTATTACGGAGACTGACTGTCCACTTTGCTCCAGAATAATGGTGAAGATTTTGAGTCTTTCGCAGATTTCCAGGTTGGTCAGCGCCAAAATCGAGTGCCTGCAAGAGGAAATTGACTCCTCTCCGCTAAGTCTACTTGGAGGTAAGTAACTTAAAAACTGTGTGAGCATTGATAATGCCAAGGTCAAGAACACACACGCCATCCGTGGTTGCTAGCTCAGACACTGTAGAGTCTAGTTATTTGGTCAATTATATCTTTATATACTTCAGCTTCATTATAAAACTTCATAGTTTCTAGAAGTTTTGCCGGCCGCGGTGGTCTCGCGGTTCTAGGCGCGCAGTCCGGAACCGTGCGACTGCTACGGTCGCAGGTTCGAATCCTGCCTCGGGCATGGATGTGTGTGATGTCCTTAGGTTAGTTAGGTTTAAGTAGTTCTAAGTTCTAGGGGACTAATGACCACAGCAGTTGAGTCCCATAGTGCTCAGAGCCATTTGAACCATTCTAGAAGTTTCTTCTCAGTATTTTCATTTATCTGACATTCAGCATGCATGTCAATGAGAATAAGGACTCTTTTCTTTTTCCATTGTTTTAATGTGGGAAGACTGTCGTCTGAACTTTACGAGTGTGTTGCGTAAAATACATCGTCTCCGCCTCTCACTGCAGGAGGGACCTCTTTCAATGATGTCCAAAGAGTGCCAATTAAACTTGTTCCTTTTTGTTTCAGCAAGTTTCAGAGAGGTGAAGAGGTTGTCACTTGTGATATTACGACCACAACAGAGGATTGGCTGTCCCAAATTCATAACTACATGGTGATCAAGACGCTTGCTCGGATCACAAGTTGCAATTTTGCCACGATAAGGGAAGCCGTTCAGGAAGTAGCGCTTGTCAGCAACACACAAAAAGTAGTATTTTATCCCATGCTCATCAGGTGTCCTCGGCATGTACTGCATGCATGGGCACATGCACTTGCTAGGGTACAGCTGCTTGTCGACACTCATGTTCTCGCCTGGCTTGTGGCAGGCAATACAGCTGTCAGTAAATAAATTTCATATTTCTGAAACAAGGCAAAATTTGTCAGTTTTTTTGCTTTGTCTCCTTGACGACCTACAATGCAGGAGGGATCTCTTTAAGTGATGTCCGAAGAGTGTCAAATAAACTTGTTCCTTTTTGTTTCAGCTCATCTGACAGTTTCACAGAGCTATTACGACCACAACTGAGGAATGACTGCATATTTCTGCAGATCTGTTCCTTGATATTTTCACTTAAAGAAAGGAGGCCCCCATGTATTGCTCCATAAGTCTTCGTATGAAATACCATGCGCGTCGTATGCTCCAGAAATGCAGAGTAATCCAATGAAAGCATCGAGTTCTTTCAGGTTTAGGGACCACTCATTATTACTAAGAGTGTTGTGAGTGTTGCTGAAAAATAACCGCTATGCAGAGAGTGGGGAGTGATCGGTAGTGTGGTAATGTTCGTATAAGGGGCAAACATGCATTCAGAGGCGAACTTGATTGATTTGTGAATCCCTCAACCTCCCCTTAACCTGCTGTTATGCTCATTGATTTATGATCCCCTGAGGGTTGATTTCTGACCCTATGGGGATAATTCATCCTTGTGAAAGAAAAACCACCCCTCCCGCTCCCTCTCACCCTCCCATAACCCGCTGGGAATCCCTAACCCTCCCCCCTCCCCCTCGCTGAGACAAGCACACTTTTTAATTCAAATTAATTGACTAATTAATTAAATTGATCGATTAATAACCCCTGTCCCACCTGGAACTCCCTCAGCCTTTCCTTCCCCTCCCTCACTCCCCCCTCTCCTCCATCATCTGGAAACTGGCAGGAGAAAGACTCAATCTATGATGGAGGGAAAGGATCTTACGAGAAGAAATTGAAATCAATCTGAATCACATAGCAGAGGATACATTGTTTATTTTTCAACCCAATTTGCAAGGCTTGGATAACTCATTTATTTTGTGGGCAAAGTTCACATCCAGCAACTACATGTACTAAATGGTTCAAATGGCTCTGAGCACTATGGGACTTAACATCTGTGGTCATCAGCCCCTAGAACTTAGAACTACTTAAGCCTAACTAACCTAAGGACATCACACACATCCATGCCCGAGGCAGGATTCGAACCTGCGACCGTAGCAGTCGCGCGGTTCCGGACTGCGCGCCTAGAACCGCTAGACCACCGCGGCCGGCTACATGTACTAATTCCGTAATTACACTGCGGTGGATCCAACTAAGAGCTCTATTCTCATCCTATCCCGAACCTACACTGTGCCATGTAAAACAATTTCTGGCAGACAAGGAAACGTGTGTAATATTGTTTACTTAAAGAATTTATGGGATACAGGACAGTGTATGGAGTACAGTTCACTTTTTTTTAAGAGTTTGTCGGCAAATTGACTGTAGTCTATGGAATGCTGTTTATTTAAACAATTTGTTGGTGACAAGGCATCCTCCTCCCCTGCACCCCTCGCCATTAATGCAAACCTGTCGCTGGTAGTAGGCATATCCCTCTGTTCTCACACTTCCACTTCTATGCACACCTGTAGCGGATTTCACAAAGTCATTTGAGAAGAAGTGGATAATATTTGCCGTGTGCGATACTAACCCCTTCTTTGTCCTGAACTAAGCAGCACATACCTGGAAAATCCCCAGCCCTTCCGAAAATGGAAGGTTGTAGATGTCTTGGAAATATTCCCTCGCTATATCAGATTTACTGACTAGTTAATCAAATTGATACTCTGTATGGGACAGTTTTTCCTCGCTTCCTATTGGTGGATACTAGGACTGGAATATTTGGCAGGATTCGATCTTGCTGCCGCACAGTTTCCAAACCCTATTTTCCCTCTTCTACTTTCTCTTCCCTTACTTCCTATTATTGGATACTGGCACAGTTAGATCATTTGGTAGAAAGTCCATTACGTTGAAGGTAGCTAAAAATTTCAGCTCAGTTGCATGTTATGCCTTTAAACAATCTGCAGAGGGGATGATATATATATATATATATATATATATATATATAGGGTGTTTCAAAAATGACCGGTATATTTGAAACGGCAATAAAAACTAAACGAGCAGCGATAGAAATACACCGTTTGTTGCAATATGCCTGGGACAACAGTACATTTTCAGGCGGACAAACTTTCGAAATTACAGTAGTTACAATTTTCAACAACAGATGGCGCTGCAAGTGATGTGAAAGATATAGAAGACAACGCAGTCTGTGGGTGCGCCATTCTGTACGTCGTCTTTCTGCTGTAAGCGTGTGCTGTTCACAACGTGCAAGTGTGCTGTAGACAACATGGTTTATTCCTTAGAACAGAGGATTTTTCTGGTGTTGGAATTCCACCGCCGAGAACACAGTGTTGTTGCAACAAGACGAAGTTTTCAACGGAGGTTTAATGTAACCAAAGGACCGAAAAGCGATACAATAAAGGATCTGTTTGAAAAATTTCAGCGGACTGGGAACGTGACGGATGAACGTGCTGGAAAGGTAGGGCGACCGCGTACGGCAACCACAGAGGGCAACGCGCAACTAGTGCAGCAGGTGATCCAACAGCGGCCTCGGGTTTCCGTTCGCCGTGTTGCAGCTGCGGTCCAAATGACGCCAACGTCCACGTATCGTCTCATGCGCCAGAGTTTACACCTCTATCCATACAAAATTCAAACGCGGCAACCCCTCAGCGCCGCTACCATTGCTGCACGAGAGACATTCGCTAACGATATAGTGCACAGGATTGATGACGGCGATATGCATGTGGACAGCATTTGGTTTACTGACGAAGCTTATTTTTACCTGGACGGCTTCGTCAATAAACAGAACTGGCGCATATGGGGAACCGAAAAGCCCCACTTTGCAGTCCCATCGTCCCTGCATCCTCAAAAAGTACTGGTCTGGGCCGCCATGTCTTCCAAAGGAATCATTGGCCCATTTTTCAGATCCGAAACGATTACTGCATCACGCTATCTGGACATTCTTCGTGAATTTGTGGCGGTACAAACTGCCTTAGACGACACTGCGAACACCTCGTGGTTTATGCAAGATGGTGCCCGGCCACATCGCACGGCCGACGTCTTTAATTTCCTGAATGAATATTTCGATGATCGTGTGATTGCTTTGCGCTATCCGAAACATACAGGAGGCGGCGTGGATTGGCCTCCCTATTCGCCAGACATGAACCCCTGTGACTTCTTTCTGTGGGGACACTTGAAAGACCAGGTGTACCGCCAGAATCCAGAAACAATTGAACAGCTGAAGCAGTACATCTCATCTGCATGTGAAGCCATTCCGCCAGACACGTTGTCAAAGGTTTCGGGTAATTTCATTCAGAGACTACGCCATATTATTGCTACGCATGGTGGATATGTGGAAAATATCGTACTATAGAGTTTCCCAGACAGCAGCGCCATCTGTTGTTGAAAATTGTAACTACTGTAATTTCGACAGTTTGTCTGCCTGAAAATGTACTGTTATCCCAAGCATATTGCAACAAACGGTGTATTTCTATCGCTGCTCGTTTAGTTTTTATTGCCGTTTCAAATATACCGGTCATTTTTGAAACACCCTATATATATATACTCCTGGAAATGGAAAAAAGAACACATTGACACCGGTGTGTCAGACCCACCATACTTGCTCCGGACACTGCGAGAGGGCTGTACAAGCAATGATCACACGCACGGCACAGCGGACACACCAGGAACCGCGGTGTTGGCCGTCGAATGGCGCTAGCTGCGCAGCATTTGTGCACCGCCGCCGTCAGTGTCAGCCAGTTTGCCGTGGCATACGGAGCTCCATCGCAGTCTTTAACACTGGTAGCATGCTGCGACAGCGTGGACGTGAACCGTATGTGCAGTTGACGGACTTTGAGCGAGGGCGTATAGTGGGCACGCGGGAGGTCGGGTGGACGTACCGCCGAATTGCTCAACACGTGGGGCGTGAGGTCTCCACAGTACATCGATGTTGTCGCCAGTGGTCGGCGGAAGGTGCACGTGCCCGTCGACCTGGGACCGGACCGCAGCGACGCACGGATGCACGCCAAGACCGTAGGATCCTACGCAGTGCCGTAGGGGACCGCACCGCCACTTCCCAGCAAATTAGGGACACTGTTGCTCCTGGGGTATCGGCGAGGACCATTCGCAACCGTCTCCATGAAGCTGGGCTACGGTCCCGCACACCGTTAGGCCGTCTTCCGCTCACGCCCCAACATCGTGCAGCCCGCCTCCAGTGGTGTCGCGACAGGCGTGAATGGAGGGACGAATGGAGACGTGTCGTCTTCAGCGATGAGAGTCGCTTCTGCCTTGGTGCCAATGATGGTCGTATGCGTGTTTGGCGCCGTGCAGGTGAGCGCCACAATCAGGACTGCATACGATCGAGGCACACAGGGCCAACACCCGGCATCATGGTGTGGGGAGCGATCTCCTACACTGGCCGTACACCACTGGTGATCGTCGAGGGGACACTGAATAGTGCACGGTACATCCAAACCGTCATCGAACCCATCGTTCTACCATTCCTAGACCGGCAAGGGAACTTGCTGTTCCAACAGGACAATGCACGTCCGCATGTATCCCGTGCCACCCAACGTGCTCTAGAAGGTGTAAGTCAACTACCCTGGCCAGCAAGATCTCCGGATCTGTCCCCCATTGAGCATGTTTGGGACTGGATGAAGCGTCGTCTCACGCGGTCTGCACGTCCAGCACGAACGCTGGTCCAACTGAGGCGCCAAGTGGAAATGGCATTGCAAGCCGTTCCACAGGACTACATCCAGCATCTCTACGATCGTCTCCATGGGAGAATAGCAGCCTGCATTGCTGCGAAAGGTGGATATACACTGTACTAGTGTCGACATTGTGCATGCTCTGTTGCCTGTGTCTATGTGCCTGTGGTTCTGTCAGTGTGATCATGTGATGTATGGCTCTGAGCACTATGGGACTTAACAGCTATGGTCATCAGTCCCCTAGAACCTAGAACTACTTAAACCTAACTAACCTAAGGACATCACACAACACCCAGCCATCACGAGGCAGAGAAAATCCCTGACCCCGCCGGGAATCGAACCCGGGAACCCGGGCGTGGGAAGCGAGAACGCTACCGCACGACCACGAGATGCGGGCTCATGTGATGTATCTGACCCCAGGAATGTGTCAATAAAGTTTCCCCTTCCTGGGACAATGAATTCACGGTGTTCTTATTTCAATTTCCAGGAGTATATGGTGGTCCATTGATAGTGACCGGGCCAAATATCTCCCGAAATAAGCATCAAACGAAAAAACTGCAAAGAACGAAACTCGTCTAGCTTGAAAGGGGAAACCAGATGGCGATATGGTTGGCACGTAAGATGGCGCTGCCATAGGTCAAACGGATATCAACTGCGCTTTTTTAAATCGGAACCCCCATTTTTTATTACATATTCGTGTAGTACGTAAAGAAATATGAATGTTTTAGTTGGACCATTTTTTTCGCTTTGTGATAGATGGCGCTGTAATAGTTACAAACGTGTAAGTACATGGTATCACGTAACATTCATCCAGTGCGGACGGTATTTGCTTCGTGATACATTACCCGTGTTAAAATGGACCGTTTACCAATTGCGGAAAAGGTCGATATCGTGTTGATGTATGGCTATTGTGATCAAAATGCCCAACGGGCGTGTGCTATGTATGCTGCTCGGTATCCTGGAAGACATCATCCAAGTCCGGACCGTTCGCCGGACAGTTACGTAATTTAAGGAAACAGGAAGTGTTCAGCCACATGTGAAACGTCAACCACGACCTGCAACAAATGATGATGCCTAAGTAGGTGTTTTAGCTGCAGTCGCGGCTAATCCATACATCAGTAGCAGACAAATTGCGCGAGAATCGAAAATTTCAAAAATGTCGGTGTTGAGAATGCTACATCAACATCGATTGCACCCGTACCTTATTTCTATGCACCAGGAATTGCATGGCGACGACTTTGAACGTCGTGAACAGTTCTGCCACCGGGCACAAGAGAAATTACGGGACGATGAAAGATTTTTTGCACGCGTTCTATTTAGCAACGAATAGTCATTCACCAACAGCGGTAACGTAAACCGGCATAATGTGCACTATTGGGCAACGGAAAATCCACGATGGCTGCGACAAGTGGAACATTAGCGACCTTGGCGGGTTAATGTATGGTGCGGCATTGTGGGAGGAAGGATAATTGGCGCCCATTTTATGGATGGCAATCTAAATAGTGCAATGTATGCTGATTTCCTACGTAATGTTCTACCGATGCTATTACAGGATGTTTCACTGCATGTCAGAATGGCGATGTACTTCCAACATGATAGACGTCCGGCACATAGCTCGCGTGAGGGTTGAAGCGGTATTGAATAGCATATTTCATTACAGGTGGATTGGTCGTCGAAGCACCATACCATGACCCGCACGTTCACCGGATCTGACGTCCCCGGATTTCTTTCTGTGGGGAAAGTTGAAGGATATTTGCTATCGTGATCCACCAACATCGCCTGATAACATGCGTCAGCGCATTGTCAATTCATGTGCGAACATTATGAAAGGCGAACTAGTCGCTGTTGAGAGGAATGTCGTTACACGTATTGCCAAATGCATTGAGGTTGACGTACATCATTTTGAACATTTATTGCATTAATGTGGTACTTACAGGTAATCACGCTGTAGCAGCATGCGTTCTCAGAAATGATAAGTTTACAAAGGTACATGTATTACATTGGAACAACCGAAATAAAATGTTGAAATGTACCTACGTTCTGTATTTTAATTTAAAAACTACCTGTTACCAACGGTTCGTCTAAAATTGTGAGCGATATGTTTGTGACTATTACAGCGCCATCTGTCACAAAGCGAAAAAAGTGGTCCAACTAAAACATTCATATTTCTTAACGTACTACACGAATATGTAATAAAAATGGGGGTTTCTATTTAAAAATCGCAGTTGATGTCCGTTTGCCCTATGACAGCGCCATCTAGCTGGCCAACCATAGCGCCATCTGGTTTTCCCCTTCAAGCTAGACAAGTTTCGTTCTTTTTAGTTTTTTCGTTTGACGCTTATTTCGTGAGATATTTGACCCGATCACTATCAATGGACCACCGTGCGGATCACACCTTAGTGCCATACAGTATAGTTCTTCATATTTTAGATGGGGGGGGGGGGGGTTACATATAATTAGGAAAGCAACACCTGAAGAGATAGGAGTTCATTTTTGTTTGGCAGGGAGACAAGTGGCGGTGCCCCGTAGGGATGGCTATGATTATGTTTTATTTCTTTTGTTAGGTAAAAAAAGTGATCAGCGCATCTGACTGCCATTAAAAAAAAGAAGGTGGATAGAGCATCTGTCTTGTAAGCAGTAGATCCTGGGTTCGAGTCCCGGTGGGGGCACACATTTTCAACTGTCCCCATTGACTTATATCAACGCCTGTATGCAGCTAGGGGTATTCATTTCATTGTAATTTATTGAAGATGACGTCCATAGTAACAACTAGCGACATTTGACAATGATTAAAATACTGGAAATACCTCCCCTTGACGACTGTGGCTCTAGAAATATTAGTATCTGTACCAGGATACAATTTTCCACGTAAATTTTTTCATCCCCCTTACTGCTATTGATTCTCTGAAGTCGCAATTTTCCACATCAAATCTACACCTCCCATACGACCAGACAGTCAATTTCTTTGCACATGTCGGAACACTGACCACTGTAACTTTACACTCTAACACATACAAATTTCAGCCGGCCGGTGTGGCCGTGCGGTTCCAGGCGCTTCAGTCTGGAACCGCGCAACCGCTGCGGTCGCAGGTTCGAATCCTGCCTCGGGCATGGATGTGTGTGATGTCCTTAGGTTAGTTAGGTTTAAGTAGTTCTAAGTTCTAGGGGACTGATAACCACAGATGTTAAGTCCCATAGTGCTCAGAGCCATTTGTACCATTTTTGAACGTACAAATTTCCGTTTATCGTTTAAATATGCATAGTATCTGAAAAAATTATGATATGTCCGCACTCACATCGGCTAGGTGTCTCGATTCTCCTCACTTCTAGGGAGTTATTTGACGTTCAAGTCTTCCAGCCAATCAGATTCGAAAATATACTGCATGTACTTTCAGTCATCACTTCCAGAAGGTGCTGTATCTCACCAAGGCTCTCTCAAACAAGTTTTGTTACATGGTCTAGAATACGATGACTTCGATCAGTATTGAAATTAAACGATGCATTCTGGATGTCCTGAGAGAGTTCTGCGGCCTGCGACTTTGGATGTAAGCTACATTTTTGTGACCGTCTGGCAGTCCGGTCACCCTGCAGCAGCAGTCCCCTTTGTTCGCGGTGACGTCCTTTGCCACGTCAAGTGGATAATTCCAGTTGCAGCACACACACATCAAACCACTAGACCTAATTGTCCCAGAATACCGCGTTTCTATTGGCTAATGGTGATTCAGGTGTCCCAGAATACTGCGTTCGTATTGGCTGACGCTGAATCAGTGAAAGTATATAAACCCTACCTCCTCCATTCTCATTCTGCCTTTGTGTGAATTCGATTGTCTTGTTCTCGCTCGTGTGCGTTAGTTGTTAGTATGATTCGTCCCTGATCTAACAGGAAGCATTCATCAGCCTCAAGCAGCAGCAGGGCCAGTGGCGGAAAGCGGCAGAGACCGTTAGAGGAGGATGGAGAATTACCTAGTAAGTAACGATTCAAATCGAAAACTGCCTCTTTTTTTCACTAAGAATTTCGTAGTATTGAATACATGTCGTTTTATTGTTTCAGCATATATCCACCGAATCTCTGATGAACAAAGCGCTGAGATGCATCAGCACCACTAACAGCAGTGACGGATGCATCAGTGGCAGTAACAGCTGCAGTTACATCACTGTAAGTATATATTTTCTTCCTCCTCTTCATAGTATACGTAATTTGTTACGACCACCGTGTCGGAGGTTGTTTTAGATGATTTTCAGGGACCAAAATCGATAAATGTAACTTTTTCACTAAGAAATTCGTAGTATGGAATACATGTCGTCTTACTGTATCAGGATATGCCTACTGAAAGCCAAAAAACAGCATTGTAAGTAGTATATATAAATTTCCCCTTCATAGTACTGTGTATATATAATATGTTGCTGTTTTACAAAAATTTCACCGTATATGTAATATGGTGCATGTTCTCTGTTGTTGTAGATGATTTCCTGGCAGAAGAAGAATAGGGAGGGGTATGCACTGAGAATATGTAGGAGCCATTTCAGATCTTCTGTAAGTGCATATTGTAAAAAAAAAATAGTTTTTTATTTAATCAATATTTTTCTGTTGCAGGTGGTGTCAATGAGATGGGGCTCTGGGTTGAGCCGAGGAAAATATGGCACAGTGGGTGGAGGAGATGGCAAGGGGGCTGTGTCACCATGAGGTGGTGTCGGATGATCTGAGAGAGATGCAAAGGAGCCAGAGCGAAATAGGTAATTTATTTACAAATAACCAGTATTCTTTCTTTCCTTACAGTAGAAAGCGATGTCTGGAATGTTGTACTTAATTTTTGTTCTCTCTCTCTTCTACGGGGGCTATGTTAGGGGAACAATTCCCTCGACACGCCGTGGCTTTGGCATGCGTACTGGGGCCGATGCCTGCTTTACCCAAGCAGGGGCCAGCTATGTGAGAAGCCGCCGCCACCACTGTCACCTCTCTCACACCAGCTCCGCTCTGGCGTCCATGGACCACTCTCCCTCCCACAAGCGAGTCGGGGTCGGAGCAGCAGCAACAGCCACAGCTGGGCTGCTCGCACTGTCACAATACCACGATGTCGCCTCCTTCTCCACCTTCTCGTCCTCGCCGATCTCGCAAGGTATGGGCACTTAACGCTCATCACCTCACTACAAACGACTTCGTCATTTACTTTTAGTAGTGATAGTTGTAATCCTGTGGCTAGCGGCAGTTCCCTCTTCCGTCCTTTAAGTGAAGGACATCAGGTCAGTGACACCATGTTAAAGTTAGAATTGTTGGTGATAAGAGACGCCTTTGAGGATCAAATCTCGTTCCCTACAATCGAGAATTCGGCAGGGGGGTACCGGACCCTGTTGGGTTTCGAAGAGAATGCCTTCCTGCCATGGAAACGGAGCTTCTCAAGGCTGTTTTCTGCAGTATTCAGCCATTCCATTAAATGCAGGGCAGTACTGTGCATCAAACTTTTGCGCCCCCCCACCCTCCCCCAAAATTGCCTCTGGCGTTGAAGAGACGAGTCTTCATTGTCTCTGGGGGAGGGAGGAGCAGAGGGATAATCGCATGATAACGTGGAGCACATAAATCAACGAGTGATTTTGTGAGTCCACCTTGAGAGCTACACTGACCAAGTTTTCTGAGATGGAAGTTAGGGGGTCAGCTAAAGCACTCAGCCGAATACTACACCTGGGCATCCATACCCATTTCTATGGTCCGGTAAACTGAGGTCCAGCTATATCAAACTCCCTAAAGCTATAGCTATTAAGAGGGCATGCATTGATGCCAAAAATAAAAATGATCAGGCTTGTTTTGCATTGTCAGTCGTGGCATGTGAGATAAATTACAATTACAGAGATCATCCTGAGTGTCCTGGTACTTACCATGTGCCTAAAGATACTATCCCCAGGGTGCATAAGTTTGACAGTATCAAGTTCCTCATTAAAGTCCAGCACATACATAAATTTGAGGCGCAGAATACCGGTATGTCGGTTCATCTTAGGGCCTGGAGAAAGGCAAGTCAGGTGAGAAGAACAAGTATATAGTCTTTGGCCCCCTACATTTCTCAATATTTGCCAGTGATTGTAAGATGCATGTAAATATGCTGTTACTCTCTGATGAGAAAAATAAGGAGAAAGGCTATTATGATTATGTTTGGATCAAAGACCTGTCCTGACTCGCCGGCCGTTGTGGCCGAGCGGCTCTAGGCGCTTCAGTCTGGAACCGCGCGACCGCTACGGTCGCAGGTTCGAATCCTGCCTCGGGCATGGATGTCTGTGATGTCCTTAGGTTAGTTAGGTTTAAGTAGTTCTAAGTTCTAGGGGACTGATGACCTCAGATGTTAAGTCCCATAGTGCTCAGAGCCATTTGAACCATTTGCCCTGACTCCTTTCCTCCTAATTGTCAAATAATGATTGTGTAAAGCATATTTGATTAAGATGTTTGAATTAGTTTTCCACGAGCGAGTATTTAGCACAAAGCACGTAGTAGATTGCGCTTCGAAGGACCCAGTACATATTTTATGTCTACTGAGGAAAATAAATTGACAAAGTTTAAGAATACTCACGATCAGAATCGATGCCTGTTTGTGATGTACGCCGACTTTGAATGCCTCCTCGCTCCTGTGACCCGCAGTGAAAGTGACCCGCCGAGCGGTGTGGCCGTGTGGTTCTAGGCGCTTCAGTCTGGAACCGCGTGACCGCTACGGTCGCAGGTTCGAATCCTGCCTCGGGCATGGATGTGTGTGATGTCCTTAGGTTAGTTAGGTTTAAGTAGTTCTAAGTTCTAGGGGACTGATGACCACAGATTTTAAGCCCCATAGTGCTCAGAGCCATTTGAACCATTTTGAAAGTGACCCAATAGCCTCATATAGTACCTTCACATAAAAACACTTACCATATGCGGCAGCGTCTTATTGTTCGAGTCTTAACTAATACAAATATATTGTCAGGGATAATCTTGCATTTTGGCTTGTCACTGAGCTCGAAAACTTTCATGGGAGGTTGATAAGCTCTACAGTGACAACGTTCCCATGACAAAATCAAAGGAGAATGAAGATTTGTACAATAATGCTGTTGACTGTCGTATTTGTGGGCTGCCATTAGATAGAAAAGCGGAGACTCCTCATAGGAATCATTGTCATCTTTTATGGGGAAGTTCTGTGGTGCATCTCAGAATACATGCAGTTTGAAGTACCAGTTATCAAGGCACATACCTGTTCTCTTTGATAATTTAAGTGGGTATCATGCTTACTTTCTTGCTGAGAACTTGTCTGACTTCAGTGTGGATAATGATCAGGTTAGTGTCCTACCTGAGAGCGTCGAGAAAAACATTTCATTCTACAAAAGAATGACGCCAAGAATTACTCTCCACTTCCTTGACTCGCTACGTTTTACGTAGGTGCCACTCCAGAAGCTCGTTGAAACTCTACCTCAGGAGGATATGCTCATTACTCGAGTTGCAGTCCCGGGAAAAGTTTAAATTTGTGACTAGGAAGAGGGTTTCCCATATGAGCATCTGGATAGTATGGCAAACCTCAACGAATCCAGGCTACAGGAATTAACTGCATTCTCCAGCAACCTTACAGGCAATGCCATAATGGATGCAGAATACGAACATGCTGTGTATGTCTGGCGGGAATTCAACATCATCACTTGAGAAGAGTATGCGTGGCTTTACATGGACATAGATATGTGCTAGCTTGTGGACGTTTTCGAGAAATTCCAGAGTCTATGCATGACCACATGTTCTCTGGATACCACCTTTCATTACAGGGCACTTGTGTTGTCTTGGGACGCTATGCTCAAGAAAATGATGCACGGCATCGAATTAGTGACTGATCCAGATGTCCTCCTTTTCTTTGAGTGAAGAATCTGTGGGGGACTTTGCGAATGTTTCCATAGGCACGCCAAGGCAAACAGCCCACGAATGGTATGGGCAATGGGGCGTAAGAAAATTCAGAACTAGACCAGATTTTAAACAGGTCATCATATTCAATGAGAACTTTGTTGCTGTGGAGATGGGAAGTTTATCGACCTTATGAAAGATCTACGTCTACATCTACATGGTTACTCTGCAATTCACACTTAAGTGCCTGGCAGAGGGTTCAGCGCACCTTTTTCATACTACTTCTCTACCATTCCAATCTCGAATGGCGCGTGGGAAAAAGGAACATCTAAACCTTTACATTCGGGCTCTGATTTCTCTTATTTTATTATTATGATCATTTCTCCTTACATTGGTGAGTGTCAACAAAATATTTACGCATTCGGAAGTCAAAGTTGGTGATTGAAACTTCGTAAACAGATCTCACCGCAAAGAAAAACACCTCTCTTTCAGTGACTGCCACCCCAACTCGCGTATCATATCAGTAACACTCTCACCCCTATTGCGCGATAACACGAAACGAGCTGCCCTTCTTTGCACTTCTTCGATGTCCTCCGTCAATCCTACCTGGTAAGGATCCCATAACGCGCAGCAATATTCCAGCAGAGGACGGACATGTGTAACGTAGGCTCTCTCTTTAGTGGGTTTGTCGCAACTTCTAAGTATTCTGCCAACAAAATGCAGTCTTTGTTTCGCCTTCCCCACAATATTATCTATGTGGTCTTTCCAATTTAAGTTGCTCGTAATTGTAATTCCTAGGTGTTTAGTCGAATTGACAGCCCTTAGATTTGTGCGACTTATCGTATATACAAAATTTATCAGATTCCTTTTAGTACCCCTGTGGATGACTTCGCACTTTTCTTTGTTTAGTGCCAATTGCCACTTTTCGCACCATACAGAAATTCACTCTAGATCATTTTGTGATTGGAATTGATCGTCTGATGCTTTTACCACACGGTAAATTACAGCGTCATCTGCAAACAATCTAAGGGGGCTATTCAGATTATCACCTAGATCATTTATACAGGGTGTTACAAAAAGGTACGGCCAAACTTTCAGGAAACATTCCTCACACACAAATAAAGAAAAGATGTTATGTGGACATGTGTCCGGAAACGCTTAATTTCCATGTTAGAGCTCATTTTAGTTTCGTCCACCTACGCTCAATGGAGCACGTTGTCATGATTTCATACGGGATACTCTACCTGTGCTGCTAGAGCATGTGCCTTTACAAGTACGACACAACATGTGGTTCATGGGCGATGGAGCTCCTGCACATTTCAGTCGAAGTGTTCGTACGCTTCTCAGCAACAGATTCGGTGACCGATTGATTGGTAGAGGCGGACCAATTCCATGCCCTCCACGCTTTCCTGACCTCAACCGTCTTGACTGTCATCTATGGGGGCATTTGAAAGCTCTTGTCTACGCAACCCCGGTACCAAATGTAGAGACTCTTCGTGCTCGTATTGTGGACGGCTGTGATACAATACGCCATTCTCCAGGGCTGCATCAGCGCATCAGGGATTCCATGCGACGGAGGGTGGATCCATGTATCCTCGCTAACGGAGGACATTTTGAACATTTCCTGTAACAAAGTGTTTGAAGTGACGCTGGTACGTTCTATTGCTGTGTGTTTATATTCCATGATTAATGTGATTTGAAGAGAAGTAATAAAATGAGCTCTAACATGGAAAGTAAGCGTTTCCGGACACATGTCCACAAAACATATTTTCTTTCTTTGTGTGTGAGGAATCTTTCCTGAAAGTTTGGCCGTACCTTTCTGTAACACCCAGTATAAATCAGGAACAAAAGAGGGCCTATGACACTACCCTGCGGAACGCCAGATATCACTCGATGATTTACCGTCTATAACCTCGAACTGTGACATCTCTGAGAGGAAATCACGAATCCAGTCACAAAACTGAGGCGATACTACATATGCACGCAATGTGATTAATAGTCGCTTGTGGGGAACGGTATCAAAAGCCTTCCGGAAATCTAGGGATATGGAATCGATCTGAGATCCCTTGTCGACAGCATTCATTACTTCATGGGAATAAAGAGCTAGCTGTGTTGCACAAGAACGATATTTTCTGAATACCTGTTGGTTATGTATCAATAAGTCATTTTCGTCAAGGTGATTCATAATGTTCTAGTTCAGTATATGCTCCAAAATCCTACTGCAAATTGAGGTCAGTGATATGGGTCTGTAATTCAATGGGTTACTCCTATTTCCCTTCTTGAATATTGGTGTGATCTGCACTACTTTCCAGTCTTTAGGAACAGACCTTCCGTCAAGTGAGAGGTTATATGTGATTGCTAAGAAAGGCGCTATTGTGTCAGCATACTCTGAGAGAAACCTGATTGGTATACCATCTGGACCGGAAGACTTGCCTTTCTTAAGTGATTTGAGTTGTTTCGCAACACCTAAGATATCTACTTTTATGTCACTCATGCTAACAGCTGTTCCGGTTTCGAATTCTGTAACCATTACTCCGTCTTCTTTCGTGAAGGAATTACGGAAAACTATATTTAGTCGGTTCCTAGAATGGGCGGCTACTAAAGTCGTATGTATTACAAGTTAGTGGCGGCCTCAACCAACCTCGTGATCTGGAAGATCAGGTTGTACTCGGCAACACGCCACAAATCCAACCACTAAATCTCATAATGGAACAACCTGGAAAATCTCACTACCCAGGCCTCAGTCAATAGACTGGAACAGCGATGAGCATCGGATTCCGGGGGCTGACGGACATCATGAGAAGAATCGGAGCTTCTCAAACTCCCTCAAGACAAAACATAAACGCTACATCGCAACACTCAATGTGAACATACTAATCAAGACGGGCAATATGAAACAGCTCACGGATGCTTGAGACAGGTTCAAGATCAAAATTTGCGCACTACAAAAACAAGATTCCCAGATGAAGAGCAGTTCCATGCAGGGAACTATAGAATATACAAGGGAAAACCACAGGTGCACAAGAAGAACCTCAGGCTCTATGGCACAGGGTTCGCAGTACACAGGACGATAACAGACGCAGTAATGGACTTCACATCGCCTAACGAAAGAATCAGCACACTGACAATTAAATCGGCAAACAGGGAATACGCGATCATAAAGGCACACGCACAAAAAAATGACCACAACAGGAAGGAACTAGTTGCCATTGAGGACTTCTGGACAGTAATGGAGGAGACAATCAAGAAAATACCTACACACCGAACTAAAATTATTCTAGGAGCCTTCAACGCAAAACTAGGAAAAGAACAAAAATACAGACACATTACAGGAAGATACACACCACACCGTGACACAAACCTAAACGGGAGACACCTGATAGAATTCTGCGAGACTCATGACCTCAAAGTCATGTCAACGAACTTCAAGAAACCCATAAAAAAGTAACCACATGGACACTCCCAAATGGCAAGAGAGAATTACAAATCGACCACGTCGTAATACAAAGAGAAGCACAAAGGGAAATCCAGAACATCAACACACGAAAGAGCTTCTTTGACTCGGGTCACTACCTACTACAGATAAAGACACGCCCAATCCCTAAGAGGAAACAACAGAAAACTAAGATCATTAGACTAAACCCAGAATATCTAACACTCAACCAAGAGAAAATACTGGAGAAAATTAAGATGGAAACAACGCAAAACTGGCAACAGCTATCAGGAAAGCTTCAGCAAGCCATGAAATTAGCAGTAGCACCAAGAACCAGGAAACACCGCTGGTAGAACCACACATGTGACCTAGCAATCGAAATACGAATTAACACATGGAAGAAGTTCAATAGCAACAAGATATCAGAAAACTGGCAAGAATTTCTCAAAAAACAGAAATAAACAAGTAAAATTATCCGTAAAGAAATACGAAACTACGGCAAACAGAAACTAGAAGAGATAGAAGCAGACTTCACAAGGAACAACACGAGGAATTTCTATAGGACGTTCAGAGAAAGCATGATGAAATACCAAGCACCGAACCTCTGCTTTAGGAGGCCGGATGGCACACTAGAGACCAATACCAAGAACAACTGTAACCTCCTAGCGAGGAACTTCGAGAAACTCCTAAACGCAGAATCACCAACAGACAAACCCAGATAGCGATCCGCCATTGATAGAAGAAGTAAGAGAAATCATCAAGCACCTCAAGAACAATAGAGCACCAGGAGAATGGAGTCATTGCGGAATTCTGGAAGCTACAAAACCCGGATCTCACAGAACACATACACAACATCATGAAACAGATATGAGAAACAGAAGAGGTACCGAAAGAATGGCGCACACCACTGATACACCCTCTACACAAGGAGGGGGATAAGTAGGACCCAAACAACTATAGGGGCATGTCACTGTTACCTGTCACATATAAGATAAGACACTTTCGAAAGCACTGCTGCCGCGCGGGATTAGCTGAGCGGCCAAAGGCGCTGCAGTCATGGACTGTGGGGCTGGTCCCGGCGGAGGTTCGATTCCTCCCCCGGGCATGGGTGTGTGTGTTTGTCCCTAGGATAATTTAAGTTAAGTAGTGTGTAAGGTTAGGGACTGATGACCTTAGCAGTTAAGTCCCATAAGATTTCACACACATTTGAACATTTCGAAAGCACTGCTAAATAAATTAGAGAAGCAAACAGACCACTTGATTGGCTGGGTTTCGTAAACACAGGTCGTGCGCTGAACAGATATGGAACCTTAAGATGATACTGTAACACAAACAGAACATAACCATCACCTTCGTCGACTTCAAGAAGGCTTACAACTCAATAGACAGAGAAACCCTCCTTAAATTTCTCAAAGAATACAGAGTAGATAGGAAGACGCTAACCACAATTCAGCAAATACTAACAAACACTACGTCTAAAGCTAAGTTCTGTGGAGAGCTCTCAGAACAATTCGAGATCAGAACAGGAGTAAGGCAGGGCGACGGCCCCTCGCCATTACTGTTCAACATAGTGCTGGACAAAATAGTGAAGGAATGGGAAAAACACAGAAAGGAGTCCTGTTAGGAAAAGTAAGAGTCAAGTGCCTAGCGTTCACAGATGATTTAGTCATCGTAACGGTACGAGAAACAGAAACAAAAAGAGCCATAGAGGAACTACACGAAATCGCTGCCAAGACCGGTCTACAGATATCATACGAGAAACCACAGTTCATGAGCACCCAAAAACACCCATCACTACACACAAAATATGAGACAATACACAGAACATAAAATTTCAAGTATCTAGGAGAAACAATACAGATTACAGGAAGAGATAAGGTATCTAATGAAGAGAGAAGAGCGAAAGTAGAAAAGGTCTACAAATTGACTTGGAATCACTACAATAACAAAGCTATTCCTCGAAAGGCTGCCGGCCGCGGTGGTCTAGCGGCTCTAGGCGCTCAGTCCGGAGCCGCGCGACTGCTACGGTCGCAGGTTCGAATCCTGCCTCGGGCATGGATGTGTGTGATGTCCTTAGGTTAGTTAGGTTTAAGTAGTTCTAAGTTCTAGGGGACTGATGACCATAGATGTTAAGTCCCATAGTGCTCAGAGCCATTTAAACCTCGAAAGGCCAAGCTACAACACTACGAGACGGTGGTGCTACCAGAAGCACTATATGCAGCTGAGACCACAGTAGTACAAGGACGGATACGAATCAAATAGATAGAGAAGACGGAAAGAAAAATACTCAGGAAAATATTCGGGGCGACGCAAAAAGACGGGGTATGGATAAAGAGGCCAGCTGAATAACTATACGAACACACAGAGAAAATAACAGACCAAATCAGGAAACGAAGACTGCAGTTTTACGGATTCCTTATCAGAATGGCACCACATAGAATAACGAGACAGATCTTGGACTGGGTTAGCACACGGAAATAGAGACATGCAACAACTCAACATCGTACGGGAAACACTACAAAACAAAACACTCCTTAGGAATCTGATCAGAAGAAACAAACTATAAGAGACAGCCGGCTGTTGTGGCCGTGCGGTTCTAGGCGCTTCAGTCCGGAACCACGCTGCTGCTACGGACGCGGGTTCGAATCCTGCCACGGGCTTGGATGCGTGTGATGTCCTTAGGTTTAAGTAGTTCTAAGTTCTAAGGGACTGATGACCTCAGATGTTAAGTCCCATAGTGCTCAGAGCCATTTAGACACCACACAACTAATGAACACAATGGACCGAACAGAGACGACAAGAACACAGCCAGAGGATGAAGGAACACTGGGCGAACAGGAAAAAAGAGAAGCCGAAGAGAACACATGACCTAAAGTGGGCCGAAGAACGGAAGCAGAAACACAGCACACGAATGAAGGAAGTTTGGGCTTAACGTAAAGAGGAAACAATAAGAAAATGGACATGAAGTTTAGTCTAAATGCACCCTTCAAGGGCTTTATATTTATATATACTCCTGGAAATTGAAATAAGAACACCGTGAATTCATTGTCCCAGGAAGGGGAAACTTTATTGACACATTCCTGGGGTCAGATACATCACATGATCACACTGACAGAACCACAGGCACATAGACACAGGCAACAGAGAATGCACAATGTCGGCACTAGTACAGTGTATATCCACCTTTCGCAGCAATGCAGGCTGCTATTCTCCCATGGAGACGATCGTAGAGATGCTGGATGTAGTCCTGTGGAACGGCTTGCCATGCCATTTCCACCTGGCGCCTCAGTTGGACCAGCGTTCGTGCTGGACGTGCAGACCGCGTGAGACGACGCTTCATCCAGTCCCAAACATGCTCAATGGGGGACAGATCCGGAGATCTTGCTGGCCAGGGTAGTTGACTTACACCTTCTAGAGCACGTTGGGTGGCACGGGATACATGCGGACGTGCATCGTCCTGTTGGAAGAGCAAGTTGCCTTGCCGGTCTAGGAATGGTAGAACGATGGGTTCGATGACGGTTTGGATGTACCGTGCACTATTCAGTGTCCCCTCGACGATCACCAGTGGTGTACGGCCAGTGTAGGAGATCGCTCCCCACACCATGATGCCGGGTGTTGGCCCTGTGTGCCTCGGTCGTATGCAGTCCTGATTGTGGCGCTCACCTGCACGGCGCCAAACACGCATACGACCATCATTGGCACCAAGGCAGAAGCGACTCTCATCGCTGAAGACGACACGTCTCCATTCGTCCCTCCATTCACGCCTGTCGCGACACCACTGGAGGCGGGCTGCACGATGTTGGGGCGTGAGCGGAAGACGGCCTAACGGTGTGCGGGACCGTAGCCCAGCTTCATGGAGACGGTTGCGAATGGTCCTCGCCGATACCCCAGGAGCAACAGTGTCCCTAATTTGCTGGGAAGTGGCGGTGCGGTCCCCTACGGCACTGCGTAGGATCCTACGGTCTTGGCGTGCATCCGTGCGTCGCTGCGGTCCGGTCCCAGGTCGACGGGCACGTGCACCTTCCGCCGACCACTGGCGACAACATCGATGTACTGTGGAGACCTCGCGCCCCACGTGTTGAGCAATTCGGCGGTACGTCCACCCGGCCTCCCGCATGCCCACTATATGCCCTCGCTCAAAGTCCGTCAACTGCACATACGGTTCACGTCCACGCTGTCGCGGCATGCTACCAGTGTTAAAGACTGCGATGGAGCTCCGTATGCCACGGCAAACTGGCTGACACTGACGGCGGCGGTGCACAAATGCTGCGCAGCTAGCGCCATTCGACGGCCAACACCGCGGTTCCTGGTGTGTCCGCTGTGCCGTGCGTGTGATCATTGCTTGTACAGCCCTCTCGCAGTGTCCGGAGCAAGTATGGTGGGTCTGACACACCGGTGTCAATGTGTTCTTTTTTCCATTTCCAGGAGTGTATATGGATAAGTGTACAGATATGTATACAGAGTTTTACAAAAAGGTACGGCCAAACTTTCAGCAAACATTCCTCACACACAAAGAAAGAAAATATGTTAAGTGGACATGTGTCCGGAAACACTTACTTTCCATGTTAGAGCTCATTTTATTACTTCTCTTCAAATCACATTAATCATGGAATAGAAACACAGCAACAGAACGTACCAGCGTGACTTCAAACACTTTGTTACAGGAAATGTTCAAAATGTCCTCCGTTAGCGAGGATACATGGATCCACCCTCCGTCGCATGGAATCCCTGATGCGCTGATGCAGCCCTGGAGAATGGCATATTGTATCACAGCCGTCCACAATACGAGCACGAAGAGTATCTACATTTGGTACCGGGGTTGCGTAGACAAGAGCTTTCAAATGCCTCCATAAATGAAAGTCAAGAGGGTTGAGGTTAGGAGAGCGTGGAGGCCATGGAATTGGTCCGCCTCTACCAATCCATCGGTCACCGAATCTGTTGTTGAGAAGCGTACGAACACTTCGACTGAAATGTGCAGGAGCTCCATCGTGCATGAACCACATGTTGTGTCGTACTTGTAAAGGCACATGTTCTAGCACCATAGGTAGAGTATCCCGTATGAAATCATGATAACGTGCTCCATTAGGCGTAGGTGGAAGAACATGGGGCCCAATCAAGACATCACCAACAATGCCTGCCCAAACGTTCACAGAAAATCTGTGTTGATGACGTGATTGCACAATTGCGTGCAGATTCTCGTCAGCCCACACATGTTGATTGTGAAAATTTACTATTTGATCACGTTGGAATGAAGCCTCATCCGTAAAGAGAACATTTGCACTGAAATGAGGATTGACACATTGTTGGATGAACCATTCGCAGAAGTGTACCCGTGGAGCCCAGTCAGCTGCTGATAGTGCCTGCACACGCTGAACATGGTACGGAAACAACTGGTTCTGCCGTAGCGCTCTCCATACAGTGACGTGGTCAACGTTACCTTATACAGCAGCAACTTCTCTGACGCAGACATTAGAGTTATCGTCAACTGCACGAAGAATTGCCTCGTCCATTGCAGGTGTCCTTGTCGTTCTATGTCTTCCCCAGTCGCGAGTCATAGGCTGGAATGTTCCGTGCTCCCTAAGACGCCGATCAATTGCTTCGAACGTCTTCCTGTCGGGACACCTTCGTTCTGGAAATCTGTCTCGATACAAACGTACCGCGCCACGGCTATTGCCCCGTGCCAATCCATACATCAAATGGGCATCTGCCAACTCCGCATTTGTAAACATTGCACTGACTGCAAAACCACGTTCGTGATGGACACTAACCTGTTGATGCTACGTACTGATGTGCTTGATGCTAGTACTGTAGAGCAATGAGTCGCATGTCAACACAAGCACCGAAGTCAACATTGCCTTCCTTAAATTGGGCCAACTGGCGGTGAATCGAGGAAGTACAGTACATACTGACGAAACTAAAATGAGCTCTAACATGGAAATTAAGCGTTTCCGGACACATGGTTCAGATGGTTCAAATGGCTCTGAGCACTATGGGACTCAACTGCTGTGGTCATAAGTCCCCTAGAACTTAGAACTACTTAAACCTAACTAACCTAAGGACAGCTCACAGCACCCAGCCATCACGAGGCAGAGAAAATCCCTGACCCCGCCGGGAATCGAACCCGGGAACTCGGGCGTGGGAAGCGAGAACGCTACCGCACGACCACGAGATGCGGGCTTTCCGGACACATGTCCACATAACATCTTTTCTTTATTTGTGTGTGAGGAATGTTTCCTGAAAGTTTGGCCGTACCTTTTTGTAACACCCTGTATATACACACACCATGTGTGTCTGAGTCCCGTGAAAAAAGTTAAAAACAGTTCAAAAAATTCGTAAAAAGCATAAAGAAATACACGTCATCTAAATATTTATATATTCATACGCAGCGTATATGTACTGTGTACAGCCGGCCGGAGTGGCCGAGCGGTTCTAGGCGCTACAGTCTGGAACCGCGCGACCGCTACGGTTGCAGGTTCGAATCCTGCCTCGGGCATGGATGTGTGTGATGTCCTTAGGTTGGTTAGGTTTAAGTAGTTCTAAGTTCTAGGGGACTGATGACCTCAGAAGTTAAGTCCCATAGTGCTCAGAGCAATTTTTTTTATTTTTTAAGTTTCATCTGCCGCTAGCTGTCAAAGACTGTTTAGTTTTTAAGTGTATATAACTCACTGTCGGTAGAATTATTATAAAACCTTTGCTATTCGAACTGTGGACTTTAGTTGTTGTAAAAAAATGTATCTCTGTAGTAGTTCTTAGCATAGATTTATGAAAATTGTATATACTCTCATGCAGCGCTACTTGAAAACAAATCATAAAAATATTCTCAACCAGTGTTACTGTTGGGAGGTTTTTTTTTCCTAGTTATCATTAATAGCACGTAAGTTAAAAGTATCTCTGCACTGAAATATCAGAGTTCAATCGCATCCTCAAGAACTGATCTGTACCTCAAGAACTGAATTGCATGTTAAGAATTGAACTGCACCTCAAAAATCAAATTGTATATGTGTGAATTGAATAAATGAAAAAATTCGTTAGCACACGTCTTTGTCTTTTACTAATAAAAAGCACCTATCCCCAATTGCATTGTGTATATAAAGGATGTGCATGAAAGAAATGAAATTAGTTTTCTGAAGATGAGTGCTATTAAGGAGGTGGAATTTAGAATGGAAGATAACAATATATAGATTGGTTGCATGGGATTACGCCTTTCGTGCAACTCCTGTGCGTCAAGAAAATCGTATACTATCAAAGTGGGAACAGGATGAAGAGAAATCATACACAGATTGTGAGGTTAAAAAAATCATTTATTTCTCATCCAACTTAAAAGTAATTTTACATTTTCATAAACAGATACAATAACACTGTTTTCACACATCTTCTTCTTGAGTAGATGGAGCACACGGCACCAGTAGAATTCCACGTCTCGAATACAAGTAGACTTCTCCTTCTCCTTGATGGTCGAATAATGGAAGCGACATCACCATACCTTTATAAGGGATACCAGTGAATTCCATGGTAACCACTTTGCACTCTTTCGTGTTTTTGTGCACATCACATCCTTAAAAGAACTCGACGATGCAGTGCTTGATCAGAACGTCTCTGTTATACCAGTATTTTCTGTGAATGCAATATCTTCAAATATGAACAGTCTACGCTGATCATCACCGAAACCACGAAGTAAAGCAATAGGTTATTAAAGAAAGTAGTAGCATCTTACTTGGCTGCTGTGACTACGGAATAAACATTATGATTTATTATTGATCATTTCAGCTTACATCCAACACAACACATCTGAAATAATGGAGGTCCATCGATCTGACATCGCGCATTCGAGTCACAGTGTTTCAAGCAGGTCTAACGCTTTGAAATGAGTTAATCCCTTTTAAACACGTCAGGTAGGAAACAATCTGTGTAATATAACACGTCGTAAAGGTATAATACCCTCAGACTTCAAGAAGAATATAATAATAGGAATCCCAAAGAAAGTAGGTGTTGACAGGTGTGAAAATTACCGAACTATCAGTTTAATAAGTCACTTCTGCAAAATACTAACACGAAATGTTTACAGACGAATCAAAAAAGTGGTAGACGCCGACTTCGGGGAGGATCAGTCTCGATTCCGTAGAAACGTTGGAACACCTGAGGCAATACTGACCCTGCGACTTATCTTAGAAGATAGATTAAGGAAAGGCAAACCTATGTTTCTAGCATTTGTAGACTTAGAGAAGGCTTTTGTCAATGTTGACTGGAATACTCTCTTTCAAATTCTAAAGGTGGCACGTGTAAAACACAGGGAGTGAAAGGCTATTTACAATTTGTACAGAAACCAGATGGCAGTTATGAGTCGGGGGGCATGAAAGTTCCCAGTGGTTGGGAAGGGATTGAGACAGGGTTGTAGCCTATCCCCGATGTTATTCAATCTTCATATTGAGCAAGCAGTAAAGGAAACAAAAGAAAAATTTGGAGTAGGAATTAAAATCCATGGAGAAGAAATAAAAACTTTGCTGTTTGCCGATGACACTGTAATTCTGTTAGAGACAGCAAAGGACCTGGAAGAGCAGTTGAACGGAATGGACAGTGAGTTGAAAGGAGGATATGAGATGAATATCAACAAAAGCAAAACGAGGATAATGAAATGTAGTCGAAATAAATCAGATGATGCTGAGGGAATTAGTTTAGGAAATGAAACACTTAAAGTAGTATAAGAGTTTTGCTATTTGTGGAGCTAAATAACTGATAATGTTAGAAGTAGAGAGGATATAAAATGTAGACTGGCAATGGCAAGGAAAACGTTTCTGAAGAAGAGAAATTTAACATGGAGTATAGATTTAAGTGTCAGAAAGTCATTTCTGAAAGTATTTTTATGGAGCGTAGCCATGTATGGAAGTGAAACATGGACAATAACTAGTTTAGACATGAAGAGAATAGAAGCTTTCGAAATGTGATGCTACAGAAGAATGCTGAAGATTAGATGGGTAGATCACGTAACTAATGAGGAGGTACTGAATAGAATTGGGGAGAAGAGGAATTTGTGGCACAACTTGACTAGAAGAAGGGATTGGTTGGTAGGACATGTTCTGAGGCATCAAGAGATCACGAATTTAGTATTGGAGGGCAGCGTGGAAGATAAAAACCATAGAGGGAGACCAAGAGATGAATACACTAAGCAGATTCAGAAGGATGTAGGTTGCAGTATGAGCCGTGTGCGGCTCGTGTTCATGCCGTTTCTTGCTTGACAGCTTCTCTTTACGGAACAGTCGCCTCGTTTCTTATTCGATTTACTGGCGTCACTATGTTGCCGGCTTTCCTGCCCGTGAGTGACAGCAGCAGCGCGTATCGATAAGAGCACTGTCGTATTATCTTTTAAGCGACCGCTAGTATTTCCAGCTCGTCGTGTGTCGGGGGACCGAGCGAGGTGGCGCAGTGGTTAGGCACTGGACTCGCATTCGGGAGGACGACGGTTCAATCCTGCGTCCGGCCATCCTGATTTAGGTTTTCCGTGATTTCCCTAAATCACTCCAGGCAAATGCCGGGTTGGTTCCTCTGAAAGGGCACGGCCGACTTCCTTCCCCATCCTTCCCTAATCCGATGAGAACGATGACCACGCTGTCTGGTCTCCTTCCCCAAACCAACCAACCCGTGTGTCGGGGGTTCAGTCGGGACGCAGCGCCGGTGAGGTCCGGACAGCCAGTACCCCCCAACTGCTTGCGACACACATGCAGTGTCCGACGGAAGGAGACTGGAGCGTCCGTTGGTTGGTCGTTCGGTCGGTCGTCTCATCAAGCGACGTGTATTTGGTCTTTTGAGTTTCTGGTCCTCGTCAGTTGGTCATCTTGCCGGACGTGGGTCGGTTCCTTCCTTGTGCAGAGATGTCGTGTGGCCAATGGGCAAGTGTTACCTCTGCATGGTTGGGTCCGAGCCAGTCTGCCCGGGTCGCAGTGTCTCAGAGTTCCGAACGGACATGGAGTAGAGTCGGGATGGAGCTGCAGTGAGGTCAGTACAGCCAAGACTAGCCTGACTGTTGCTGACACACATGACTTGAGTGGGGACGACCTTGGTTGGTCGTTCGGTGGGTTGTCTCATCGGACGACGTATTTTTTGTCACCGACCGCTTCGGGTTCAAATGGCTCTGAGCGCTATGGGACTTAACATCTATGGTCATCAGTCCCCTAGAACTTAGAACTACTTAAACCTAACTAACCTAAGGACAGCACACAACACCCAGTCATCACGAGGCAGAGAAAATCCCTGATCCCGCCGGGAATCGAACCCGGGAACCCGGGCGTGGGAAGCGAGAACGCTACCGCACGACCACGAGCTGCGGACACCGCTTCGGGTTCTCTGTGTGTGTCGACTTGTCATTCGTCCTGGTTGTTCCACAGTAACTGCTTTTACGATTGTTCGAGCTCTTGTGGAAGTGTTTTCGTGGAACTGTGTCTAGCTTGTGTAATTTCGACTGAGCAGTTATGTTAATGCTGTCTGCGTACTGGAGTAGGCAGTCGGTCGGTTGGGATAGTGCAGTGAGGAAGTCTCCGTGGCGAGGGCATTAGCGTAGTGTTCCCCAGTGTGTTTTTCCTCGCCGTGTTGACGCTGTCCGTATCGCGTGTAGTTTGACAGCCTCTGGTGTTGTTCAAATGGTTCAAATGGCTCTGAGCACTATGGGACTTAACATCTGAGGTCATCAGTCCCCCAGAACTTAGAACTACTTAAACCTAACTAACCCAAGGACATCACACACATCCATGCCCAAGGCAGGATTAGAATCTGCGACCGTAGCGGTCGCGCGGCTCCAGACTGTAGCGCCTAGAACCGCTCGGTCATCCTGGCCGGCCTTTGGTGTTGTTCATATTTTCGAGTGATTATTGTGCCTTGGCTGTTTTTAGACGCCAATTTTGAAGACGTAGTGCTGCTGGTATCTTTGTCCTCGACTGATATTTTCCGTTGTCGTGCCGTTGGTCGGCGCAGTGGAATTGATTAGATTGTTGGTCGGTCCTTCAGCCGTCCCTGGGTCGGGTTGCCAACTGATTACTTAATCTTACTCTTGGCTGCCTATCTCAGCTAACCTTCCGTTAGAGTTACCTCCTCAGGTCGACTCTTGGAACACTTCTGAGCACCATTGTTCCGTTGTTTTTAGATTGTGATTTTTGTCTCAAGTACGGTGCGAAAACTTCAGCCACCTATTAATTTAGTTTGTTTTAATTTTAAAATAAGGCCTTCAGCCGTCTTAAGTTAAAGCATTGAAGATTCTTGTTTGAACTAAATTTTTTTAAAAGAAAAAAAGGGGAATTTTGCTCTATTGCAAATCCTTCTTATCCAGGCCTTAAGCCATGAGTTGTTCTATGTTCAGGAAGTGGCTTTCAGAGGAGCTTTTATGTCATATATTTTTAAGATAAGGACTTCAGCCATCTTAAATTAAAATTAGAAAAATTCACTTGGTTAAAACTTTGAGAATATTTTTCTCTATCTGAAATTCTTGTTATCCAGGCCTTAGGCCTTGAGTTGTTCTATGTTCAGTACATGGCCTTCAGCCGAACTTCGCGCGAAATATTTTGATATAAGGCCTTCAGCTATCTTAAATTAAAATTTGAAATGTCACTTATTTAAAACTTTTTAAAATTTTTTTTCTCTGTCTGAAATTCTTGTTATCCTGGCCTTAAGCCCTGAGTTCTTCTATCTTCAGTGTGTGGCCATCAGCCGACTTTTATGTAAAATTTTGTAATTAAGGCCTTCAGTCGTGTGTATTTCTTAAGGCAATTTTAATAACTTGGGTTCGGGCCTTCAGCAATATTGTTTTTGAATGCTTTTAAGGGCATGTGTGATTAAGTGTTTTAGGAGAATAAAGTTTGGCTGTTTTGTGCAACTGACAGTAACTGATTTTGGCCCCTTTCCACAATTATAACCTGATCCGCTCTGCCCTGCGAAACCAGATTTCACAGTAGTTACTTGGAGATGAAGAAGCTTGAGCAGGATAGACTAGCATGGAGGGCTGTATCAAGCCAGTCTCTGGACTGAAGACCACAACAGCAACAACAGTAATGGTATAAGTCGTCTAGGAAACATGTATTAAAAGAGCGTTCAAGTGGTGACGACTTTTAAACAATTTCATATAAATATCCGAGCGCACATTACACACATGCCATGATATCACCAATTCATCATTAAACCATGGTTTGTTGTTGGGTTTACGTTGTCGTCCCAGTTCTTCCTTTGCACTCTGGATAATCACTTCCTTCAATTGTGTCCATATCCCTTGTACATTATCCGGGGCCTCTGTTGACAAAAGAGAGCCAGTGACTCTATCTTGGTATCGCTGTCTTACTTGCTCATTTGAAAGTTTTTCCTTATCATGACGAACTATTCCTTCTCTTTTCCTTTGCCATTTTGTAGAGAGTTTTCCCAGTGAATCCGTAGTCCTCATGGCTAACTGTCGTAAAACACATGTTCTTGAATAAAGCAGAGTCGTGCAGTCACTATTCACCTTTAACAGCTTTGAAACAGATATAACTTAAGCATGAATCTCAACATCCACGACCATACTTTGCACAATACACTCACTATCACTGTTCAGATTCACTACTAGAAATACGGCGCTGCTAGTGTTCTTCCTAGCTTCCAATAGCATCATCTTCTTCACAGACGTCCTACGCGCACTTGAAGTAAAATAACTGAGTGACGATGGATTCACAGTGGTTATTCAGTTATATACAGTTGGTGTACTGAAGTGACAAACAAAAGTCTATCGTAAGCTTGGAATAAAGCATGTTACAGAATCTAAACAAACACATGTTTAATATATATCATTAAGTCACCGTCTCTCTCACGTGTAACAAACAAAACCTTTGTATGACTGTCTAACAGATTTCCTTTTTTTTTTTTTTTAACAAACTCATTTTTGCCAGCTGCATCACATCTGTCTCAGATTGTTCCTCCTCCAAAGTGTTAAACGGGTATAGTGCTTAGGAAGAGCAAATTAAAATGTGCTTAGACTCAATACATAACAGTTTTGCGATATGCAAGCGTTTCTCTACCTATTTTCTTGGCCCCTGAAATTAACCCCAGATGGACGTACTCTACTATTTTTCGCTCGCAGTGATGTCTTAGTCGAGAAATTTGTATGATCTGTGTGTTAGGTCTACGACAGTTTTGCGTTTAAACATGGCATAATGGCCATGTGTACTAACACAAACTACAGCTTACCGGTCCGAATGTATAAGGGATCAGACTGCTATTCATGTAAAAAAATTACATATGTCTAGTCGTAAGGGGAGGGTAGATTTGACATGGGTAATGGTGGTTCCCTCAAGGAATCATTATTCAACAGCGATGAGGAACGACCGGACTGGGCCAGAAAAACCAGATTGATCATGCATTGGTGTGCTGGATGGAAGGCATTATGGATGCATCGAGCAAGTACGAATGTACAGTGCTGCTGACATGAATTCAGACCACTCTTTAGTAGTTTTGAATATATGTGTAAAACTCTCTACAAAATGGCAAAGGAAAAGAGAAGGAATTGTTCGTCATGATAAGGAAAACCTTTCAAATGAGCAAGTAAGACAGCGATACCAAGATAGAGTCACTGGCTCACTTTTGTCAACAGAGGCCACGGATAATGTACAAGGGATATGGACACAATTGAAGGAAGTGGTTATCCAGAGTGCAAACGAAGAACTGGGATGACAACGTAAACCGAACAACAAACCATGGTTTAATGATGAATGCCAATCGGCTGTTAAAGATAGAATGGAGAAGAGATTAGTGTGGTTAAATCACCCATCAGAAGATACACAAGCAACATACTCAGAAGTGAGACGACTGACAGACAGGCTCATTAGAAGGAAAGGAAGAAATGAGAATATGGGAAGAAACTATTGGTGGCAGTTGAGGAATCAAAGAAAACACCGCACTGCTTTTTCAAGTTGGCAGCTTTTGCTCGAGGCGACTATGAACAGCAAACTTTAATCCTAGCAGATGAAGAAGGGAATGTGGTACCTCCTATGGAGCAAGCAGATCAGTTTGCAGAGCATTTCAGAAAATTGCAAAATGTAGAAACTCCAGAAGGAAGTATAGAACAAGAACGGGAGTTAAATACAGAAGAAGAGGAAGTACCTGAACCTTCAGTGGAGGAGATAAGAACAACTGTAGAATCAGTCAAAAGCAATAAAGCGCCAGGTGGTAGTGCAGAAATGACTAGAAGCGGAGGGGAAGTGTTACTGGAGATGCTAAGACAGCTTATTGTCAAAATCTGGTCATCAGAGGAGATTCCGGTTGCATGGAAGAGAGAAATTGTATGTCCAATTTTTAAAAAAGGAGATACCACAAAAGTAGACAATTATCGAGGAATCTCTCTACTTGAGAGAGGTTATGAAGTCTTAACCTCTCTGTTACTTAGTTGCCTGAAACCTTCTCTACAACAGATTTTAATATCACATCAATGTGGATTCATGGCAGGACGCTCAACCACAGATCACATCTTTACGCTATGACAGCTAATGGTAAAGTACTACGAATTTGATAGAGAATTACACCTCATAACTATGAATTTCCGACAGGCCTATGACAGCATTAATCGAAAGGATAATGCAGGAGTTTGGCATCACAAGAAAATACATCAAAGTGATTGAAGCATGTTATACTGATACAAGCTGCCAAGTATGGTTTGGAAACAAAATGTCAGAGCCTTTCACTATTCAGCACGTTTAGAGACAAGGAGATCCTTTGTCCCCAATGCTATTCAACATTGCATTGGGAAAGGCACAAGATGAAATTGGTAATGACAGGGTGATGGATATGATTGGAACTGACACAATCTTAGCCTTTGCCGATGATGTGGTGATTATGGGAGACTCATTTAATCAAATAGTGTCTGACACAACTAGGTTTATGAAAGAGGCGAGCAAAGTGGGATAAGTTGTCAACAACGAGAACACCAAATATAGATCATCTCACGCCGAAAGGATTTCCCTACCACTATCAATATAGATAGACACAATTTTGAATGAGTAGAGAAATTTAAGTACCTGGGATCGATTCTATCTAATAAAAGCGAGTTTGAGAAAGAGATTCAACAGAGAATAATTAATGCTGATCGTGCCTTCTTTAGTCTCAATAACTTATTCAAGTCATGCTTGGTCTCACAAAACAGCAAGATAAAACTTTACATGACACTGTTATAACCGGTTCTGTTATATGGTAGCCAGACATGAGCGACTTCACGAACACTTGAAGAGCGCATTTGTGCGTTTGAAAGGAAAGTGCTCAGAAAGATCTATGGGCCGACATTCAACAGAGAAAATGGAAGATGGGAAAGGAAGCAAAAAGAGGACTTATACCAACATTTTGGGAAAGCTGACGTTGATAGGACTATCAGAGGACGACGACTCCAGTGGTTGGGACATGTCTTAAGATCTGGAGAATCTATACCCAACCAATTGTTCAATTCCCAGTTGATTGGAAAACGTCCAAGAGGTCATCCAAGGTCTAGGGGGAAAGAAGGTGATGAGGTCGTTGTAGAAGGTAGAACCTACAGCATCCCTGGAAGATGCAATGGATGGAAGAAAGTGGAAAAAATATCGGCCGGAAATACCTGCAACTGTGATCAGAACAATGCTCCTTCCTGTGTCACTGATTGCATTAGTGATCTTTGTATAGTGTCTTACTCAGGTTTGTAATATTTCTTTTGCTTTCTGTCATGGGCCTTTATGGCCTGTTATGTACAATACATGATGATGTTGATGATGATGATGATGATGAAACGGTAAAGTTATGTACAATACATGATGATGTTGATGATGAAATGGTGATTTCAACACATTGAGGAGTATACCCAACCATACTGGGGTGAGATATTCATTTCATAAACTGCTGCGTAATATAGCAGTGTGGGCAACACAGCTGTAACAAAACAGACACACAGAATGTCCTCTCATAGGCTCCCCTAGACTGACCCTCACCTGTTCTTTATTGCACTATCAACTATGAAGTTTATTACAGTACCCCAACCCATATCAGTGATGTCTTTCCACTCCTTTTGTCCGCAGGATTGCTGTTGATTATCACATTGTGCGAGACGCCTGTGTTTCGCAACACTTGTTTGAGAGTCTTCCGAAAGTGCTGATTGAAAATACATGCTTTCACGAATCTGAATGGCTGGAAAAACTGAATGTCAAATTATTTCCTAGAACTGAGGAGAATCGAGACACATAGCCAGCGTGAGTGTGGATATATCATTTTTTTCAGATACTATATACATCTAAATGATAATAGGAAATGTGTATCTATTAGAGTGTGAAGTTACTGTAGTCAGTGTTCCAACATGTGCAATGAAAATCACTACGTCTGGTCGTTCAGGAACTATATACCTGACGTGGGAAATTGCATTTTCAAAGCATCAGTAGCCATAAGGGGGATGAAAGATTTTATGTTGAAAATTGTGTCCAGTAATAAGAGTGGTACAGACATTTTCAGAGCCACAGTCATCAGGAGGAAGTATTTAGATACTTCTCTCATTGTCAAATGGCACCAGATTGGCACTATGTTCGAAATATTTGATTGTAATTGTATTGATAAATATGTGGCTAATTTCCGAGGGGGACTCTGCCAGCCATCTGAGTGCGCAGCACAGGTAGCCAGTGATTGGAAGGAATGGAGATTTCCTACTTAAGGTGAGATCTGCCGCTAAACCTCACGAACCGGTCAGACAGATACAACTGTGTCGCCCTCTGGCCAGGTGAATACCGAACTAATACTCAGCATGTGTTGGACAGCCTTCGCGATCACGTGTGTTGCAAGTATTCTCCGATTTGTATGTGGTTATTTAAGATGATTCAGTACCGATCACTGACAAGTGTTGGCGCTTGACGTATTGATAACAACTGCATTGTTACTACTACAGTCCTCCTGGACACAATCCACAGCAGGAGGTCTTTACCAGTGGGCCGAGTTCAGTAGACCCTTCCTCCTCCATCTCATCCTCCTTCTCTTCCTCCACATTATTCATCTCGGTGTAGCTGAGAGAACCAACTTAGGGACCATACAGAACTTTAAAAACCTAACCGCAACATAAAAATCCCGTCTGATCAGTTTATTGTTTCCAATAATGCTACAGTGAGGGAAGAATATTTTTGCCAGTTTTCGAAACTAAGATAAACTTAAAATAAATTCTCTATTTTAAAATAAAACAACTCATTTTTTAGTTCTAGGACACTAGGACAAAATTAAAACAAATTCTGTATTTTATAAATAACTTCTAGAACACTAGGACAACTTTAAACTAAATTCTGTATTTTATAAATAAATGAACTGATTTTTTAAAAATTCAGTATATTTGATTAATTAAGCCGATTTTATAACGTTAACTAAATATCTATTTTTTACATGATTTTAATGCAATAATATATATTAGTTAACAAAATTAATTTATTTTAAAACATTTTGCACTATGAACATAAGTAAATTAATTAAATTGTATTATTTAACAAACTGCATTATTTTAACAACTTACATTAATTTAAAAATTTACATTGTGAATGTAAATAAATTAATTAAAATGTATTAGTTAACAAAGTACATAATTTTAAAAAATAATATTGTGAATGTAAAAAATTAATTAAAATGTATTAGTTACCAAACGTAAATTATATTTAAAATATTACATTGTGAAGGTAAGTAAATAACTTAATTTGAATTAGTTAACAAAAGTAAATTATTTTCAAAATTTTAGATTGTAAACTCTATATCATGATATTCATTATTTCTATTTTTAAGTTTCACCATTCCTTTATATTTCCGTTTTATTTGTCCTTCATTTAATTATTTCAAAATCATATAATCAATTAATTTAGAAAATCTATTTTGTAAAATTACTTCAAAATCATTATTGAGTTCTAGACATAATTGTTCTAATATCTAGTATTTAAATCCTCACAGTTCATAATATTGTATAAAACATTTATCTCTAGCTCATTTACTTTTTTAATTTCTTTAGATATACTTATATTGTTGAGCTTCTTGATTAAAGTAGTTTCCATCTATATACGAAAAATTTTATTGGATTTGCAAAAAAAAATTTCTAGTTTGTATTCAACATATTTTTAAAAATTTTTTATTTTGAACTTATAGCTAAACGATTCATTGAAAATTATCCTTTTTTATTATTTACAAATCTAATAAAAATTATTTCTTATAAATGAAGAACCAAAACGGAATGCAGTGTAAACTAAAAGAAACTTATCAACTTTCAATCTGAAAAAAATATTGATTGTCCTATTTGTTTAAGTAATGAAAATAATAATCAATTTGTTAAAACAAATTGGAAACATATTTTTTACAAAGAACATATTGATAAATGATTAAAGGAAAGAGAAAATTGTCCACTTTGTTGAACTATTATCAAAAATAAAGTACCAGAAGAAAATGAAATAATTGATATTAATGGTATGTTTGATGCTCAAAATGAAGCAGCATATTATGGTGAAGCAAAATATTATAATGAAGCAGCATATTATTATGATTTTGTTTAACTAAATATTTAAATTGTAAAAATCATAAAAATTATAAAAATTTACTTTTTCAGAAATCGAATAAATTTTTTATATATAAATGGAGCAATTTCAACTAGAACCTTCTGTGAAATCAAATTTTGTAAATAATGCAATACAAACAAAACAGTTGAAAATTTTGCTTTATAGAAATATACAAAAGATGCTTATAGAACTGTATGTAAATCATGTATAAATAAATATCATTTAAAAAATTACAATAAAAATCGAATTCCTTGTGTATGTGGAAAAAGTGTGACTAAATATTATTACAAGGAACATTTATGACGAAATCCAAGTAAAGAACATTCAAAAACATTATTAAAAATGAATAATGAGAAAAATCTACATCTAAATAGAACAACGAATAAGTGAAAAGTGAAGAAACATCTACATCTACAAAGAAATGTAAAAGTTGTAAATAAATTTCAGATTTTAATTGTTTTTATTAAAATTCTTCATATAAGTATAATAATAAATGTAACAATTGTCCTTTAGAATATATTAAGAGTAAGAAAGCATTAACTTTAAGATTTATTATTTATTGAATAGTAATAGAATTTGATTAGTTAGTTAAATCAACAAACCTAATTGATTATTAAACTACATAGTTAACTAATTCTTTTAAAAAATTAATTGTTTAGAAACTAATTGATTGTTAAACTAAATAATAAAGTAATTATCAATTTTGATTAATTATCTGTTAAATAATAATTCTACTCCATCTATTAAATAATTATCATTTATTTAAAAAATATTTTTTACAAATCTAATGAATTTTTTGTAATAAATAAAATAGCAAAATGAACACATACATTCCTTATTAACTACAACAACGTACTGTTGCAAGTCTTCGTGAAATTTGTAGAATAAATAATATACAAGGATATTCAAATTTACGTAAACCTCATTTAATTAGATTTATTATTTGAAATAGTTCAATTATTGCTAGAAATTGAGAAGAAACTGAAAATCACACAAGTATTATTAAAATTATACACCTGATGTAAGTGAAAATCAAACAAATATTGTTAGAAATTATACATCAGACGTAAATGAAAATTTTTTGATAATGTTACCAAATATTGTTGAAATTATACACCTGCAGTAAGTGAAAATCATACAAATATTGTTAGAAATTATACATCTGAAGTAAGTGATAATTTTTGGATAAAGTTATCTTATTATAATATTGATGATGTTTTTCTAACTAAAGAAGATAAAACATTAAATATATTTTCTACAAATATATTTATCAAACTGAAACCATGAGTTGGAAAAATATTATTTTCTATTGTGAATATAAACTACAAAAAAATGAAATTAATGAAAAAGGTCAAGAATTTGGACAACAAACAAGAAACTGTAGAATTAAAACAGGGAAAGTTTTATGTAAAAAATTTAAACAAGGTCAAACAGATATTTTAGAAAAAATATCAAATTTTCAAGCATAACGATCAGGATGTACATTACATAGAAGTATTGGTTTGCAACTAGCAATTAATAAATATATTCCACTAAAAGGATCATCTTACATGATTTCCCTAAAGTAAAAGAAAAACAAAAAAGCTTGCATTAATGTAAAAAATAATTATGAAAAAGTTATCTATGGTCTATAAAAGTAGTTTTGTTTCCAGTAGATAAACATCCTGAAAGAATAACAAAAATAAAAATGTTGGTATTCATCATGATAAAAAACTTGAAAATATTTAATTCCCTGTATTAGTTGAAGATATTCCAAAAATAGAAATATAATAAATGTATCTATTACTGTTTATTCATTTCATAATAATGATGAAAAAATCCATTTAAAATTGTTAGATGGTTACATATTTGAAGTAGCTTTAGAATATCCATAAGAATTACATGATTTACATAATGATTTACCATTAGCTCCTGAATCAAAACTTGTTCAGGTACAAATGCAAGTAAATTAAAACAACGTTAGGTAAAAAATTAAATTATGTAAAAAGGAATTCATGTAAATCAACTTAATTTCAAAAATGAGGTAATTCATACTATTGTTATATAAAGATATATCTAGACTTGAATAAAGTCAATCAATATACATGAAAAAATAAAATTTATTTGTGACTTGTTTAGTACATTTCAATAGTAAAGAAAAATTAGATAATCATACACCAAAATGTATAACTAAGAAAATATTAAAAGTTAAAAATCCAAATAAAGGAACATGTGTAATTTTAAAAATTATTAATGTAAACAAAAAGTTCCATTTGTTATTTAAGCTGATTCTGAAAGTTTATTTTTAAATATGGGCCATTGTGAACGAAATCAGAATAACCAAATACAATGAAATATCAAAAAGATGAACCAACAATATTTTGTTACTACATAAAATTCATATATGGAAAGTATAAAATCCTGTTGTTTATAAAGGACCAAATTGTCATAAAAATTTATTGAATGTATAAAACAATAAGCTGAAGAAATTGGAAAAATTAATTCTGAAACTGAAGAAAACAAAATACAGAATAATTCTAAATTTTGTAAATTGTGTAAATATCAGTATACAAAATATAATAAAAATGTATGTCATCATGTTCTTAGAACTGGAAAATAGATTGCTCCACTGTTATTCAAAACTACAAAATTCTAGTTTTGTACCTATTTATTTATACAATTTATCTGGTTATCATTCACATTTTCTTGTGTAAGACCTTGCTTATGATAATTAAGAAATGGAACTAATACAAAATAAATACATAAGTTTTGGTAAAAATACTAAAAATTTAAAAATGAGATTTGTGGATACATTTAGATTTATGGCACTGTCACTTGATAAACTTTCAACAAATTAAATCAAAAATCAGTTAAACAATATTAAAAAGTATTCTTCCCCAGAATTATTTCATTTAGTAATTAGAAAAGGTGTTTATCCATACGATTATATGGATTTCGGAAAAAAATTAAAGTAACACAATTACCAACTGAAGCAAAAGTTTATAATCAATTAAGTGATTGTAATATAACTGATGAAGATTATGAACTTGCAAAATTAGTTTGAGAAAAATTCATACAAAGAAATGATTAATATCATGATTTGAATCTTAAAACCGATGTACTATTGTTAAATGTTGTTAATGAAAATTTTATAAAAAACATGTATACAAATATATAATCTAGATCCTTCTCGGTATTTTACAGCACCAGGTTTATCTTGGTATCCAATGTTAAAAATTACTGAACAAGAACTTGTATTATTATATGATTATGATATTCTTTTAATGGTGGGAAAAGCAATAAGAGAAGGAATGTCACAATGTTGTAAAAGATATCTAAAAGAAAATAATAAATATTTCAAAGATTTTAATAATAAAGAATTATCAAATTATATAACACATCTAGATGCAAATAATGTATATGTTTATGCTATCAACCGATATTTACCATATAGTGTATTTCAATGGGATGAACGAAATAATTTTAATTGTACAAAAATAAATGAAATATCAAACAATTGTGAAAATGGTTACGTATTTGAAGTAGCTGTAGAATATCCATAAGAATTACATGATTTACATAATGATTTACCATTACCTCCAGAATCAAAACTTGTTCAGGTACAAATGAAAGTAAATTAATAATTACTTAAGATAAAAAATTAAATTATGTACTATAATATAGAAATCTTATACAACATTTATTTCTAGCAATGTAACTTACAAAAGAACACAAAGTTTTAAAGTTAACACACAGTTAAGAACTAATTCTACAAATAACTTTAGAGAAAGATCTCTAAAAAATGACAAATAATTCTGTATTTGATAAAACAATGGAGAATATATGAAATAAACGAGCTATAAAATAAGTTTTAAATAGTAAAGGATGTGATAAATTTGGAGCTAAACCAAACTTTAAATGTAGAATAACATTTAATGAAAAACTAGCTGCAATTTTTATGTATAAAACTAAAATTACCTTTGATAAACCTACTTATGTTGGAATAAGTATACTTGATTTAGCTAAAGAACTAATGTAGGATTTTGACTAGAGAGTTATGGAACCTAAATATGGAGAAAATATTGAATTATGTTATCAAGATGCAGATTGTTATATTTATAATATTAAAACTGAAGATTTCTATGAAGATATAAAATCAATGCTTGATTATTTTGATACAAGTGATCATCCAAAAGATAATATATATAATATTCCACAAGTAAACAAAAAAGTTACTGGTAAAAGGAAACATGAATGTAATGGAAAAGTGAAGAATTTTGAAGTTTACTAGCAAAAATGTATGCTTATAAAGTTGGTGACAAAAAAAAGAAAAAATTTAAAGGAAATAAGAAATATGTTGTTAAAAAATAAGTTTAGAAGATAACAAAAATTGTTTAACAATATAGAACAAAACAGAAAAATTAATTTAATGAAAAGTGAAAAAGCATGAAATTTATACAATTCAAGTAAATAAAGAAAACACTCAGTACTCATGACAACAAAAGAAAAGTATTGGAAAATAAAATAAATACATTATGATACAGTCATTAAGAGTTATTAAAAATGTAATTATTAATTTATATATATATATATCATAAAACTATTTCTACATTAAATTAATAAATTTTTTTATGTATGAATTATCAATTGAAACTTTTTACAAAATCACATAAAACACACGGATTTTTCTTTACTAAAATACAAACATTTAATAAAATTAACATTGAAATAAATAAAATAAACGATGTTCGAATTATATTGAAAGATGAGAGTATTACAGTAAAAGATGAAAGAATTAAGGTAAAAGATCAAATTATTAAACAACAATATTAACAAATTTGATGGAATTAGCTCATACCTATTTAAAAACTAATTGAATGTTAAACTAAATAGTAAACTAATTCTTTTAAAAAAACTAATTGTTTGATAACTTAGTTAATGCTAAACTAAATAGTAAACTAGTTCTTTATAAAAATACTATATCTCTATTCATCCAACTGTTGTGTGTTAATAAAAACATAACCATTTAACGTAAACTTGATTACCTTTCTTTCATACAACTATTTCAACTATTTTTACATCTGGATATTTTGTTTGGTGTAGTTCTTGTTCACAATAAGTTCCTTTTCTATCTTTTAATTTATATGTAATTTCTAATATTTCTGTTCACCAATTAGTTGTATAACCTTTTTCAAAAAGACCTCTAAGTTTACTAATTCTAACTTTGTCACCTTTTTAAGATTTAGGTTCTTCATTAGAGACAATGTTACTTATTTTTAATTTTTTTCATTAAATTCTATTGGTTTAATTTTTTGGTAAAATGTTTTGTATTATTTTATTCATCAATTAGATTTTTCACTAAATTTAGCCATTTACAGTTTTTCTCATAAAGTAAATTTCTTCCACATTTTTCTTTGTGTTCTGTTAAATCTATCAACAACAGATTCTTTTAATTCTGAAAAAGTAAATAATTATTAATGCTATATTTCTTCATTATTTCTTTAAATTCCTTGTAAATTATTTGGTTTTCTAATTATATTTTTAACTCTTTATATCTTTAATAGGCACAGCAAATGCATATTATGAAGATACATCAATTATTGTTAATAAATATTTATAACCTTTGATTATTTCTGTATTACTTTTAAATTACCTGAATCCATTCCATCTATATCAGCTTGCCAAAAATCTTCTTCACTAAAAGAAAACATTTCTTCTTCTAAAATTCTTTCTAATTGATTTATGTATTTCATTAACTATATTTTCATGAATATTATTCAAGCCTTCACCATCTACGAAAAAAATTTAATGAATTAGTTTTTTTAGATTTACATATTGTAAAAATACCTTCAGTTCTTTGTTTTTCATTTTTAGTTGCTGATCTATGTGGATCATGTGTTTCAGTAAACTTTTTACACTTTAAACAAAAAATATGAGCGTCCTTAGGAACTAAATGTGAATTGTGATTATTCATTTATATAGATAAAAAATTTAATAAATCTTAAATTAATTCACCAAATACAAATATATTTACATCTACAGGAACAGTTTTAACATAATTTTTCGTTGTTATAATTAGAAAATTCGATTTTAGTACCATCATTGATTAGTGTCATTTTCATATACCTCATTACCTACACTTACTGTTACATCAAAATCATATAAGTTTTACCACCAACAATAATCTTTTTAGTATGAAATTATGTTCAGCATCGTACTTTTCTACTTCACAACTTGTTGCAAGGGTAAATTCAATTTTTCGTTTATCATGTACTCTTTCTTTAAGATTATTTATCTCTTTAATGTTTTTAGCAGTATAATCTGCGTTTTCTGTAAAAAAATTACTAAATCGTTTGTGGTAAAAAACTTGTTAAATTGTGTTTAAAAGCTAGAATATTTTGGTTATGTAACATATTCCTTTTTATAATAATTATTTGTTAACTACATCTTTTACATCAATTGGATCATTAACAATAGCAAGTATTCTATTTTTAAAAACAATATAACCTTTATTTATTTTAAAAATAACAAAATTTTTTTTGAAATCGCTTAATTGCATTAGTTATCTTTGGATCTATTTTGACTGAAGTTGTTTAATAGTATTTTCAATATTTTCAATATTCCAATTATTTCTAATTTGAATGTAGATGCATACTTGTTCAGTTTGTTTATTTAGATATATCTAACTTCTAATTTCCAAGAATGTTTAGTTCCTAAATTTAAAATATCATTAAAATCATAATGCCAAAAAAAGAAAATTTATAACAAGTAAACATAAATGAACACATATTATTTCATTTAAATGTTGTATTCTTGCTGTATTGTAAAATAGTTAATTTTTTCCTAAATACATAACGAATTGTTTTGGTACATTACACCAAATGAATCAAAAACTAATTTTTATCAATATTTTAATAATACCAAATCCAATAAGTACCAGGATTATCAGCTGTATCTTAATTTACTGTACCACATCCAATTTTAATGGTTTCTTTTTTAGTTCATCAATCATGTATACACCATGAAAGCATTTAAATTTTTATTGTTGAGTAAGTTTTTTTATATATTAAAATTACTTAATCAATTAGGATATTTATGAATTACTTTTTGAGATTTTTTCTTTATTCCATTACCAAAATTTTTTCCATTTCTAAATTATGTCTTTTTTGTTCTTCTAATTCTTTATCATTTTTCTTTTTGTTTAATACTGCATTTACAGTTGCTGCAGATCCTCCAGCTAATGAACCAATTGACGCTAAATATGGTAATGCAGCTAATAATAATGGTAAAAGTCCACCTTCATGTTGTGTTAATCCTTTACCGTTTTTCTTTTTTGTTAAATATTCAATAATTTTTTTCAGGAATATCTTTTGTTATATGTAAATTTCCACCCGTTTTTTTCTCTTTGTTACATTTTGTGGGTTAGTTAAAATTGCTTCAATTGCATTTAATTGTTCACTATTTAACTTTAATGTAATTGACTATGGTTTAGTTTCACCACTAGGTAGCAGAGTATTATCAATTGCACATTTATTCAAAATATAGTTAAAAATTTAATAAAGATTTGTTTATATTGTTAAAAATTTAAAAAGTTCTTTTGTATAGTTAAAAATTTATAAAGATATTTATATAGTTTAAAAATGTATAAAGATTTTTAAATAGTCTAAAAATTTATAAAGATTTTTATATAGTTTAAAAATGTATAAAGCTTTTTATAATCTCCTACCATTTTCATCAATTTCATTAATTTCCCAAACCTAATTTTCTTTTTCCATACATTATTCCTCTATCAGCTGTTGCTGCAACGTTTTCACCAAATGAAGCATCATTTGAATTGACTCTTTGTTTTGCAGCTAACTGAAGTTCTTTATCAGCTATATGTATATTTTCGGGATCTTTATTATCTCTATAAGCAATATCATGATCTTAACAAGCTTCATCTAATGGATTTATATGTTTATCACCTTTAGCTAATCTTTCTTCTAATTTTGTACCTGGATGACAAAATTTATAACCTGGAAGATGCACTTCAAATGGCAATTTTTAAATTAAAGTATTTACAAATCTTTTTCCATATTTATCACTTTTCGAAAATGTGTGTGGAAGATTATTTCAAAATCTTATTAAATATGAAATTCCTTTTGGCTTATCAATTATAAAATCACTATATTTTTTTTGTTAACATTTTACCATACTGACTTTATCATTATGATAATTATGATTTTCAGCTAGTTCTTAACGAGGAATTGTTGCTAATCTATCATTTAATTGTGTAAATTAATTTAACCAAACATTCAATTGATTTATCTGTATTTTTTTAACTAAACCATCAGCTATTTTTTGTTTTTCAGGCGAACTTTATTCTGAAGAATCTATAGTTGTTTCTCTTCTTAATTTAGAAAAATATTCATCAAAAATTGGTTTTATTAAAAATAAATATTTATTACCATTAATTGGCTTATTTTATTTGAATTATTGTCAGAATATAATGCTTCTGAATTTAATAATTGATCTTCATAATTTGATAAATCTTCACTATTAAAGTTTCCATTTAAATCATCTACAGTAATTTGTTCTTCAGTTAAAAGTCTCATTAATCCATCTGTGCCTTCATATATTTTTTTACCATTTGTTAATTTATCTCCATTGTATTATACAAGCAAATTACTAACATATTTAAATATATCAACAAGTTTTAAACCAAATATTTTATCATCACTATTATTAATATACTTTAACATTCTTTCAATAACATTTATCTTTTTACTTTCATTTATCTTTTTCTTTCGTTTTCTTCTTGGTATTTATTAAATGTATCTTTAATTTGTGTTTCACTTAATGTATAATCATATTTTCACTATTATCTTCACTTGCTTTCAAAAAATTACCATCTAATCCTTCAATACCTTCTTATACTTTTCAATAGCATCAATAACAGGTTGATCTACCTTTTTATATTTTTCATATTCTGTTCTTGGTTGCTTTTTCCAAGGTTTAAATGGTTCTTTTAGTACTTAAAAATTCTTTCTGTTTTGTTTAGCTTGTTTAACGTTTTGATCATACTTCGCAAACATTTCTTATTGAAGAAAAAACATTAATTACGATTATGTCTATATTAATATTTATGTTTATGTTTATGTTTTGCTTAATGTTAATGTTAATGTCGAACTTAAAGATAAAGTTAAGTGTTTAAATTTTTTTTTATGTTTATGTTGTTAAGAAATGTTGTATTTCATTTCTAAACCTACCTTCATTTGGATTTCTAGACATATCTATTGTTAAAAAACCAAATTCATCATTCCAACATTTAATACAGAATTCCTTAAAAGTACTAAACTTTAAATCTCCACCAACAGACTCAAGGTAAATATGATTTAAATTTGTATCATCATATCTAAAAATATTTTAAAAATTTAAATTGTCTTTAACGAAGTGTTTTGGTACTTTTGATAAGATTGAGCTAAATAAAAGCAATCTATACCTTTTTGTATACCTCTAGTCAAATATTGTCTTACAATATCTTTATTTTTCAATATAAAGTTAACAAATACAACACCTGAACTTTCTTCACAATCATCTAATGGAATAATATCTTCATTATTTTCAAAAAACTAACAATTTGTTTATTATTTTTATATTCAATTTTTTACATTGTTTATAAAATCTTGATGTTTTGGTTCTAAATTTTTTCAATAAAAATACAAATTTTTAATTTTGTTACAATTTAACCATCCTGGAGCTAAAATACAATGATCAATCATTAACACTGTTTTTCCACAACCACTTGGTCCAATTAATGCACATCTTATAGAATTTGGTAAAAGTTAACCATGTTTATGTTTAACTTATTTTCTTGAATTCTTACTTGTGGTTCCCAATCTGTTTTGTTCATTTATTAATAATTTTTTTCATTTATAAATATCTTTTTTTCATTTATGAATATTTTTCATTTATTAATAATTTTTTCAGTTATTAATCATTTTTTCAGTGGTAAATAAGTAGATTATATCAACTTAGTGACAAAACATCTATACTTAGGAAACAAGTAACTGTTCCAATACATGATAATTATACTAGTGTTTCATTAGTTTTTTATTCAACATTTTAACACAAAATATTACCAAAAACATAATAAACTTTAATATAGTGGAGAAACAATATAAATTCCTGTAGGTCAATATAGAGTAAAAAATTTTAAAAAAAATTATACATTTGGAAAAACCCAATATACACATTGAAGCAGATGAAATTTTAAACAGAATTGTTATTGAAAGTGATATAAAATTTTATATGGATATAGCAGATAGTATTGGAAGTTTACTTGGTTTTAATAATCAAGTTGTTCATGCTAATGAAAAAGCTGTAGCTAAAGATGTCCCTAATATAATTCCTTTTGAATTAATCAATAGACATTTTAATCTTGGTGATGGAATGTATGTAAAACATATTGATCATTTTCATAAAGAAACTAATATTATTGCTTCATTTAAATATAATGCAGTTTGGTGGACCAATAATTTATGAAAGAAATTATTCCGTAAATGTTCCTATTTTTAATACAGTTCAATATTTACAAGTTACTATAACTGATGAAGAAGATAATTTAATTGTATTTAATGGTGCTACTGTAACAGTTATTTAAGAAATATCTTAATATCTTAATAAATTTTTCCTTAATAAGTCATTAATAAAATGGAAAGTTATCAGTTTTGTTCGTTTCCTGCTAATGAAAATACCAAAAATAATTTAAATCTTGGTTACAAAGATACACAAATTGAAATAAATATTTGTGATGGTTGTCTACATCCAAATCATGCAGTTATACATGAATTTTAGTAGTATTGGAAATGATGGTACAGATTATCCAACTTATAACGGAAAATTAATGAAAACATTAATTGATAATTATGTATTAATTAATTTGACTTTATAACAATAAAAAACGAAATAATATATTATCTAGAATTGAACATCCTTTTACTACATGTAACTTCATCTGTTACTGATAAAATAAGTTTAGAAGGACATATTCTTAATACAAGAAAAATAAACAGTAAAAGAAATGAAGTACTTTATCCATTGTCATTACTTGGTGGATTTTTTAAAGATTATAAAGAAATCATGTTTGAAGGAAACTAAACTGTAGTTTTTGCACGTTTTTCATCTTCTGGAGATGCAAATTTTACATTGGTTTGATAAAAATGATGCTGGTGTTGAAATAAAAGATACACTTCCTAAAGAAGGAAAAATAGTAATAGAATCCATAGAAATTCGTGTACCTCTTGTTAAATATGAACCAAATTATGAACTTGAGCAACATGAAAATATTTTTATTAATCCTAAAATTCCTGTTTCCTTTTATGAACTTCAAACAGAAGAAGTTTTGCTGGATTATCTGGTAAAAACAATTTTGAAGTAGATATAACAAATTACTATAACTCTATAGTCTTTGATATGCCATGTATTGTTTCTGTTGTATTTCAGACAAATCATAAAAATAATCAATTAGTTGATTCATCATTATTTGATCATGTTAAACTACAGAAGATATATATATATATATATATATATATATATATATATATATATATATATATATATATATCTGATTTTAGTAAAGTAAACCTTTTAAAATCAAGAAATGCACCATATGCTTTTAGAAAATGGTACATTTCTTGATTTTAAAAGTTTTACTTTACTGAAATCAGATATTGATATTAGTCCCTTTAGTTTTATAAGTAATTATCCTATATTGCACGCAGAAAGAATGTTATAAGTACACAAAAAACAAATATGAAACTTTGCGCAACTTTTAATGATAAAATTCCAAATGATACTCTTGCTTATGTAATTATATATGATAAAAATAATCTTACATATGATTCACAACATTGATTACTTACTGAAATTTTTTTATTATTCTATATAAATGAATGAAAAACTTAAATAATTTATAAAAGTGTTAACTTCAAGCTTATATACATTTCTGAAACATTTTAAGAAAGATAGAAAAAAACAAAAAAATTAAAATTTTAATAATTTTTCCTTTCATTAACTAATACATTTTTATTTATTTATGTATGTTCACAATCTAAAATTATTAAAATAATGTCCTTTTGTTCCAACTAATACATTTTAATTATTTACTTACCTTCACAATACGATTTTAAAATAGTGTCCTTTGTTAACTAATAGATTTTGTTTATTTACTTACATTCTCAATGTGATTTTTAAAATAATGTACTTTGTTAACTAATACATTTTAATTAATTTACTTATATTCGCAATTTTAATTTTTTTAAATAATGTTCTTTGTTAAAATAATGTACATTGTTAAATAATACAATTTAATTCATTTACTTGTTCACAGTAAAATTTTTAAAAAATAACTTACTTTTGTTATCTATTACATGTTATTGTGCTAAAATCATGTTGTAAAAAATAGGTATGTAGTTAATGTTATAAAATCGGTTTAATTGATTAAATATACTGAATTTTTAAAACATCGGTTGTTTTATTTATAAAATACAGAATTTAGTTTAAAGTTGTCCTAGTGCCCTAGAATTAAAAATCAGTTGTTTTATTTATAAAATACAGAATTTAGTTTAAAGTTGTCTTAGTGACGTAGAACTGGCAAAAATATTCTACTAGCGAGCACACAAATCAGTCAATCCCATCCACAGATTTTCTAAGTACACAGTTATGTCCAATGAAAAGGACTTCCTACCAAATGACCTAACTGTGCCAGTATCCACCAATAGGAAGCAAGGGGAAAAATCCAGAAGAGGGCAGAGTAGTGTTTGGAAACTGTGTGGTTATAGGATCCCACCGTGCACAATATTCCAGTCCTAGTATCCACCACCCAGAAGCATGGAAAACCCATCCCACACAGAGAGTATTGTTTTAATTAATTAGTCAGTCAGTCTGATAGATTGAGGGAATAGTTCCAAAACATCCACAACCTTGCATTTTCGAAGGGCTGCGGATTTTCCAGGTATGTGCTGTTTTGATCAGGGCAAAGCAGAGGTTAGTGCCCTGCACAACAGACGCTACCTACTTCTTCTCCAATGTCTTCGTTCCACGCACTACATGTTTTCATTGCGGTGGAAGAGTGAGAACAAAGTGACATGCTGACTACCAGTGTTAGGTCTGCATGAGTTGTGAGGGGGGCAGGGGAGGGCGATGGAAGGGAGGAGGGGTGGGGAGGGCATCTGGGTCTGTGTGTGTCTGCATACGTTGGTTCACACTAACAGGAAGTAACAACTTGAGACAGGGAGAGTGAGAGTCGGGAAGTGAGTCTGGTACCAAATTTCAGAGGTATGCTGCTATCTGATGCTTTGTTTGCAGATGACTAGTGCGGTCCAGCAGTTGTGGCGGTCCCTTGCCGGTGGCGTGTGCAGTAGCCAGTGCGATCGGCCTGGCAGTCATACATGATCAGGAGCTTTTTTTTCGCTACATGCGTTTAGCACGATCTGTGACAGTGTAATTACGTGTGGTGAGTGTTTCATGGTGTTATTCCTTTGGTGAGTGGAATAGAAAAGCGCGGCAACTGGTTAAATATTACATACTGCCTTCTCATTCAGAAATTGTTATATAAACAGTATTCCATGCACTGCAGTCAGTTTCCTATTAAATTCTTTAAAAAAGTGAGTAAGCTGTATCCCATATACCATCCCCTATCCCCCGAATTGTTTAAATAAACAATATTCCACACATTGCCTTGTCTACCATAAATTGTTTAACATTGCAAAAAGTAGGTTTGGGATAGGATCAGGACACAGCTCTTAGGTGGATCTATCTCATTGTAATTATGCAATTCAGACATGTGGTTGATGGATGTGAGCATTTTGCACCGAATAAAAGAGAGATCCAACCCCTGCAAATAAGGTTTTATAAATAAACAATATATCCTCTGCTATGTAAAGCATAGTTTACACGACGACACTAGGCCACTGCGCATGCGCGCCGCGAGTTTGTGCAACTCGTAGGTGAAACTAAACAGTTTCGGAGTGTTCCAACTTAGGCGACACTAGTTGCATGGGTTTTGAGATTATGTGTGTTCATAGAATATAGACAAACTGAAATATGAAGTGGGGACTGGAGAATAATGTTTGCTTTTTGGATAGATATGCGTTGCATAGGTGTTTGTGGATTTTCAGTGATGCCACTTACAAAAATAAGCAACATATTGCTATTCCTGAGACCGTCATGTGCGATCAGAACATAGATTGTTTGACTATACCTGAACTGCAGGGCAAAATTTATTGAATTAGGAGCACATATACAACTGAATTAAGAAAAATACAAGCAAATGTAATTCTAGCTGTAGAAATGCACTTGTCTACAAGACTAAAATCCCATCGTTCGAGTTGGCTGACTCCTTTTTTTAATGAATATTGTTGACAGGAGGGAAGGCTACGCAAATCAAGAAGCTAAAGTCTTTATTCAATATTCGTCTGTTTAAAACGTCGCAGCAGTGCTCCCCATTCACATATGTTTGAATTTTGGAATATTGCCACTGTACAGATCTATCTTCAAGAGAGAAGTTTGCAAACCATTCTCTTCATAATGCGGTCTGCTTCGAATAATTACTGCTGTCAATGTTAATAATTGTTACAGTTAATGTTAATAATTATTGGTGTTAATGAAAAAGCGTCATCACCAACTGAAACCGCATCTTACAGCATGCTGAGTGTTCTCGATTGTAATGCATGCAATGTGAGATGTAATTTCAGTTCTGGCGACACTGCTTCATGCATTACAATATCTTTATTCCTTATCGCACAATTAACTCTATTTAGAAGGAACGTTAACAGTTCTGGTGACATTCTAAGATAATTAAAAGAACTTCTTGGGTCTTCCATTACAAATTATTTCAGCAAGGATGCTCAGCAATAGAGTTGACGTCTTTTCCTCATACAGTCACGAATCGAAACATGTTTCTCATTTTTTCCTTATGCAGCGATTCCACGCGACAAACTTTAACTCCATCACAACTCGTGCGACGTGCAGCTGCAAAACTTTCATTTCAGGCACGACTCAGGAACCCACAAAAGGACGAAACTGAAGTATATACTGGTTTCGCCGTGTCTACAGTCAAATATGAAACAATTTGCGTGAAACTCATTCCATGCAACGAGTGGCGCAACACAATGTTGTCGTGTAAACTAGGCTTAATTCAGATTGATTTCAATTTCGTATCGTGAAATCCTTCCTCTCCAGCACAGATTCAGTCTTTCTCCCGCCTGTTTCCAGGTTGAGGGGAGAAGGAGAGAGTGGGGGAGGGGAGGGAAGGCCTGAAGATTTTCCCAGGGGGAGTTAGGGTAATTAATTATGCCGTTTTATTAATTATTCAATTAATTTGGTGTCAAAAGCGTGCTTGTATCAGCCAGAGCAGTTTGGGGAAACCATACCTCAATATTGGCCAGTGCAGAAAAACGTACATTTTATATTTGTGGACCTAGAAGGTGTGATTGCAGGGACAATGCGAAAAGTGGCAATGTCATGCACAACGTATGACGAGTTTAAACAGGTGTTCTTGAAGCTACTGGTTGCGACATAACGGGCTCTTTCTCACAACGACGTGAATTTGCAACATAAACTGTCCACTTACTTCGATACTGCTGCAGATCTGCACACGTAACTCCTGACTGCAGCTACTTAAAGAGATCTCAGAAAAGCAGTGTTGAAGAAACTGAAATTTCATAACTACACGTCGGAGGCCGCTATAAGCATAAAAAACTGAAAATAGTCTTGTGAACTCTAAAGAATAAATCGGAAATGGATTGCTGTTCAAATTTCTAAGTTCAAAGGTCCTTTTAAACTTGCATTAGGATTTTTAATTGCTATTAAGCAAGATCATCAGCCCACATATATTCAAATCATTAAAGTTCCTGTTCACAGTCCTCGTCACACTCAAACAGCCGGAACTTTTCCTATCCAATTCCGAAATCATTTACGAGAGTTACACAGTCAATAAACTACTATTTTCTTTTGCACTCGGCATTCAATGGTTGTCTTTAAATAAAGTTTTTGCTCGCCATAAATACTAAGTAAAATAAATTTACTTAGTACCACCACGCTTTTAGTTCAAAGTTTACACACGCGATTTTCTCCAGAACTAAATATCTCACGAATCTTAAAATTTCACAAATAGTTAATGGTAAACACCAGCTACCTTTATCACTGTACAAAAACGCGGAAGTCACAATATCACTTCATTTTACACATAACGCGTTCGGACACTTCTAGCATGACCAGCTCCTTCGAAAGCTAGTCCACCACTTCCTTCTTCTCTCTGCCTCTACCAGCCCCTCTATCTCTTGCGTTAGGTGGCAAAACCGTCTCACTTCTTATTGTCTGTACAGAATTACGGCCAATCAGAACTGACTTTCAGTGTGCGGCTCGCGCCAATATCTAGCAAGAACCAACCACTGCTGTCAGCTCATTGACGGCATTAAACCTCTCTTGTTAAACAAATAAAATGAAATAAACCTTAAGCTGTACTTTACGTCTGGAATTTAACTATATAGTCGCGAGCGTTCTGGCTGTCTCTTACATATTCAAACATACTTGGACATCCGTCATCCACTAGTAGGGGAACCACTGGTGGATTCGTTCCCATGATACAAAGCTGGAACACTTGCGAATTGCTATAGAGAATTACAAACTGAAAATTTAATATTGGCGAATGTCCCACATACACTCACACAAGTACTCTCTGTCACACTCACCCTAACACAAAACATAAATATCTACTTGAAATTCTTAAAGTTATTACTACAGCAAAATTACGAAAGGTTTTCTAAAATGATAACTTCCCAAATTTGAATCTAAACACTGAAGGTGTTAACATATCTTTTCAAATAGTCACAGTTGGTGAAATATTAACATAGAGAGATAGATTTAGTTTTTTAAGTGTCGGATAATTACGTTTTTTACTGACTTTCCTTTTTTTGTAACTTACAAATTATGACAGTTATTGACTTCAGATTTTGACAGATTGATCCTTTACACAACAGAAGGTTATGTACCTAATATGAAGTTCCTCAGGCTATATCTAGATCAGTTATTAATTCTTATAGTTTCAGAGAATGTAACTACTCTGTAAGCGCCTCTCCGCTACTTTCACACGCTGCATTCACGCCATATGGTCATGACGCACGTCTGCATGACACAGCTCACTCGTTGCAGACCGTATAAGATTCTGACTGATTACACTGGAGCCCACATACATTCATACAAAAAGCTTTAATAGACAAATTGGCGATCGCGCACTAGCTGCGACGCCTCATGGTCTTGCACCACCCAAGACAGGATAAAACACGAGCTTATGATGCACAGAGATGTGGAGTCTTCTAGATTTAAATGATCAGTAAAGTTTTTTGACTAGGTGACCAAGAAAAATCAGTACTTCTATGTACCATGTAGCGACAGCGAAATCATCCGCATGTGCTTCAAGAAGTATAACATGGGGACAATGTCAAGGGGTTCATAGGAATTTTGTGTGAGGTAGAATTTGTGCCGAATTAGGAACAGGCACGTAACAAAAGACGACAGCATGACACAAAGTTTGGTCAATGCGAAATTATATAACCAGGAAAATTTTAAGAAACCAAACAGCTGGCAAGGTAATGGGACCAGGCCACACCTTAACACTTCACGATTCTGAAACCAAAATGACAATGGGCGGAACTGGAAAGTAAGTCAAAGAAATGATGGGTCGAGTTTTCAGCGTAACGAGCCTGCATGAAATGAGACATAACCGGAAGTTCAGATAGTAGAGAGGTCTGTCCACCGAATCCAATAAGGAGAACAGATATGATTAGAATGCAAGGCGGGCATGGTTGCAGACATACCCCAAACATAAATCGGAAGCAGTCATCTGAAAATGTTAAGATTAAATTGTAAATAGTTTAGGAACTTATAAATACTATAGGATAAGTTAGTACTTACGAAAAGTAATGAAACATGTTCATTTGGGGCGTCATAAGAACTGTCATACGCACGAAAATATTAAAATGTGCTCATCTGGGATGTCATAAGAACTGTCATAACAACAATGAAGATGTTTGAGGTGTAAGACACTACACTTACATCAGGGCACTTTTAAACCAGTAAAATTAAAGACAGCTATGTTTCTTTTAAAATGGGCGGCCATCCCAGGTACTGCAAACATGAGTTCAGTGAAATGTAATGTGTCAACCGTTTGGACAACCCAACTTTACCCAGAGAAATGTAATGAAACATCGTAAGTCGAAGGCAAACGAACTTTACACTGCCTTCGATATGACGAAATCTTCGTCAGGAGTCAGACCGTGCAGGCAACCTGTGTATTTTAAAGACAACAAAAACTTAAGATTTTCCAGTTCGGATGACGTAATGACGTCAGGTGTTTCTTGGTCAAAAGAGAGTGGCTTCATTATTACTGTATTTCTTACTGAAAGACCGACATGAAAAGACCACTTTGTAAAGTGTGTTGACGTGAGGGCGATGGTTTTTATTGAAGTTTCAGAGGACTTGTTTGCAGTGCGCGGAAGTTTATTTGAGGAAACACATGGAGGTAAGATGGAGGAGAGAGTTCGTTTGATGCATGTAGGAAGGGAAAATAGTCTTATAATGTTACAAGGATAATATAGTGTAAGTCTGTACAAAAACAAGATTTGTCATGTGTAATATTTTAAAACCAATGCAGGAATGTTCAAAAGGTTTAAGACGTAACTGACTTGAGAAATAATGGGGAGAAACAACTTGGGAATGACCAGGAATCGAAGAATGGGAAAGAAGGGACTACTGATGAAACTAGAAGGGGAAACATTAACTGTAAATGGTAACTGTAACTGTAAATGCACGTCGAGTGGTCACATAAAAGAACAGAGTGATAGCCTTAATAATTTCGTTGCTAACTTTAATAATGGGACTAAAGTTATTCTGGGTAGGAAAAACATTAACTCCATGAAACGGTTAAATGTACTAACCATCACAACATGTATTCACTCCTCATGCCCATCTACTATAATCACCATTTTTTCAATCATGATGTAACTCATTTTAAATTTTATTCAAGTAGAGTAACTTGATCATCTTAAGTATAAAGCCCATTAATCATTTTGAAATGTAAAGCGAATTAAATATACGAGCATGTAGTGTTTAGTAATCTTCTACCTTTAAGTCAATAACTGAAGTGTAATCCCAGTTAGTTATATATGGACGTAGTGTTAGGCAATCTTGTGTATTTGATTCAGTAATTATGTAAACATGTAGTGTTCAGCATGTGTGTCTAGAATGTTGGAGAGGGTGAGCAACGGTGCCCAAAGCCTAGCAGAACACACACACAGTGAAAGCAGAGGAGGCTGGAACAGGAGACCAGATGGGGACAGGGTGGACATCTAAGGGCTCTTATGCAGCTGACCACATGAGAAGAAAAATGCGCCGGGGGCAGGAGGAGGCAGCCTGTGGCAACCCCTGTGGAGTGCCTTTGACAAGCAAAGCGGCAGCATCTGCGCCGCAGCGTGCGCCACTGGCGGAGCAGGTATTCTGGGTGCAGGCAGGCGGCGTCAGAAGAGGATGCGGAGGGCGCACTATTAAAGCCACACTACCCGGATCTCTGGATATGCACATTTTCGCAGCTCTGATAAAAATTAGAAAGGACAGACGCTGTTAAACTATCACAATTACGTCAGTCTACAGTCCTCATCAGTAATGCTACTTAGGTGGGTACAAGGCAATATTATGATGTGACATTGTCTCGAACGCTGAGTTGATCTCTTCTTACCTAGGTCTTGCTAGTAAACACAAAGGTATAGGATGCGCAAACTTCTGTACTTGGCCAATGATTCCATTTAACATTTTACCACTACCATAAGTAGAACCATCCTAAAACCAAACTTGGTACCAAAACAAGAAAGAAGACTCAGAAGAGTACAAGTAAAAAGATCTGAATGCACAAGAGGAAGCATATTCAAGTAACAAGTCTCAAGACACAAGAAACCAAAAACTCAAGAAAACAAGTACGTCAAAATAAAGAAAAAAGGTATCCATTGCATATAGGTGGAGTTCTGTCACACTACCTCAAGCAGCCACAACTTACGAATGTAATAGCAGAGGTCTGTAGAATGCATCCGCAGTCAGGAGATGTGAAATGTGTGAATTCCTAAAGGACCAAACTGCTGAGGTCATCGGTATTGCGAGACGTTTATTACAGTAACAGCAGAAGTCAGTCTCTAAATATGAGATAGTTCAGAAGTTCAATCCACATATCTACTTCTATCGCAGTACCATGGAGTCTGGTAAGCCGTCTTCAGTCTCTGAACACTGATTATACTATGACTTTGAGAATCTACTGCATGCTTGTGATAGTATGATACCCCTACCAGCAGTTGAACAACTTGGGTCTTCGCGAGTCAGCAGGTACTTAAAATTAACGCATTAGCTCTTCTTATAGTTGAGCATGGCGTGATAGTATGGGTTGCTGTCAAACTCCATGTAGTGCCTGATTCTTGTAGGATGAACCGCCAAGCCACAACGATAGCCACTGTCTCGTAAAGCTTCATATATTTCTGTTTAAGAGCTTACCATCTCAGTATATAGTGAGAAATCTCTAGAGCAATTCTTAGTGTTTCTTTACTCTCCTCATCATATTTTGCGTACATTCCAAACTCAGTAGCACAATTGAGATCTTGTATCTATTGTTTACACACTTCGATATGGCTAGGTACTGTGCTTGTTGTGAGTGGACACAAGCAGATGGTTCAAATGGCTCTGAGCACTATGGGACTGAACATCTGCGGTCATCAGCCCTCTAGAACTTAGAACTACTTAAACCTAACCAACCTAAGGACATCACACACATCCATGCCAGAGGCAGGATTCGAACCTGCGACCGTAGCGGTTGCGCGGTTCCAGACTGTAGCGCCTAGAACCACTCGGTCACAACGACCAGCAGACACAAGGAGAATTGGCTGCCATCCATAAACAGCTAGAAGCTGCGTTGGCTACCGTCGACATGCTTCCAGCTAATGTTCAAAGCTGCGGTGACATCTGTGTGCTGGTGAAGGCACCTGTGACACCTTTGGTGCCGTTGGAATCCCCTGGTGACCCACGTGGTTTCCCTGCATCTTTTAATATGCAACATCTGATCGATCTAACCACACTCGAGAGTAGGTGGCTGACAGTGGTCAGTTCATGTGTCACTGGGCAGAAAACAAAAGAGGGATCACGACACACGGCACACTCACTACAGTAGTGGTGCAACAGTGGCGTCGCCCCACTCTGCATTGTTGCCACATTTATTCAAATTGACGGTTCCCAGATGGCGGCCATAGATGTGGAAATGTCGCAATGACGTCATAGCGGGAAATTCTAATTTTGGCGGCAAAATAGGTCAGTTGGGCAACCTCCACTAACCTAAATTAAACACCCTCTCCCCTTCCCCCTCCCCCTCCTCACCCATCTGCAAATTAGTGGGAAAATGACTCAGTCTGTGCTTGTTTGGCTGATGGATAGAATGGATGTTAGCCTTTATTTTCTATACAGTGTGGTACATTGTTTGTTTAAACAATTTGAGTTGTTATTGATTGAGCACTAGACAGTAGTTCCATCCAGTGTGTTTGCTTTGATGTGCAGAGGCCATCTGACCTGGTTTACACCACCACCACCAGAGGGCACTGTTAGCTCTTCCCTCTCGCCTCCCCTACCCTGCTATGACATAATGCAAGATGGCGGCCCAGAAAAATGGCGGTGCATTCGCTCAGTATGCGCTAAGCTTCCTGAGAGGATGGGTGTAATTGTTTACTATGTACTACGTGTTCAATGGATGAGATATCTTTGCTGGAGAAGGAAGAGTTTAGTCAGTATATTAGCTGTAATCTTGCACCTGAGGGCTGTGCTTATAGCCACTTGCATGATGATTAGAAAATTATGATATTTGGCGAATGTATGAAGAAGATAAATACACTTCATCAAATGTTGAAGATGCAGCAGGATGGGGCTAAATTACACTTCACAACTCATGCTGATAAATGCGTGTGCTATAACTGTGTATCATTCGATAAAAGTACAGTCAGTCTTCCAAAGCGCAAGAGACAAGACGTTCCCCCAAGTCGGCGCAAGCATCCATGTGTGCAATTGAGGAAATGCTGCTGATGAATAGGGATGAATTTAATAAGTGTACTACACGCAAGTACATAGCTGAGAACTTTATCCATAGCCTCCTACACAATGAGTGGAGAGGAAAGATAATGGATGAGCGTATGATGTGAAACCTCCCAGTCTTCTGTACAAGTTGGCAGCCAGTCAAAGAATATTTTAGGGAATTGGTTTAAAAAAAGTTTTTTAAGGCCCCAGTCAAATCTTGACTAGTTTTCTCCCAGAGCAACTTCTGCTGTGCCTATGTGACACTAGTTGCCTGCCTGTCAGAATCGAGGCAGTTCTGTCCAGTTAAAGCTGCTGACAAAAGGCGTCTTAAGCTCTCTGTTGAAACTGCTAGCAAATTCACGCCATCGGTTTTAGCCAATAGTGTGCGTGGGATACAGGTCAAATGTGTCACTCTGGAGGATTCTGCAGTGCAGAACACAGCCGCTTCTCTCTCTTGTGATCCAGACCTCAAGCAGAACAGACGTCTTTCGTGAGAGACAGAGCCTCCGACTCTGCGTTTCACGACTGACCACCGACATGAATTAAAATGAACCACCATACCTTCCATTAACCACTTCAATTAGTTTTTCGACCTCCTACACTGGCCTAAACCTGGTAACTTATTCCCTAGGCGCGCACCTTGTACATCGCACATTGAAATATATTCTCTATATTTTAGCTCATTCTCTGTTCTTTCATTGAAGGGCAGCCTTGGATGACCACTTACAAGTCCTGACAGCACGACCTCCTGTACAGTGTCATCATAAGCAAAATAGAACAACTTTTCCCCATTCCTGCCTATGTACACTTCATCCCTGAGACACTTCACGCGCTTTTGTGGGAAATACCACAGCACTCCCTTGTCTTTCAGCATGAGCTCCATCAGATGTTTCTAAATCCAATTGAACGTGTCTCTAAATACACTTTCAAAAAGATCGATGCACATTAGTTAGCCTCAATTTTGCGAAAAAAGATCGTGGCAGGTTCTGGCACACACCTTTGAAATTTCTCAGTCATCATTCCTGACACATTTCGCGCCTTTGTGGGAAATAGATCCCGAAACCGATATCAGCTGCAATATCCGCTTTTACACCCTAACACGGCGATATTTGGAAGTCGAAATAAATATCTCTATAACTCTAAACAGGACACTCACCACTTTTCGAGTTTTAGCTGCTTGTTTGAAGGCGCTGCCAGAGAGAGAAAAATTTCTGAGTCCTACAGCTGCTGTGGTGTTCGTCACTTATCCGAAATGCCGAGTGGGCTCAGTTTATATTTTCTACTGGAGTCAGGGATTTTAAGGCTCTTATATTTTATATTTTTCACTTCTCGAAGCACATTTCAGTCTAAGCACATACGTGATAATCAAAACAATTACATATTTAAAAGTTCATGACATATTTCGGACCCCACAACAGCGCGTGAAAAAAAAAAGAAAAAGAAAACACACAAACAGAATTCGATGTACTGTCCTATAGACGAGAAAAATGGCTGGAATTGTCGATGTCCTACAACTGCTGATCTGGAGATGCTCTAAAACCACAATGGCGGGTGGGGAACAGCATCCTGCCTGTCTGAAGCAGAGGAGGATTGTTTGCTTGGGCTTGTCTCTCAGCACTCGAACACAGAAGACATCACGTGATTCTCAGACTTCACAAAACTTTCCGTAGATACCTTGGCTCCATCTTGTTCGAACCAGTCGGTAGAGGCTCCTATGCCCCGCACAAAGGATGTCTTGTTGCTCTCTGACGTCATGGAACTTCCTGTGAATGGAGCGATCTGTTTGGTTCTCACTGAATTTACCCACAAAACTGCTGACGTTGTTGTGGGAGCTCTGTCCACCACTTTCTGAAGATGGACAAATTACGAGATTTTCAGCGACAAACTACTTTGCACAGATCGAAAACCATAGACCAGTCATATTGTACTGACGGTTAAACCCTGAAAATGTGGACTACAGATTATGAAATACAGAAACTATCGCCAAAGATACTTCCTCAATTATACTACCCTGCTACCGTCGAGGAAAGCTTGAATTTTTCGACGTGAAATAAATCTGCAATCAGGCTATATCACCACAAACGATTGTACCACCGTACCATGTCGATGTAGTAAACACAATTCGTATCCTGCGCTGGACGCAGTGGCCGAGCGGTTCTAGGCGCTTCAGTCCGGAACCTCGCGACTGCTACGGTCCCAGGTTCGAATCCTGCATCGGGCATGGATGTGTGTGATGTCCTTAGGTTAGTTAGGTTTAAGTAGTTCTAAGTTCTAGGGGACTGATGACCTCAGATGTTCAGTCCCATAGTGCTCAGAGCCATTTGAACCATTTTTCGTATCCTGCACCACACAAAATCATTACTTCTGCTTCCTGCATATAGCTATCGATCACCATACACTCATACATCCACCGCGGAGACAGATAGAGCCCAAAAAACATAAGCACACGCACTATATGTACTCACAGCGCTAGATATCCTACGTGGTCAGTCGGTCATCCACCTCACTAATGGTCACGAGTCAATTGCCCCTTTTACGTGAAAACACGAAAATAGAGAAAACTGGTAGTTCCACTAGTATTTTTAACGAACATCGATGTCAGTGGTATAGCAGAATCCAGATCAACCTACTACTTAAGAAAGTCAACTATGGTCTCAATACTTATAATGGTATGTGTTTTTCATGTTTAGAGAACCGGCAAATGTCTCTTCCGCCTGTTTTTCACCACATAGATGCACACAACACACATCACAACCGATGTTATCTCAACCAAACAAAGATGGGAAATGTGTAGAATGGCAGCACAAGCAGTCAACTGGTCAATTTACATGGGAGGGAATAATTGTCCAGGCCAAACACTTGCCTGCAGTGAATATTCTCAAGTTTCCATGAAGAATACTCACACCACGCGCAATCACGAAGGTTGCCCAACACATACCGAGGATTAGTTAGCTATTCACCCGCCTAGAGGGCGACGTGATTACGTCAGCTGCATTCTTGTACCCCAAGCTCTCCAGTTTGGGCTGCTCCCGCCATAGGCCGGAAATGTTAGTTGTTCTGGCCACAGGCTACCACCTCCACACACTCCCGCACACCAGGCAGAATCGTCTTAGGTAACCAGCCACGTACTTATCACTGTATTTACAATTAAATACTACGACTTCAGCCTCAATCTGACGAGGATTGGGTTGTTTGGGAGAAGAGACCAGACAGCGAGGTTATCGGTCTCATCGGATTAGGGAAGGACGGGGAAGGAAGTCGGCTGTACCCTTTCAAGGGAACCATCCCGGAATTTGCCTGGAGCGATTTAGGGAAATCACGGAAAACCTAAATCAGGATGGCTGGACACGGAATTGAACCGTCGTCCTCCCGAATGCGAGTCATGTGTGCTAGCCACTGCGCCACCTCGCACGGTTCAATCTGAGGACAATCAGCAATGAACGAAGTATCGGAAACACCCCCTCCTGACAGCCGTGGCTTTGGAAATATAGATATCTACGTCCTCCTCATGACTGGACATAATTTTACACATAAAATTTTTCATTTCCCCTTACAGCTATCAATGTACTGAAATCACAGTTCTTCACTTCAAATCCATTCCGCCCCTTACGACAGTACAGAATCATTTTCTTTGCACATGTTGGAATACTGACCACAACATCTTTACACCCCAACATGTGCTTTATAAGCTTTCTGATCACAGAGAATCTATCATACTTCCCCTCCTAAGTATAATATTTCGCCAATAACTGAATGCTGGTGATAAGAAAAAAATATTGAGCGAAAATCCGCGATGTATAGAGATGTCTCATTTGCTTTTCTTGTGCATGGTACTAATGTGTTTTAGGAAGAGAGATGTAATCGTCTTAGAAGCGACCAGCTATTAAAAAACACTATCGCAATGACTATGTTACTGTCACCCTGCATAAAAAGTGGTCTTGCCTCTACAGGCGCACATGAGTATTGCTAACAATAACCATGTTGAAAACTAAACAAGCTTTATAAATCGAGATATGGTATTGTCTCCGAATGAAGTGGTGCTCCACACAAATAGAGCGACATTGTACGAGGGTGAGTCAAATGAAAACCTTAAATTTGCAATAACAAATCGCAATTTCGCGCCGTTATCCTGTAAGCTGGTAAGCGCGCTACAGACAGCGTGGAGAATGGCCTGTAGGTGGCAGCATAGTGCAGATGCACACATACCGTCGCAGTATCAGTATAAAGATGGCCGCCCCACTTGTGACTTGCACTAGGGAAGAACAGCGTTCTGTTATTCGGTTTTTGCGTAGTGAAGGTGTGAAAGCTATTGAAATTCGTCCACGAATGAAGGTTCAGTACGGTGATGCATGTTTGTCACAGTAGCAAGTCTACGAATGGAGTAGGAACTTCGCAAATGGTGTGACTTCAGTGGAGGATGCTCCTCGTCGAGGTCAGGCACAACGAGTTGTGACTCCACAGAACATTGCAGCAGTAGGAAGCCATAGTGAAGGCAAACCGCCGAGTGACACTGAATGACATTGCAGCCCGTTTACAGATTAGTCTTGGGTCAGCGCACCACATTGTGCATGATGTGCTCCAGTTTCACAAAGTGTCTGCAAGATGGGTGCCTCGGCAACTGACTCCTGAAATTAGAGAATGACGTGTTGATGCTTGTGAAGAACTTATTAGGCGCTTTGAACGAGAAGGTGATGGCTTCCTTGCAAGAATCGTTATGGGAACGAAACCTCGGTTCACTTCCACCAACCGGCAACGAAGAGAGCGAGCAAGGAATGGCTCCATTCCTCATCACCAAAACCAAAGAAGTTTCGAACAGAACCATCTGCAGGGAAGGTTATGCTGACTCTCTTTTAGGACGAAAAATGCGTCATTTTGGAGCATTACATGCCTAGAGGGACCACTGTCACCAGTGCATCATACACAGATCTAAAAAATGATCTGTGGCCTGCAATCAAATCAAAGCGACGTGGATTGCTGTCAGCAGGTGTCCTTTTGCAACATGACAATGCAAGGCCCGACACTGCCCTTAAAACAGTTGTAACAGTCACAGACCTGCATTTTGAGTGTCTTCCTCATCCACCATACTCACCAGACCTTGCCCCAAGTGATTTCCATATGTTTGGACCACTGAAAGACGCAATGGGAGGAAAGAAGTTCCGTTCTGATGAAGAGGTAGGCCACGCGGTGCATGAATGGTTGCGCAGACTACCAAAAGAATTTTTTTCTAAAGGAATTTATGCACTTTGTAAGCGCTGGAGGTCTTGCATTGAGTGTGGGGTAGATTATGTTGAAAAGTGATACAGCTTTGTACCAATTCTGCACAATAAATAATATTTAAAAAAATATACCCTCGCATATAGACGGTGATCGCTGGGGTGTGTATTAACAGGCCGAAAGCGCAGGTGCACGTCGCCAGCGGTGTAAGATCGTAATAAAATCAGCATTCCCTCCGAATTTAGAGAGTGATTAGGCCAAGGAACGTGGTATTAAGCCAATATTTCCAACTTCTTCATGACACCGCTCGATATTTCTCACACGAACAAACAAACAGTATTTGTAACACATTCTATCTCGATGCCATGTCAGAGGTTGTGCGATATGTCCACTTGGTTATAGGCATGGGAAGATAATGGTTGATTGAGAATGATCACATACAGTAGATGGTGAGCTATGTGACAAATCACTCAAAAAAATGCAACACTAGCTTGAGGTCGTAAGAAATGTACCAAATCCTATGACCAGTGCATTGGCTTTTCAGAGTTTCAGTGTTTCGCTTTTAAGTAGGTATGTTGTCTGTGATTTGGAATCAAGTATTTCCATTCAACCAAATACTTGCACTGGATCCTATGGTGATGTCTTTTAATGATTACAGCCACTATAGATGAATCATATTCGCGGCATTTTCATATCTCGAAACGAGTCCACTTTTTCGAACCTATCTACTAAGGACTCCATGCAATAAAATTCCCACGTGGTTTTAGAGAGTTCCTCTGCATCTTCTAACTGTTCCTCACGCTCTACCCCACCCTCCCTGCAGCTTTGTCCATGTGATCGTCTCAATTTAAGTCGGAACTGAGCAGAAGTCGGAGAGTGCTATATGTACCACCTTGTGCAACCTGTGGAGAAACACAGTGAGCTGGGTTAATGTGACAGGACTGTGTTCTAACCACTTGGTGGAATTGGGAACATGTTGTCGAGGCTCTGCCAACTGTATACAGCCTGTAAGGCCAGCGCCAAACAAAGCTTTCTCCTCCAACATGAGATAGTAGAAAAGACAGTACAAGCAGTTATGGGAACGACGATTTTGCTATTGCAGTGCAATGTGTCTCCATACTACATACAGGTACTACCGTTCAAAGGAGATCTGCGTCCCTCAGGGGGCATTCATGACTGCCACCCAAACATTCTATTATTGTTATTTTGTACCATACAACAGAGGAAAACTATGAACTATAAAACCTCCACTAACATCATCCGATAGAGAACTCTGTAAGATTTTACCACATCTCTCTCTTCCAATGTATTGGGAAACAAATAAAGTCTGTGTGCTGGCGTTGAGCATATGTGGCGATCGTATTAAATATACATGTATTGATCCACTGGAGTAGGTGACCAATGATCGAAGTCGCTTGCACATACCAGTGTAAAGTCTCACCACCTGTACTGTAGATGGACAATATCCCATAGACCATCAATCACAAAGAGAATCCTTGTGTTGTCGTTTGATACATTGCTTTTTTTCCGCTGTAACACAACCAAGCAGTGCATGACTACAGGATTATACACTGCCATACATTTTGTTTTCTCCACCACAACATTGACGTCTGTGTCAGGTTCTAAACTGACATTAACATGTTTTGGTCCACTGGCTCTCACAGAAAACTGGACATTGCATGGTGTAAACTAGGCTGCTGCTCCCACAACACGCACAAGATGATTGAAATAAAAAAATGTTTTGGTGTTGGCCATCCTCAGAAGGTGTTGCCCCCACAATCTCAAACAAGTGATGTCAATCACCATGCGGTAATCAACAGGTTACCAGTGGACAGATGGGATGGAAAAGACACCGTCGATGTATGGTAATACGCATAACAATTGATAGTGCGATCAATTTCAGCAATTTTACCAGTTTTTCTGTAATTTCAATGCTGACCAGTGATACGACAGCATGCTTCTCAATTTCTGTATCATCACTAAACGACAGCTCCATTATTTTGCGAGTACTATATACTAGATTGCGAATGTAGATAGATGACTGTGCAGTATGTCGATTCATTGTTAATTCTCGAACACACACACACACACACACACACACACATATATATATATATATATATATATATATATATATGCGCGCATGTCGAAGGGTAAGCACCGCCTAACGATGTATAGTAAATATAAGAGTGTTGTGATGATATAACAGACGGTTAAGGAGGAGAACAAGAAGAAGAGAAGAAGAAGAAAGCATGTGGTTTTATACCATATGGAAGGAATATGAAGCACTTTAGATAAATCAACTGCGCTATCAATTCTAAAGTATTGTTATAGTGTTTGAGTCAGTGTCAAGAAGGTATTGGTAAGAAATAAATGATCACTGAACGTAAACACATGCACTCCTAAGGCTACAAGTTTCTGCACTTACGGACTCTATAAAGTTAAAGCCAGGTGCTTTCCGAAATACAGTGACAAACTTTAACATGATGAAACTACTCCCTTCTACGCCAAAAAAAAAAAAAAAAAAAAAAAAAAAAAAGCCATGCAGAATATAGATTTTCGTGGGTGTATATTGCCCACTGTTCACATCCGATCACGGTTCAGCACCATAAAAGGATCGTCAGCAGAGGAGAATGCCTCTTACAAGGAGATAAACGCGTAGCAGCGGTGGTTCACATATGAATTTACGCGCTATGCTGCCACTAACTCTGTAAACAGGACACCTGCCAAGCAGTTGTACACACGGGGATAGTAGTACCTCACAAACACCCGCCACTAACTTAGAATCACTGTAGTTGTGAAACTGAAGACTCTATTTATGCCCAAGGTGCGGCCGGGGAATGGCATGCGTCGCATAAAACTTCGTTCATCTAGAGGAAGGTGGCGAAACTGATTTTCCATCAATGGACATGTTTCATCATCACACATGAGTTGGAAATCCTCTGATGACTGTGGTATGCATAGGATTGCTGTTAACGATCTCGGCTAGATAGACTCTAAGGCACACAGAACATTCAATTGCATACAAGTCGAATGTGGGTTGTACCACACAACTGATACGCCCTGAGAGAACAATGGAAAAAATGGTTAAATACATGATAAATGACTTGCAGCAGTATCTCCCTCTCTCCAGACTGCATCACCAGTCAATCATTAACTCATACCTCGTTACAACCTCATCTCAACCGATCACTCCATCCATTTTCCATCATCCTTTAAGGCAGATGCAAAACTATTTACAGGCAGATGGTTCTCTTTTTCAGTAAAGCATCAAAAACGGCAGTCAACCTGCGCCCATCACTATTACCTCAGTAGACATACAGGAGAAAAAATGGTTCAAATGGCTCTGAGCACTATGGGACTTAACTTCTAAGGTCATCAGTCCCCTAGAACTACGTAAACCTAAATAACCTAAAGACATCACACACATCCATGCCCGAGGCAGGATTCGAACCTGCGACCGTAGCGGTAGCGCGGTTCCAGACTGTAGCGCCTAGAACCGCTCGGCCACCCTGGCTGGCTACAGGAGAAACTTGTTAAGAAAACAATACAGAAACTGTTTGTAATGTATTTGTTAACTGACACCACAAGGTTTTGGTTAGTGGAGAGCACAGAGAAGCACATTCTAAATATTGTTCGTTAGTGTTTAAAACACTTAAACAGCCGGGTCAAACAAGCGATTCATTCTGTAGTTGTATACTGCAATCCCCCAGCTGGTAATACAACGCTCTTTGCCCAAGCACACATAGAGTTTCCGTATTTCGTAATCTGTAGACCACTTTTTCAGGGTTTAACTGTCAGTGCAATGGGATTGCTCTCTGGTTTTCGACTGTACAAAATAGTTTGACGCTAAATGTCTCGTAATTTGTCCATATGCAGGAAGTGGTGGACAGTGGCACTACACCGGCAACAGCAGTTTGGCGGGTAAATTCAGTGAGCACTGATCAGAATGCTCTATTTAAACGAAGTTCCATGACGTCAGAGAGTCACAAGACATCCTTTGTGCGGGGTACAGGAGCCTCTGCAGACTAGTTCGAACAAAACAGGGGCAAGGTTTTTACAGAAAGTTCTGTGACGTCTGAGAGTCACGTGATGTCTTCTTTGTTCGGGTATTCAGAGACAAGCCCAAGCAGAGTATCCTTCTCTGGTTTGGACAGACGGGATGCTGTCCCCCGCGCGCCATTGTAGCTTTAGAGCACCTCCAGACCAGCGGTTGTAGGACATCGAAAATTCACCGAAAATTCCAGCCATTTTTCTCGTCTGTAGTTCACTACTTTGAATTATGTTTGTGTTTTCTTTCGCGATCTGTTGTGGGGTCCGAAATATGTCATGAACTTTTAGATATGTAATTGTTTTGATTTTCACGTCTGTGCTTAGACACCAACGTGCATCGAGAAGTGAAGAATGTAAAATTTAGAGCCTTAACATCTCTGACTCCAGCAGCAAATATAAGCTAAGCCTACTCAGCGTTTCAGAAAAGTGATGAACATCAGAACAGTGTAAGACTCGTAAATCTTTCTCTCTCTGGTAGTGCCTTCAAACAAGCAGCTAAAACTCGAAAAGTGGTGAGTGTCCTGTTTAGAGTTACAGAGATATTTATTTCGACTTCCAAACATTGACATTTTGCAGTGTAAAATCGGATATTGCAGCTGATAACGGTTTCGGGATCTATTCCTCACAAAAGCGCGAAGTGTGTCAGGAATGAAGACTGAGAAATTTCACACGTGCATGTCAGAACCTGCCACGATCTTTTTAGAGTCTGTGTTCAAGTGTGGTGGTATACATCACAAAATTGAAGCTCGCCACGACTCAGCGATCTTTTTGAAATTGTATTTGGAGATATGTCTAAGACTGTACTTCCAATATAATGGATGTCCGGGACATAGCGCGAGTGCGGTTGAAGCGGTACTGAATAGCATATTTCATGAGAGGTGGATTGGTCGTGGAAGCACCATACCATGGCCCGCACGTTCACCGGAACTAACGTCCCCGGATTTCTTTCTGTGGGGAAAGTTGAAGGATATCTGCCATCATGATCCACCGACAACGGCTGATAACATGCGTCAGTGCATTGTCAATGCATGTGCGAACATTACGGAAGGCGAACTACTCGATGTTGAGAGGAATGTCGTTACACGTATTGCCAAATGCATTGAGGTTGACGGACATCATCTTGAGCACTTATTGCATTAATGTGGTGTTTACAGGTAATCACGCTGTAACAGCATGCGTTCTCAGAAATGATAAGTTCACAAAGGTACATGTATCACATTGGAACAACCGAAATAAAATGTTCAAACGTACCTACGTTCTGTATTTTAATTTAAAAAACCTAACTGTTACCAACTATTCGTCTAAAATTGTAAGCCATATGTTTTTAACTATTACAGCGCCATCTATCACAAAGCGAAAAAAGTGGTCCAACTAAAACATTCATATTTGTTTACGTACTACACGAACATGTAATAAAAAATGGGGGTTCCTATTTAAAAAAAAACGCAGTTGATATCCGTTTGACCTATGGCAGTGGCATCTAGCGGGCCAACCATAGCGCCATCTGGTTTCCCACTTCAAGCTAGCCGAGTTTCGTTCTTTGTAGTTTTTTCGTTTGATGCTTATTTCGTGAGAAATTTGGCCCGGTCACTATCAATGGATCACCCTGTATAGACCAAACAGTGTTCCGGTCATTGTGGCGTCCCCTGCCAGGATCTCGGTTTGATGACACCTTCTGTGACCGTCAGATCGTAGATAGTGTTGTATAGTGAAGTTTCTGTTCCCCATGTTTAATGTGGTGTGCGGGGTAGAATAGATTCGCGCTTCTGGCGCCTAGACATAGTACTAATATTTAATTATTGTATTTTCATGTTGTGGTTGTGACTTGTGTGTCACTCGATTGTTTGTTTCTGACGGCGAACGGGGTTGTGCTGATTTGTTGAGATTGAGATTTTCGTTTGTGAGTATTGACAAGCGCACTGTTATTTGAATTCGTTGTCAGGAACTGGGAATCAATAGCTCACGGGAGCGTAATTTAGAGTAGAATCTGAGAGGCATAGGAATGTGTAGTGTTTAAATTTGTTTGGGTCAGAGTTAGAGTGCATGCTTACAAGAAGCAAGGCACGTTTGGTGTTTAGTTATTCATGAATCCACGTCAGATCATTAACGGTGACCAGGCAGATATTATACAGGATTCTTAGGTAAATGCAATTGCAGACCCGGCATAAATGTCGAATGTAGTACCTGCAGAGTATGACGACATGTCTCAGTCAGGCTGCTGGTACGAGACGCACCGTCAGTGAGAAAGGTAGACCAGAATCACGAACGAAACGTCATAGAATGGTGGAATCTCGTTCATCTAGTCCGGAAGGTGTTAGCGTTGGATCTCAGTTTGAGGCTCTCATGCAATTCATGCAAGAGGCAGACAGGAAGAGGCAAAAGGCAGAAAGGAAGAGGCAAGAGGCAGAGAAAAAGAGATCCTACCACGTGTGTTTATGTGCTACGCCCACTGTTCTGTCATCCACTTTTCTGCATATATTTTAGATCTTTATATCCCCTACATTGCACGTTAGGGTTTTTTTTTTACTCCCGAGTTTTTTGGCTATCCTTGGAATGCAACGGTCGGTATTCTTTTGTTTATGCTGTTTGTAAACAACATGCTTTCAAACACGCATTTAGTTTTGTTCAAGTGTGATTGCGAGTAGTTGTTATACTTACGTTTGCAGTGCTTGTTTACATGTGTTTTGTTGTGTTTATTGAAGATGACGAAACGTAAAGGCATTTTCAAGAAACGACAATTTAGAGGAAACAAGTTTCGAAAGCTTTCTGTACAAGAGGTTATGTCGCATGGCAACGATATTTCTAATTGTAATTCATCAACAAGTGTATCATCAAAGAAGCTCTCACCATTTCAAGAGAGTTACAACGAATTTACTCCAAGTGACAAGGGGTGCAATAGCATTATTACAAATGTGAGAATATTATCAGATGTAATTTCTAAATTTGTACAATGTAGACAGTATGGTGAGTCACAGAGTGTGAAAATTTGTGGAGTGCCAATGAGAGAAAAGGTCTAGCAATTGCTTTGCATTTAATTTACACTAAATGCTCAGCTTTGATTTCATTTATGAGTTCTTCAAGACCAGATGCAAGTGGCCCTTATGAAATCAATACTAGATTAGTTTATGCCTTACGATCCATTGGCAAGGGCATGGCTGCAGAGAGGCCATTTTGTTCAGTGATGAACTTACATCAACCACCAAATAAATTTTAAAAACTGACTGCAATATTAGAGAAAGCTGTATGTCAGGTCAGTGAGGAAAGCATGAAACTGGCTCCTAGGGAAGCAGTGGAAGAAAATGATGGATATTCGGATATTGCAGTTGCACTTGATGGAAGTTGGCAGAAAAGAAGACATACTTCTCTGAATGGACTAGTGACTGCCACGGTAGACACCGGTAAAGTGTTAGATGTGGAGATAATGTATAAATATTGCAAATGTTGTAAAGTCAATGAACATAAAGAACACAACTGTGTGGCTAATTTTAGAGGAACAAGTGGTAGTATGGAAGTTCATGGAATACAACAACTATTTCATCACCCTGTAGAAACAAGAGGTGTATGGTGCATCAAATATTTGGGTGATGGTGACAGTTAGGCAAACAACAATGTGGTGAACTCTAAGCCATATGGAGATGCCATTATTAGCAAAATAGAATGTGTAGCCCATGTTCAAAAACGTTTGGGAACAAGGCTGAGAAAACTGACTGTTGATATGAGAGGAAAAAAATTATAAGATGGAAAATTGTTGACCGGACAGGGCTGGTTAACTAAAATTGAAATAGAAAACTTGCAGGTATACTATGGGCAGGCAATTAGGAGAAATAAAGAAAATCTGGAGGCAATGAAGAGAGATGTTTGGGCCATATTCTTCCGTAAGTCCTCTATTGATGATAAGCCATGACATGGATTGTGTCTGTCAGGAGAAAATTCGTGGTGCAAATACAATAGGGCTCAGGCAACTGGAGAATCTTATTCTCACCAGCATTCTCTTCCTGCTGCTGTTATTACAGCAATTAAACTTATTTTCAGAGACTTGTCTCATCCTGACCTTCTAAGCAAATGTCTGCATGGGCAGACACAGGACCCAAATGAATGTTTCAACAGCATAATTTGGAACCGCCTTCCTAAAACTGTATTTGTAGGCGTGCATACAACGAAACTAGGAGTTCACGATGCTGTTATTACATTCAGTTGTGGTAATATTGTCAAGTGTTGCATACTGAAAAATCTGTGAATTAATCCTGGTGAAAACATGATCACTGGGCTGCAACATTGCGATAAAATGGGGATAGCCGATGAAGACAAGTCTGCATCTAATATGGCCAAGAAAGTAAGACAAACATCCAGGAAGGTGAAAAAGAAACTGGAAGAACTGCTAGAGGTCAAAGAAGGCCCATCATATGCAGCAGGACAGTTTTAATTAACTGTAAGTAACAAATTTCAAATTTTTTTTCTTTAAAGTCAATTTTCCACAAACTAAAATTTTCAGTACATATGCCCCATTGTATCAGAAACTATCATAGATCAATGAATGAAATTTTCAGAGACTCTGCATAACATAAAAATCCACCTCTGGTACTACATTCACTAATATTCCCCCATTAGGGAGTTCAAAAAAAGATTTTCTGCAGAAAAAATTTAATATTTTTTTAATAAAATTAAAAAAGTAGTTCTTACAAACTATAAAATGGATAAAGTAGATTTTAGTACAGTTCGCTCTATTAGCATCATGTAACATACAGTAAAAATATTAAGGTCCTGCATCAAGTAATTTTTTCAGAAATAGTTCAAATACTTGCCTAAATTAACATGGGTTAGATAGGCAGGGTGCAGTCCCCTTAAGTTACCTTTACATTACGAGCAACTGCTCATCGGTAGATGCAACCATCCAATCGAAGATTTCAAAAGTGCGCTGTGCGAACTCGAGTACTTGAATGAAATTCACAACTCGCGGGAAAGAAGTAGAAATAATGACTGTAACTGGCCATATTTGCCAGAGAGGAATGGCGATGGACGAAATGGGGGAAAACATCGATCGAATCGAAACCAAAATTCAAACTTCAATGGGAACAACAAGCCATCATGGGAAAATAGGAGAAGACGAGGAAATTATAATCCTAACAACAACAACTACCGACGAAACGGAAACTGGAGATAGCAACAGAACTCGAACCAGGATCAACAGGATTCTAGGGACCATCAGCAAAGCAATAGCAGGACATACAACGGTCAAGGTCAATGGAATGACCAACTTAGCGAATTTGTGGAATTTAGGCCACCTAACGCCTAAGCCATCGCTGGAGTCGCGCAGAGAAAAATTCAAACGGGAATTGATAAACAGCCGCTGCGGACTCAGCTCGAAACAATGCTGCAGAAACTATCGGAATGAGCGATGTTAAGCTGTTAGAGTATGAAGATACAAGAGAACTGCAAAGGGAAGAGAAGGTGCAGTATGTAAATAGTGTCCATGGATGAACAGTTTAGCGTAATTTAATGTTGATATTGTATTGCTTAGCGTAATTTTCCATTTGTTACATTTCGGTGTTATTTTGTTTGTTTGTCATATCCATTAGTTTTCAGCATGAGTGCTTGTTGAACGTGGTCAAATGAGTTGCGTATTTGTGACATGTTCACACCAACATTTACAGGAAGCTTTCAGATTGAATTAAAATTCCGTTGCCAGTTATATGTAATCACCAGTTGGCACTTTCTGTGACATAACAAACCACACACGTTGCAATACTGAGTACTGCAAACAACTGAATACTGCTATTATTTCTTTGGGCCTCATAGTTGTTATCCGATTTCCGCAACTGAGCGTCGTACTCTGTCATAGCATTCTCGTAGAAGAGCCTTCATAATTATCACCATGGTCGATGAAATTGATTCTGTTTACTTTCCGTGGTTTCTTGTACACTGTCCAAGGGACGGATGTATGTCACTTTATGTTTTTCGTGGCGTCTAGACGGTAAATAGTGCCACAGAGCACGTGCGTCTCGATTTTCGGATGTGTTTCGTATGGTGTTAGCGGTCCACACTTTGGGCGCGTGTCGATAAAGATACAGAATAGGGCCCCAGAACTCGTGTAAAAGTGTTTAAAATCGCTCCTGTGGGCTCTTCACTCCATAAGTCCCAATTGCCACTTGACTTCTGTAGTGTTCCGCTACTATCTGCTTTTCCATTTGCTGAAGGCCATCCCCACGAAAAATACATTGTCCTTAAGCTCTACAGACATGATTTGATTCATGTTGACTACTTCCTAGACTACATTAATATATTACAACAATATTGAAATAAAGAAATGCCATAAACATTTGGTTTCACTCATATCATTTACAATAAATATAAGTTATAGTTGCTTCATAAATAAATAAGCCAGCATTCTTGGGCAATTGTGCTCACAACAAATGATAACAGATTGTCCTTAAGTATTCTTTAAACAGTTATTTATGCTTTCTTACCTGAAGGGTGTTTTGCTTCTCTTTTCAATTGTTGTGTCTCCTAACACATGCGGTTGATGACTTTAAAACTGGCACAGTTTTTTAATAGCGCTTGCATCCAACATTTAAATAAAGTTACTGGAACAATATTACACCATTCACTAAATAAAAACACAAGTATGACAAAATATGAGGTATGTATGCTGCATTCATTAGCTGTGCAAATATGGAGAATATGATGTTCTGGCAAACATTTGCACAATGAAAAAGATGTAAAAGACGTCGTTAATCAATAAAAAATAGATACAGACACGTAGCTTTCAGGGATGATAGGCACAGTGCAATACTATCATCTGGAATAACATGTTCTGAAATCGCATGAAGCAATTAAAAGGTGTTAATTCAGAGGGTAGTTGTGAAAATGTTTATTTGCTGTGAAATATTATTTTCTGTAGTTTTAAAGATACTGAGATACTGTTGTGTCTCTATGTGCCCCTCATTTTTATGGGATCACAAATGTATTCAGATGCGCATTAATATTTGATGTGAGTTATTGTCGCATCTCTATGAGCTGTAACTTAGCCATTGTTAAGATTCTCTGGCACTCAGCCATTTCTTTAAGCATCTCCTGCACAAAGAGCATGCGAGTAACAGCCATCCAAATTCCCGGCTTGGGGATTTTCTCCATTTCAGGCGACGCTGCTAGTCTTTTTGCCGGTCAGCTAGCTGGAAGCCGGAACTGCCGCAGCATGCAATGGGACCTGGGCCGCTAGATTTCAGCTGTACAAGCAAATTCACCTCTCACCAATGCTAGGCGGCCGATTAGCTCACCTAAAATGCGTAACGTTACTGTAGGATGTAATACGTTGATACTCTACTTCAAAAAATGACATTAAGGACCTGTAATGCTTTATAAAACTATGTGCTGTATACATAATATTTCATCTTGCATGTCCAACTGCTTGGGTGAGTGGTGACGTGTTTGCCTACCATTTAGCGGGCCCGGGTTCCATTCCCGGAAGGGTTGGAGATTTTTCTCCACTCGTGGACTGGGTGTTGCGCCGTCCTCATCATCATTTCATCATAATCGACTCGCAAGTCGCCGTTGTGGCGTCACCTGAAATAAAACTGCACTCAGCGGCCCAACTTCCACGGATGGGGCCTCCCGGCCATCAATGCGACACGACCGTGTCATTTCATTTCCATCCTGCACATCCAGATGACTGACACTTTGGCGTAAGAAAGTCGGTATTGAAAATTCTAGTGAGACTAAATCTGAGAATGCAAAGAACAACTACATATCTGCTTGAAAGTGTCTGCCTGGTTGTGACCTACTGATGCCCTACTGATATGTATGGGAGATGATGTTTATCGAGCAGACCTATTAAAATTCTCGAAGATGTATACCTAAGAGCCGCTGTGGCCGAGCGGTTCTAGGCGCTTCAGTCTGGAACCGCGCGATCGCTACGGTCGCAGGGTCGAATCCTGCCTCGGGCATGGGTGTGTGTGATGTCCTTAGCGTAGTACTGTATTTTATTGTATTGTATGTTAACTGGGGACCTAGAAACGACGGAGAGGCTCCGTCCCCGCCGCAGCTGCAGTGGTCCACAAACCCCACGACGACTACCGTAGTCCACTTCACCCCTCCGCCGCCCCAAACCGAACCCAGGGTTATTGTGCGGTTCGGCCCCTGGTGCAACCCCCAGGGAACGTCTCACAGTAGACGAGTGTAACCCCTATGTTTGCGTGGTATACTAATTGGTGGTGTACGCGTACGTGGAGAACTTGTTTGAACAGCAATCGCCGACATAGTGTTACTGAGGCGGAGTAAAGGGAACCAGCTTGCACTCGCCGAGGCAGATGGAAAACCGCCTAAAAACCATCCACAGAGTGGCCGGGTCACCAGACCTAGACACAAATCCGCCGGCCGGATTCGTGCCAGGGACCAGGCGTTCCTTCCCGCCCGGAAAGCCGTGCGTTAGACCGCACGGCCAACCGGGTGGGCTCTGTCCATAGGTTAGTTAGGTTTAAGTAGTTCTACGTTCTAGGGCACTGATGACCTCAAATGTTAAGTCCCATAGTGCTCAGAGCCATTTGAACCATTTATACCTAAAATAGTTCTGCAATTTTGTGTACTGAGGGTGAGTAAATACTAGCCCTCATGGACTCCGTCGTGACGTCTTTTCTCGTTATGGATCCTAAAATACGAATACATCTTTTTGTAGCTGGATGTGTACATTATGTGGACGACTGTAGTTTCAATGGATTATTCAGTAATGGCAGATTGTAATACCTCGATATTCCACGACAAAAGGAGAATCAGGACCTATAATGGTTTACCAAAAAATGTGTTACAGTGACAAAAGAGTCACTGCCACGAAGTCAGCAACACAACTGGCCATTAAAATTGCTACACCACGGAGGTGCCTTGCTACAGACGCGAAATGTAACCCACAGGAAGAAGATGCTGTGATATGCAAATGATTAGCTTTTCAGAGCAATCACACAAGGTTGCCGCCGGTGGCGACACCTACAACGTGCTGACATGATGAAAGTTTGCAACCGATTTCTCGTACACAAACAGCAGTTGACCGGCGTTGCTTGGTGAAACGTTGTTGTGATGCCTCGTGTAAGGAGGAGAAATGCGTACCATCACGTTTCCGACTTAGATAAAGGTCAGAGTGTAGCCTATAGAGATTGCGGTTTATCGTATAGCGACATTGCTGCTCGCGTTGGTCGAGATCCAATCACTGTTAGCAGAATATGGAATCGGTGGGTTCAGGAGGGTAATACGGAACGCCGTGCTGGATCCAAACGGCCTCGTATCACAAGCAGTCGAGATGACAGGCATCTTATCCACATGGCTGTAAAGGATCGTGCAGCCACGTCTCGATCCCTGAGTGAACAGATGGGGACGTTTGCAAGACAACAACCATCTGCACGAACAGTTCGACGACGTTTGCAGCAGCATGGACTATCAGCTCGGAAACCATTGCAGCGTTACCCTTGACGCTGCATCACAGGCAGGAGCGCCTGCGATGGTGTACTCAACGACGAACCTGGCTGCACGAATGGCAAAACGTCATTTTTTCGGATGAATACAGGTTCTGTTTACAGCATCAGGATGGTCGCATCCGTGTTTGGTGACATCGCGGTGAACGCACATTGGAAGTGTGTATTCGTCATCGCCATACTGGCGTATCACCCGGCGTGATGGTAATGGGGTGCCATTGGTTACACGTCTCGGTCTCCTCTTGTTTGCATTGACGGCACTTTGAATAGTGGACGTTACATTTCAGATGTGTTACGACCCGTGGTTCTACCCTTCATTCGATCCCTGCGAAACCCTACATCTCAGCAGGATAATGCACGACCGCATGTTGCAGGTCCTGGTTCAAATGGCTCTGAGCACTATGGGACTTAACATCTAAGGTCATCGGTCCCCTAGAACTTAGAACTACTTAAACCTAACTAACCTAAGGACATCACAGACATCCATGCCCGAGGCAGGATTCGAACCTGCGACCGTAGCGGTCTCGCGGTTCCAGACTGTAGCGCTTAGAACCGCACGGCCACACCGACCGGCTTGCAGGTCCTGCACGTGCCTTTCTCGATACAGAAAATGTTCGACTGCTGCCCTGGCCAGCACATTCTCCAGATCTCTCTCCAATTGAAAACGTCTGGTCAATGGTGGCCGAGCAACTGGCTCGTCACAATACGCCAGCCGCTACTCTTGATGAACTGTGGTTGAAGTGCATTGGCAGCTGTACCTGTACACGCCATCCAAGCTCTGTGTGACTCAATGCCCAGGCGTATCAAGGCCGTTATTACAGCAAGAGGTGGTTGTTCTGGGTACTGATTTCTCAGGATCTATGCACCCAAATTGCGTGAAAATGTAATCACATGTCAGTTCTAGTGTAATATATTTGTCCAATGAATACCCGTTTATCATCTGCATTTCATCGTGGTGTAGCAATTTTAATGGACAGTAGTGTAATACTTCATCCTGGACGTCCATCTGCTTAGCAGAGTAACGCCGGCACGGTAGCTCAGCGTGTTCGGTCACTGGGTTAGCTACCCTCTGTAATAAAAAACTGAGTGAACGGATCAATGAACTGCCTGAACGGGTGTCATCGGACGTCCGCCCCGAACAAATTCAACAAACGATATGGAACAAAATGAGATCGACAAAAAAAGAAGTGATGACGTGTTTGTCTACCATGTAGCGGGCCTGGGTTCCATTCCCGGAAGGGTTGGAGATTTTTCTCCACTCGTGGACTGGGTGTTGCGCCGTCCTCATCATCATTTCATCATAATCGACTCGCAAGTCGCCGTTGTGGCGTCACCTGAAATAAAATTGCACTCAGCGGCTCAACTTCCACGGATGGGGCCTCCCGGCCATCAGTGCGACACGACCGTTTCGTTTCATTTCATTTCCATCCTGCACATCCAGATGACTGACACTTTAGCGGAAGAAAGTCGGTATTGAAAATTCTGGTGAGACTAAATCTGAGAATGCAAAGAACAACTACATATCTGCTTGAAAGTGTCTGCCTGGTTGTGACATACAATAAATTATGCCCTACTGATATGTATGGGAGATGATGTTTATCGAACAGACGTACCGAGCGAGGTGGCGCAGTGGTTAGCACACTGGACTCGCATTCGGGAGGACGACGGTTCAATCCCGTCTCCGGCCATCCTGATTTAGGTTTTCCGTGATTTCCCTAAATCGCTTCAGGCAAATGCCGGGATGGTTCCTTTGAAAGGGTACGGCCGATTTCCTTCCCCATCCTTCCCTCACCCGAGCTTGCGCTCCGTCTCTAATGACCTCGTTGTCGACGGGACGTTAAACACTAATCTCCTCCTCCTCCCCCTCCTCGAACAGACGTATTAAAATTAACGAAGATATATGCCTAAGGTTGTTCTGCAATTTTGTCTACTGAAGGTGAGTAAATACTACCTCTGATGGACTCGGTTGTGACGTCTTTTCTCACTATTGATCCTAAAATTCGAATACATCTTTTTGTAGCTTGATGTGTACATAATGTGGACGACTGTAGTTTCAATGTGTTCAGTAATGGTAGGATGTAATACCTCGATATTCTACAACAAAATGAGAATCAGGACCTATAATGGTTTACCAAAAAATGTGTTACAGTGACAAAAGAGTCACTGCCACAAAGTCAGCAGCCTTATAAAACACATTTGTTGACAATAGCACTTTTGTTTTCTTGTGGGAAACAGTGTATGAGTCTGTTTTTTTTTTTAATGAATCCCACCACCATGGCAAACATGACCCAAGTTACTGCATATTTGTCCTGGAACGTCTTTCTCCTAGTACAATCGACTTTATAAAATATCACTGTGCAGACAGACTTTGGGACCGTCACACTCGGAAGTATTAAGACTCCGATATTACCTGATTTGTGATTTGTAATAGACAACATTGTGTTGTCAGCGCTCTAACGATATGTGAGAGGCGGATAAGTGCTAAAATCTTTACGTCCAACATTTGCTGATATTACTGCAATGAGTATAAATATGGAGCGTTCTTGTTAATAATGTTTTGTTTTTGTTAATAAGACAGTATACTGCACGTCACAGGAATGTAATACAAATTAATTTTTGTACGTTCTTATTCCTCTGGCTGTTACATGTCTTTGCCGGGCGGCACACACTGTCAACATTATAAATCACTAGCTGCTTCTGATATGGGCGCCACGTGAACGATCCTCGGCTACTGTTTCAACTGCAGCACTGCGACCGAGGCGGTGCTGCTTATAACATTGTTACTCCTCGGTGATTTCCGTTGTTACTTGGAGCCAATGAGATGACTCTCTGTCTGGGACATGCGAGAGAGGTGTTGCATGACTGAAGACTAGTCAGTATTCTCAGGCTTGTCTGCAGCCTCAGAGTGGCGATGTCGGCCCTCGTGCTACATAGATCTGTAGCGCTAGCACATACGAGCAGGATGTTGTGATAAATATGGTGCTGACTGCACTGGTACCAAGTATGTGCAACTCGCTTTTCCAATCTTCCTCTCGGTCCGGCACACAGTTTTAATCTGCCAGGAAGTTTCATATCAGCGCACACTCCGCTGCAGAGTGAAAATCTCATTCAGGTATCACATTACATCCACCCCGACCAACTGCAGAGGAAATTAGTGGGAAATGCAGTCTCGGCGATGTTCAAATCGTTTTCGCGCCAGGCGTTTTTCTTCAGTTACAGCATCAAATTGAATCCAATTTACACTTCCACAATGCGGCATCTTGTGCATTTCCTTCTGTTACTCTACCTTTACTTAAACATTAAGACATAACATTAACTTCTTACAGATGTAAACGGCCTCTTTTGTTTCGTTTTGACACATATAAAGCCAATAGAAAATATTTGTGGATACAGTAACATCATCTGTACCCAACTAGGCACAAAAAACAAGAGGTAGGCTACGCTAGAGTGCGCATTATGCTGCACACAATAATTCCATGCTACACCTTTGACGCCTATGCTTGTCTTCACGGATCCGGTACCTACCTGTAGGAACAACGTTGACTTTAGAGATGTTGAAAGCGACCGCTTTCCATTAGCAGACACTTGGTCACACGCTGGATCATACTTTCCAATACCCTACGCAACACACCTTCATCCACCTTACCGAAGTGCCATGCACGCGAGCTATTATGTTGCGTACATCCATGGGTGGAGTACAACAAATTTGTCCCTTTAAGTGTCACCAAAAGTGAAAATATACTAGATTAATTTCCGGGGAACATGGAGGCCAGTACACTGAACCTCCACGAACTATCCATTTCCCTGGAAACGTTTCATTTAAATAGTTAACGCGCATTCGTTCCAAAGTGTGGCATCAACATACTGAAACCATAGCTGTCACCGAACATCAAGTGGAAAGTTTTCCAGTGAGTCAGGCACAATATTACAAAGAAACGTACGATACAGGGATGCATTCAGCTTGTTCGGCAATAAATAAGGGCCGAGAAGAACTCCTCCCACGATTCCAGCTCGCAGGTTTATGCCAAAGCTTGCCTAAAAGCCAAGTTCGTGGGTAACATGTATCTTGTGTTATGGCCAATAATGGTTGTTGTGGAAGCTGAAGACCTTCACGAGTGATGTTAGATTCGTCAGTCTATAACAATTTAATTGATAAAATGTTGGTTATCTTCCACTTGGAGTAAAAGCCATTCACAAAACTGGGCTCGTCGAATGCGGTCTTCTGCCTGCTGGTGTTAACGTGTTTTTCAATGTGCAACACTTCGACAACAAGTCGCGTGTGTTGTTCACATTTTTGAATCACGCTGGTAACTGGTCTTTGGAAGATTCACTTATCATTACATGGTGCTCGATCTCTAAGGCCGTATTTAATAGTACTGTGACCTCTGCGAGTCTATGATTTTGCATGTAGGAAGAGTTTACTTTTTGTTGTACTGTGACCATTTCTCAGACACATCTGCACGTGGCAAAGTCATATATGATTATTTCCACAGCTATCTGTGAGTCTTATAGTGACGCCGTATACTAATACCACGCGAGTTACATAACTGGCAGAACTATCCGCCCCCTTCGATGTGGCCCTTGAATTGTACTTTAGTCACTAATTTTTTTTCTCCGATATACCCAGTTTGGTTCCCGTGTAGTGGGTGGATATGTCTGTTGTGCCAGTCCTGCTCGCGTTTAAGGGATACTCATTATTAATGCACTGTTAGCAATGTGTTTATCGGCACAGGAGCCCATATATTTCCTCTGGTGATCATGTAGATGTCTGCGAATTGTGACTAATTTGTCTAGGTGATCCATAGGGAAATTATGGGTGGGCGGGGATAGGAGTGCTTGGTGTTTATTTATCTCCAAAGGCATGCACAATCTACAACAGGTTTTGGTGTGGCGGGACACACACTTCCTGGATGACTGCGTCATTTGCGACAGCTGCTAGGTCGGAGGTGATTAAACATAGCATTGTTCAAATTTCTCTACCACACCTGGGGAGATGGTCTGGCGTAGTGTTAGACCGACATGTGGATCTCCCCCGTTCACAACCCAGTAGCCACGATTGTACGAGAAGTCCCACACCATATCAGCATTGTCTGACAAATACAGGGGAGGAGTTCCTTGTAATCTAGGTGTGTATCAGTCTTTGATATTTCCACTTATGTCTTGGGATCTGTTTGTCATTATTACAGCAAGCAGGAGATCTCTCACCCATCAGTGTTAGGCACCAACTCCAACTTTCTCAGCAACTACTGTGCACTGTGTGTGCGTGATCATCAGCGTTCGTGACTACACACAGCACGTCGAAGTCAGAGGGAGGTTGTAACGTTGTTGCATTAATTTTCTATGAAAGCGGTGCTGATAGACAATAAAAGCGGGTTAAAAGCTGTGAGCTATCTGAGGAAGTTAACCTTGCATTACTGAGCAACTGTTTCACCAGGTATCCAGTCTAGCTTACCAAATTCTCAACCAGACTAACATTAATTATAATCTTTTAATAGTCGTACGACAACTGGTGATATATATATAAGACAATTTAAATAAAAAGAAATAAATCAGTTTATATTTGGAAATTTATTTTAACATTGATCATTGAAATTTCAGCATATTAAACTTGAGTCATAACTAAGCTGGTGCCTTATTTAGGACTGTGAAAATGTGAGTTTGTAATCTTACGGAACACATCAAATAGGGAGTCAAGATTTGGAGACTACATACAACACTGCATTCATAAAATAACACACGAAGAACGTTGAAACATATGCAAGAGGAAATTAACCACAACCAACCGATTCAATTTTCACCCAAAGAAGTTACGTTCGTAGCGCAATCCTGTCCGTCATGTAATTACCACACACTGGTATACTAAATTCATACTAACTCTCTGTGAAATCTTCCCGAAAAGAATAGCTGAGGGCTACTTTGATGATTATACCACATGCTTCACGTGGTCAACTTGGTTTACACAAAGAGTGTAACTCCACAATAATTTTGATAATTAAAATAAATTATATCGAAAAGCAATTTACAAAAGAAAAACCTCGAACTGGTTACTAACGTCTTACTATTAACCTGATGGGTCAAACAAGTGTATAAGCACGTGGTACTGGTCTCACAAAGTACACCATATGTGGGTTGAACATAAAGAAAAGTTGCTATATTGGAAAATATTGTCAAGACGAGATGTTATAATCTCACGCACATTTGCATTTAAGATTGCTGGTCTTAGTTACAGTTACTGATTAACACGTGGTTCCACTTTACTCACAAAGTAGTGACAAAGCAACTAGTGGAAGATATTCTGAACTTCACACTCGAATTACACTGTGTTGCAATTTAAGATAACATTAGATATTTTAGAGCTAAACCTGAAATAAAGCTGATTAAATTTTCAGTTAGGCTGAACTTAAGAAATCCATTGTCCTACGGACTTAGCACACACGCGCTTAGCCGGAGATCTTACCACTTCAGACGCGCGCCGTGGACAGACTGCCGTGGTCCCTTCCTGAGGGGTGCCTCACAAATACAAACGGAAGTGACCAGAGAGGCAGCTTCCTATACCAACATGACAAGGGACGGACAGGACCATACTAAGCATAGAAACCTCTTTGCTTTTAGAAAGCGTAGCTACCTGTTCCGACGTTGGTCCTACTGTTCTCTAGCAGACAGGCTTGTCTGCTACCCTCAAGCATGCAACTAGAAATACATTTGCTCATTCATCCTCTCACACAGAAGGGAAGGGGGATGACAGTATCTTATCATATACAGTATATAAAAGAAAGCGGATGTAGGTTCCGTATGAGACTGTGTGACATGAATTACATACAAACTGTGTTTTAAAGTGTAGTAGTGTGACAGATCGTTCTTGTTTATGTGTAAAAGTAACACGTTCCACTACTCAGTCTCCTCCCAGATAGTCAGAAACGCCACAGTAAATTTAGAAGAGGAATTTATGCCGTAAATGACAACAGATTTAAGAAATCAACATGAAAGGAATCCAACAGAGACCTTTCAAGGTGATATAACCTCCGGCACATGACATGATTTTCATTGGGGTTGTCACAGATACTGGACGATTCTCTCTAGAGGTGTGCTACAAATACAGTATCTTTTGTTGGAGGTACCAGAATTTTACCATGACAGCACACAATCTATTAATGTAGTGTGCTATTTCTAATATATCTTTGGCTTACAAAATACTCTGTGATGTCAATGTGTTCGTTTCTAACACTAAGATGTCACACACTAGTAATGGAGTGATAGCTTAGCAATGATACATAAACCGGGACCAAAGCTGACAACAGTATGACGTGCGTGGCATATCGAGATTGTTTTAGTTTAGTGGACAAAATACATAAAATTGTAGAAATCCCAGTAAAAAATACGTAAAATTGAGAAAAATATGTAAAACGGAGTACTTACATATCTTCCTAGGTAAGGTCTCTGCTGGTACCACGTAATATAGTTATTAACGAATAGGACTAACGTGGCGTAACTTAACGTAATTTGTGGTTAGCTAATACACGCATCCTCTTCCTATGCTCTCCAGCTCCTGAGTAACCACTTCCACACAAGTGTCCCAGTTATAAAAGATGAGAGTGTGGAGGGGGGTGCATGATCCTCACTGGCTCAGAGGGGGATCCTGCTATTTTTTTGTCAAATGACAATTGCCTGGGTGACCCTGATGAATTCCCGATCGTTTCCCGAGGGAGAGGGAGTGGGCAAAGCAAAGAGGCCAAGTTCGTAACCTGACAACGTATGTGTAATATGACACTGGATGCGTTAAGATCATTATCTCAGCCAGAAACCGCCATATTGTCCTACTAACATCTGCTACCTACTCATAATGTTTACGAAAAAACTACTGGAGATTCTCCAAAAATGTGAATCGAGTATGGTGAGTGACCTTTTTAGCTTTTAGTAGGCTTAAGGCAGACAAACACAAATAATTGTGAAAGGTCTATCCTTCACAGACAGCAGCCCTTCAATTGTAACACTAATTTATGACGTTTAGTGTCCAATCTGTGCATCTGAGTACTGTTAGTAACTACAGTCTATCTGGAACAACAAATCGCTGGAAAAGTCTAGGAGTTTACAACTACACCCTAGTCCCTAAACCTAGCTCCTGAAAAGCGAATAGCCGGCCGCGGTGGGCGAGGGGTTCTAGGCGCTTCAGTCTGGAACCGCACGACTGCTATGGTCGCAGGTTCGAATCCTGCCTCGGGCATAGATGTGTGTGATGTCCTTAGGTTAGTTAGGTTTAAGTAGTTCTAAGTTCTAGGTTACTGATGACCTCAGATGTTAAGTCCTATAGTGCTCAGAGCCATTTGAACCATTTTGAAAAGCGAAGAAGACTCATTGACATATTCTGTGGCTATTCTGGCCCTTGGCAGCTGTGTCTTCGAGACACTAGCTATGGTCACTGTCCAGCCTGTCCCAGGATCACATCGGCTGGCATTCTTCCTGGTAGTAGTATAACAACCTTAGCAACAACATATGATATGTTTGGCAATTCTGTGACCGATGAGTTATTTCCTGGATGGCACAGAATTATGCTGTTAAATTCAGATGACATATTTTTATACTTTATATTGAATAATCTGAGTGATTTTAACACAAGATGTGAAATAAGGTTAGCAGTTTATGGTTTCAAGTCCAGGAAACTCGTTACACACGAGAATTGTCACAATTTCGTCTCTTACGTTGCGATTTAGCAGTCCTAGCCACCTATTGGGCAATACGGGAGAGACGAATGCCGTAATGCACTCTAGTCACATGGTTGCCTATAAGTCGAAGACTGCTTTGCATTGTGCTTCCTGTCTCGCTGAAGGTTAAATTTTTAGCAGTTTTGTGACAGAGCTACAGGCAACCAGATCGAAAATCAAAAGGGGAATCGTAATTATTTTGTTTATGAAATGACAGATTTTCATACACATTCAGAGTGACCCTGGACAGCAAGTACACATAGACCGTTTCAAAGTGCAGAGTGAGTGATATCTTACAAATTTGTGCTGATGTAGGTTACGGGTACCTTATATTTTATTAAAATGGAATTTCGACGTAAGGTTATTGTGATACGCTGTATTTCATTTCTATTAGTACAGTGCATATTATTATAGCGTTTTCCATTATTTTGTTGAATGCAACAGCAAACCCGAGACACAAATCTATCAACAACAGTACGTTCTCTCACATTATCTAAAACAGTCTGGCAGCAGTTTACCGGTTCCACACCTGTCGAAAACTAATGAACCTGAGATAAAAATGTTGTCAAACCAGGTTGGAAGTGTATTTTCATCCTGAAGGGAATTATTTCGACTGTTTTTCGTTAAAGAACGAGAAAGGTAAAACATTTGAGGGCACAACGTGAGAAGAATAAGTGTGTGACAAATGACATCCCATACAAATTCTGGATAGTTTTGTTTGTGAAATGAGCAGAGTGCATTACTGTGTAGTAGCAACATGTGAGAGTTTTGTCGGTCGTTTCTCTCACAGTCAGTCTAGCTGTCACCATGTAGCAGCATAGGCTTGTGTGTGTGCGTGCGTGCTTTATTTTACTCTGTCTCGTCAAAGGATAAAATCTGAAAGCTAGCAAGTCATCTTCCTCTTTTGTGTGCCTATCGGCGTCTCAACATTTCTGTTTTCCTTTCAGTGGTCTCCATTAATCCTAAGGTATTTACGTTCACAAGTTTCAAGTATGGAAACTCCAAAACGTAACTGCAAAATGAAGACTACAACTTCAAATAAGACAATGGCACTTAATAAATACACTCATAGCGCTGCGCTGCGGTCACCTAAAGTGCGCGTCATTTACGACGGCGGCCGAGTTTAGGTTCGTTCTGCGCATCTGACGTCACAAAGAACAGTCAGCCAATGAACAGGGAATGACGTTGCCAGAACTCGACTGCAGTGCAGAGCACAGACGAGTGTCTTCAGTTTTAGCAACTTTCAGTCATAAATAAAGTAATTGAACAAAAGCAAAGTCTTGATAGCAGACTTTCTTTTACAGAAAGCTTGGAAAAAGCATTCTTTATACCAATTGCTTCATATTCTTTTAATTAATTAATCCAAACAAGCAATAAGCCTCCTAATTCAGGCGATAGCAAGGAAAGGTGTTTTTATCATTCTCACTAACCGCTTTTTCGCAATAAAGAACAGCGGTAATTGTTTATTTCCTGTTGTACTTCGACGAAACTTGAGTAATTCCTAGTCATACCAACAGTGTTTGTCGGTATTTTGCGTGATATTTTAAGCTCCTCCGGGAGGATTCTTGAATGATTAATTGCGATAGCGTAATGGTTAAAGTGTTTTGCTGCTAAGCAAAAGGTTCTGAGTTCAAACCTTGTTCGGTGCTTAATATTTTTTTTTATTTAAAAACAATATTGAAGTGTCTTAATTAATGAATTTTATTCGTTTGAATGTAATGTTTTGAAATTTCTAGTGGCAACTAAGGTCGACCATACGGAAAGTATACGCTATGGAATTTTACCACTGCAAACTCTTCAAAATTTTGTGCAATGATTTACTACATCTAATGCTGCACAATTACTGTGTTGAACATCGACACGAAATTAAGTCATTTATGGGGGTAAGGTATCAGTTAAGAAGATATGTAAAAAATCAAATTTTTGGGCCAAATAGTTTTTGTGAAATCGAATGATAAAGTGTGTCAAAGCAGTCGAAACACCATGTGTCTGCACAGGCGAGCAGTGCAGTGATGACAAAATCTCACACAGCACGGAATGTGGGGAGCACATCTCTTTAGCAGCGAAAGGGTTAATGCGGCCATGGTGGCTTTACTTCATAAACTGAGTGCTCCCCCCTAAATGCAAGTTTGCGAACTATACTATGGCGCTGCTTCTCTTGGCATGTGCAACTGGCAACGCAGCAATCTCCCGCGTCTGGGCGGGCATGCGCGAACTGCCAAGATAAAAGAATTGAACTATAGTCGGAAAGCACCTGATGTCCGGAGGCGAGCTGCGTGTGACCGTCAGCCGGTAGCAGGTAGCTGGTAGTCGCTGTGGAGAAGGAAAGTCTTGCTCATAAACTGATATTGATGCTGCTGCGAGCTGTTTGACGGAATGGTTTCTGGGGGTTAGAAAGTGAAGCTAATTATCTTTGATGTTCCATCAGACTGACAACTGTTGCAGTAAAGCAAAATGCGATTCAAAAATATACGGAAAGGAGTAGACTCGAAATCGAGACTTCATATCCACACTGCACAACGCTTACCACGACATCGCGAGCAAACACAGTGCCGTAATGGCTAATGAAGGGCGACAGCACTTTCTCCATACACTTCCGCATCCTACAGTGTTGCCAGATCGTGCATATGGCCGGACTTTGAATTCTGATGGGTGGCCGGTTATGTTGGCCACCTGAATGACTGCAACTAAGTCTCTGCGGCAGCCAGCTGGCAGCAATGTTTTATGTCTCAGACTGTACATCCACCACATTCTTCATGTCATCTAATCCACTACTGTGATTGGTCCCAGTTGCCACCTGTGTTAAGAATGAGCCCCCACATTTCAGGATGTGGCAGACAACAAGACTTTCCTACGAGCCTCCCAAGTTTGTCTGACGAACATGTTTTGGGTGATGCCTGTGGCTGACAAAGATCCCGAGCCAGATGCTGTCTCTCGCCCTGATCCAGAGGAAGCCACTCAGCCCACAACATCTGGGCATTCACGGTGCATCGGGTTACTGTTAGCTGGGAGTGCCAATGTCAGACACATAACAGGGCCAGCCAGCCCTTTAAGTATTTGGCTACCATGGAGGCAAAGAAATCCACTATGCACTCTCCGTATATACAACGAGGAGTCATTCCAAATGTGGAATAAGTGCTTTCGGATGCCATGCCAAGCTGATGGTGTCTTGTGTTAGTATTAACAGTGTGTGTCATTTTGGATCAGAAGATAGTCTCCCTGGTTTCGGGCAGCTATCTGATGTGGTAAAGACTGTGCTTGTGAGACGACGGCAGAGCTCACTGTGCAGAATCGATGACAAGACCGACTGTGGACCTTCTGTACATGATCGAGTGGAGGGTCCGAATCAGGGGCTCAGATGGTTCTGGAGGTATTTCTATGGAGTGCATGCATGCATGGAAGTGTAACAAGAACGACAAAAAGTTTACACAAGAAGAGAAGAGAACCTTTTTAAAATTGGTGCTAGGAAAGATGCTAAAGATTAGATGTGTACATCACGTATCTAATGAAAAGAAATTTGTGGCATAGCTTGACTAAAAGATCAGATTGGTTGATAGGACATATTCTCCTCCTCAGTTAGGAATTGTGCTAAATGCTTTCTCAAAAAATTATTTTGAGCTACTAGTTCAGGAGCCCACTCGAAGTGTATATGGTTATGGAAACATACTTGACCTCTTAGTGACAAATAATCCTGAGCAAATAGGGAACATCAGTATGTATACAGAGATTAGTGACTACATGTCACTGTAGCGAGGCTGACCACTGCAATATCCAAAACCAGCAAAAGCAAAAACCAAATATATCCATTAAAAAAATAAAGAGAGATAAAAATTCGCTTGACACGTTTCTAAGAGATAGTCTTCACGCCTTTCTACCCCTGTATGTGTACACCTGATGTGGCTTAAATTCACGGAAATAGTATCTGCATCGATTGCGTGAAAATGTAATCACATGTCAGTTCTAGTATAATATATTTGTCCAATGAATGCTCGTTTATCATCTGCATTTCTTCTTTGTGTAGCAATTTTAATGGCCAGTAGTGTAGGTTCGATTTAGCAGTTGCCAGAGAGCGCCAGAAAAAGAGGCCCTATTGCGCGTGCGTAGCTGCAGTGGTGTAGGAAGCCCGCATGTTGGTATGTATAAAGTACTAAGAGAGCGCCGGCCAGAGTGGCCGAGCGGTTCTAGGCGCTTCAGTCTGGAACGGCGAGACCGCTACGGTCGCAGGTTCGAATCCTGCCTCGGGCATATATGTGTGTGCTGTCCTTAGGTTAGTTAGGTTTATGTAGATCTAAGTTCTAGGGGACTCATGACCTCAGATGTTACGTCCCATACTGCTCAGAGACATTTGAACCATTTGCACAAAGAAAGCTTACATTACGCCACAAAAGAAACAGGACGTCATAGAATACTCCAAGAGCATCGAAATTTCGTAAACCATACTGAAATGCATAATTCGGCTTGAAGTGCACGTTGGTTTTTACGAGATTCACCGTGATATTAAGCTTTTCAGTGTGGTTTTTGGTATGTACATGTTCTTGGGGTAACAGTACTGTAGTATGTCATATTTGGTTTTTTATTATGGCATAATGCCATACGTGGCAGACGATGAAAACGTGCACTTGAAATTCAGCGAACAGTTGGAACTAGCCAATGCTGTGGAACGAAACACTTCGTTTCAAATAAATTGATTGCCTCAGCGGAAAGATTAATAACGCCAAATTTCTTTAGCAAACTGACAAAAATAACGTCATTGTTCTGCAAGGTGATTAATGCTTGACTGCTAACAATTTGGAAATAAAATAAAATCAGAAAACTGAAACTAATAATATAATTTTGCCCTCCATAATTATGTGAACGTATTATAATTCAATCGATAGCTCGCGGCCGCAGAAATCCGTTTTGTTTTCATTTGACGTGGGAGCTGTAAACGAAGATGAAATAGCAAAATCACTTAACGCAAACAGGGGTCAGGTGGAGACTAACCCCCTCCCCACTACAACTCAGAGAACTCTGGCAGCTAGGGCGCGTGAGAAAAAATTTTCTCGTTAGCATCTGGCTGCTTGCTGCCAATACAGCCAACAGCCACACTTAAAGTAGCGGGAAGCGGGAGAAGGTAGTGCTCATAAGCGAGTTAGCGAGTTAACTAGGCATGCGCAAGAGCCCGCTGGCAACTGGTCAAACGAACCTAATGTGTACCGTTGTGACGTCACGCTCATAGAAAGCAGGTTACTGCTACGAAGTATTACATAGTCTTCGCCCTAAGGCCTTTGACATACTTTTGCTGTTTGCAGACGTTTGTGCGTGCACGGTGTTTTGTTGTTGCAAATGGCGCATTTCCTTTGCCACTAAAGTTTTATTTTTTTTCCCTCTCGTTCATATTTTATTGCTGCAGTATCATTCTCCAGTAGCAGGATAGAGTAACATTCTTTGCTACAGAATCAATTTTTACCAGTCAAAATTACAAAAATTTAACTGAAAGCTAAAACAATGAAAAATTCCCGAAATTACGAAAAATTCCCGGGTTTTTCCTGGTTTTCTCCTGGATGAAAATTGAATGGAATGGACAGTGTCTTGAAAGGAGGATATAAGATGAACATCAACAAAAGCAAAACAAGGATAATGGAATGTAATCTAATTAAGTCGGGTGATGCTGTGGGAATTAGATTAGGAAATGAGGCACTTAAAGTAGTAAAGGAGTTTTGCTATTTGGGGAGCAAAATAACTGATGATGGTCGAAGTAGAGAGGATATAAAATGTAGACTGGCAATGGCAAGGAAAGCGTTTCTGAAGAAGAGAAATTTGTTAACATCGAGTATAGATTTAAGTGTCAGGAAGTCATTTCTGAAAGTATTTGCATGGAGTGTAGCCATGTATGGAAGTGAAACATGGACGATAAATAGTTTGGACAAGAAGAGAATAGAAGCTTTCGAAATGTGGTGCTACAGAAGAATGCTGAAGATTAGATGGGTAGATCACATAACTAATGAGGAAGTATTGAATAGGATTGGGGAGAAGAGAAGTTTGTGGCACAACTTGACCAGAAGAAGGGATCGGTTGGTAGGACATGTTCTGAGGCATCAAGGGATCACCAATTTAGTATTGGAGGGCAGCGTGGAGGGTAAAAATCGTTGAGGGAGACCAAGAGATGAATACACTTAGCAGATTCAGAAGGATGTAGGTTGCAGTAGGTACTGGGAGATGAAAAAGCTTGCACAGGATAGAGTAGCATGGAGAGCTGCATCAAACCAGTCTCAGGACTGAAGACCACAACAACAACGAAAAATTCCCGGGTTTTTCCCGGATTTCCCGGTGGTCCCGGGTCGTATACACCCTGAAATTTAAAGGAACATAAAATCTCCAAGTTTAGCGATGTTTTACCGAATTCGAAACTTAGTACAGACTTCAACATGAGATGCTTGACAGAAAATCCAAAGAAATTCTGGTCACATGTAAAGCACACCATCAGCAAGACAATTAGGACCTTCATTGTGCGATACCCCAATAGTAATATTACCAATGTCGGCGAAAATAAGAGAGAGTTATTATACATACACTCCTGGAAATGGAAAAAAGAACACATTGACACCGGTGTGTCAGACCCACCATACTTGCTCCGGACACTGCGAGAGGGCTGTACAAGCAATGATCACACGCACGGCACAGCGGACACACCAGGAACCGCGGTGTTGGCCGTCGAATGGCGCTAGCTGCGCAGCATTTGTGCACCGCCGCCGTCAGTGTCAGCCAGTTTGCCGTGGCATACGGAGCTCCATCGCAGTCTTTAACACTGGTAGCATGCCGCGACAGCGTGGACGTGAACCGTATGTGCAGTTGACGGACTTTGAGCGAGGGCGTATAGTGGGCATGCGGGAGGCCGGGTGGACGTACCGCCGAATTGCTCAACACGTGGGGCGGGAGGTCTCCACAGTACATCGATGTTGTCGCCAGTGGTCGGCGGAAGGTGCACGTGCCCGTCGACCTGGGACCGGACCGCAGCGACGCACGGATGCACGCCAAGACCGTAGGATCCTACGCAGTGCCGTAGGGGACCGCACCGCCACTTCCCAGCAAATTAGGGACACTGTTGCTCCTGGGGTATCGGCGAGGACCATTCGCAACCGTCTCCATGAAGCTGGGCTACGGTCCCGCACACCGTTAGGCCGTCTTCCGCTCACGCCCCAACATCGTGCAGCCCGCCTCCAGTGGTGTCGCGACAGGCGTGAATGGAGGGACGAATGGAGACGTGTCGTCTTCAGCGATGAGAGTCGCTTCTGCCTTGGTGCCAATGATGGTCGTATGCGTGTTTGGCGCCGTGCAGGTGAGCGCCACAATCAGGACTGCATACGACCGAGGCACACAGGGCCAACACCCGGCATCATGGTGTGGGGAGCGATCTCCTACACTGGCCGTACACCACTGGTGATCGTCGAGGGGACACTGAATAGTGCACGGTACATCCAAACCGTCATCGAACCCATCGTTCTACCATTCCTAGACCGGCAAGGGAACTTGCTGTTCCAACAGGACAATGCACGTCCGTATGTATCCCGTGCCACCCAACGTGCTCTAGAAGGTGTAAGTCAACTACCCTGGCCAGCAAGATCTCCGGATCTGTCCCCCATTGAGCATGTTTGGGACTGGATGAAGCGTCGTCTCACGCGGTCTGCACGTCCGGCACGAACGCTGGTCCAACTGAGGCGCCAGGTGGAAATGGCATGGCAAGCCGTTCCACAGGACTACATCCAGCATCTCTACGATCGTCTCCATGGGAGAATAGCAGCCTGCATTGCTGCGAAAGGTGGATATACACTGTACTAGTGCCGACATTGTGCATGCTCTGTTGCCTGTGTCTATGTGCCTGTGGTTCTGTCAGTGTGATCATGTGATGTATCTGACCCCAGGAATGTGTCAATAAAGTTTCCCCTACCTGGGACAATGAATTCACGGTGTTCTTATTTCAATTTCCAGGAGTGTAGTTTTCCGAAATTCCTTCACAAAAGACAACTATTGCTTCATTTGTGCTAGTAATTAGTGCCGTCAACAGAGCATACCAAATTGATTCTACATATCTAGATTTATAAAAGGCATTTGATACTGTTCCTCACAAGAGACTTCTAATCAAATTGCATGTCTATGGAGTATCGCTTCAGTTATGCGACTGGATTCGTTATTTCCACTCAGAAAGAGGTCACTGTACTTAGTAATCATTGAATAAAACAGAAGTAATATCTGGCGTTCCCGAAGGAAGTGTTACACGCTGTCTGCTGTTCCTGAGACAATCTGAGCACATCTCTCAGAGTATTTGAGTGTGTAACTGTCATTTAGCGTCTAGTAAAGTCATCAAAAGATCAAAACCAATTGCAAAATGACTTATACATGATATCTGTGTTGCATAAACAGTGACAATTGCCCGTAAATTATGAAATGTGTGAAGTCATCCATACGAGCACTAAAAAAAAGCACTCCGTCTTCAGGCTACGAGTGGCCTACCGGGACCTTCCGACCGCCGTGTCATCCACCGTGGAGGATGCGGATAGGAGGTTCGGTGGGGGGGGGGGTCAGCACACCACTCTCCCGGTCGTTATATGATGGTATTCTTGACCGAAGCCGTTATTATTCGGTCGAATAGCTCCTCAATTGGCAACATGAGGCTGAGTGCACCCGAAAAATGACAACAGTGCATGGTGGCCTGGATGGTCACCCATCCAAGTGCCGGCCACGCCCGACATCGCTTAACTTTGGTGATCTCGTGGGAATCGGTGTAACCACTGCGGCAAGGCCATTGCCTCAGTCTCATGATAAAGCACACAAATCTAAAGATTGTGAATTCAACTAAATACCTAGCAATTACAATTACGAAGCACTTAATTGGAACGATCACATAAATAATGTTGTGTGGAAGGCAAACCAAAAACTAAATTTTACTGACACACCACTTTGAAGATGCACCTTACAGACAGGATTGAAGGACACTGAGGAATTGCAAGGAAGGGTGGCTCGTTTTGTATTATCGCAAACTAGGGAGTGAGTGTCACAGGTATGATATGTGAATGGTGGCCACAATCATTAAAACAAAGACTTTTTAATTGTGGGCAGATCTTTTCATGAAACTTCAATCACCAACATTCTCCTCTGAATCTGAAAATATTTTACTGTAGCCAACCTATATTGGGAAAGAGAAATCTGGAGCTCGTACAGAAAGATTTAAGTGTTCATTTTTCCTGTGCGCTGTGTAGGACAGCAGAGAAAGAGTCTGAAGGTGGTTTGAAGAACCACCTGCCAGGCATTGTGTGAATGATACAGCAGTCATGTAAATGCAGATGTTCTTCAGATAAACTCTGTATTTCCTGTATTATCCACGGATTTCTACTCGGCCTTGTCTTCCGTATTCTCTGATGCCTTCCCCACTTCATCTCTCAAAACTACCAATTCATCTTCCACCATATTCACTTTCCCTGTTTCAGTGAACTTTGCCTAATGCTCTCTTTGAAAAGCTCAATAATTTCTGGTTCCTTTGGGTTATCCAGGTCTAATTGTCTTAATTTATTATCTGTTTTCAATTTCTTAAATTTTCATCTATGGTTCATAACCAATAAATTGTGGTCCGAGTCCACATCTGCTCCGGGAAATATATTGCAGTTTAAAATCTTGTTTCAAAATCTCTGCCTCACCATTGTATAACAAGTCTAAAACCTTACAGTGGCTCAAAAATGGCTCTGAGCACTATGGGACTCAACTGCTGTGGTCATCAGTCCCCCTTACAGTGTCTACAGGTCTCTCCTAAGTATACAACCTTCTTACATGATTCTTTAACCAAGTGTCACCATTGTTTAAATTATGCTCTGCACAACATTCTATCAGTTGGATTACTCTTTCATTTCTTTCCCCTAGTCCATAACCTCCTACATATTTTCCTTCTCTTCCTTTTACTACATTCGAATTCCAGTTTCCCATCACAAGTAAATTTTTCTCTTCCTTAACTATCTGCATTATTTCTTTTATCTCATCTTAAATTCTCTCAATCTCATCATCACCTGCAGAAATAGTTATCACATAAACTTAAACTACTGTGGTGGGACCAGCTTTGTGTCTATTTTAGCTATGATAATGTCTTCATTATGCTGTTCATAGTAGCTTACCCACATTTCTACTTTCTTACTCATTATCAGACATACTCTTGCTTTACCACTATTTGATTATGTATTTGTAACCCTGTACTCATATGACCAGAAGTCCTGTTCTTTCCACAACCACACTTCAATAATTCCTACTATATCTAACTTCAGCCTACCCACTTTAAATTCTCTAATCTCCCTACCTGATTAAGGTTTTTAACATTCAAGGCTCAGACCCATACAATTTTTTTTCCTGATGACTATCTCCTCCTAAGATGTTCCTGCACTGAGATTTGAATGGGGGACTAATTTTCACACAAATGTTTTACCCAGGATAGCCTCATCATTTAACCACAAAGAAGAGATGTATGCCCTTAGAGGAAAATAATGGCTATAGCTTCTCCTTGCTTTCTGATGTTCACAGTACCATCACAGCATGACCATGCTGGCTAACTTTACAAGGTCAGTGCAATCAATAATCCACACTGTTACCCCTGCAACAACTGAAAAGGCTGCTGTCCCTCATCAGGGACAACATACTTGTTTGGTGTCTCCATAAATACCCCTCCATAATGGTTGCACCTACAATATGGCTACTTGTACTGCTGAGGCACTGGAGCAACCTTCCCCCCCCCCCCTCCCCACTCCAGTACTGCCACAAAGGTCCTTAGTTGATGCAGTTGGAAAAGGCACCTAAAAACAAAACGCCAAAACTCCCAGTTGTCTATGTTGGTATAGGGTTTAGACATTAATCATAATTTTAAAAAAATGATGAAAATTGTGAGAACAAAGGTGGAAGACAAGAGTAAATGGCCATCAGGATTATCCCACAAACCAAAATAGTACAAATCTACATCTTGCTTTGAGTAGACATATGGTTCAAAAGACACTGAAAACAAACCATTAGATACATAATGCCTGTCATGTTAGCATTTTCTGTATTGTTGGATTGTAGTCTATCCATCAAGTCCACAATGTAATATCACAAAGATATTTGAATCTTGTTTTGAACCTCAAATCAGGCCAGAGACAGGTTGCAGTCTCACTTCACAGACAATGGAAAATTGCGGTGTATACCAGACTATGAGTAACCATCCCAAAATAGAACTGATATCTGCTTTAACTGCATAACAAAAATTAACATTTGTAATATAAATGTCTGCAAAGTTGTGTTAATCAGGTAAACTGTGTGTTAGTAGCTCAGAGCAGTTGGCTTCAATAGTGGAGGTCCACTGAGTATGCCATTCACAGATGTTATGAACTGGGCCTGCTTATTGTGGAATCGACAATGAAAATGGACAATGAAGAAAGGAGGAATGTGCTTTTTAAACCTGAATCCAATATATTATTATTATTATCATTATTACTTTTATTATTAGTAGTATTATTATATAATTAGTCCAAAGTGTCATGTAGTGAACAGTATTGGTGGTGTAGAGCACACAGGTGTGTAACAGTGGTCATGGTCAGTGTTATATGCACTGAAAATAACTATGTAATAGATAAAATCTAGATATTCTGTAATAAAATGATGGATTTCACAATCAATTTCTGTTCTTTTCTCCATTGTCTATATTCACTTATGCTGTGCATAATGAGATCATATGGATTACAGTCTGATTAAATGACAGATGTGAGTTAGTAATTGATGCCCACTATCTTTTACACATTCAGTTCTTCTGTGGAATAGGGGTAGTTACCAATGAGAAATATATCTGGTTTATTTTTAAATTTTTGTTTGCTGGCTGTCAGACGTTTTATATCACTGGGTAAGAGAACACACATTCTTGGTGCAGCAATGTGGACCCCTTTTGTGATAAAGACAACTTTAATGTGGAGTAATGAATGTCATTTTTCCTTCTGGTATTGTAATTGTGTACATCATTGTTCCTTTTGAACTATAGTGGATTATATACAATAAACTTAATTAGGTATCCTGTACAGTCTGAAGAACTAGTCAGAATGTCCAACTCCTTAAACAGGTGTCTACCAGATGAGCATGGGTGATCATCACATATTATTCTTACAGCACATTTTTGAGCTATGAAGACTATCTTTCTTAATGATAAATTACCACAGAACATTACTCCATATGATATTATTGAATGAAAAGATGCAAAATATGTCAACTTACTGATCTGTCTCTCCCCAGATTTGCAATGATTCTAAGAGCAAATGTGGATGAACTGAGCTGTTTTAGGAGTTCTAAAATGTGTTTTTTGAAGTAAAATCTCTCATTGATATGAACACACAAGAATTTTGAAGCTTCCATCCTATATTTATTTCCTCACCATGTGTTACTCTTATCACTGTTTTAGTACCCATAGAAGTGTAAAACTGCATATTTTGTGTCTTTGGCAGAAAATCAGTCAGTGATACTTTTAAGAACATTGTTTACCATTTCTTCCCTTTCTGTATGTATGCATTGGTTAATACAATACTAGTGTCATCTGCAAAAAAGAACTAACTTTAGTTATTGCATATTAGATGGAAGATAATTTACATATATGAGGAACAACTGTGTACCTGAGATGAACCTTAGGGAACCGCACATGTGATTAGTCCTCAGTCAGAATTATGTCCCCAGACTTTATTGGTTGAATTACTAAATAAAATTTTCTGCATTCCTTTGATTAGATGTGACATCCATTGGTTGACTGTACCATCAGTCCCATAGAACTTCAATTTATCTTTGAGAATTTAGTGATTCACACAGTGAAATGTCTTAGACAGAACACAGAAAATACCAACCAGCACTATTTTACTATTTAATGCTTGTAAAATTTGGTGGGCAAACATGTAAATGGCATTCTCAGTAGAGCAACTCTTCTGAAATTCTAATTGTGATTTGCTGAGGATGTTATTGTTGTGAAGGTGAGATACTATTCTAGAATGCATCACATGCTGAAAAACTTTGGAAAATGATACCAGCAGTCAAACAGATTGGTAGTTATTGACATCTCTCTTGAACTGGGGTTTAACACTGACATATTTTAGTCTCCCTGGAAAAATGTTATCTTCAGTACTCTATTGAAAACACATCAAAACAAGACGAGCTCTTATTTTTTGAGAGAATGTATAATTTTCCTAATTTCAGAAGGAGAAGCTGGTGAGACACTCATTTGATTGGATTTTATGAGAGTTACTTTTTCAACTTACTGCTATGATTTTTCTCCTGAACTGTCTGCCCCTATGAATCCTACTATAATTAAAATGGTTCTTAAATATATTTGCTACTTGTGACTCACCATTTATAGCTCTTTCATTCAGAGAAGAGTGCAGTGCCGCATTCAGGAGCTGGGACCTGAACGGCATGGCTTACATACCAGTGTTTGCATTCATAGTCACCAGTTTGTAAGGCTGTGTAAGCAGTAGTTCCAATGATTTTGTTAAAATGTACCAAAATTCATTTTGATGAGAACAGAGTGCTCAAGGATAGTCAAAAGTGGGCATTTGCAATAATATCTGTTTTGGATGACTGTTCTGACAAGTTATATTAATGACGTTTCATAGGCCTTTTTCTTATTGCATGTCATAACTGTGTGGAATTTTACTCAGATGCCACTCAGACACTTTATATTAAAACTAAATAACAAACTGTAGAAATTTGGTGGGTATAATGACAACATATTGAACATCAAGAGAAAATTATACTGTTTATAAAATGACTATATCAGGATTTAGTAACACGAGGCCATGTTTGATATAGTCACCGACTTCTAATGTGACTTTTGTATACGTAATTACAACAGAACTTTAAGTACTAATTTGAGCAGTGCTCCACAGACTAAGTGGTAATTAAAAGTACATATGAGGAGGCAATTTTTTGACTTCACTATTTATGATTATGTGCCTAATTTATTTTTTAAATTACTTATTTCAAGTAGTAGCAAACGTCATCCCAAGAAGTACAATGAATATGCATCTGTTTCAAAGCAAATATGTTGCAGTCTAGAGAGACATGCAATGCAGTCATAGCTGTTCTCAGCTGAAGAACTTCATCTGTCACACCAGATCAGGCAGCAGAATGTATGGAGCTTATTGGGGTGGTGAAACATTATCTTGCACCAGTACAGCAACAGCAAGAGCAGTGCCACAAGCCAGACTGGTATTGTCATATAGAAATTCACACATCTTTCTCTTACATTTTATAATTAAATTTAGCACGTAATATGCATATGTCTCATGGAATAAAAGTACTGGTGTGCTTCCGGCCATATATATCTGTTGTAATGTCTCTTGCAGCAGTCTCTCCGCGATATTTTCAAAAATTTTATAAATTATATAACTCAGTACATATCTGGAAATATCTCTTCTTATCTTACCGATTCCTAAACTTTAATAATGATGATTATCAATGCAAAGTAGTTTCAAGCCCTATTATTCCTTGGAGCATCCATTTACTCCATGGAATAGCTTCTCTGCTATCTATGTTTTCTCTTATGAAAAGAACGAAGGAGATCTTGCCGATAAGCCGTGAAAGAAGGAAGATGTATATGTATGTATTGTAGAGCTACTCGCCATCTTGATGAGATTCTGCATGAGAAGGAATTTAATACATGAAGTAAACTAAAGTAAGTGTGTTTGTGTATTATTTAACTGATTATTATTGACAGTGTCTGCTTACTACGCTGTGTTGCACGGGATCAGTGGGGAACGTCTGATTTACACTGGACGAACCTGCCGTTTTGCATGCTCAAGATATCCAGTTTATTATTTCAAAAAAATAGGCTAACACCATCTTACCAGCAGATCTCCGGTCTTCCCCATGTGATCACCGAAAGTTAATAATTATTACAAATGTTTTTAGGAGATCAACTGACAATTTTCGTCGCACCGAGACTTTGAAATTGCTTCACTGCCTTATGGAATTTAAGTTAAGCTCAATTTAATCAGGATAGAACAGTACTGAACTGTGTGAATGTGATAAGCCTGCTTTGTGAATGAAAATTCCCTTAATGTACGCATGTTTTTTACTATCCTGATCAGTGAAGCTAAATCAGGCCGGTGTGAGAGAGGTTTTCAAATCTTAGTTTCTTGTTTTAAATGATGATGATGATTTGTTTGTTGGGTGCTCAACCGCACAGTTATCACCACCCGTACAAATTCCCAATCTTTACACAGTCCAATCTTGCCACTGTCACAAATGATGATGAAATGATGACGACAACACAAACAACCACTCCCCAGGCAGAGAAAATCCCCGACCCAGCTGGGAATTGAACTTCTTGTTTTAAAGAATTTTTATTTATGTACTGATAGAATGAACAGAAGAAATCCTTCATTCTGTTTCCGAAGTGTGAACCAAGTAAAATAATATAATGGGGTTGAGTGTTCTCTGAATTTTTATTATTTATTTTCTGACAGTACAAAAGAAATTAGCACATCAAATTCTGTTAAGTTGTAACATGAAAAATGTGCAGAAATTGTACATCAGTAGTGATAAAAAATATGCTTTACAAGCTGAACACTTACAGTTTCGTTGCAGTTGAAAAAATTATGATAAATATGATGACCTATATAAAGCATTTTATTCTGAAAATTCCACATCTTTATATGTGAGATCCCCCTTTGAGAAGACAATGGAGAAGAATTACAGTCATGTGTCAAGAACAGACTGGAGTAAACTACAACAGTGAGGTATTTTAACATAAATTAATCAATCTTTCCTTTATTTTTGTGAACAGGTTAGGAACATCAAAAGGCACAATTTTCCATTGGCTTATAAAGAGCTTATACATACATGTTTCATACATCTATACACAATATACAGTGCAAGGAGATGGAAATGGTAACAAAAATTTTATAACTCAAATCTGTGTGAAGAGTAAAATTTCATTATTTAGTATCTCATATTTAATTACAATTCTGTGAATGAATCCTGCAATGAAAGATCATGGAATAGTAAGTACAATATAAAAAGGTTATTCCAGGGTGGGAAGAGAGTGATGAATATTATGACTGACCAGTAAACCCATACTTTCGAAAATGAAAAAAACATTTAAAACATTTTGTCTTAAACCTTCTGCCGGTCTCACAAGAACAAAAATTTCTGCAGCAGACAGTACCCCAGCTTTGTTTGCAATTTTGTTGTTAGCCAGAATGTATGTGTGATTCTCCTTCTGACAGTATTTTACCTTACGAAATCCTCTTTTATTCCCTGCAAAGTGCAGGTATGCTCTTACTTTCTTGCCATATATTAAAAACATTATTTTTCCCTCTCTGTATTTTACTCAAAATATTTTTTATTAGGCAAGCTAACTGGTCTCTAATTTTCACATATATTAATTAATATTTTGTATTCTCTTTCTGTTCCGGTCATTTTTCTACATTTCTATTGCAGTAAGATGGTCTGTTCATGTATCTGATACTAATCATGACTCACAATTCATTTCCAACATTTCTGCGATTACTTTGACAAAATTCTCTATAGCTTCTCAGTTTCTCTCTTTTTCTGATTAGTAATAGTCTGAACTTTATTTTTAGAACACCATTTATCTAAAATGTGTTTCGTTTCAAAAATTTCCTTGCAGTCTACATTTTCTTATGTGATGAAGAGAAAGTCCCTGAATAGGATAAACCTACTTTCAGTAAAATTTTCACATCAAGTATCAGTGTTAAGGAATGAAAGACATGCTCCAAAACATCTGAACTTCTGTGCTGCCACAGAAATGCAAGTTGTTGTCAGATCTCTCTAAAACATCTAAACTTAAATACTGTGCGAAAGAGCAGGGGCCACTGAATGTGATGGCGGAGTGTTGCCTTAAGAAAAATGAAGTGAGTGAGTTGTAACTTGGGGAGAAGGAAGTGTGAGAAGGGTGTAAGAGGAAAGGCACATAGGAGGGGGGAGAGGAGGGAGGGAGGGGAGGAGGGGGGAGAGGGAGAAGGAGGGGGAGGGAGAGAGGGAGAGAGGGAGAGAGGGAGAGAGGGAGAGAGGGAGAAGGAGGGGGAGGGAGAGGGAGAGAGAGAGGGAGAGAGAGGGGAAGAGGGAGAGAGAGGGGAAGAGAGAGAGAGGGGGGAGGGAGAGAGAGAGGGAGAGAGAGGGGGAGAGAGAGGGGGGAGGGAGGAGGGAGGGGAGGGGGGAGAGGAGAGGGTGAATATGGTTTTACAGTGAATGATTGAAAGCAGTTCAGATGAGATATATTGAGTAGTAGTGTGCACAGAATCATAGCTTTAAGGAAACTGCAGTGCAAAACAGCACACAAAATTGGCATGTAATACTGCATCAACCTCCTTCAGCTGCTATATACCAAATTATTAGTTCTATTACAAATTATGCCACTGATCAATTTTTGCCCTCTACTACTACTGCCCAACAAACTGTGTACAGTTCATCCCCCAGATTATCATCATTTATATTTTACTTTATGTATTTCTTCCTGGCATTTTTGGCGTCATGCAATCAAAATAGCAGTTGGAAAAGCAGGCATTTTTTGTAAAAATACTGACTGGAAAACATCTCAAAGTTATGTTAACTTTATTTCTGTAAGGCTTTTTAAGGGAGCTTGAGTACTGTTCCTCCAGTTTTATTTCCTTGCTCTCATGATTTTCATATGTAACTGTAAAAACCACTGTACTGTACAGTGATACTTTGTACGTAAACCCACAAAAACTGTTGTGTCAGCAATTGTAGCCGTATGTATTGATTATCTAGGTGTACCTAAACCCACAAAAACTATTGTATCAGCAATTGTAACCATATGTATTGATTATCTAGGTCTTACTGGTCCTTGACAGGCAAACAACATTTATAAGCCTATGAAAACTATGACATAAATGCAATTTGCACTGACATTATTAAATAATAATTCCAGTTCCTAATTAAACATGAGAATATGGCTGTTCAGTTATATCAAAAGACAGCGAACAAACATAACTTATACTTAGTAAAATATTTAGGGTATTGTACAATGATCAAATGAACATATTTGAGAAACTCGATGTTCATCCCTATGTGTGACGGACATCCTCAAGGAGGTTGTAGCTTCTATGAAAATCTGATTCATCTCCTAGCTCACTATTGACTAATGTAAATTTTTTTTTGCATGCTCCCACACACAGACAAGCCATCACATTTTCAAAACTTCAGCACAGTTTGCCAGTGTTGATTACTATTGTCAAATATCACCATTGCCCCATAGTGGAAAACTAATACACATCTTCTGCACAGAAATCCAGATAGTGTTCAGTTTCACACCCTCCACCTTATGAGTAAAATGTGTCTTCAATGACATCTATCACCACTCTGAATAGCCTACAGTAGTATCTGCTCAAGGCTGGATCTAGACCTTATGAAATTAAATCTGATTGACTCCTGGCAGCAAAGCATATTCCACAACAGTTGATGTGTTTCTCCCCTTCTACAGTTGAAATGTTGTTCTAGATGTTTTTGAGAACTCATTTTGTTGTACACATGCACAAGTATTCACTACTACATGGTATTCCGTAAATTCCTGCTTTTTCCAGCAGCGTGAATACATACTTGGTCGATCTTTGGTGTTCCCAAGTAGCTTGTAGAGTAGAGTGATATTTCATTTCTTTAAGATCTTTCCTATGTGGTAAATATCCTTAATAAACAGTAGGAAAACCTCAGAGTTTGCAAACAACTGAACATCACTATGATCTTTTCATGGTAGTCTTTTTATATCAGCGAATACCCATTGTCCAGCAACACACTGGTAAGAGACTCCAGTTCTGCATCAAGCAGATCCAGTTAACAGATGTACGTCTCTCTCTATTTGCTAACTTTTCATAACACCACACTTTTGCTATGGACAGTGATTTGAATCCTGATGTAGACAAGTGTGTGTGTGTGTGTGTGTGTGTGTGTGTGTGTGTGTGTGTGTGTGTGTTTCAGTATACTATGTGGCGAATGCTACCAGCATCTTTCTGTCTCTTTCTACTTTCTTTAAATAGAATGACTCATTTAAAAAAAAAATACATGGCTTGTCCATGGGGAGTGCCCTAAGCCCAGTGGTAGCAAATATCTTCACTGAAAAATTTCAAGAGCAGACACTGCAAAACGCCACCAAGAAACCAAACATATGGTTCCATTATGTGGATTATATGTTTGTGTTATGTAGATACTGCATATCACTGCAATTAGTAATTGTTGCTTCTGAGCAGGGGTTTGAAGAAACTAAACATTTAAGGTCATCAGCCCATTATTGACTGCCTAGGATGGAATCTATGTAACCCATCTGTATGAGTCTGGAGTGTAGTCTACTTGCATGGGTCAGAGCGTTTTCTAAATGTTTTTGTAACATTTGTCCAAATTGGGACATGGGTACTTGCACAGTATTCACCTAATGGGATGTGAGGAACAGCCCAAAAACCACATCTAGGCAGATTCTCACCAGCCCCCGTTGTTAATCTGTGAAGCGGGTTTGATCTGGGTCAGGTTTGCCTCCCCACACCCCAGAAGTGATGCATTAATTTGCTTCACTATCCAGGTGGGTTAATCAATAGGAAGGTAAGGTGTAAATTGGACCTTCATAGAAGCTACAATCCCTCACAAAGATGTCCTTTGCAGATGGCGACAAAATGTCAGAAAGTTTACATTTTATGAATGTAACTTAACAAAGAGTTTCTTCCAGTCTCAAAGTACGCTATAATAATGAGTGCTTAGTACTAGTGATATAGCGCTGCTCTCTGCAATAATTTTTTATTTGAGGATATACCTTTACTCTTTGGAGAGTAGCATTTGTGCAAGTAAAAACTGCAAGCTTTAGTGGGTAGAACAGATTCCAGTCTTTCACAGTTAATTTAGGGTAGCTTGAGCATGCATCACAGATTGACTCAAAGGTTCAACTTGCCACTGGTTCCGCTTACTTACCTACTTGAGTGTTCAAAAAAATCAATGTGTTTCAATAAGAATAACAAGGCTGTGTGTGTCATTAAAGAGTAATAGCAAGAAGATTGATTTGAAACACTTAACATCAACATTACATAAGTACAGTGACATTACTAGGTGTTAAATCTGATACCTAAATACTACATATTCCAAAAACAGTTTTATCTGACATAGAATTCAAATTATGCAGTATAAAAATATAGCAAAAACAGACAAATTCTAGAACATAGATGAAATTTTAATACTTAAAATCCATGAACAGCAGCTAAATAAGATAGATAGATAGATAGATAGATAGATAGAAAGGAGAGCACTGTTCCTTTGTATTTTTGAAACAAAAATACAACTTTTGTCTTCTTTCATTAAGATACTCATTCAGATAGTAAAAAAAAACAACAGTGTTAATGTGTAGTACAACATATCGCCAACACCAAACCTGATTTATTAACGTTTACAGAGCTGGAATAAAATAATAATGATATAATATATATAAAAGAGTGTGTGTCAAACATCTGATGTATGCAATCAAATTCTCATTTTTCATGTCATTAATTTACCAAACAAGTACCCAAAATAACATCATAACAAATTTATAAAAATGCTAAAATAATCGTATTCCAAATGAGTTTCTCACAGCCCGATCAAATTATAGAAATTAATCAATAAATGAATATTGCAATTAGCTGAACATATTTTAACTTTAATGAACAGGAGAAATACCTTAACAACACAGTTATTATAATAATAAAACAATAACACTGTAATATTTAAATTCTGTAATAATATCACATTACACATATACATGAAAGATTTCTCTCTCATATGATGCGGTTCCGACATCAGTACCACAACCGGATTACTTTTAGAACTCAAAGTAAAAATTCACTTACAACCTAATCTGCTATATAAATTTATACATGAATAACTGAAAAAAAAAGCAAGAATTACAAGAAGAGCAACAACAGAGCTGAAACACTGACTTTGCAATAAATAATGACATACTGTCATGACCCGTTATGTTGAGTGACTCTGATAGTTGAGGGTTTCCTTGTATGCACATTGCTTTCATGATTCCATTACTATACATTGGTATGAAACAATTAGCTACACGTGAAGCCTATTTCAATCACTTGCAACCATTTGAAATTTTGAATAGTACTGAGAATGTGTGAACCACCTGTTTTCCTCTTAGCAGAGGAATGTGCAACTAGTTACTTTTGTGGAATGTTAAGTTGGGCACAACACTGTTCCCCCACTTGGTAACCTACATCTGTGGACCAAATTCTGTTGTATGACAACAGAAGGCACAATATTTCTTTTGTAACTTTCTTAAAATAATATTGTGTGTGTGTGTGTTCTTGTGTTTGTGTTTTAGAGAGAGAGAGAGAGAGAGAGAGAGAGAGAGAGAGAGAGAGAGAGAAAGGGAAAAGGGGGGGGGGGTGATAAAATTTAAATGCAGAGGTTATCTTTTCTTGTTTTTAAGCTTCTGCTGTAAGCAATATGAATTTTTATATAATTCAAACTTATCTCATTATTGCCAGAATTGAGTCCCATATATAACACAGGTTTAATTTTGATTGCAGGCTTCAGTGATATACCAGTAATTAACATTTGTGACCACAAAAACATCTCTCACTGAAAAACAATTTTTTTCAGAAAAAGGGAGAATGCAGTATAAACTAAATATCTACAATATAATTAGTTCAACAAAATAAGGACTAAAGAAGTTAATGATTTCGCCACTATTACATTTTATCTACATGGGATGAAATTAAGTCTTGTAACATCTTTGCAGATGCACACAATGCATAAAACACAATATACTCCAGAAGCTTTCAAATTTTTGTACACTTACATCATAGGTCCATACCTACATTCGTTACCTTGAATTTGTTCAATAAAAGCCAAATTATACTCTCATAGATATTATAATTGGTTTTTCTTCACATTTCCACTCTATTTTGTGCTGCTGAAAAACTATATTTTTAGAAGGTCTGTTATACAAAGTATTTGTTCAATAGTTCCTCCTGTTATTCACTAAAATCTGCACTATTCAATGGTATAAATACTGGCTCTGTAGCAACGCTTGGCACTGATTGTCTCCCAAGTGTATTCATTAACATTGCACTTCAGTGATAAGTCTTATTAAATGTCTCAGACTTCTGATACGACACGAGTTTCACACACACACACACACACACACACACACACACACACACACACACCGCTTTGGGTATTTACTTACAAGGAATAAATCAGTAGCATGAGTTTTTGATACCACACAAAATATGTTCATATGTTCGTACATCAAATTTTAATTCTTCTCTGTTTGCACAGGTTGAAGAAAAGCATCCTAATACAGCTGCGTACCTGTGGAAGAGGCAAAAGGAGGGGAATCTAGTTCAGCCTCCTCAGCCCACTGCTGATGAGATCCCAGTAGTGTGTGTGTATCTTCATCCACACAACGCTGAGGGAACGTGACACCATCTCCCAAACTGAAAACAATAATCCTAGCAAAGCTCTGGCCCTTTGTTTACTTATACAACAAAATAATGCTATGGGCCAAAAGATTAGTATTATAAACTATATACACAGAACTACCGACACACACATACATCAAACAATGTTTTTGACTACACACAGCTCACAAGGCATATAGGCAAGACTACACACAGAATCATGCAGAGAAGCCGGAGTGACTGATATTTCATTATGTTTTATAAAAATGAAACATTTCTGAGTCTAATATCTGAAGAATACGCTGTCAGATTTTTTTTGTTGTGAACATACTATTTCTACCACCGTAAAGGTTAGTGCTTCTACTCCTAACATTATTAATAACACGGAGACTACTCTCACTATTACTATTACAAAACAGTCAGTCTTGATGCCTGTATATCAGACAGAATTTTTACTTGAAACCTGTACAGATTTAAAAACAAAAGATTCAAATTATTTCATTATTCACCACCATAAAATGTGGTGAATAGCTTTAATCTAGCATTTCGATTCATGTTTGTGAATTCAAGTGTGCCGTTATTAATATATACAAAGGCATTTTTGGATACTTTTAAAGCATTATGGCATTAATTTTTGTTCTCATCTACACTTTTTTGTTTACTAGACATTTACTGTGATTTAAAGCACAGGCTGTTTGTCAAAAGCTAGTGATGGTAATAGTTTAACTGGATAAATTATAGTGTTTGCATCTAAGAACATCTAGACTGTAGCATGTAAAATCTCTTGTTACATATGTTGAAAGAGATTCAAATACTGGTAGTATTACTTATCATCTCCATCAGTATAAGTCTGTTTCTTTTATTTTTTTTTTTTTTTTTTTTTTTTTTTTACCTTACCTGTTGCCATACAGCAGCTGCTATGAAACAACAGCCACATACGAGGACTTCTAATGCCATATTCCTGTCTTGACAATATGAGAAAAGAGCTTTAGTTTCCACATGGTTTGCTTCTGTATTAAGAGACCACCCATCTATACAGTCTCTCCACATGTGTATGGGGCATCATGGAAGGAATCTGAGCATTCATGAAGTAAAAACAGAAGGACAATCATGGTTTGATATTCTGCTGATGAAGAGTTCATTGAAGATTGGAGCACAAGCTCAAATTTGGGAGGATGGTAAAAGGAAATGACCATATCCTTTTTAAAAGGACCCATCCTGGCACCTGCCTAAAGTGATTTAGGGAAACCACAGAAAACCTAAATTTGGATGGCTGGATGATCATTTGAACCACCATTCTCCTGAACATGACTCCAGTGTTATATCACTGTCCTACCTTGCTTGATCACTCACGAAGTGCTTCAGTGACAGAACAAGTGAGTTGCTGGGAGTACACTACACTGACTTCATGTAATAAAAACCTGATATCATTATATGCCTTGTCATTGTGTTGTAAACAGCTTTTGTTAAATTGAACTGAATCATTTACTTCAGAAACTCGTCAACAGTCATTTTTTCATAAAATTGTATTTTTACAGAATCAATAACTCTTACTGCAAAAACATGCAGAAACCTGTCAGCTGTCATGTGTCTTATGGGTTAGTATACAAACTAAAGATTGAGTTTAGTGCAGAAACCTGTCAAGTGATACATCACTTAGCATGTTTCTACAGTAAAGTTTCATGTTTGTTGTCAATAGTGCACTGTTGGTAACTTTGGTTGTTTCTGCTTTCCCAGTTGCACCACCTGTGTCTTTTGTCATCACTTCCTAGCTGTCATCATTGAGTTGTCATGTGCAGGTTGAACTAGTGGTGTTATAACAACGAATGTAGCTTTAATTTTGTACTGTTTCACAGTTTGTTTACAGCATCTAGTAGTAGCTGTGAGGATAAACCACAATCAAAATAGTAAAATGGTGTTATTAATAAAGAAAATTACAAATGAAATGTTATGCAAATTGCAAAGGTAAAACCGTGCCAATGAAATTTGTTCCTGATGAAATTATGTGCCACTGTCCATATAAATGCTGTTTATCAACTAATAATGAAGCATAAAATGAGACTTTGAATTATTTTTATGGACTAGATACTAAAAACAGTCAAGATACATAGCTGCAAACATTAACAGAAGTACAGGAAGTATATTGTAGGGTTGAAACAAACACAGGCAAAGGTCACTTTGATGCTATTGCAACTAAAGCTTCATGCTCAAATAAAAGAACCTCTAACAATTGCTTGGTGTTTTTCTTTTCAAAACGGAACACAACACCAAATTTCGCCATTTAGCTTTCAAAATATGTTTAAGAAAAACAATTTTTTGTTGCAGAAAGCAGTTAACTGAAGTAATTACAAATTAAGGAATAATTGTTATAATTTAGTTATACGCAACATCTACTTTGAAAGCTTGTTATTTACTACTTCGAATTTTATGAAGTCAAACAATGAGTTGTTATCAACAACAGAATGTTGTCTCTAGTTTCCCAGAAGTTTCACAAAATGCACTTAGTGAGTTTATAAAATAAAAAATTCAATTGTGGAGGAAAGCTTGGTATTATCACTGTTGATATACAGGATAAGTCACTTTGCCACCTAGAATAACTCCGAAAGTATGATAGTAGCCGAAATGTTTGTGGGACAAATGTTGCATGGGACAACAGGGGCCGTAATATGATGTTGGTTTTTTGTTGCTAGGTGGGGTCATGTCAGAAATATGAATGTCAACTTTGTCTTTTTACATGGGATGCTGTAGTTTGGTACTTATTTTCTGATAGCGGCTATTGAGACGAATCCAGTGATGTGTAACAGTAAGGTCTTTGAAGGTCAAAGAAGGTATTCCTTATTACTGCAGCACTTATTGAAGCACATGCTTTGACAGTTCTCTCTCGTATCTCACGCAAATAGTAAATATTCACTGAATACGGCGTATCCATCTAACTTGCCATTGAAATGTTAACACCATTTGATGGTTTCACAATACAACACTAATAGGAATGGCAAGACTAGTATCGTTGAATCAATTGAATGTGAATGATGTATTCCTTCAAAGAACAAAGTCAATATGCTTCTCATTTATGGAGAATGCCAATGAAATTCGGTGAGAGCTACAGACTTACACACTGAAAGATATCCTCAACATACTCACCCTACACATCGTACATTTAAATATGTGTATGATAAATTGAGAAGAACTGCATCTTTAATGCATCAGAAACATATCCGGCAAAGGAAAGTTACTAACGAGGAAACAGAAATTGGTACTCTTGCCACTGTGGTTTGAGGTCCTTGTGTTAGTTTGTGTCAAATTGCAAGGGAATCTGGCATGAGCCAGAGTAGTGTTGTTTGTGTTCTGCATCGCCATAAATATCATTCTTACCATATCAGTCTCCACCAAGAATTAACTGGTATGGATTGTATGAGTTCTGTTTTTGTATTGAGTTTTGACGATGGGCTCAACTTCAGCTTTAGTGGGATGACACATTTATTAATTTGATTTATCCACGAACTATGGAAATGTTAATTTGCATAACATGCATTATTGGGCAACTGAAAATCCAATTTGAACACAGCAAGTTGCACACCAAAAACTTTGGTTGGTGAATGTATGGTGTGGGATTCTGGAGTACAGTATTACAGGCCCCTATTTCATCGAAGGAAATCTTTATGGTAGGAAGTACACCACATTCCTGCAAGAAACATTAGGTCTGTTATTGGAAGAAATACCTTTAGGAACAAGGAACAGAATGTGGTATCAAAACGATGCAGAGACAATTAATTCCCAAATCATTGGATTGGACATGGAGGAGATGTGTTGTGGCTGGCTCATTTGCTAGACTTGATGCCTCTGGATTTTTTCTTGTGGGGATTCATAAAAGACATTGTTTATAAAGATGTTCCAACTACACCTGACGATATGCGAGAGAGAATTGTCACAGTACGTGCTTTGATAGATGCGAATGTGATAAGGAATACCACTCAATCCATAATAAGAAGAGTGCAGCTCTACATTGATACCATCGGTCATCACTTTAAACACTTTCTGTAAATGGACATTCATGCTGCCTTTGTGACCTTCGATGGCCTTCAAAGGCCTTACTGTTACACATCATTGGTTTCATCTTGATAGCTGATATCAGAAAATAAGTACCAAACCATAGCATCCCATTTAAAAAAACAAAGTTGACCTTCATATCTCTGACGTAACCCCACCTAGCAACATAAAACCAACATCATATTATGGCCCCTGTTGTCCCATGCAACTTTTGTTCCACAAACTTTTCAACTCCTATCATACTTTTGGAGTTATTCTTGGTGGCAATAGTTAAGTGACTCAGCCTGTATATCAAGTTACCTGTGTTTATCAATGTCTTGTGTCTGCTTTAATGCAAGATATCTGCATAAACAACATAGATATTTATTATAAAGGATATAACAAAACCAATTATTTGTATAATCAATTGCTAGGTACAGAAATAAAGTGTACTCTATTTGGGTCAATTGAATCTATTAATACCAGATGTCAGCTTCATTCTGTAATGTAACGATGATGTGGAGTGTGATGCATGCAAGCAGAAAGGGAAAAGAACACTGACAATATTTCTTATGCATCTATATTACATTATTACATTAGATTAATACTTGCTCCATAGATCATGAATATGACATTTTATAATGATGAAGAAAGTGTCAGCTTAACTTAAATTTTCTTTACAAAATACAATTTTTTTTTCTTACTACATATCTAAAAATTCATCTATTGAGTAGGAGCTGTCATTCAGAAACTCTTTTAATTTGTATTTCAATTCTGGTTGGCTGTCTGTCAGACTTTTAATGCTATTTGGTAAATGACCAAAGATTTTTGTAGCAGCACGATTCACCCCTTTCTGTGCCAAAGTCAGATTTAACCCCGAATAGTGGAGACCATTCTTTCATTTAGTGTTGTAGCTATGCACTTCCCTATTATTTTTGAATTGGGATGGGTTATTAATAACAAATTTAAAAAGTGAATATGTGTATTGCAAAGGTGCTGTGAGTATGCAGAGTTCCTTAAATAAATGTCTGCAAGGTGATCTTGCGTGGGCTCCAGCTATTATTCTGGTTACACGCTGGTGAATGAAAATAGGCATAGTAGGCTAACTTACTGTCATGTTTATTACCAGACTTTGCAATAACATGAATGGCATAAGTAGATGAACCTACACATTTCAGCCGATCATCAATGTGATTCTTCCAATTCAATTTCTCATCAATGCATACACCCAGAAATGTTGAATATTCTGCCTTAGCAACAGACTTCTGTTCAAAGTCTATATTAATTGATGGTGTTGTACCATTTATTGTAGATAACTGTATGTACTGTGTTCTTTTTTAAAATTTAGTGAGTCCATTTGCATAGAACCACTTAATAATTTTGTGAAAGACATCATTTACTATTTCATCAGATAATTCTTGCTTGTTGCATGTGATTACTATACTTGCAACATCAGCAAAAATAACTAGCTTTGCATCTTGACAAATATAGAGTGGCAAATCATACAAGTGACCCAAGCCTCAAGCCTGAGCCCTGTGGGACACCATTCATGATACCTCCCCAGTTAGAGACCTCTGCTGATTTTTGCAAACTATCTGTACTGTTAATTTCAAACTTCTACATTCTTCCCATTAAATATGAATTAAACCACTTGTGCACTGTCCAACACATACCACAATACTTAAGTAAGCTTATCTAGAAGAATTTCATGATTCACAGTCAAAAGCCTTCGAGAGATCACAAAAAATTGCAATGAGCGACATTTGGTTGTTCAGAGCATTTAATATTTGATCAGTGAAAGCATATATAGTATTTTCTGTTGAAAGGCCTGACATTTTGTTAGTACTTCATTTTTACAAATATGTGAAGCTAGTCTTGAATACAATACTTGTTCAAGAATTTTGGATAAAGCTGTCAGAAGTGAGATTGGGTGGCAGTTGTTAGCATCAGACCCATCCCCTTTTTTATGTAATCATTTAACAATAGCGTATTTCAGTCTATCCAGAAAAATGCCCTGTTTCGGTGCGGTACTACATACATGGCTGAGAATTCGACTTATCTGTTTCGAACAAGCTTTTAATACTCTGTTGGAAATGTCATCAATTCCATGCGAGCTTTTACTTTTGAGTGAATTTATTATTTTCCTAACTTCAGTACGAAATGTGAGCTGAATTTCAGTTTTATCAAATTACATAGGTATTGCCTCATCCGCATATAGTCTTGCATTTCCTAATGAATAGCTGGATCCTATTTTCTCTGCAACACTTAAAAATAATTATTAAAAATATTTTCTGCTTCCGACTTTTTTTTAGCAAAATTTTCATCGAGTTTGATAGAAATACAATCTTCTTGTGCTTTTGGTTGCCCTGCTTCCCTTTTAACAATATTCCAAATTGTTTTAATTTTATTATCAGAGGTGCTAATGTCCGACATAAACCACATACTTCTTGACTTTTTAATAACTTTTCGTAATACAGTGCAGAAATTTTTATAATGCTTTACTGTTTCTGGACTGTTACTCATAGTTGTAAGATACATTTCCCTTTTCAGTTTACAAGGTATTTTTATCCCTTTAGTAAGCCATAGCTTTCTAGATAGTTTCTTACAATTATGCCTCACTGTTTTCTTAGGGAAGCTGTTTTCAAATATATTCACAAAGATACCATGAAATAGGTTAAATTTTAAGTAAGCATCAGGTTCCCTGTACACCTCATCCCAGTCTAACTGTTGGAAGCTTTCCCTAAAATTTGCAACTGTTAAATCATTAATTGAACCCACTATTCTGGAGGACTGTTTTACATTACTGCATGGAAGTATGTTGTATAGTATAACTAGTGCATCATGATCAGAAAGACCATTCTTAACAAGAAAAATTTTCATTTGATTAAATTTATCTTTGTCTTTAAAAACATTATCAATGTGTTGCTTTCCCATACAACCTGAGTAGGAAAATCAATAACCGATTTCAAACTGAAAAAACCAAGTAATACTTGAAGGTCATGTTTTCTATCAGAAAATCTACATTGAAATCCCCACAAACAATAATCTGCTTCCCCCGCCTGACAAATAGCACAACAAAGAATACAAGTTTCTCAGAAATATCTGAAAATTTCCCAGTGGGGACCTACACCCAGCTGCCATTATATAAGTACCATTATTTAGTTTAAGTTCACAAGCAATGTTTGCTCAACACAAAATTTCTTAGTTTCTAAATTTAATTGTTTTTTAATTTTTCAAACTGTTTTATTTTTGTATTAGTTTTTTGTCAGGTTAATTTTCCTTTGTAGCCCTACTGATTGGGTCATGTATGGTTGAGAAAGTAAAAGAACTACGGATACAGTAACATTTACACTGTCTACAAATATTAATGAAGATACCTACACTGCATCCATTACATAATTATTGATGCAAATATCTGCACACAGCAATAAATGTCTGCACCCACATAAACCACAGGTGACAAAGGAACAACGACTATCTGATTACACGGACATGGAAGCTTGAAGGTGTTGATGATTAAGGACAGATATTCTTTTAGAAGGGCACATCCCTGCCCACAATGGGGTGCTATTTACTGGTTCAATTTACTTACCACACAATCAATGCAGACAGTGGGTGCCTGGAGATTGGTAGCAGTAAGGTCAGGGGCAGACCAAAGGAGAGAGGTATCTGGGAAGTTCTTGGAGATTTGTGTAGGGGTTTATTTATTTCGCTTGAGAAATTTAGAGTTTGTAACCCAACAATCCTTTGGGAAGGGAGGTACTGCTACCAGATTGTTTTGCTAATATGAGACCAGTACTGTATTTTGTGGGTAACGGCTGTGGGTCTTACTGACATTTTTTTAATCTGGAAACTCTATTGACTTAATCTATTGTGTGTTAATGTGTTGAGTTCCATCACAGTAAAATGAAGGATTACTGCAATGAGCATAATCAATTTCTTCACTGTAAAAGGTGACAGTGTATGAAATTTGATAGCACATTCTACAGTAAACAAAAGAGGAGACTGTATATGCTAACAGCACTTCAAGACAAATTTTTGTCTTTGAAGATTTTATTTGGTGGCTTAACTGAATTTAATTTCATAATTTATGAAAATAATTGTATGGGTATTCTTTTTCATGTCTAGTAGAAGTTTCCATGAGATTAAGTCTCAAAATTTTCAGTCCCATACTGTGATTACTTTATCAGAGTAAGAGTGTGTTCAGCAGTGAAATAATGTGCTCAGCATGTAGATATTCGAGTTAAGGTAAAGTACAGTATACCAAAAGACTTACTGAACCATCGTATTCCTTAACGTGCACCATACTACTTCTAAGAAAGTGCTTTTTGGTAAGTAAGAATTTATAATGAAGCAATTACAACTGTGTTTAGGATTTATGGAGTTCAAGAATGTTTTGGACTCTATTTTGACAAAATATAATTAGAGAGCAGTTCAGAAATATGAACTGAATCTCCATATGTAAATTTATTGTGCAACAATAACAGTACAGCTACAGTTTCTATCAAACCAAATCAGGAGAGCACAAAATTCAGAACTGATAAAGGAGTTAACTAAGTTAAAAGTTTCAAGTAAAACTTCCATATACTTGGAAGACACAACAGACAGCTTGAATGACCTCCCAATTTGCAGCCGACTTTACTTTCATATGCCGCACAACTTTAAAAAAAAAAAACACATCAATAAGATACATATGAGAACAGCAATGAACATTAACTGTAGTGATATTCAAATGTTGTATATTCACTACATTGAAAGGAAGACACTGAAGATTAGTGATCATGTTATTTCATTAATTCATAGTTAAAATTTTTAGAAACAGGCGGGATACACATGGACATGTCAGACTAAAGATAGCAACACGTGAAGAAGTGTGGAAGATGTCTTTATCCAGAAGTGGATGAATAATGACTGGTAGTGGTAGTGGTGGTCAATAGAACAGCAACTCACGATGGGTGTCTCCCTTGAGACAAAGCAATATGAAAAAGTCCTACAATGGGAACTGAAAATTTCACACAGTATTAAATCAATTTAACATACATTTTGCCATGAGTGAAAGAATGAAACATCCTAGACAAACATTCAGGAATGGGCCCTACTGCAACAAAATTAAGAAAAAAATTACTTCAATACATGAACCTAAATTAGATGTTGTCTGCACAAAAGGCTTTAATTGTTATAACAATACTGTTACATTTGTTCTACATATTTAACAATTATTTAGGTTTTAATGCAACGAAATGAAAAAATATAGTATCTTTCATGCTGGAACAATTCTTAAAAGTTGAGCCACAAAAAAATTCAAATCATATTACATGCTAGCACTATTTGATTCCTTCAGTTTGTAGGGAACTCAAAGTGAATAATGCCAGTGCCATCAAATAACATTTACTCAGCATTCAGAAGTACTGAAAGCAAAGTCAAGCACTAGAAGGAAACTGTAAATAGCACAAAACAACAATTAATGCATGAGGCAACCTAAATAAAGTAACAGTAATCTTTAACATATGAACAGGTGAAGCACATGTATGAAGGAAGGAGTAAAAGTTACGGTTCATCATAGACATGAAGCACTGAGTGGTCAATTGGTGCATAAACAAGGTTGAAAACATTGCTACACTTCTAGAAAATGTCATCCTATAGAGCTAACTAATGTAGGATGACATTGTACCAGCACTGCACCTAGACTTTGCTCTTTCCATTATTGTATTTCTCCCAGAACATCTCTTTATCATATAAAATACATATATGGACATGTAAAACACAATTATCAGAAGATTGTGTGATAAGATATCAAAAGGTTTTACTATACTGTTCTATCTCACATAGTTCTCACATATACCTCAACTTGAAAACTAAATCACAGCTACATGGCTGATATAAGGACGGTGAAATCTAACATCAGTAGGTAAATGCAAGTGATGACACAAAATAAGTTAGAAAGTGCAGATACACTAATAATAAGAAATATTTTACTCATATACGAATATCATGCAATACCACAACAGCGTTTCAGAAAAAATACTACATACAACTCGCCTACTCATTTGTGAACAGAAAACTGCTAACATTGAAGATGTTTTTCCTATTTTTTCTATCACTACGGTTTTTATCCTAATAACAACAGTTTTCATTACATTAAAGTTTGGGTAGTACAACCACAAAGACAAAGAAAAGCAATCATTTCCCTAACTCTGATAACTTCAGAAAAATGTGTAATGTTTTTGGGAGGCATTTATGAGGTGTGTTCAAAAAATGCCGGAACATTCGTAATTTTGCGGTTGGCATCCCTGCACACTCCTGTGTTTAATGTGTACCTGTATGTCTGTTAGTCACTGTTCAGAGCTGTATTGAGTAGAACGTTGTGTCAAACAGTTTGCAAATTTCGAGACGGTAGAGTTACAGGAGTAATGTGTCTACATTAAATGTTGTATGAAACTCAAGAAAACGTTTACGGAGACACGCCAAATGATGCAGGAAGCCTACACTGATGAGCTGTACTCTGTGTTATGAATGGTTTACATGGTTTAAAAATGGCCAGACAGAAGTTAAAGATGACCCTCATCTGTAAGTGTCCGAGCCTCTGGAGCCACCTCCATAAAGCTGAGTTCCATACTTTTCAGTGGGTTATCTGAATTTCTCCAAGGTCATAGTCCCTCCCCCCACGAAACCGACATGCACACCAGATTGTCAGTCCCAAAATTCATGGTTCAACTTGATATTGGGGAGTGACAATGGAAGCAGCAATGAAGGTGTTGCCGCTCACTGGTCCACATCAAAGTGGTCAAACTGAATGTCGAACAGCACTCTCGAGAGATGTTTTTGATGGTATTTTGTCCCCCCCTCATGACATAAAGTTAATCCCCATTGACAGAGAGCCCTGTTGGGAATGATCAGTAATTTCAGCATCGCATGTTGGACTAAGTAAATCAAGGATGTATGTTGTTCTGTTAGACCCTGATTGTCTTTAATGGAACCCAGCATAGTTTGCAATTGCACTGGAGGGTGGAAGACACATTTTATTTGATGTTTCTTGAGCAGCCTACCAATCTTGAAGGAAACGCCATCAACATAGGGGTGGAAAACTACACCAGTGGAGTTCTCTGTTTCTTCTGACTGTTCTTGAGTTTTAGTGCAAGCCTGTCAAAATCCGTTACAGCTCTGTTTCACAGAGTACCCATTTTGTACAAACATGGAATGAGGATAGCTAAGCTCTGCTGCTAAGCTCCCTTCATCTGAGATAACTCTAGCCCAATGAACAAGATTCCACAATACGACACTGCGTTGAGATGGGTGATGGTAGCTCAAACCTTGTAGATATAGTTCAGCATAAGCTGGGTTACGAAACACACAGGGACCCACGGACTCACGGAGTTGTCTTCTTTTCTGTGGACCAAGACATCTACGACCAGCATGTCTCATTTTTCTCCACTTTGTGGTGAAGCAAATGCTAGGATGGAGGGAAATAAGGTGTTCCAAAAATGCTGGAACCATTTATGTTCTGTGTGACCAAACTACAAAGGTCTCATCCCCCTACCTCCAGAAACATTTACGTTTCAACACCTCTGACTGAAGTGCTTTTTCCTTGAAGTCTTTCATAAAAAGGCTAGCCACTATGGTAGACAAAGGGCTACCCATGGCAACACCATCAGTTTGCTCAAAATATTGCTCATTAAATAAAAAGTATGTCGAGGTAAGCAAACATTTGAAAAGATGTGAGATGTCCACTTCCAACTTAGTTCCTGTAAGTTGTAACAAAACTTACTAATACATCAGCTGATTTGAGACACAAAGTCTTCAGTCATTGTATCATATCTTCTGAGTTTCGAATGTGATGTTTACATTTTCCTACCAAAGGACTCAGAAGATACTATACTGCTTCTGATACGGCAAAGTGCAACCCCTTCCTTATGGATCTTAGGCAGCTCATAAAGTCATGGCAGAACTGGTGCTTGTACTCTCAAGCTCTTTTTAAGATGTTCAAGAAACTGTCTGGATTTGAGGAAGTGAATGTCTTGGTTCAAATGGCTCTGAGCACTATGGGACTCAACTGCTGTGGTTATCAGTCCCCTAGAACTTAGAACTACTTAAACCTAACTAACCTAAGGACATCACACACATCCATGCCCGAGGCAGGATTCGAACCTGCGACCGTAGCAGTCGCACGGTTCCGAATGTCTTCTGTTGTACTGTATCAGTTGGATCCTTCTGGAGACGATGATATGCTGAGTCGTGGAGTAGATCTGTCATCTTGATGAAGTAAGATGTTGCAGGCAAAAGAAAAGTAGTGTTTCCCTTGTCAGTACATATCATCACTGCTTCTGTGTCTTCTCTTAAAGAACTGAGAACTTTCCGTTCTTCATTGCTGATTTTCTGCTTGGGTGCGGGCACCCTGGTTATTTATGGCCCTCCAAGCATCTTGCCTTATTTCTTCAGCAATTTCACTCAGTAGTTTTCAAGACACCTTGCTCAATGCACTAATAAAAGCGTTGATAGGCAAGTGTACGCAACTGGAGTACGCACAAAATTTAGTCCATTTTCCAACACCGATATCACAGCGTCACTCAGTTGTTTACCTGAGAAATTAAACACAGTACATCTACATGGTTGATGTTCTTGTGATAATTGTCATGTCAGGCAATGGAACTTGGAAGTTTGATATGCAATGGCCTGTTGCTTCATCCAGTCTGAAAGTGACCCCATAACTCTGCCCACCCACTCCCAGGAATCCGTTGACAGGCATGACGGGATATTCAGATGTAGTGAAAGCAAGCTCCTGGAGATAATCTCCAATTCTCGCCCAGTATACCAGCTTCTCTCTCTCACCAGAGCCATGCTGGCTCATTGTTTGATCCTCTTGGTGACCGCAGAATCTATATAATGAGTAAACCTGGTGTATGTCGGTATAGTTTGCTACTCCCAACATCTGAATAAGAATCTGATAGAGCAAGTGCAGGTTGAAATGGGAAACAGATCCATAATGCATTTCAGCCAGCACGCACTAAAACTCAAGAACAGACACAAGAAACAGAGAACTCCATGTGGATGGTTTTTCTACCCCATGTTTTTGGCATTTCCTTCATGATTGGCACGCTGATCTCAAGAAACATCAAACAAAAAATATTGTCTTCCACCCTCCAGCACAATTGCGAACTATGGTGGGTTCCATTAAGGAAAACCTGGGTCTCAAGATACCAGAGATATACAAAATTCCGTGTCAATGTGGGAAATCATACATTAAGATGTGTCACACTGTCAAACATAGACATCACACCAGATTAGATCAGCCAGAAAAGTCTGCTGTGCTGCCTTGACATGGTATGCAGCATGACTTACAGAGACACATAGATCACTTTGTCTGCTTTCATGTACTGAGACTCGATCATGAAAGAAGCAGTCAAAATATGTGTAAGTAACAACCTAATTAATAGAGAGATGGGATTTTAACTCAACAAGGCATGGGACCCAGCATTGGTGGTACTAAGGCATCATTGGCCGCAAACGGAGGACTCCGAGTCAACACAATAGAGAATCGGAGTCCGCACACTTAAACTGGGCACCGACACACTGCCCCCACGCACGTTGGGCCGCAATTTGCGGCCATGCATTTCCTGCATCCTGCATATGAAAACAGTGCCCCATTTCTCTGGCAGTGGCAATGGAAGTCACTGTGATCTATGATTCATCTACAATGACGTTACAGGCCCACTCTTTGGTGCTAGCGCTTTTCTAGCAAGTCGATGTATATATTGGCGAGTCACTGCAGCAACACTTCAGTAAGCACCTGAAGACTATGAGCAGCTGTCTCGTTGAAATATTGAGCAGCTTCCATATTATCCGACTCAACACCCGTGAAACAATGAAAGAGTTATTATGTCAGGAAAGTCTTAAACAGCACTTCTGGTACCTCTACAGGGAGGAGATGGTCAACAGAATAAGTGAGTTTGATAAACTCCACAACAAGAGAAACAGACTGCTGTGCTCTCTCGCATTTTTACTGACATGTTGGGACCAGCAAACTACACCGACATTCGTCAGCTTTGTCCATTATACTAACACTGTGGCTGCCAAGAGGATCAAACGAGCCAGCATGGCACTGATGAGAAAAAGAAGCCGGTATATTGGGTGAGAATTAGACAGAATATCTGGGAGCTTGCTTTCACTACATCTGAATTTCTCACCGCTTCTGTCAGCAGTTTACTGGGAATGGGTGGACAATGCTATGTAGCCACTTTTGGACTGGATGCGGCAATAGGCTGTGGCACGTCTACTTCCAAGTTCCACTGCCCTACACGACAGTCATTGCAAGAACATCAACCATGTAGACTTACTGTGATTAATTTCACACATAAACAATTGGTTGATGGTGCAATATCGGTGCTGGAAGTGGACTAAATTTTGCCTATCAAGGATTTTATCAGTGCACTGAGCAAGGTGTCTTGCAACTTCCGGGTGAGGCTGCTGAAGAAATACGGCAAGAGGCTTGCAGGACCATAACCAGGATGCCCGCACCCAAGCAGAACATCAACAATGAAGAACGGATAGTTCTCCGTTCTTTGCGGGACAACACAGGAGCAATGATTTTACACACTGACAAGGGATACACTCCTTTTCTTTTGCCTGCAACATCTTACTTCAGCAAGATGACGTGTTTACTGCACAATGCAGCGTAACGTTGTCTCCAGAAGGATCCAACTGATAAAGTACAACGGAAAACATTCGAGCTCCTCAAATCCAGACAGTTTCTTGAACATCTTAAGAAGTGCTTGAGAGTACAAGCACCAGTTCTGCCTTGACTTTATGAGCTACCTAAAATCAATACAGAAGGGGTTGCACTTCGCCCTATCATAAGCAACATAGGATCCCCAACATATTACCTAGCAAAACATCTGGCTTCTCTTCCGAGTCCTTTGGTAGGAAAATGTAAACATCGCATTCGAAACTCAGAACATATGATACTATGGCTGAAGACTTTGTGTCTCGAAGCAGCTAACGTATTAGTGAGTTTTGGTGTGGTCTCTTTGTTCATATGAGTACCTCTGGGGGATTCATTACAACTTACAGGAACTAAGTTGGAAGTGGACATCTCACATCTTTTCAAATGTGTGCTTACCTCGACATACTTTTTATTTATTGAGCAATATTTTGAGCAAACTGATGGTGTTGCCACAGAGTAGTCATTTGTCTGAAAGACTTCAAGGAAAAAGCACTTCACTCAGAGGTGTTGAAATGTAAATTTTTCTGGAGGTATGTGGACGACATCCTTGTAGTTTGGTCACATGGAACATCAATGGTTGCAGCACTTCTGGAACTCCTTACCTACCTCCATCCTAGCATTTGCTTCACCACAGAAGTGGAGAAAAATGAGACATGCTGGTCATAGGTGTCTTGGTCCACAGAAAAGAAGACGATTCCGTGGGTCACAGTGTGTTTCGTAAAACAGCTTACACAGAACTATATTTACAAGGTTCGAGCTACCATCACTCATCTCAAAGCAGTGTTGTATTATGGAATCTTTTTCATTGGGCTAGAGTTATCTCAGATGAAGGGAGCTTATCAGCACAGCTTAGCCGTCTTCATTCTATGTTTGTACAAAATGTGTCCTCTGAGAAGCAGATCCATAATGGATTTCAATGTGCATGTACTAAAGCTCAAGAACAGTCAGAAGAAACAGATAACTCCATGGGGTGGTTTTTCTCCACTGTGTTGATGGTGTTTCCTTCAAGACTGGCAGTCTGCTCATGAAAGGGTTAAGATGGTGGTTTTAACATTTCAGGTATTCCACATAGTCTTTTCCCACTCGAGTGCAATGCACAGAATGTTTATAAGACCACAGGAAACAGTCAGAAAACGTCCTCCTTTCGGATGTTGTTCAACATCACATGGCTTGACTATAAACGGTGAAATAAATTTAAATGCACTTTATTTTGAGCACTATCATTGACAAAGAAAATGTTGGATTTGATATTCACCCATGTATCCTGTATACATTACTGATCCTTCCTCAGAGCAACACAAATTTTCTATTAATCAGATACAGGTTTTTTTATTTGATACCTTATTTACATTGTATCTTTACTGTATTTATGTAATTTATATCTGAAACTATGTACACATGACACTTTCCATAACCTTGCAATTCACCCACTACCTGGATTTATGGAACACAAAATAAATAAATAAAAAGTTAAAATAAAGGTTGACCCTTCATGTGAATTTCTACACTATGTCATTTTGCAGTAGGTTCGTACTAATAACACCAAGTTATATCACCCATGATGATTTTTTTCAGAAAAGATATGTCCAGTTTCGCATTTCAATCAAGTTGCAGCAAGCTTCCACACATTGTCTTGTTCTAGGGTCAAGGTATGAAGGACAAACTTTTCACACACTTTTCTCTTCTTCAAAAAGTTCTGTTGAATGTCTTGAGAACACTTGATTTAGAAATGTTGCTGCACTGCAATTTGTGGCAGAATAATATTGACACACTGTGCCTGTAAGTCCACTACTTAATACTGCCTGCTCACAACTGAGTGGTCGAATGCACATCTGTTATATACAATTGTTAGTTCAAGCTGCCACCATAGTTACTGCACTGGTGTCACTTACACACCAGAAGTAAAAGCAATTTTACTAGATGGGTAGTGTAATAAGTAGTAATATACAAATAACAGAGGTAATGAATGGTAAATGCTACTTTCAAAAAACGTAGCAACTCGTTTTCTGTAATTGCCAGCCATTCCCCTCCCCACCCCTGAAATCCTCTCTCTCTCTCTCTCTCTCTCTCTCTCTCTCTCTCTCACACACACACACACACACACACACACACACACACACAGAGCTTTGGAAAAAAGCTTTATCAAGAATTAACAGGAAATAATTTTTATTGTATAAATCTCATGATACATCCAATGCAATAAGTAGCAAGTCAAGTACAGATTTAGAAATAGCTGCTAATCACATTTTCACTGACATTAATAAATGGTTTAAAGTTAATTCACCATCATTAAACTCTGAAATGATGCACTATATGCTGTTCAGAACCTATAAGAGATCTCCTTCCAGCATGTGTATAACATATGAAGACATGCAGATGGAAGAGGTCGACAGTGTTAAACTTCTGGGATTACAACTCGATAATAAAGTCAATTGGGAAGGGAATACCACAGCATTGCTAAAGCACCTAAGCAAGTCTGTATTTGCAGTGAGAATGATGTCAGATGTAGCAGATATAAATATATATAAAAAAAAACTGCACACTTTAATTCTATTACAAGATCATAATCTGTGGTAACTCATCAAATCAAGCAAAAGTTTTTAGCCAATAATAAAATACCAACAGCCGGTATTATTTGTTAGGCAATCAGTTTCAGCACTACATTATACCATCTACAGGCCTGCATATATCGAGTAACCCTTGTGCTAGAAACCAATGCAGCAGTCAACTGATATCATGAAGATTTTTTTTCCATGGGCATATGCACTCCTTTGACAGTTGCTGACAACAGTTGCTGACCACTGTCCAAGGTGCCCACATGCCCGGGAGAAAAAAATCTTCACAATACCAGTTGACAGTGCTGCATTGGTTTCTAACACGAGGGTTACTCGATATATGCAGGCCTGAAGATGGCATAATTTAATGCCAGTTCATAATTTAATGCCAAAACTGGTTGCATCACAAATAAAACCAAAATAACGGCAGTTGGTATTTTATTATTGGAAATTGAGTAGCCGAAGTACCGCACTCTGGACACAGGATGGAGTTACATTCATTAAAAGTTTTCAGCAAGCAAAAGTGTGTAATAAGAATCATTTGTGGTGTAAATTCAAGAACATAATGTAGAAACCTGTTCAGGGAACTTTGTATTCTAACCACTGCTTCAAGTATATTTATTCTTTAATGAAATTTGTTATAAGTAATCTATGTCTACTTCCAACCAATAGCTCAATACATAGTATCAATACTTGGAATAAAAACAACCTATATAAAGATCTAAAATGACATACTTTGCTCTAAAAATGGGTACAATATTCAGGAACAAACATATTCAATAAATTGCCAGCAGCCATTAAAAACTTGGTTTCCGATAAAGCATGGTTTAAACAGAGTTTGAAAGACTTTTTGATAGGCAACTCCTTCTACTATATAGATGAATATTTTAACAAGGACTGTTAGACCAGCCTAACTAAAAATGTCTGTTAGATTTCAATTTTGACAGCACTTTGACACAATAGTTAAGATTAGGTATTTTTTGTACGATAAATTTATTAAAAATGCATAACAATGTTTAATTCTGACAGTGTATTAATCCTTTAAATATTAGTAGTTCCGGTTTACTGTAATGTATTCACCTATTTTGACACTTTCCTGACCAATGATCATGGTAGTCAGTATTGTATTCAATTGTTTTATGTTTTTTATGTTACACTTTCTGAGACATTCCACACCCATGACAATCATCTCATTTTTGGGTCTATGGAACAAAAATGAAATCTAATCTAATCTATTTACAAATAATATCATTACTTGTGAAAAGTCTGAGAATGTAACTAACACAAACTGCACAGTTTATGCATACTGCATTAAGGAAACACAGTGACTATCTTGTAAAATATTTTTATTACATATATTTCAGTCTCAGGTCACAGAAATGGTTGTATGACCTAAAATAATAAATAATAAGCAATAGTATCTGCTTGGTCATTAATGTCCAACATGAATAGTCATCACACTATAAAACTTCCCGTGACACTAAAAATATTACTTTTGTTTCTGCAATAACCCTCCAAACAGGATCACATACTGTGCTCTGGCTGTTAAGAAACTTAAACTCAATCACAAACCTGGTGAGAGATCCTCAGAAATCAGTTTTTAGTAGATGGTGATGTGTCATTGGATCAGTAACTTTTCATTGGTCTACAAATTTAAATCCTGGGACTTCAGATATTGTGTATAAAGACAGCAAGTTGGGTGGTGCATGAACAGCCTTTTCAGAAACTGTAATATTATTCATCGTTGGAGGTCATTTCACTTCAGGCAGGTTATTATGTTAGGACACAGGAGATATCACAGAATTATGCTACAAATAGAAATGAGTGACAAGGTGGTAGTAAAATGGATTAGTTTCACCCCCCCCCCCCCCCCCCCGACTCCTCATTTTTTATTTAGACTTGCACTCTCTTCCAAATGCAAATGATAGTTCTTAGCTAACACTTTAGCTAAATTTTGGGCAAGAGTGGAGCTAATTCATTTGCAAATTCTGTATAACATCTGACAAGACTTCTGTCAGGACCTGACATCATCTTGAGTTTTAATAATTTCACATGGGTTTCCTACATCACTAGTACTGATTACTTCGTCACCAATCTTTGCAGCACTAAAAGAATTGAATCGTGTTAACATTCCATGATTTTCTTTTGGGAAGTGACATTTGAAGATGGACTTGAACATTTTGGCTTTTGGTTTGCTAATATTTATCTTGGTCCCTGTCTTGTCAACAAATACTTGAACATTAAGTTTTGTTCCTCTGATAGCCTCCACCTAAGACCCACATACACTGTCCAGTCATGTTAATGTGACCACCTGTCAAAGCCTGAATAACTGCATTTTGCAGTGCAGACCACTGTGAGATGTGCAGGAAGAGTGTCAGTGAGGTTTGGAACATACCGACAAGGATATGAAGCTGTACTGACTCCAGTGGCAGCTGTGCTAGGTTTCTTGGTTGAGGCTCCATGGCACCAACATCCCAATTGAGGTGGTCCCACAGATTCCCAACTGGGTTTAAATCTGAGGCATTTAGTGGCCTGGGGAGTACAGTAAACTCACCCTGTTACTCTTCAAACCACACACATACCCTGCAAGCTGTGTGGCACATTGCACTGTCCTGCTGGTATATGCCATTGTGCCAAGGAAAAACAAACTGAGAGGTGGACACAGTCCCCGAGGATAAATGCATATTTATGTCGATCCACTGTGTCTTCCAGAATGACAAGATCATTCAGGGAATACCACAAAAACATTCCCCAGACTATAATGCTCCTTAGATGTTTCACACCATACATGCTAACAATCATGGAGCATAAAAAATAATTCACCTGAAAAGGCCACCTCAGTGGATGGCCAATTGCAGTATTGGCTTCCAAATTCCATCTTCGTTGTTGATGAACAGCTGTCAGCATGGGTGCATGAAGGTCACTGAGGAGACACTGTTGGTAACCCCTTGGTTGATCTGTACAGTCAGTTGCCAAGCAGTTGCACGTCTATTCACCTGTACACATCTCAAACCATCGTTTACTCATGTCATCTATGGCCTGCAGTGCAGCACAGTTGCCTCGGTACAAGTTGTGGATAGCGCAATTTTGCCATGCATGTTATACTTTAACCACAGTGGCACACGACCAGTTTGCAAACTTTGCCGTTTCGGAAATGTTTTCACCATTGATCTGAAAGCCAATGATCTTGTCCTTTTGGAGGTCAGTTAAATCACTCCTTTCTCATATTATGACAATGACTGTATTGCTTTCCATGTCCCCTGACATCAAACGTAAGTGGCAGCCACGTCACTGTGACTAGACTATGTACCTTCGTATTTCACCTGCAAAATCTGCAACAATATATTGTCATAGTATAACCGAAGTCTTCACACATTGAACTCATTGTTGTACCCAGGCAGGCGCATTTGAATTATCATCTGCCTCTCAGGAATATCAGCACTTGTATTTAGTGTGATGGTGTATTGGTTAAAGACACAGATGTCGGTTTTCCATAGTTTTCTTAAATATTGCTCATCATGAATGGCAAGATGGTTGCTTTGAAAAGCACACGGCTTATTCATTCCATACCTTTAGTTCATAAGAGCTGATGCTCCTCCTCTCAGGGCCTCATTATCAAAGGAATGTTAAGCCCTAGTATTTGTTCCATCCATTTTTTCAGTCATTTTTCAATATTACTTTGAGGAAGCAATGATTTACAGCTTCTAGATTTTTTTCTTTTTTTTAAACTATGGTTTGCACATAGCTGTATTGTCCTTTCACTAAACAATTTATTTCAGTTAGAAATGGACCAGCTTCTGCATGATTATTCTACAGTTCACTATTAAGCGCCTGGCAAAGGGTTCATCAATCCACCTTCAAGCTATTTCTCTACCGTTCCACTCTCAAACAGTGGGCTGGAAAAAAAAACCACTTAAATCTCTCTATTCAAGTCTGACTTCTATTATTTTATTACAATGAACATTCCTCCCTATGTAGGTGGGTGCCAACAAAATATTTTCAGAGTAGAAGCCTACTGCCACTAAACTCTTACATATCATTACCGACCCCAGAGAGATGCATATGACAGATCCTACAACCCACAAACATGAATAATGGACAGTTATTACAACAGACAATTTTGTTTATTCAGAAATATAAATCAACCACATGGTACTGGTTTGATGCAGCTCTCCATGCTACTCTATCCTGTGCAAGCTTTTTCATCTCCCAGTATGTACTGAGCCTACATCCTTCTGAATCTGCTTAGAGTATTCATCTCTTGGTCTCCCTCTATGATTTTTACCCTCCACGCTGCCCTCCAACACTAAATTGGTGATCCCTTGATACCTCAGAATATGTCCTACTAACCGATCCCTTCTTCTAGTCAAGTTGTGGCACAAGCTCCTCTTCTCCCCAATTCTATTCAATACCTCCTCATTAGTTATGTGATCTACCCATCTAATCTTCAGCATTCTTCTGTAGCACCACATTTCGAAAGCTTCTATTCTCTTCTTGTCCAAACTATTTATCGTCCATGTTTCACTTCCATACATGGCTACACTCCATACAAATACTTTCAGAAACGACTTCCTGGCATTGCCAGTCTACATTTTATACCCTCTCTACTTTGACCATCATCAGTTACTTTGCTCCCCAAATAGCAAAACTGATCTACTACTTTAAGCGTCTCATTTCCTAATCTAATTCCCTCAGCATCACCCGATTTAATTCGACTACATTCCAATATCCACATTTTGCTTTTGTTGATGTTCATCTTATACCCTCCTTTCAAGACACTGTCCATTCCGTTCAGCTGCTCTTCCAAGTTCTTTGCTGTCTCTGACAGAATTACAATGTCATCGGTGAACCTCAAAGTTTTTATTTCTTCTCCATGGATTTTAATACTTTTGTTTTTCTTTTGTTTCCTTTACTGCTTGCTCAATATACAGATTGAATAACATTGGGGAGAGGCTACAACCCTATCTCACTCCCTTCCCAACAACTGCTTCCCTTTCGTGCCCCTTGACTCTTATAACTGCCATCTGGTTTCTGTACAAATTGTAAATAGCCTTTCACTCCCTGTATTTTACCCCTGCCACTTTGAGAATTTGAAAGAGAGTATTCCAGTCAACATTGTCAAAAGCTTTCTCTAAGTCTACAAATGCTATAAATGTAGGTTTGCCTTTTCTTAATCTAGCTTCTAAGATTAAAGTCGTAGGGTCAGTATTCCCTAATGGGTTCCAATATTTCTACGAAATCCAAACTGATCTTCCCCAAGGTCAGCTTCTACCAGTTTTTCCATTCATCTGTAAAGAATTCGCTTTACATATGCTTATGGAAAGTTCATCACAACAAAGTGTTAACACTTTCTCTTAACAATCTAACTGTCCCAACAGGAATAAAATCAGCAACCTCTTTCATTTCGATCACTGTCTAATAAAAATGAGAAACTTATGAAAATGTAAGTACAATTTGTAGCCACAGACACCTGAGATCTGACCCAGAAATGCATCACATATCAATAAGGAAATAAAGGTCACTGAGAAGAGATTGAGTTTATTGTTAGAACACACAAACTTAAAGCAACAGTCACAGCTGCCTTAGAAGTATGTACTGTCTGTTAATAAAAATAACATTTAGCATGTTCTGGCTTGTATTCTGCTTCTATTGTTTTCATAATACTGTTCTATTTCATGCTCACCGCATGAGCACAGACAATGACCACTCCTCTTACTTTTAAAGTTGTACCCCAAAGTATAGAGCTGTGTGTCACTCATGAGATGTATACTACAATACTTGGGTCAAAAAATGATTAAGAAAATTCAAAGTGCTCCTGAACTGTTACAGAATGGGTACTCAACTTCTAAATGTAATGCTGCAATTAAAAGCCTATCACTTCTCAATTTGATTTTAAGCTCACCTGCCTTTTCTGTCATGATAAAGTATGCATGGCACTGTGGTAATGTGTATTTAACAGAATGTTCATGGTGGAAGAACAATTTATGGTACCAATGTTTCCATGATGACTATCACTTTAAAAATTGTAAATCATACCATAATAAATAAATGTGTATGCACCTACTGCAATGTTGCTAAACAAATATGCTCTTTGGCCTTGGAAAAGTTCCACAGCTACCACATGCATTGAAAAATTACAACATATGAAATCCCTATTGGTCAGAACCAGATTTTACAGTCATATTTTAAACCAACATATATAAAGTACAGCTGGTAGTTTTTGCAGATGACGTTTTATAAATCTGGTTAGAGATACTGCAACAAAATTAATTTTTTATGATGTTTCCAAAAGAATTACTATATGGGTCTCTGACAAAGACTTCTCTTTTCCATTAAAAAAAAAAAAAAAACACACACACACACACACATTATATTAAGTTCAGTACAATGACTAGAATAACCCTAACAATTAATGTAACACATGAACAGGAATTAGCGAATATGACAGAATGTTCTAAGTTTTTGTGTGTACATACTGATGAAAATTTAAACTGGAAGAAACAAGCTACTGAGATTCTCAAGCATCTAAGTTCAGCAATTTTTGCTATTTACTTAACTAATAGTCTTAAAAACAAAATAGTATTCTTAGAAAACTCATAACTTAAGTAGAAAGTGTTGTAGGTACCACTTCAAGGAGTTACATATCCTAACAGAACCATATATGTTTGCTAAAGAAATTTGTTCTGAGTAATCCATGACAATTTGAAAGAATACTTACACCCATAGATGAAACAAAGAAAGAAAATGTTTTTTGTTTTTATATTTTTTTATGAGACAGTCACAAGAGCATTTCACAATGTCACAACAGGTTTCATTCAGCCAGTCATCACATTGTGAAATGCTCATGTGATTGTGCTGTAAAACAAAAATGACATAATCAGTCACTGCATCTCCATGGGCAATACGTCATTTTTTTCCAAGGAAGAATGAATGATCGTGCCTCACTCATTAATAAAGCTGTCAGTTACTTAGAAAAAAATTAAATATGATGCCACAAGAAAGTTTAATCATTTTTCTAATAAAATAAAATTTGTGACAGTCAATAAGGTAAATTTTAAATCTGATCTGAAATTCCTTCTGGACAAGTATTTCTATTCTATTGATGAATATTTAACTAGACACTAGTACCATAGTAGGGAAATACGTTACTTTGTTGTTATGTCCTGTATCATTAGTACCACAAGCAACGACAAAGAGTAATAACGGTATGTTCGCATTTGTAAAATTCGATACAATTTGCTATTTAATAATCTGCAAATGGCCAACATCGAGCCGACCAAACAAACAAATCATGTACGGGCTCATTAAATAGCCAGCAAATTAACTTACTCCACATAACTTTGATATAAAATATGCAAATAAACTATGGAAAATATAATTAGCAAATTAACAAACAACAGGCAATCTGTCATTTGGTTAATAACTTATGTGGTATAAAACTACTGTTAATCCATACAGACGGTGTTATAATAATGTCAGCATACATATGGTACTACTATTATACACTGATGAGCCACAACATTAAGACCACTGGTCACTGTGAAATTGCGGGCACATGATACGGTAAGGAAAGTATATGAGCAGAGCAGAGACGTATGGAGAAATCATTTTAGTGACACTACAGGCAACAAATAGAGTTATCCTCTGAAAACAGTGATTTTGACTAAGGACAGATGGTTATGGTCCAGTGCTGGGGAACAAGCATCTCGGACAGGCAAAGCTGGTCAACTGCTCATGGGCGACTGTCATGAGCATCTGTGGAAAGTGGTTGAAGACTGGTGAAACCACATGTAGGCAACAAGGTGTTAGATGTCCACATCTGATCACAGAACATGGAGGTCAGAGGCTTGCCTACTCTGTAAAGCATGATACACACTGACCTGTGGCAGATCTGACAAGAGAGTAGAGCATTATTGCAAGTGCAATTGTTTTGGAACATGCTGTTCAGTGTACATTGTTAAAACAGATGACCTCTTTGTTTTCCCAAGCTGACCCAACAACACCGTCCGTTACATTTGCAGAGGGTATGGGATCATAGAGATTGGACCGTGGATCAATGGAAATATGTCAACTGGTCAAATGAATCACATTTCTTGTTAAATCAGGCCGATAGTCATGTCCTGATATGCCATCATCTAGGTGAATGGCAGCACGAAACATGCACTCCGGTATAGATATAGGCCAGTGGGGGCAATATTATGCTATGCAGAAAATTCACCTTGGCTTCCATTGGACCTATTGGAGTAATCCACCACACTATGATAGGTGTGGACGACATGAAAATTATTGCAGACCACCTGCAGCCCTTTAAGCTTTATGCCTTCCCTGTGGGCAGTGGTATCTTCTGGCAGGATAACTGTCAGTGTCACAAGGCCACAATTTTGCTACAGTGGTTTAACAAACATGATAGCGAATCCACATTTATGTATCAGCCACCAATTTGCCAAATATCAATCCAATGGAACACACTTGGGATCCCATTGGGTGCCAGTTCTGTATCCACAAACCACCAGGCCATAATTTATGGGAACTGCATGGCCCGTGCATAACCACCTGGTGCCACAAACCTCCGGAAAGCTTTCGAGGGCTTGTCGAATCCTTATCAAACAGAATAACTGTTGTATTGTGTTCCAATGGTGAACCAACATGTTGTTATGCAGGTGGTCATAATGTTACGGATCATCGATGTATTTAAATGGGAATCATAAGATAGTGATGCATAAATTATTGCACAATATGTGTAATGTAATTAGCAACATTATTCACATAATTTTGACTTTTCTAATGATAGATATTAGTATCCTTCACAAGTACAAATCAATTCCTGTTTTTCATCATCAATGTGAGCAGGTAACTTTTTCTAACGATAATCGAGCTCTATGACCATCTTGGTTGCAAATATGAGGTACCCTTGCAACTACCATTGAAAATGACCAACACCAGAAGCCAGTTGTAGAGAATGACAGGTATAAATTAAAAGAAAAGGTAAACAAATCATAGGCAGCTTGACGTTTTTGGATTTCTGTTATTGGGAAAAAAGTTTCACTCTTTTATTCAGTCTACAATGAATACAATAACAATTAATTTCAATAGCTTTCACTATCACAACTTACAATCAACAAAATCAAAGCAGACTTATCATTACATAACTGAAAACACTGACTCAAACATTTATTCACAAAAAATAAACATTCAGATTTTTGTTGCCATACCAAGCAACAATACGACTTAGAATGGTCTGATTGTTTCAGTTAAGAGTATCTACAATATTTCACTCATCAACGTCTTTAAAAAATACACATTCATCCTATAAAAATGTACCACACTTTTTCATTAATTCATCGAAGTGCATCTATGCTCATGCTGTAACCTAGCTCATTTCAATGCTTAAATAAGGTTCACCACTTTCACATGCTCACTTTTCTCCTATTATTGCTGAGTATAGTGTAAGTGCATCATTTAAAATCTAAAAAAAGGTCATGTTCCATGGGATGAATACTGTAACTATGCATGTATATTAAACACTATGGTCTAAATGTATTCAATATTCAGAACTCCAATACAACATTGATATCCAAGACTTTCCCTTGGAACATTTCTGACTACTACTATTTCCTATTTACCATTGTTATAAATTTGCATGTTAAGAGAGTCATCATATTCACTTCATATACTTCCGATAATATCTGTCAGATGCAAGAATTGTTTTGAACATTCTGAACTCTAAAATTAGATGCTTTAAAGCAAATGATTTCATCAGGTGGTATTATAGATGGAATGTTACCATTATTTTGGTGTAAATGAATATCTGATACTCAACTGATGGTGGGCACTATCACTGAGCAGAAACATCCACATCAGCAGTTACTGAAGTGGTGTAATGAAAGGTACACAATCATAGGGCTGAGCAGAGGGGTGACCGAACTGGATTTGCTAATAAATATTATTACGCTGTGCTGCTAATACACTGAAGGCTCTCTACTCTGTAAACCTGGCATTTATATTTTCAGATCTCCTTTGATAACATCTGAAATTTCAGAAGATGTAAATGGTGGTAATAAACTTTGTTGCAGCAAAACTTCATAAATAACCATGTGGATACATAATAATAACATGAGTTCTGACTCCACTTAACTTTTTTCTTTATGTTGTGCTCACATTGCTCTATGCCTAACATGACAACTGTGAACATAAGGGTAATAAGTTAAACAAATACTTCAGTGTATCAGTACAACCTGCAGAAGCAGAATGGATTCAGCTGAGGTATGGTGAAAATTAGATAAGCCAATCTCTAACAACCATTCAGAAAAGTGGTACACTGAAAATGCTACTATGACTGTACTGACATCATATGATTGTGGTGTATGTATGTGTGTATGTATGTCTAGTGTCTAAATACTGTAAAAAAAATTAATTTTAATAACTGATGATCCATTTTTCTGATGCATCAGTTTATCTCTAGTTGTATGAATAAATGAATATTTGTTGGCAGTTCAGAATGAGACGACACATTACACAGAAGAGCCTACGTAAAGCTAGTATTAAGCAAAGAAAGGAAAGATGATAAAGTTACAAGAAACATACAGTAAGGGCAATACAAGGGAAATTAACATGAAGGGAATGCCATAGAAAATAAAGAGGAAATAAATGAAGATTTGATGTGTGATATGATTCTGTGAGAAGAATTTGACAAAGCACTGAAACATCTAAGTGGAAATGAAGCCCCTTGATTAGATACCAGCCATGACGAAACCATTTCACATGATTTGCAAGACATTTGAGGTAGACAAAAATACCATTATATTACATGAAGAAAGTAATAATTCACACTCTAAAGAAGGTAGGTACTGTCTGGTGTGAATACTATCAGCTTGATGAGTCATGGTTGCAAACTATTGACATCAGTTATTTACAGAAGAATGGAAAAGGTTGAAGCTAACCTCTGTGAAGATCAATTTGTGTTCCAGAGAAATGTATGAACTTGCAGGGATATACTGACCCTATGACTTATTTTAGAAGATATGTTAAGGAACGGCAAACCTATATTGACAACACACTCTTTAGAATTATGAAGGTAGCATCGGTCTATACACTGAGCAAGTGACAAAGGAAGGTAAGGAGAAAATTGGAGAGAGAATTAAAGTTTAGAGAGAAGAAACAAAAACTTTGAGGTTTTCTAATGACACTATAATTCTGTCAGAGATGGCACAGGACTTGGTATGGCAAGTGTCTTGAATTAGGTGATACTGAGGAATTAGGTTAGGAAATGAGACTTTAGAAGTAGTAGATTAGTTTTGTGATTTGGGCAGCAAAATAACTGATGACAGCCAAATTAGAGACAATATAACATACAGACTGGCAACAGAGGGAAAAGTATTTCTGTAAATGAGGAATTTATTAACATCTAATATAAATTTAAGTGTCAGGTTGTCTTTTTTGAAGGTATTTGCTAGAGCAGGGGTAGTCAACCTTTTTTACGTACTGCCCACTTTTGTATCAGTGTTAGCAGTAAAATTTTCTAACCGCCCACCGGTTCCAGATTAACGTGATTTGTAAAGCAAGGAAGTAACTTTACTTCATAAAATTTATGAACCCGAGTTGATAGCAAGTTAAAGCATGTAATAATAATTACTTACAAAATAATTTACATCAAAATTTTTTGATAATCTAATGAAAATGTTTTTAAAACTCCTGCTGCCTAGCACCCACCATGAAAGCTGGAACGCCCACTAGTGGGCGGTAGAGACCAGGTTTACTACCACTGGTCTGAAGTGCAGCCACGTATGGAAGTGAAACCTGAACAATAAGCAGTTCAGACAAGAAGAGAATAGCAGTTTCTCAAATATGGTGCTGCAGAACAATGATGGAAGATTAGATAGGTATGTCAAATAACTATTGAGGAGGTACTGAATCAAATTCAGGAAAAAGTTAAATGTATGGTACAACTTGACTAAATGAAGCTATTGGTTGATAGTTCATGTCCTGAGGTGTCGAGGAACAATCAGTCTGGTAATGTTGGGAAGAGGAGGGAGGTGGTGAAGGGGGGTAAACACTGCACAGGGGAAGTGAATACAGTGAGCAGGTTCAAACTGATGTATATTGCAATAGTTACTCAGAAACAAAGAGGCTTTCTTGTGAAATGGATAACATTGAATTATGAGCTGTGATAAAGTACTTAATTTTAAGAGATTCAACTCCACTGAATATTAAAAGAAGAGGACATAGACCTGTAATTAAAGGATTATTTCCTTTTATTTGCTAAGGTTAAGAAATGAGTTACAGTCTGTAAGCGAGGTCATGTGCTTACTGCCGAATAACGGGCACATGGGACATTCAGAAACCTGCATGACCACCAAGACTGTTGCAGAAATTCACAATGCAGCACTCAGTCATCAACAGTTGAAGATACACAAGCTCACTGACACTGGAGGGATATTGAAACGCTGTGATTACCCTATTCTATCCAAATTTTTGGGTATAAAAACCTTTCTGCTCAAGAGATTCCATGTTTGTTAACTACTGACCAAAAAAATGCATGCAAATGAACAGTACTAAAAATGTCTGGATTTATTTAATTTCAGCCGGTTTCTCAATTATTTCATAATAGCAGATGAAACACGAATTCATTATCACAGGCCAGATATGAGGAAGCAGTTGAAAAAAGCAACAATGATCTATTTTTTGCAAAAGTCATAACTGCCATTTTCCAATATTCTCACATTGTAGAGCTCAAAGACTATCTTCATGATGGCACAAGCATCACTGGGAAGTTATAACTTCTGTGTAAACAGAAGGGTACTATTTAGAGTAATCAATCACAACTTACAAACAAGTAAGTTTTCTTCCATCACGAGAATATATGTCAAATAGTTCCTGCTGAACTGCACAACTTTCACTTCTACATTTGCCAGATTATCCACATATTACATTTTGTTACCAAATCACAATATATAGCTGCAAGATCAAGGATTAAAATCAAATGATAGGTTAAAGCTGATACAGATGCTTAATTTGGAGAAATCTCATTTTAATGTGGGCATTGAACAGTCTTTGTCAGACAGAGAAATTTTAGGGCATAATTCATAATTTAAGTCTCAATACTGGGTATGAGTGACTTTGTACATCTCTTATATGTTAAGCTCTGTAACAATTTTTGTTAATCTGAGCTTGCCTTATAAGTTTACAAAACATTGGATTTTTATTACAAAAATAATACGATACAAAAATAAAAGTCAAATATTTTATTCATTAAATATGAGATCTAACATGATATACTACTCTGTAAAAATGGAGAGGTATCAAACTGGCAAATAAGATTTTAACTGTGCTTAACAAAAAAAGTTAGCAGAAGAACTGAAGACAAATTTATAATATACCGAAAAGGCACAATAGCATACAACACATTCATTCAGGAAGTTGCTCACAGCACACACAACTGAATTGTAGCTCACATTTGCACGCACCCCCAACCTCCCCCACACACCCCTTTTTATGGACTGCAAATATATTTCATAAAATAAGGATTTAGGACATATGAGTAGCTGAAGTATTCTGCAGCATTTCTGCACAAATGCCGTGGCAAGACAACATGTACTGTTGTTGACATTAAATTCAGTTAAAATTTACATGGTACTATTGGATCTTAATGTTCAACAATGACAGCTAACAGTGCTTCGTAGGCTGTGAAAAGTGTACAGCTGAATATGTGTGCATGAACACACACACACACACACACACACACACACACACACACACACAGCATAACAAAGTGCAGCACAATCATGCAAATATGGTCCAGCAGAAGATATAATGAACTGCTGTTGTGAACTTAACAGACGATCTCAAAAAATATTCAAAATATGTTTTAAAGTTTATTTTTATCTTGCCTGCAATTTCCCTTTGGCACTTTTGTTATGTGGTACAAAGTTTCTTAATCAAATGCTGAAAAGAATGCATGTCAATTTGCTGTATGATCACACAGAGGCTGTTTTGGATGGTGGTGATGAGGATCATGGTAATCCCCTCTATTGCTTGTTTGAGAGTCTGAAAATGCTGAACCTTCTTGACATGCTGTTCCATCCTGTGTGTCCCTGTGAGGAAAAGGTTTCCATAAATGCCTACAACTGTGTTTGGCTGAATATAATAATCAATTAAAAATAGTGTCATGACCTTCGTTATAATTTATTAGTGGGGTGGAAACTGATTACTAGAGTACTAACACAATACTGGGGGCCACTCATTTACAGGTGGTAAATGAATTTCACAGCATATCAGTGCATTCTAAATTTAACTTTGTTCATGAGTGGAGGCCTATGTACCTGAATCTGTCACTAAGCAGAAAAGCATTAAAAAAAGCCACACAAGATGATTGTGTGTTGTTTTTTTGAGGTGTTCCAAGATTATATTGAATAATACATGAATTTCCAATCTACGCATGTGAACAGTATAAGACAAAGCAATTTAACCACAAATTGTGCCATTTTTTTTAGCAGATGTCTAAAGAGGGATAACTTGACAATTCCATTTTTCTTACAGTCCGTATCACATATCTTTCTTTTACAGCCTCATACATGACACCACTGTATAGATAATAACTTAGAAAAGTTTAAAATATTTTGAAGAATTTCTACAGTAATAATGATGACATGACAATACATATACTCGTGTGCATACACTGATCTGGAGCAGACCAATCATGAAGCTTCTCATGACGTAATGTTGAAAGAGATTTTTTAATTTCTAGACACACTTAAATCTTTTATATTGCATTATATGTTGACAGGTAGTACACAGATCACAGGGGTCATTTTAAACATAATATTCTCAGTTTACAATATATAATATTGGGGTGGTCCAGGAAGCCACTTGTTTTACTCTCAATGAGGTAAGTCATGCATTAGCTGGACTTACTTTGTTATGTTGGCTTGAGAAAAGGGAAAGCCATTTTGTCTTTCATATATGACACCTGATTTGAAAATGGGCAAGAGTAGGTTATCACTACCTACAAAGTCTACTGCTGACAAAATTTTCTTTACTTAATCCTCCCCCGAAAGTGATGAGCTTCATAAAAGTGAGCCTGAAACTAACTCACAGTTACAATAGACAACAGGCTTTATACTTCAATTCTGTGAATGACTCCTGTAGAATATTGGGAAAACGACACTAGTAAAACAATTAGTTGTACCATACTGCCATTGAGTTGTCCAACTTGAGCAACTTCAACACAAACACATAAACACACATTACAGCTTTATATTTCCATTCCTGTTGTTTTGTTTACAAAATCAGAGGCTGCTGATGATTCTTTTACATAAAGATAATTTAACTTTGCATACTTTTGATTGAGTTTCATGTATTTTTTGACATTTAGTTCAGTTTTGCACTACAAGATGAATGAACTGCAGATTGTTAATTTGGTAAGAACATATGAATTTATGCAAAAGAATGTTATTCTGTAAACAGGAACAATAAGTTATACTATTTTTCACCAGTGTCAAGAGTTTTTACATCTACGAGTTTGGATAAATTAAAATGCAAATTGCTGTAGTTAAGAGGAGACAGAGGACAAGTGGGCTTCAAAAGTTCGATTTTTAGATTTTAGCATATTTGAAATGCCTGGTCTTTCCTGCATGAAACAGTTTTTGTTTTATATAAATACAACAATTTTTTCATGAGATATGATGGTTTTTCTGACGCTCTGTGCAATCTGGCATTTAAATGCCATGCCTTCCTTTTTGCGCCATGCAGAGATAATGCACAGCATTCTTTTACTCCTTGTATATTATTTCATGCTTCTATTGTTTTATCGCTTCAATGTTTCCTACCTTGTATCTGCTATCGATACTCGTTTTTCCAATCATGTTTGTTGTTTTTTTCGAACGTTAATGGTTGTACTTAGTGAAGTTTGTTGTGAGTGAAGTACGTGCTGATTTGTATTTCCTTTGGTTCTGCGTGTTTTCATAAAAATGTCGCAAATAAAGAAATTCTCACCTAAATTAAAATTCAGAGGAATTAAATACGTAAAGGTAAATGTGGTTAGTGGGTCAAAGTACCCAAGAATGTTAGACATAAAGAAAATCAGCACATCAAGAAAGAAACTGCAGTGTCTTCAAGGCATTTCCTCCCAGTCAGCTTGTGGAGATGAACATTCCTTTGGAAATATTATGGTGAACCTTAACATGCTCTGTGATTTCATTTCCAAAAATACTGTGTGCAGAATATGTGGTGGTGGTGTATCTTTGGGTGAGAATCAGCGTCTTCATAAAGGTATTGTGTCAAACCTGACATTGAGTTGTACAAAATGTGGTGCAGTTGCTACAACATCAAAAATGGCAAATAATAATTTAGACGAGAACAACATGGACAGGACATATTGCACAAATGAAGGATGGAAGATGGACAAAATCAGTTTTAGAGTGGAGTCCCAGAGAAAAACGAAGACCACTAGGGAGACCACCTCATTGCTGGGACAAAGAACTCAGGAAAGTTGTGGGCTTCAACTGGCAGAAGACAGCAGTGGACAGAGATGCATAGAAACACCTCTTAAAAATGTATTTAATAATTTAAAGAGGCTACATCATGTATATATTGAGTTATCTGAACAAAAGATAAATAAATAAAGGGATCCTAGTGTTGTGTGATAGTGATCAGCTGAGAATTAGCAATCTTTCACTGCAGCTGCAAAATCAGTAGTCTAGCAAGATCAACAAAAGAGCCATGGTTCACTCTGCACAGTATGGATTTACAAGGTGGGCATCATGTATTGGGATGTCTACAAAGGTAAAAGTATGAGATTATTAGCACCTGCGTGGTGGAGCAGAAGTGTTATCTGAGACTAAAACACTACAGAAAACTAGCTACAGCCAAACAATCAGAATGACTGGGAAAGATGTTGATTGTCAAGATGTCCATATTACAGTAAGAGAAAGATACTGAAATGCAAACTAAGGGAAATGATTAAAATTAGAAAGGATCCAAATGACATGACTAATAGACAACTACACACTTTGTCAGCTGTCAAACACGAGACACAGTGTGTATGAGGGGCAACAAAATCGCAAGGTGAATAATTATCATGGAGTGCCTACATTAATAACAATCTCGTCTTAAGCTTTTCATCCAGGTTATTAAGTCACAATAGGGAATGGGAGTAATGGTATAATATAAAGGACAATATATGTTCCTGTGAAGCCCTTGGATGATAGCCCTACAAATAGTTATATGCATGAAAAGTTTTTATTTTAGCAAAGTAAAGTGCTATATGAGCCTTAACATACAATAAATGTATTTATAAGAGTCTAAGACATATGCACTGTATGGAATTTATCACAACTGTGTGTATGTCCTTGTACGTATAGACAACTTGGTAAGCCTTACTTACATTCCAAATGTTGGATTTCAATTCTTGCTATCAAAATTTCAAAAAGTTTCTTTGATGTGGCTCTTTCCTGTACCTTCAATTACAATGCAATAAACTAATGCAATACAGTAATTTCATTGTCCTTAAGGCTCACAATACGACCTCGTGAGACAGGATTTTAGGGGATTAATGATAACTGTCTGGCATCTAAGTTCTTCAAGAGCATTTTAACATTAATAACAAGCTTCTTAAAATGCCACTGACATATTCTATTCCTGAAATGCTGCAGCCAATGTACAGACACTGTTTCACACGTTGGAATGGCATTATGTCTTCCATACAGATGAAAATATAGTACATGCAGCAAATACACTTGAAAATGTGTGTCGTAAACTACTAAATGCCACTAAAAGAGGCTACCTATGAACACTGGTGTTTAGTTAATAGAACACGCACATGAAGCTATAAGCTCAGCATGTTTCAAACTGAATGTAAGTCAAATTGCTATCATATGTAAGATTTACAGTTTTCGAGCCTGAAATGACTGTTTTGTCATACACATTAACAGTATAGACACTGAATGTGAGTGTTGTCTCATATCAGGCTGAAGCAGATTGAACTGACATCTTCAAATGTGGCTACATAGACTAACTTTACCAAACTCAGAGTGGACACCAGTGATGATGTTAGAGGGTGCTACTGAACAATGATGCACCTGTACTAGGGAAGTGTGACTGCATTATCTATGCATAATGAAGAAAGGAAGTAACATGAAACTTCAACATTCTGTCGATGACTGGGGTCATTAGAGGTGGAGCACAAGCTCAGCCCGGGGAAGGAGTGAAAGGAAACTGGTCACATCCTTTTATGAACCATCCTGATATTTGATTTAGGAAAACCCAGAAAACTGCAGTCTGGATACCTGGGCATGGATTTGAACTCCAGCCCTCCATAATACAAGTCAAGTGTCTTCACCACTCTCAGTTGTGCATAAGGATACTTCCATTGTGACAGTATTCTGATTCTGATGACGTATGCAGAGGGAGTGTCCCACCAATTAAAACAGGCACAAAAGTGGACTTCGAAAACACACGTTGCATCACCACTGGCAAAAAAATATGGGGGATTTGGGATTATATTTTACATGATTCCAGATGTATGAAACATTTGTGTCCATTTTGTCCACAATAAAACAATATTTGTTGTTTATATAGTTCTTGGTCATTCACTGCAATTTTCTCTTACACCTACAATCTAATTTGGTGACAGTGTTGGTTAGCACAATGACTGATAAAATCTTCCAAGTCAAAAGTTACAAGCAAAGATCATTTTGATACCACTGACAGTCAACCTCCTCTTCTTCGCTTTCCATATCTTGGGAGGTGGTAGTATGGACCAAAATCACTGTGAAACACGTCTCCTCTACTGAAAAAGTGCTAATAACTCCTAAGGTATGCATTTTAGAGCCCAATGTTTACTTGACAATTTTTGCTTTTGTTTCTGTCCATACCATCTCCTCCTAAAATATGGAAAGCAAAGAGAGAAGAGCTCCACTGTCAGAGGTACCGGAAACATTTTGCTTATAATTTGCAACTCTGCTGTTTCCAGAAAAGGGTTCATTACCTCAAATTGATACAATTACCCTTTTCCATGATCCATGAAAGTTTATATCATCCATGGAATCACCTTACATATATGTTTTTCCTTGCTACATCTGTTTGGAAAGGTGTAATTCATGTACCATGACTTATGAACCAGTCCTTTAAAATTATCTGATGTATGTTCAATACTAGTGATATGCAGAGTGAAGAACCTAAAATTAGTACTCCTTTTACTTTGTTGGTGGTATGAGATATTAAAAAGAGGTTTTTCACAAATTTTAGTAAGCAGATGGTCATGTGATTCTGTTGTATGTGTTATAGTATTAACTCTATATCAAGTGACATATTGAGGCAAGTAATGCTTTTTAAACAATGAACTTTACGACATTCAAAAGTTCTTAAAAAGACAAGTTCTGTGATATAACACTTGGGTTAATGTTGGTGCCGAAAGTTTTCACAAAAATATCCAAAAATGTGAATGGCAAGGCAGCCAGAATCAGCTATTGCAGTGTAAACACCACCTAGTAGGGCTTCCATGCCTGGCTCCATCATTGTATCAAGCCTTTTGACTGTTAACTTGTTTCCACAAAAATTGTTACTTAAACATGAATATACACACACATTTGAAGTAGTTTTCCTATGCCCCTTCTGATGCAATAGAAGTTGGTGTACAGCTGCTCCATTTACAGCAATCATACCTGACCTTGTATCTATGTCATATAATGTATGACCAAGTGGTAATATATATAGGAAAGAACAATATTTCTGTTGAGCACGAGACCACAGTGAGTTATTGTTTGGAAAATAATTTAATTATCTCACACGATCACATTTATTTCTAATGAAATGACTGGTTTTGGCTAGTGTTAGACAGCCTCAGATCACAAAGTGCAGGACGTGGTTCAATTCCACCACTGGAGAAACCAAATTGTTATTCAAACTGACTGACACAATGTGATCACCGCTGTAGTGGGATCGAGCCATGCCCTGCACTTTATGATCGGAGGATGACTGATGCAAGCTAAAATAGGTCATTTTGTTAGAAATGAATGTGACTATTAATAACATAGGTCCATCTTCTTGCTGCATATTACAATGTAGACTCAGGTGAGAGCCCTACTTGGCAGTGTTTACATCACAATAGTCACTGCACATTTCTTGGTTACTTCAGCAAAAAGTTTTAACACTAACATTTACGATTGTTATTTCACTGAACTTATCTTTTCAAATCCCATTTAAAATTATTATTCTTGCTTTGCTATCTTGATTCATACAATAATTAAGATTATTACCCACACAACAAAATTATGTGCCCCTCTACCTATGATCACTTACCAAAACTGTGTCTCAACATCTTTCAACGTTCAAGAAATAAAACTGCTTAAAGGTTTAAGTGATCCATTCTGTACAATAGACAGTAAATGTCCAGGTACAAGAAACAAAATTATGACAGACTGACATAAAATTTAGCCAAAACATCATATGAAACAACCCAACAACCCCAGGTGGGGGGGGGGGGGGGGGGGCGCAAGCTGAAGAATATTCTGAAATCATTCACTGAGGAAGATCGTACTACAGTTCCTCCTTTAAACAATCAGGTGAACACCAAAACCACAGATATCACAATGCGTGACTGTGAGATATAAAATGAACTAAAATCACTCTTAGACAAAAGGAACTGGACCTGATTTTACAAAGATGAAGTGAACAAAATATAAGCATACAGAATATAAGACCAGCTCCATGGTTGTACTGAATAGTTTACAGCAGTTAATTTTTAATGTACAGAAATCTTCAGATATAAAACTAGCTTCAGGCATACCTGAAGAGCACGTTTGTAGGACCATAATGGTTCACAGCACATATAAATAGCATGGTACATATCGTTGGGAATGCCATACGGCTGTTTGTGGATATGCTGATGTATACAGAAAAGTCACAATGGCAGAAAACTACAGAAAAGCTCAGAAAGACTTTCTGATGATCAATAATTTGTGCAGGTTTTGGCAGCTGGCCCTAACACAAACAAATGTGAAATATCACACATAATTAGGCAGAAGCACCAGTTATTGATTGATTACACAATTACTAAACAGTTACTGGAAAAACAACTTCTATTAAACGTCTGGGACTATCTGCATAGTGCTATTTAAAGCAGAAGGACCATATAAAACTAATTTTAGGAAAGGCAGATGCTGGACTGATATTCATTGGAAGAATCCTCCAGAAAAATAGTCCACCCAAAGAAGAGGTATCTTACAGAAATCTTCCTTCAACATATACCCAAGTATTGTTCCTCACTCTAGGTTTCTTACCAGGAACAACTGGTAGAGGGAGTACAGAAATTTTCAAGAAGAAAAGCACATCTTATCATGGGTTCATTTATAAAGCATGAAAGTCACAAAATGTTCACCCACCTCCGGCAGTAGCAATTTCTGATACTGGTGCATCATGGTGTGATTTAGAGTTAAAATTCCAAGGGAATCTGGTCTTCAAACAGTAAACCAACATATTGCTTCTCCCTATATATATCTCATGAAAAGACTATGAATGTGAAATTAAGAGGAATTTGAGCTCATACAGTGTATTGACAGTATTTCTTCCCACACACTGTGTGTAACTGTAACATGGACAGGGGCAAATGACACTGGTACATGAACTACACTCCACCACATACTGGAAGGTGGCTTGTGCAGTTTAGATGTAGATGTACAAGTACCAGGTGTACTGGTATGAAATGAGCATTAAGATACAAATGTGTTGATAGGGAACATTTGTTGTAAACAGGTCTTAATTTTTTTTTTGTTTGGTTGGTATTACATCTGTCAAAGATATTTAGTATACATCAAGTCATGGAACAAACAACATCATATGTTTTCATCGTGTTAAGAATGTCGAATTTTCTACCAGAAAGTGATGATTTGCAGAAAGCATTAATTTTTTGTTTTCATTTGAAAAAAAGTGCTGCAGAGTCGCATCGAATGCTTGTCGAGGCATATGGTGGTCATGCTCTATCAGAAGCAACATGCAAAAGATGGTTTCAAAGGTTCAGAAATAATGACTTTGATGTAAGAAATGAAGAATGTGGAAGACCACCAAAAAAGTTTGAAGATGCCGAATTGCAAGCAATATTGGATGAAGATGATACTTTGAGTCAGAAGCAAATGGCAGCAGTGCTAAATGTTGCACAACAAACAATTTCTGACCGTTTGAAAGCTATGAGAAAGATCCACAAGTGTGGAAAATGGGTGCCACATGAATTGAATGAAAGACAGATGGAAAACTGAAAAACCATTTGTCAAATTTTGCTTCAAAGACATGAAAGAAAATCAATTTTACATCGAATTGCTACTGGAGATGAAAAATGGATTTATTTTAACAATCCTAAACGGGAAAAATCATGGGTTAATCCGGGACAACCATCAACATCGAGTGCAAAACCAGATTGATCTGGCAAGAAGACAATGCTCTGTGTTTGGTGGGATCAGAAAGGTGTGGCAAATCATGAGCTTCTAAAACCCGGTGAAACTGTGACTACTAATCACTACAGACAACAAATGATCAATTTGAACTATGCATTGATCAAAAAAAGACCAGAATGGGTCAGAAGAAATGGCAAAGTAATTTTTTTACACGACAATGCACCTGCACACAAAGCAAAACTGGTCCACGATACAATCAAAACACTTGGCTGGGAGCTGCTACCCCACCTGCTGTATTCACCAGACTTGGCCCCTTCTGACTACCATTTGTTTTCATCAATGGGACACAAATTGGCTGAGGAACACTTCGATTCCTACGAAGAAGTCGAAAATTGGGTGTCTGGTTGGTTTGCTTCAAAAGACGAACATTTCTATTGGCGTGGTGTCCACAAATTGCAGAGAGGTGGTCAAAATGTATAGAAATCAATGGTCAGTACTTTGAATAAAATGTTTTTACTTTCCAATTCAAAATTAGTGTTTCATTTTCACTAAAAAATGCTCATTTCATACCGGTACACCTGGTAGACTAGGTTGAAGAAAGACAGGAAAGACAATTCAGATATGGTCATGAATAGACTATGTTATAGTGTGAAACATTATAGTTTATATACCCAGTAAATAGAAATAGGATTTACTTTGTGCATATTTCTTTAATAGTGCATCAACTGTTTGGATTTGTAATGGAGAACATAATTTTTTTGAGACAAGCACATTTTTCTTTACATGGTTCTTGAGCAAGCTACCATATTGTGATGTGATACTATTACAGTATTTCAGCAGATTCTGTTTTCCATCAAAGTGTTATCACAATATCATCTAAAATCCTGACATGTTCCCTTTGGTGAACTGACGTAAGATAGGTGCTCCTAATATCACTACAATGTTTCTAATGAATGAACTTACAAAACTGTACCATTTTGGAGCATCTGCTCATATTAACGTATTCTTGTATGATTCTTTATAGAGATGAAGAAAACTGCAGTTTGTAGTGGTTTGTTTGAAAGAGTCATGCAAATCTGCAGAATGAATAGAGCTCATTATACAAGAAGATTATATCAAGATAATAAGAAGAAACTGCATATCACTGGCAATCATTTTAATTTTTGTGTACTTTATGGCTCTGCACCAAATTTTGAAAGATACAGAAATACATTAACATATAAAGCAGTTGACTTTGTTGTTAGAAAAAAATTACAAAATTCTACACAAATTTAAAAATAATTAAATGTTAAGCTAGAAACAGCTGCATCATATTTTAATGCTTTTTGCAATGAAAACTGTATTCAACATGCATGGAGTATGGTATGGATTAACTGCTTCTACACTTGCTTCCTTTGGTCACAACATGCTCAATTCTTTTGTATCTCAAAATGTCATCATTATACAACAACAAGCAGCAGAGATATTAATGCCAAGAGAAAAACATGCATCATATACAGGGTTGCATTTCACACTGATGCATTTAAAATATACATCTATCACATTAAGTTTGTAGTTTGCTTCATGGTATTGCAGGCATAAATAATTATGCAGTATTAGGTAACTACTTCCTTGCATAAACTGTAACTTAAAAGTGACACTCTAGTATTATCTTTCACAGTAGTTGTGTACAAAACCTCTGCTGGTTCATCAAACCCATCCACAAAGTCTATGAAACATTTGACAACAAAAAATGTCAAACCATATGGAGTATGATGATAATATGGTACTCTCAAATGAGTCCTCCCTGAAGCACAAACGTAGTATTAGGATCATTCAGCACAACTGCATCTTGTCTACAGGCAGTACTGGCACTGGCACTACCGATGCTATATTAGTGACACATGAAACTGAAGGTGACATACCATAGGACTTGGAGTACACAGGGAAACATGCTAAAGCTGTTTACAAAGCATATGTTTCTGACCTGGTCTGTGTACTGCCCATCGAGTTGTATGAGCTGGGTTGGTGCTGAGCCCGGACTGGAAAAACCACACCATCGCCCAGACTAAAACAGAAGCACCACCTTATCTCTAAATATCTGTCCAACAAACACTTTTGGTGGTCCTATTAAGTGTATGAAAGAAACATCACAATCATTGTGACATCTAATAACACAGCCCTTGGCACAATAAAATTCTTTTGTCACCAAAGAGCAGCAAATGCTGGTATACAAAGTGCCCAAGTGTCCCACCGATGCCACTACTAAGCACTACAATAAGTACATGACTCAATAATGACGAATACTGTAAAACAATGTGCCACAAAGAAAAGCCATTAATTCAGGCAGTTCAAGCCACTCCACACACACACACACACACACACACACACACACAATTATATATATATATATAAAAGCAAAATAACTTAAAACTGTAAGCAAGAACAATAACAGTGATGAAATACTGACAATAAATGAACTGAAAATTATATTTGTCAGCTTATTGTCTTGATTGGCAGGATAACACACATGAAGATGATACAACTGCACACATTTCGAGCTGGTGACCAACACACTTTAATTGTGGAAGCTAAATGGAATGGACTTTGATTCTTAATAACCCAGTACTCATTTTTGATTTTCAATAACCCAGTACTCAAGACCTATGAGGAACCTGGGTGTAAAAGTCAAATAGTGCATTAAGAGGAGTTGTCAGAGACAGAATATGAAGATCAGACTGGAATTAGAATGTTTGTAGGTTCCCTAACAGAATAAGATTATGTAAGCATTAAACTTAAACAGAAAGAGGCAAAATAGAAAAAAATGAAACACTGCAAAGTGATAAAAATAAATACAATTGTAATAGACAGATAGTGAGAGTAATTTATGATTGGTTATGGTTTGGTTTTGCCTTTAAAACACACACTTCTGCTAAACATTCTGAATTCTTTTTCCTAAAGCTATGGGGAAAAAGAAACTCATTTAACAACAATATAATTTCAGCAGTTTTGGAATTTATGCACATTTGTGTCAATGGTGTATTTTTGGTTAATTATGTCCTTTTGCTGTAACTTTCCATGCTGGTAAACTAATAAAGCATAACGTTTTAACACTTGAAATTATTCTTCCTGTGATATTTTTGAATTTGGTTCCATTGCAACATATTTACAGAAGATGGTGCTCTTTCTCAGAATGAAAAGCAATGAATTTAAAAATTATTTTTGTCCACTCTTCCATCTGCATTTTGAGCTATCCCCTCTCTTTTTTTTATCTTGGCCTGATCATGTTTGGTCCATTGTACTACTAGCAATAGTTAGATTTGTAAGTTAAAGTAGTACATAACTATGAAAATAATTTTTTGTACTATCAAAGACTCTGCAATGCTGATCACATCATTTTCTATGATAGCAGTTAATTGGACAAAGGGTACTGTGTTTCAAGTAACTAAAGAGTAAGAACAACATTAACATAATCACATAGGGAAGGAGATTTTCCTGAATAAAGATAAAAAGAGTGCCAAAGGCATGGGAATGAACAAGTAATTGCCAGAGCAAGCCCACAACAGCTGAAAACATTAGTGAGAAAAAATAGTATTGTGTAAGAAATGTACTTAAATGAATCAAGCCTCTATACCTCACTTTTGGTCTATAGCAAAAACCTTTTCACTATTTACTACTTCTAGTATTGAGAGATCCCCGACTTATGTCATATTAAGGAGATGAAACAAGACATGGGCCAAAAAGAAAACCTGAGAAGTCAGCATGATTTCCTTGTGATAAAAATTTAGGGAGGAACTAATTACTCAGTGGTGAGGGAATCTCTAATCTAGTATTGACAAGTACACATTTACATACAATTGAAACACTAAATTCTCAACTAATAATGTGCTCTGTGGTTTTACATAGATGTTTAATTAGTGTTGCAGCTATAGCTACTAGTTCATGCACAACTTATTTTTAATTTTAATAGCAGAAGCGAAGTCATTTATTTCCAAGATTTGACACTACCGCATGTCCAGAAAACTGCATGAAAAAGTTGAGCAGGATCACTTGAAATTCATTATTAGGATGCTCCACCATAACACCATCAGTCAGAAGCTGGTGCAATATCTTGTGCCTCATACAATGCTAAAAACTGTGTACATACAGTAAAACACATTTACACCGTTTCTATCAATACTACTGCCACAACTAATACTGCCTATAGCAGCTCGATGGTGAAGGGAGAATGAGTGCTGGAGTGTTGTGGCAGTAATGTTGAAGAAGGTTTCACCTTCTGACTCACCTACATCTCAAAGTTTAGTTAGGAGGCATCCCTGTATTGGTACTTAGTTATAAGTGGGCCACTACATTTGCCAGAAATACTCCACATACTTCTTTAAAACTGCTTAAAAAATTTATTGAGTTGAGGAACTTTTAAAATAACTGCGTTTTAGTCTCTGTGACTATTTGTAAGTCAATCCTTGCACCTTAAAATACTGCAACAGTCACAATCAGTCCCAGTCTCTCTTCTCATACAACTGCAGACAGACATTTCATTCTACTGAGTAACAGGTTGCTTCATGGGCTTTTAGAAGGATTATGGGATGACTACTTCAATATTTTAGATCCTGCTGACATGTTTCACCATATTCTGGATGCTTACTTCTTTAACTTTCTTATATGGACTGCTCTATCTGTTAACATCTACTGAATTAAAAGAAGATAAATTACTGCTTGATGTTTCATCACAGGCAAGTACTTTGGAGTCCACACACAAGGCTATACCTTTTTGAAAGGAACAATTTCAGCATTTGCCTTCACCAATTTACAGGAACTGTAGAAAACCTTCAAACGGATGTCCAGATGGGTATGTGAAGCCCATTATTCCTGAAAGTGAGTTTAGTGTCTTAAACATCGCACTACTTCACTCGGCCCTTCTGAAATAGAGAAACTCATGACTACCCTACCTATTGGGAAGGTGTACTGAGAGCACAAAATGCATTGTTCATATCCAAGTTCCCAAAAAGAAGAGTAGAGACTACAGGGAGTCGATTAATAGTGTGTATGAAACTTTTTTGGTCTATGGTCTCGGGGGACAATACCGCCTGTAAATTTGTGGAAATGGGTATGGGTCATGAGTGGAAAGTACAACAACAGCTACCCCACCTCAATTTCAGTCATCACTAACCAACACATCAGTTGTGAAAGTAGACTTGTTCAATGACATTAAAATTTTCCAATTGTCAATAACACATGTTTTGGGCTCCTCACCCCACTGAAGCTGCTTCTTTGGATGAAACTGCTTCTTTGGATTAACATGGTTAACAGAAAATTTAGCAAAATCAGCTCTAACATTACTTTTTTGTTCATGTAATTTATATCACACCATTTCCTTCATCTAAATAACTTCTCTAAAGAACTGAAAAGTGTACTTCACACCATCACTACCTTTTCTGTTCAGGTTGTAAATGGTGTGAAGGAAATATGAGTGTAGCTCCATATGCAACCTCATCTAATTTATCTTCTTTCTATACTACTCCCAAGAGATGAGAGATGAAGGCTGCAGAACTATTTTGCAGTCTATTTCAGATGTTGCAGCTTTAAACTTCTTTTAAGAGCTCTGTAATTTTACTTCTTAAGTCCATGTCAGCTTGCTGAGCATTTCTGTAACACTTCCATATGGGTTTAATCAAGTGGCCACATATCTAGCAGACTTATCAACAGTTTCTTTGATAATTTCTACATTAATGTAAACTGGCGAGTACCTCAACACTGGAGTAATACCCATGACTTTTTCAGAAGTGTCATGTATGCAATATACTTTGAAGCTCCTCTACATGCTTTGAGGATTCTCCATGCCACTAGATATTAATTATTATGACATAGTCAAGTGGCAGATCAGTAATGCTAATTTTGATATCAGTCAGTAAAAGATACAGTGTCAAATTTCTTTCAGAAGTCTAGGAATATGTAATATTTCTGTTGTCATATTTCCATCCTTTGCAAGATAAAATGTGGGGGATGTGAAAGGGAGGATTGGGGAGGGGGAGGGGAGGGGAGGGGATGATAAGTTGCATTTGACATAGGTGAAATTTCAATTGATGCTGAATTTTAATTAAAAGCTTTTATGCTTAAATAATTCTTTATGGTACAGTTCAGAATATGTTCTAGATTCCTATGACAGAAATTTATTATATTTATCTATTATTGTGTGTATATACTCTTTTACCCCACTTATAAACAAGAGTAGGCTCTATTTTTAGCTACATGAGATATTCACAAGAAATTTAGATTAAGGTGGAGCTGATTGCACTGTGTACTTACTGTAGACACTGATAGGATTTTCTGAAGTATTTGGCATATTAGTTAATTTCAACAGTCGTAATTATTTTTCAACACTGGAGTTTGTCACTTCTGCCAACCGTCAGAGTTTGTTCAGTGTTCAGAGGATGGAATGTTACTACGATCTTCCACCACTAATGATTACTTTAAGATTTCAACTTTCCTGTACTACCACCTATTTTCATGCTAATCTGAATCTTGTATGATTTTATAAAAGCTTTTCGATTGGTAAATTACTTCACACTAGACTTTCTAGCTGTAATGTATATGTCCACAAATTAATGATAACATTTGCTTGTTGGTATCCTGCAATCTATTTTTCTATCAACAGTGCAATGAATTGTTTTCCCAATATTTCATGAATGTTACTTCCGAACAACATGGACAAGGAATTTGAACTCTGAGTGTAACTTGTCTACATATGTTCTATTTAAGATAAATATTCCAACATTTGTTGGTGTTTGCCCATCAGTGCCAGGAAACAGAAAACTGTATCTGCATTTAGAAACCATTGCAACTACAATGGTATTGTGATCATTAATTTTTCCCCTTTTGTTAACAGTGAAAGGTCATGTTAGGTTAGGTTTTTTGTTGTTGTTGTTGTCGTCGGTGGTGGTGGTGGTGGTGGTGGTGGTAGTGGTGGTAGTGTTCTTCAGTCTAAACACTGGTTTGATGCAAATCTCTGCTATAGTCTATCCTAAGCGAGCCTCTTCATCTCTGCACAAATACTGCAGCTTACACCCATTTGAACCTGAATACTATAATCAGATCAAAAATGCTAGTAAATTTGAAGAAAGCAGTATTTGATCAATGCATTCTTCCTGTGATGATGTATGGCTGCGAGACATGGACACTGAACTCATTTACAAAAGGGAAACTTAGGACAGCACAGAGAGCCATGGAGAGATCAATGCTGGGCTACACAAGAAAGGACAGGAAAACGGCAGATGACATCCGGTCTGTGACGAAGGTTAATGACATCTTAGAGACAGTAGGTTCCTTGAAATGGCAGTGGGCTGGCCACGTCGCAAGAAGAAAAGACAACAGATGGACGAAGTTAGTACTGGAGTGGAGTCCGAGAGAGCACCGGAGGCCTAGAGGAAGACCACCAGACAGATGGGACAAAGACATCAAGAAGATTGCTGGTAACACATGGCAGAGAACAGCCCAAGACTGTCCCACTTGGAGAAGACTTCTGAAAGCCTACCTGAATCCACGACTCGAAGAGGCCACATCATTTAATGATTGAATTGGCTGATGATGATGATGATGATGATGATGACTATAATCAAGCCTTGGTCTCCCTCTAGAATTTTTTCCTGACACTTCTATCCGTTACCAAACTGATGATTCCCTGATGCCTCATGTGTCATATTAATCAATCACTTCTTTTACTCAGGTTATACCATAAATTTCTTTTCTCCTCAATTTGATGCAAACCTTAAAGTTTCCTTTTCTTTTCTATAAATTCTAATTCCTTTTCCAAATTTCTCCTTTGCTTCATTTATTGCTCACTCAGTGTCCACACTCAATAGCACTGGGCAGAAGGTACAACCCCATCTCACTCCTTTATCGACCACTGCTTCTCTTTCATGTCCTTCATCTCTTGCAACTGCAGTATGGTTTTTGCACAATCTGTAGATAATATTTTGCTCCTTGTATTTTATCCCTGATACCGCCAGATTGCAAAGGGTGTACTCCTTTCAACATTGCCAAACTGTTTTACTAAGTCTATGAATGTTATAAATGTAGGTTTGCCTTTCTTTAGTCTGTTTTTTAAGATACGTTGTACGGTCACTATTGCCTCGCATGTTTCTACATTCATCAGGAAACCAAACTGACCTTCCCTGAGGTCAGCTTCTACCAGTTATTCCATCCTTCTGTAAATAATGAAGGCCAGTATTCTGCACCTATGGATTATTAAACAAATGGCTCAGTAATGTTCAAACTGTCAGCATCTGCCTACTTTGGATTAGGCATTATTACATTCTTCTTTAGGTTTAATGGTACTTCCACTGTCTCATTATATTGCACATCATGTGGAATAATTTTATCCTCCTAGAGTTACCAGTAATTGAGGGGATGCCATCCAGGGCACTTGTTTCAACTTAGGTCTTTCGGTGCACTGTCAAATTATTCTTGCAGTAATGTATCTTCCACCTCATCTTAACATTGTCTCCACTGTTTCCCTTATACAGACCTTTTATATAATCCCTCCACCTTTCCCTTCTTTGCTTAGTACAGGCTTGCCATCTGAGCTATTGATATTCACACAGTTGCTTTACTCCAAAGGTTTCTCTAATTTTCCTATAACCAGTATGTATCATTCCCCTAGAGCTGCATTCTTCTACAGCCTTGCATTTATCGTCCAGCCATTACTCCTTTACTACTGTGCACTTCCTGGCAGATTAAAACTGTGTGCCGGACCGAGATTCGAACTCGGGACCTTTGCCTTTTGCGGACAAGTGCTCTACCATCTAAGGTAATGGTAGAGCACTTGCCCACGAAAGGCAAAGGTTCCAAGTTCAAGTCTCGGTCTGGTACACAGTTTTAATCTGCCAGGAAGTTTCATATCAGCGCACACTCCACTTTAGAGTGAAAATTTCATTCAAATTTTTTAGATGTCTGTATTCACATTTGGCTACTTCATTTGCTGCATTTTTATATTCTCTCCTTTTGTCAATTACATTCAATATCTCATGCAATGTCCATGGATATCTATTTGGTTTTGTATTTCTACCTATTTGATCCTTAGTTGCCTTCACTTAACTATTTCATCTCTCAAAGCTACCCATTTGTCTCATATTGTATTTTGTTCCCATTTCTATTAATTGTTGGCTAATGGTACCTTTCAAACTCAATGTCCTCTGGTTCTTTAAATTTAACCAGGCCCCATTTCCTACCTATCTGCAATTTCTTCAGTTTGAATATGTAGCTTGTAACTGCTATAACGCTGTACATATTACTTGGATTTGCACTGTGGCACCAGGCCACTGGCATGCTACACTTCGAATATTCCACCAACGGCATCTGCATGGCCTGGCCACCAGGGGCCACCTGCTGTGGGCCACATCTTGTGCACACGGCAAGTTATTTGGCATGCCATCTACCAGAGCCCTCCTCTTTATAAGTGCAGTGCAGCAGGCACTCGCTCCCATATTGTGTTCATACATACTGTCAGCAACTGCATGTATCAGTACCTGGATTATTTCTTCTATGTTTGTGTCTACATTCTCAATTGTTGTTTGTTTGTATGTGGAAGAATAATTAATTTTGATTCATTGTGACCATGCTGTTGTTTGAGTCTTACAGTACGATATAACTGGCAATGAGTCTGGTTTGCACTTCTGTGCGCTCAATCTATTTGGTTGTTCCTTCAGTTCTTGTGTCCACAGTGGCAGTGCTCCAATCTCTCCTTGAGCAGCAACAAGCTCTTACGGTTGCTATCACGAACTTGTCAGCCACACTACCCGTGCAGTCTTCCACGCTGTCAGCATAACCACCATTCTTTCCCCCTTACGATGATGCAACTGAAGACTGGGAGCCTCACGAGAAGCAGCTTTGGCAACACTTCTTGCTTTTGGTGTCATTGAAGCAAACATATGTAAGGATTTGGTGCTTTTTTTGGAATTCTCCTTGGACCTACCAGTTGTTCTAGTTAGCCCCAGTCCAGGAACTTGCATTACTTTCATTTGACGAAATGTTGAAGTTGTTGTCAAATTATCACCATAAATGCATGCATGTCATTGCAGCGCACGCAGAGTTCTGACATCATCACAAACAGCTCCACCAGTCTTACCGGGCTCGGGTAGCTACTAGCCATATGCCACCCGCAGCCCAATGCCAGGTGCCGTCCGACCAGGTGAACACGGCACAGTGCTACGAGTGCATTATCAACTGTCATTTTCTTATTTTCAGTTCTGATATTTATCTTGCACCTAAATATTCAATATTGCATGCTTGAAACTTATGAACATTGTTCAAGATTTGTAAAATAAGAGTTGCAAACGAAAAATAGTCTAACATTTGAGACATGCATCAGGAAGGGATATTCTTGTTTTCAAGAAAGAGCATTCTGGCATGAATGATTTTCCACATTCAGGAAGTCTCCATAATAGAAATATGTAGTGAACTGTGACCATTTAAAAATCATTCGACATATACAAAGGTTCAGAAGTTGGGAGTAGGAGTGCTGCTTGCTCCAATTCGAAGCAACAGAAATCAAATGGATGGTCACTGCTGCATTTTTGCTCGAACATCATCAGCTTACTCAGTGAGAATTCTTGTGCAATACTGTTATCGGTGACAAGTTATGATGCCTTTAACTTATTAACAAGAAATTAATAGCCGAGTCCTAAGAAAAGGCATATACTCGAGCAAAGGGCAGTCTGAACACAACAGTTTGTATCCCGTGGCCCAAAAAGGGTGTTGCACACTACGAAACTCTCCCCAGGGGTGCTTATCACAGCTTGCACTTGTTGCCGACAACTGACATGCCTTTCGATCGTGGCGTAATACACACAACCTACAAAACTGCATCAGGTGTTGCTTCTATAACGAACTCTGCTGATTTCACAAACAAAACTGTCCAGGAGTTGGTCTGAAATCATACCTCATGCACTTATTCCATCTAATCTTATACCCTCAAATGTCAAATGTTCACCATTCTCACTTCTTGCTGGAGAACTGGCAAGAAAATACCTTTCTGGATGAAAATGCAGTTCAAACCTGGTTTGGGACATCTTTAACCAAGATCCAGTACAATTATACAGGTGTGGAATGGGCAAAACATCTGAGCATAGTCAGACTATTTTAGATAATGTGAAAGAATCATCTGTTGTTGATTAATTTCTTTCTAATCCAAAATAATGGAAAAAGTTATTACATTACGTGCTGTAGTAATATGAATGAGATACTGCTAGAAAAACCATACACCAAAAGTCTATTGTAATAAAACATAAGGTTTCTGTAACACAAACAAACCTATATCAGCATGAATTAGCAAGATATTATTCACTCAGAACTTTGAAACAGTCTACATTTACTTGCTCTCCCGTGTCACACTCAAGTAGTATGGAAATATGGCAGTTTATACATAAAACGGTAAGATTTCATTATTGATTTTTATCTGTCTGCCTGTAGCTCTGTCACAAAACTGATAAAAAGCTGGCTTTCAGTGACACTGGATATGTGAGCTAAAGCAGCCTTCACAGGCAGTGATGTCACATCACAACTGGCAAAGTGCTATAACATTTGGCTCTCCCTTATTGAACCAGTGGTGGCTATTACTGCTAAATCACAACATAAAAGACGAGATTAACTGCAATTTCCATGTACAATGACTTTCCTGGATTACAAACATTAAACTGATAATCTTATTTCACATCTTATGTGAAAATCACTCAGGTTATTCAATGAAAATGATATAAATAGATTGAGTTAATTTAGCAATATAATTCTGTGCCATCCAGAACGTAACTTGTCATTCACGGAGTTACCAAGCATGTCCTGTGTTGCTGCCAAGATTCTGCTATATTACTAGCAGGAAGAATATCAACCAATGTTTTCCTTGAGTCAGCTGCAAAGTGAGTACAGAATCTGTCTCGAAGAAGTGGCTGCCAAGGGTCATAATACCAAAAGTATGTGTCACTGGGTCTTGTTTGTATGTCTGTAAAGAGGTTTAGGGACTAGAGAGTACTGTAAACTAAAGATCATACATCAAGAACTGTCACAATTATTTGTGTATTTCTGTCTTAAGCATACCAAAAAGTAAAATGCTATTCACTGGATATGATTTACATTTCTGGAGCATCTCCAATGTTTATACTTGTCTATGTTATGAATAGGCAACACATCTCTTATAATTATAAACTTGGAAAATATTTTTCTTGAGACTGGTGTCATTAGTGCTGTCCCCAAAAGAGAGGAATGAAGAGAGAACAACACAGCATTGATTGCAGGATGTGAACATCTACAAAGAAATTTCTTAACCTACAAAAAAAAGTTCCAATCAAGAAAGGTTACTGTGCACAAAACCACACGCAATGACAGACAATGTGGGCTCAAAATACCATTGAAAATTAGACCAGTCACAGCTAGTGAAGCACCAAGAATGTGAACAGTCTCTCATTGCTGTAGTAGAGACACAGGTAGAAAAGAGCAGGTTTTTCCAAAACATAAATGACAAAGAGCCATTTAGTCATAAAATAATAATCTTGCAGTTGAAAATGCAATTTTCCAATTCATTATCAGTTATTACACACTGGTTGATCAGAATATTTCATCAATGTTACATGCAAATATCTAGTGAATGTAGTAGGATTTTTCAGTTCCATTCTAGACAATACCAGTGATTTCCGAACATTTGTCTTGCTATCTGTGTAATAACACATTAATGGCATTCTTTCCTTAGACATTGTTTGGTGATGCCATTAATTCATATCAAATGCATACAAATCAGAGATGGTCAGTATGTTTGAGAATAGCAGAACCAGGATTGCGATGAGGTTATTACTTAACTAAATACAACATATAAAAGATGTGTAGTGACTGCCATTTCAGTTGCACAGCAGACAGTAATGTTTGTTAAAGAATTATCTGCAGAATTAATGTAATCACCACAAGAATGAACTCTGTGCCTGCTTGGCCATAATGAGACAAATGCTTTGTATATTAAATTGAGGAGATTGATAAGTGTTTCCCTTCAAAAGTTAGGAGTTTTTGGTTCCATTTCTTGCTGCTTCTTGAGGGAAAGGTGGGACGGTGTAGCAGGCCAGGTGTTCCTAGACACACATCGGTAGTGTGTATGCTTGCTTGTGGAGCATATGAAGTAGGTAGATCTTAAGCAAAGTAGTTGTTCATGTGCCGATGCCCACTTGCTATCTCTACTTAGATAGTCAGTGCTAGAATAAATGCATCACCACTAACACCATTCAAACCAGGTGGACAGTGTAACAACACCACGTTCACAAAAAAATTGTTCAAATGGCTCTGAGCACAATGGGACTTAACTTCTGAGGTCATCAGTCCCCTAGAACTTAGAACTACTTAAACCTAACTAACCTAAGGACATCACACACATCCATGCCCGAGGCACTCAAACTGCCCCTTCCAGCTATCAGAATATTCACAAGGGTGTTATCAAAGTTTAATTGCTTCAATAGTTGAATACCTTAAGCAGTACTCCATTTTGGGTTCAATACAGTTCTGAATGTGACATTAATTTGTCTTTCAGTCCATCTCCTGAAGACTTAAGGAATGATGTCTGAACTGTTCCGACTGTTGTGTTGTCAGTTGCCCGACTTCTTGAAAGAGTTGTGGCCTCTGACAGTCAGTGCTGATTGCAGATACGCACAAAAATCTTCACCGCTGTAAGGGATACATGTCTTTACTGCATGTTAACTCATATAATAACTAGTAAAATAACAAGAAGAACCAGTCAACTGAAAAACTTGATGTCCACAGGTCCTTATATAAGTATCTGGGAGCAGTAATAACGTATGAAAGGAAACAGCCTGTTTAACTACAGGATGGAGAACTCCAGATTTTTGCAAAGTTTCTGATAAGAATCTGTCACATTGTGCTTCAGAAACCTAAAAATTTTATTTTCTCAATTCATGCTAAAACGAGTGCTATGAGATAAGAGGAGGAAATGAATGATCTATTTCTGAGAAAAATTCATTCCTTATGTAATATCACTGAGTGCAGAAAAGCTCCATAGTTCTTTTTGTGTGATGCATAAATTTTGTTATCACCACATCATACTTTGTCTTGGGATCCATCGTGAGTGGTTAATATTCTGATGGCTAATGACATGATACTGGTTCCACGTAGAGTTTCACATTGGCTATTCAATGAATGTACACGTAGTGTTGTCTTCGGATGGCATTCAGAGCAAAGATGTCATCTTTCTGTTTATATTGTAGCATCCACTGCAGCGTCCATTGGGCAGCCAACATAAACAAATTGGGCACTGCTTACTGCTACACTTGCCATGAGTCATTGCCTCAAGAATGCACTGACTATGCTAAATATGTTTTAGATGTAATACATCCTCCAAGAATTTAGTTAACATAACATGCAGGACACATGATGAGTAAACATTAGTCTTGTAACTTGACATTGCATTAAAATACTTCACAGTTTTGTTGTTTCTCTTTTAAATCTTAATGGTATCTATTCACAGAATGCGTAAGTATGAAACAACACACAGTGTCTAGTGAGAGAGATTTACCAACATCAGCTCTGCAACACATGCACCACTCAATTCTTCAGTTGCTGTCAACTGGGTGAGATTTTTCAGTTTCCCAGCAATGCAAGAAGTGTGAGGAGGAGACTGCAAGATAACAGATGTTTATTCCAACGAACTACTTAAAGAAACGCTGGACTGATGATCAGACAATCCACCAGATGGCTTCTGCAGAAGAATATACTTCTAATAACCAATCCATCCACCATCACTACATAGCGTTTATAGAAGGTACTGATCTATTGATTCCACTAGGTGATGATTTATCTCCCAGCAAGCATTTTGCTGGTCCCCATGCTAATGATGCTGATACTTCTGCCCACACATTCTCTATCAGGTTGAGGTCCAGCAATTGTGGAACAAATGCCATTAGCTTTATCCTATCTTAGCCCTGAAGCCAATCCTGAACAGCTATGCTTTGATGGATGGGGCTGTGGTCCTGTACATAAATTGTTATCTATCACATCATATTCATAACAGACACACAGTATTAGTAATTTCTACAGAATTTATGAATTCAGGTCTTGTCATTGTTAAGAGAAGAAGATTAAAGAGTCAGATTAGGAACGTGGTTTACCACGTCTATCAATGATGAGGATCATAGCCAGCCGACAGCCATATTATGACCAATCAGCTGAATCCGATAGGAATGATATGGTATGGTATCAAACTGAGAAACACGAAATATTAGACAATTTAAACTTCTGTGATGCAACAGTACTGTGGAGAAAAAAATTCCCCTGGATGGAGTAACAAGCAGCAACTGAACAAGAAAATCTGAGGAATATGACGTAGTAGTAGTAGTTGCAAATTTAGAAAAGGAGCATGACAATGCAGATACTATCTGTGCATTATGAAAGCGGGTATTTGAAGTAACTTCTCAAAAATCTATACAATAATTAATGTCAGTGAGGAAAAAGACTAAAGAGATCAACATAGATGCAAAAACATAGGGTACTTAAGGTAATCAAGTCAAGCTGTTCAACTATCCTATGGTTACAGTTACAACAGATGCTCAACACATGTGAATGGAAGAATAGTAATGTCAAAACAAGCATTTATGGGTAAGACATTCCAACAATTTAACGTATGAGAGGAAATACATAGCTGTAATGCAACATCAACAGTTGTTGTTGTTGTTGTTGTTGTTGTTGTTGTGGTCTTCAGTCCTGAGACTGGTTTGATGCAGCTCTCCATGCTACTCTATCCTGTGCAAGCCTCTTCATCTCCCAGTACCTACTGCAACCTACATACTTCTGAATCTGCTTAGTGTATTCATCTCTTGGTCTCCCTCTACGATTTTTACCCTCCACGCTGCCCTCCAATACTAAATTGGTGATCCCTTGATGCCTCAGAACATGTCCTACCAACCGATCCCTTCTTCTGGTCAAGTTGTGCCACAAACTTCTCTTCTCCCCAATCCTATTCAATACTTCCTCATTAGTTATGTGGTCTACGCACCTTATCTTCAGCATTCTTCTGTAGCACCACATTTCGAAAGCTTCTATTATCTTCTTGTCCAAACTATTAATCGTCCATGTTTCACTTCCATACATGGCTACACTCCATACAAATACTTTCAGAAATGTCTTCCTGATACTTAAATCTATACTCGATGTTAACAAATTTCTCTTCTTCAGAAACGCTTTCCTTGCCATTGCCAGTCTACATTTTATATCCTCTCTACTTCGACCATCATCAGTTATTTTGCTCCCCAAATAGCAAAACTCCTTTACTACTTTAAGTGTCTCATTTCCTAATCTAATTCCCTCAGCATCACCCGACTTAATTCGACTACATTCCATTATCTTCGTTTTGCTTTTGTTGATGTTCATCTTATATCCTCCTTTCAAGACACTGTCCATTCCATTCAAATGCTCTTCCAAGTTCTTTGCTGTCTCTGACAGAATCACAATGTCATCGGTGAACCTCAAAGTTTTTATTTCTTCTCCATGGATTTTAATACCTACTCCGAATTTTTCTTTTGTTTCCTTTACTGCTTGCTCAATATACAGATTGAATAACATCGGGGAGAGGCTACAACCCTGTCTTACTCCCTTCCCAACCACAGCTTCCCTTTCATGTCCCTCGACTCTTATAACTGCCATCTGGTTTCTGTACAAATTGTAAATAGCCTGCCGCTCCCTGTATTTTACCCCTGCCACCTTTAGAGTTTGAAAGAGAGTATTCCAGTCAACATTGTCAAAAGCTTTCTCTAAGTCTACAAATGCTAGAAACGTAGGTTTGCCTTTCCTTATTCTTTCTTCTAAGATAAGTCGTAAGGTCAGTATTGCCTCACGTGTTCCAGTGTTTCTACGGAATCCAAACTGATCTTCCCCGAGGTCGGCTTCTACTAGTTTTTCCATTCGTCTGTAAAGAATTCGTGTTAGTATTTTACAGCTGTGGCTTATTAAACTGATTGTTCGGTAATTTTCACATCTGTCAACACCTGCTTTCTTTGGGATTGGAATTATTATATTCTTCTTGAAGTCTGAGGGTATTTCGCCTGTTTCATACATCTTGCTCACCAGATGGTAGAGTTTCGTCAGGACTGGCTCTCCCAAGGCCATCAGTAGTTCCAATGGAATGTTGTCTACTCCCGGGGCCTTGTTTCGACTCATGTCTTTCAGAGCTCTGTCAAACTCTTCACGCAGTATCGTATCTCCCATTTCATCTTCATCTACATCCTCTTCCATTTTCATAATATTGTCCTCAAGTACATCGCCCTTGTATAGACCCTCTATATACTCCTTCCACCTTTCTGCTTTCCCTTCTTTGCTTAGAACTGGGTTTCCATCTGAGCTCTTGATATTCATACAAGTCATTCTCTTATCTCCAAAGGTCTCTTTAATTTTCCTGTAGGCAGTATCTATCTTACCCCTAGTGAGATAAGCCTCTACATCCTTACATTTGTCCGCTAGCCATCCCTGCTTAGCCATTTTGCACTTCCTGTCGATCTCATTTTTGAGACGTTTGTATTCCTTTTTGCCTACTTCATTTACTGCATTTTTATATTTTCTCCTTTCATCAATTAAATTCAATATTTCTTTTTTTACCCAAGGATTTCTACTAGTCCTCGTCTTTTTACCTACTTGATCCTCTGCTGCCTTCACTACTTCATCCCTCAAAGCTACCCATTCTTCTTCTACTATATTTCTTTCCCCCATTCCTGTCAATTGTTCCCTTATGCTCTCCCTGAAACTCTGTACAACCTCTGGTTCTTTCAGTTTATCCAGGTCCCATCTCCTTAAATTCCCACCTTTTTGCAGTTTCTTCAGTTTTAATCTACAGGTCATAACCAATAGATTGTGGTCAGAGTCCACATCTGCCCCTGGAAATGTCTTACAATTTAAAACCTGGTTCCTAAATCTCTGTCTTACCATTATATAATCTATCTGATACCTTTTAGTATCTCCAGGGTTCTTCCATGTATACAACCTTCTTTCATGGTTCTTAAGCCAAGTGTTAGCTATGATTATGTTGTGCTCTGTGCAAAATTCTACCAGGCGGCTTCCTCTTTCATTTCTTAGCCCCCATCCATATTCACCTACTACGTTTCCTTCTCTCCCTTTTCCTACACTCGAATTCCAGTCACCCATGACTATTAAATTTTCGTCTCCCTTCACTATCTGAATAATTTCTTTTATTTCTTCATACATTTCTTCAATTTCTTCGTCATCTGCAGCGCTAGTTGGCATATAAACTTGTACTACTGTAGTAGGTGTGGGCTTCGTATCTATCTTGGCCACAATAATGCGTTCACTATGCTGTTTGTAGTAGCTTACCCGCATTCCTATTTTGCTATTCATTATTAAACCTACTCCTGCATCACCCCTATTTGATTTTGTGTTAATAACCCTGTAGTCACCTGACCAGAAGTCTTGTTCCTCCTGCCACTGAACTTCACTAATTCCCACTATATCTAACTTTAATCTATCCATTTCCCTTTTTAAATTTTCTAACCTACCTGCCCGATTAAGGGATCTGACATTCCACGCTCCGATCCGTAGAACGCCAGTTTTCTTTCTCCTGATAACGACATCCTCTTGAGTAGTCCCCGCCCGGAGATCCGAATGGGGGACTATTTTACCTCCGGAATATTTTACCCAAGAGGACGCCATCATCATTTAATCATACAGTAAAGCTGCATGCCCTCGGGAAAAATTACGGTTGTAGTTTCCCCTTGCTTTCAGCCGTATCTCAAAGAAACCTGAGGAATCAAGCAGAGAAACAAAGAACAGAACAATCCAGATGAAAACATTATAAAACTGAAAGCACAACAAGGACCAAAGAAGGCAAATGGACAAAATAAAAAAAATGGAAGATGCAATTCATCCAGTACACCTTTAGACACATCATACTCCTCATCAATGTATTTAGGGACAACATGGTCAGCTAGAAGCTATAAGGGCGATACTGGAAAGCATTTTCAGGACATGACCAGAACAAAATGCAAAAATATTGGGGACATCAAAATAATACCAAATGACAGTGTACGGCGGTTGTTTCAACAAGTTGTAGCCAACAGGAAAGTGTCCACTTTTCTCCCTTTCCGCTTTTCCACCCATATGGCTTGTTTCAACACAGCCACTCCACCAATGCCTAGCCATCAGTTCAGTATGCCACTTTTCACACCATCTTCCAATGGGCTGTAACAGCTTGAGCGGGTTGGGTTGGGTTGTTTGGGGAAGGAGACCAGACAGTGAGGTCATTGGTCTCATCGGATTAGGGAAGGATGGGGAAGGAAGTCGGTTGTGCCCTTTCAAAGAAACCATCCCGGCATTTGCCTGGAGCGATTTAGGGAAATCACGGAAAACCTAAATCAGGATGGCCGGACGCGGGATTGAACCGTCATCCTCCCGAATGCGAGTCCAGTGTCTAACCACTGCGCCACCTCGCTCAGTAACAGCTTGAGTGAGTGCAGTGTTATGACATTGCAATGCCATGTCTCATGCTGTTTCTTTCGTGCATTATCGCTGCTCGCAGATTCTTATTTAAGGGCTTATATACATCGGGTTTTTCAGCAGAATGAGTCTTTTGTTACTTTACTAATTACAGTATGGGTTGTATGCAGCAAAGGAGAGTACCCCTTACAGCCTATCTGCATTCAGCACTGACTGCCAGAGGTCACAACTTTTTCGAGAACTCAGGCAACAGCAGTCAGAACAGTTCAGGCCTCATTGGTTGATTGATTGACTGAGGGGGGGTTATGTGACTAACTGGCAATTTCATCAGTCATCAGTTCCGCAATTCAAAAATTACTTGCTTATGATAGAGGTGTCCGCTAAAAGAGGGCGGACCCAGTCATAGAGGTCAAACGATAAAATGAGGAAGCTGAAAACACAGATTGTAGAAGGCATAAAAGGGTAGGGAAATCTAAAACTGAAAAAAGATGGAAAAAAGAGCAGTCATTCCAAGTGGGAATGGTCATGGGTCCCAGACCCAAAAGGTGGGAGATTAGATGATTAGATTAGACCAGATCAGATTCAGTTTCATTTCATAGACCCAAAAAATGAGATGATTCTTGTGGGTGTGGAACATGTCAGAAAGTATAACATAAAACCTTTAAATATAATACTTACTATCCTGATCATTTGTTAGGAGATTGTCGAAACAGGTGAATACAATGTGGTAAACTGCAACAGCTAATATTTACAGACTTAACATGCTGTCAGAATGAAATATTGTTATGCACTATCAATAAATATATCATACACAACATACCTAATCTTGACTGTTGTAACCAAGTGCTGTCAAAACTGAAATCTAACAGATATTTTTACGTAAGCTGACTTAACAGTCTCTGTTAAGATGTTCATCTATGCAGTAGGAGGAGTTGCATAAAAAAAGTCTTTCAAACACTGTTTAAACTGTGCTTTATCTGAAACCAAGTTTTTAATTGTTGCTGGCAATTTATTGAAAATGTGTGTTCATGAATATTGGAATATTGGACCCCTTTTTGGACCAAGGTAAGTGATTTTAGGTCTTTATGTAGATTGTTCTTATTCCTTGTATTGATGCTATGTATTGAGTTATTGGTTGGAAATATAGATGTATTATTAGCAACAAATTTCATTAAGGAATGAATATACTGAGAAGCAGTGGTTAGAATACAAAGTTCTTTGAACAGGTTTCTACATGATGTTCTTGAATTTACACCACAAATGATTCTTACTACACACTTTTGCACCCTATAAACTTTTGCTCGGTTTGATGAGTTGCCCCAGAATATGATCCCATATGACATAATAGAATAAAGTAAGCCTAGTATGCAAGTTTTTACATATTTATATCTCCTACATGTGACATCATTATCATTGCAAATACAGACTTGTTTAGGCACTTAAGCAATTCTGTGGTATGCCCTTCCCAACTGAATTTATTATAGAGTTACAATCCCAGAAATTTAACACTGTTAACCTCTTTGACCTCCATGTCTTCATATGTCATACACATGCTGGAAGGAAATCTCTTACAGGTTCTGAACTGCATACAGTGGGTCTTCTCAAAGTTTAATGACAGTGAATTAGCTTTTAACCACTTATTAATGTCAGAGAAAATTTGATTAGCAGCTATTTCTAAATCTGTACTTGACTTGCTGCTTATTGCAATGTTTGTATCATCTACAAATAAAACAAATTTAGCATCCGGCAATGTAAGAGATGAGAGGTCGTTGATTTACACAAGAAAAAGCAATAGACCCAAGATGGAATCTTGAGGAACACCACATGTAATTAGTTCTCAGTCAGATGAAGACAGACCGCTTACTGCACAGGTATTTTGCAACGACACCCTTTGTTTCCTGTTAGATAAGACTCAAACCATTTCGCAGAACTGCCAGCGACACCATTATATTCTAATTTACTTAAGAGAATGCTGTGGTTCACAAAGTCAAAGGCTTTTGACAGGTCACAGAAAATGCCAGTAGCCTCTAATTTATTATCTAATGAATTGCATACATTCTCATTCTCACTGTAAGTGTAAATAGCTTTCTCTGTATCAGAACCCTTTAAGAAATCCAAACTGTGACTTGATCAATATATTATTACATTATTTGCAGTCAGATGCTTAAGGAGACACTTGAGCACAACCTTTTCAAAAGAGGCTTAACTTCAGCATATTTTAGCCAGTTTGGAATAGGAGACTAATTACACAAACAACTTAAGATATAACTCAACTCGCATGAGCACTCTTTGATTAACTTCATTGATATGTTACCATACGCAATGGAATACTTAGATTTTAAGGGTTTTATGATGTTTGCTACTTCTACGTGAGTGTCATCTCCATTTTACTGAAGTTATTTTTAAAGACTGGTCTCAGACACTCCACAGCACTGTTCACCGAACCTGATAACCCCAAGCTGTCAGAAATGAAGAACTTGTTTAAGTTTTGCACTACTACAGGTACTTGTTACCAAAGTCTCATTTATTTCTAGAGCTGTCTGTTCCTCTTTCGTTTTGGCCCCAGATGTCTCTGTATTCACTACACCCCATACAGTTTTTATTTTGTTGCCTGATGTAATTATCTTTTTCTCATAATAAAGCTGCTTTGTTTTCTGGATTACTTACTTCAATATTTTACTGTATTCTTTGTAACACATTACAATTCTAACATCAGTGCTGTTCCTAGATAGCAGATGCAGTCTCCTTTCTGTCCCACATGATATCTTTATTCCTTGTAAAATCCATGGTTTATTTTTTGACTTCTGTGTGATTTGAGTTACCTTCAGGGAAAACAATCTCCAAAAGTGGAGGTAACTTTATTAATGCATGTTTTGTATTTTCCATTTGAGTCAGAAGTATTGTAAACATCTATCCAGTTCATGTCTTTGAGCAATTACTCAAATTTCTAACTTTTTTACTTGTTTATTACCCTCCTGTCCTCAGATTTAATAGATGTTTTATCCTGAGAAGTTTTTTAACATTTAACAAGAGATGCTGCATGTCATGATCAAATAGCCCATTTACTGTTGGTTTTGTGATATGACTTTTTTTTCTCTATGTTAGTCTACAAAAGTATTATCAATAGCAGTCTCAGAGCATTTACATATCCTAGTAGCAAAGTTCACAGTAGGAACTAAATTGAATGATAGTGTTGCTGACTGCAACAATTGTTCATTGACAGAGCTCTTCAATAAATCCACATTAAAATAACCAGCAATCACTATTTCCTTGTTTTTACCATAAGATTGGACAGCAGAGCGTCCAGATTTTTTTAATGAAGAGGTTAAAATTTCCTGAAGGTGATCTGTATATACGTACTATTATAAAGGACTTCTTATGAAATACTACTTCTGTTGCACAAGTTTTAAGTGCTGCTCTGACCAAAATTGATTAATATCAATATTCTTGAAATCAAAACACTTTGTGACAAATGTGGCAACTCCTCCTTTCTCCATATTTTCTCTACAGAAGTAAGAAGCTAGCTTGAATCCTGTAACATTTAACATATCTATACCAGTGGTCACATGATGTTCAGAGAGGCAGCTTATATCAACTGGTTTGCTCAACTCTAATTCTTCAACACAAATAAGTAACTCATTAAGATTACCCCTTAGTCCTCAGATATTGTGATGCATTAACAATAAATGATTTTGTGCACTCACTGAATTACAACTGGATGAACCTAATTTTCCTGCCAATTTTTGAGTATCTCTAGTTTCAATCAGAGGTTGTCTGCATGAATTGTGTACATTAAAATTTGCTTTCTGACTGCCTGTTTTATCAATGTGAATGTCATTTTCAGCCTGTTTTGTTTCTGCCATCCTTATCCTAAAAAACTGCTGATCTGTCACTTGTAGCCACTGGTACTTTACCACTTGTGACAGGGAAGAGAGGCCCTAACAATAATGACCCTGCCCCTGCTCCAGGAGTAAAGCAAAACCTTATAAGTGAAAATAAAAACCACTTTCATGTAGGAAACTGGGGACCAGTTCACCCATCTGTAAATCGTCCACTAATATTAAAGGGGTAACCAGAGGCCCAACAGAAGTTACAAAACCGTTGATGGTAATGAGGAAAAGTGTGACAGTTAACACAAAAACCATTGCTGAGTGAAGTGCCAACTCAAACCTGGAAAGGCCGGTGGGATAAAAATTCATGGAAAAAAATTGCAACAGGACCACAAAAGCCTCAGTCATGGAGGATAACTAAAATCTGACATTACCAAGCCATGTCGTATGCCTCAAGTAGGTCAAAGCAGACCATGACAAAGTGCCAGTGGTTTGAAAAAGCCTGTTGAATTGGTGTTTCCAATCAGAGTAAATGGTCAGTTGGAGATTGTCCTTCCCAGAAACCGCACAGATATAGTGACAAAAAGCATCAAGACTTGGGTACCCAACATAGTCAGAAGCTAACCATCCACTTCAGCAGCACATAGAGTATGTTGGTCAGACTAATTGCGCGACACAGGTCAAGAGACGTAGAGTTTTTCCCCGGGCTTAAGTATAGGGATAACTATGCTGTCTCACCATTGCGAGGGGAAGGGAACCATGAACCAAATGCGGTTGAAGACCCTGAGTAGGTGTTGCCTGTGGGTAATGTCCAAGTGTTCGATCATCTGGTTGTGGACGGGATCCGGACCTGGGGCCATGTCACGTGAAGAGGTAAGAGCCTGAAAGAATTCCCATTCAGTTAAGGTTTTATTATAGGGTTATAGGGTTCAGCTTGGTGGGGGTTGAAACAGAGGGGGGGGGGGGTCTCTTCAACTTGTCATTTCTGCTGGAGAAGGTAACAGGATAGGAAGAGGACACTGATGCTGTCACAAGGTTTTCTTTGAGGACCGTAGGAACAGTACACAGAGCACCCTGTACGATAAGACCCTGCACAGCTGATTGTCACTGGCAGCTCAGAAGGCTACAGAACTTGGACCAAACCTGCAATGATGAGGCATACACCACTAGGAAGGAAACATAGTGCTCCCAGCATTCCTTTTCACTCTGCTTAATAAAATATAGAGCCTCAGCACAGAGACAATTAAAAGTGACAAGGTTGGTCTGGGAAGGGTGTCATTTAAATTGTTGCAATGCCCATCGGCGGTCCTGGATAGTGACTGCTGGTCCACGGGACCAGTTGACAACAAGGGGGACCTGTGGATAGGGGGATAACAGTGCCAGCGGCACGAAGAAGCGTGGCAGAGACATCTTGCATGACCGCATCAATGCAGTCCAAGAGAGAGGTATCGAAGTGCACAGCAGATGCATATAAAGGCCAGTCGGCTCTGTGGAATACCCAATGTGGGGGCCTGTCTATCTCATGGCAGCAGGGGAATGATAGAATCACCTGGAAGTGGTCACTGTCACAAAGATCTTCATGGGGTGACCAATGCAGGAAAGGATATTTTGAGATAGATAGCATAAAAGGTGCCATGATCAGTGCCGAGATGTGTAGCATAACCATCATTGATGAGACACAAGTCAAATTCTGTAATAATTGGTCAGTTAGAAGATTGGATGGGTTAAACAAAAGGTTTCAAATGCTATTTTTTGATTTAACTAAGGTGTTTGATTGTGTGGATCACAAAATATTGTGCCAGAAGTTGGACCATTACAGAATACGAGGAGTAGCTCACAATTGGCTCACCTCTTACTTTAGCAACGGACAGCAAAAGGTCATTATTCACAGTGTTGAGAATGGCTGTGATGTGGTGTCTGAGTGGGGTACAGTCTGTGGGATCAGCGTTGATCAGCATTGATCAGTGTTGGGGCCACTCCTGTTCCTTATTTATATAAATGATATGCCCTCTAGTATTGTGTGCAACATTGGCTCGGTTTCAGATAGTGCAGTTAATGACATAAGTTCATGGCTTGTAGAAAATAAACTAACGCAAAATCACAGTAAGACTCAGTTTTTACAGTTTCTAATACAAAATTCAACCAAACCCGACGTTTTAATTTCACAGAATGGGCATATGATCAGTGTAACTGAACAGTTCAAATTTCTAGGTGTTCAGATAGATAGTAAACTTTCATGGAAAGCCCGTGCTCAGGATCCTGTTCAAAGACTTAATGCTACCATTTTTACTATTCGAACGGTATCTGAAGTGAGTGATCGTGTGACATGAAAACTAGTCTACTTTGCATATTTTCATTCACTTATGTCATATGGTATAATATTTTAGGGTAACTCTTCCCATGCTAAAAGGACATTTTTGGCTCAGAAATGGGTGGTTCGAGCAATAAGTGGTGCAAGTTCACGAACCTCTTGTCGACCTCTGTTCACGAGTATGGGTATTTTGACATTGGCCTCTCAATATATATATTCTTTACTGTCATTTCTTGTTAACAATATTATCTTATTCCCAAGAATATGTTATTCCCAAGAATAAACAGCTTTCACTCAGTGAATACTCAGCAGAAATCAAACCTGCATTTGGATTGGACTTCCTTAACTCTTGTGCAGATAGGTGTGAAGTATACTGCTGCATCCATTTTCAATAAGCTACCACTAGAATTTAAAAAAATCTAGCAGTAATCCACTCACTTTCAAATTGAAACTGAAGAGATTTCTCAAGGGTCACTCCTTCTATTCTGTCAAGGAGTTCCTTGAAAAATTAAGCTGATTCTTGTTATATTGTTGATTGCACTTGATTGCACTTACTTAAACTTATGGATTGACTTGTTTCTGGTTCATTAACATCTTATTTTTATCTGTTATCACTTTTATGTTGTAATTTAATGTACTGACATGTTCCATGACCTTGGAGATTTGCTCCTCTATTTGGTCCTATGGAACTTGACGTATAAATAAATAAATAAAACCCCTACCCATCGAAGTGGATGATGTGCACTGAAGTCCCTGAGGAGGTGGTGTGCAGTGGGGGTAGCTGTATTAAGGTGGGCAGGTCAACATAAGAAAGTGACCTACCTGGAGGGAGATGGACATTGCATATGGTGATTGCGGGGGTCGTTCTGACTTTTACCACTATTGCATCCAGGTTGGTATGAAGGGGGTTCCACTCACTGATGACATTGGTGCAAACCAAAGTGCAAGCAAAATCCTCCAGACACTATCCCGGGGCTGGCCCAAATCCAAAAAAATACCCGATAACCACGAAATGTTGGAGAGTGGTCATCACGGAACTGCATTTCCTGAAGAGCAAGACAGAACACAGAATAAGAGGAAACAAACTGTTGTGTTTCTGGTAGGTGACTATAATATCTGTTGCAATTCACTGGATTATCATGTGGCGAGAATTCAGGTTAAACATACAGAAGCTGAGGGGGAGGTCATGTCACCACGTCAGTGGTCATCACTGACGAGGATGAGGTGGCATCCATAAATGAGATATCCGGCTCAGGTTGTAAAGGCGGAGATGGCACCTCCAGGGGCATTGGTGGGGCCTTGTCCTACTACTACTACTACTACTACTACTACTACTACTACTTCTTCTTCTTCTTCTTCTTCTTCCTTTATTATTATTATCATCTTTCTTTCTTTTCTCAGACGTTATGTCTGGTCAAAAATGGAAAGTGACGCAGACCTTGATCAAGCGTGACTTCCTTTTAACTGTACGGTATATGTTATATTGCATTTAGGAACTTTCGGGTAATTGAACATGTATCAATAATTACAGATTTCTGTAGTTGTGTATATAAGTTTGGATGTAGCTGTACTGCATTGATGTACTGGTGGATATTGTGTGGTATGACTCCTGTAGTTGATAGTATAATTGGTATGATGTCAACTTTATCCTGATGCCACATGTCTTTGACTTCCTCAGCCAGTTGGATGTATTTTTCAATTTTTTCTCCTGTTTTCTTTTGTATGTTTGTTGTATTGGGTATGGATATTTCGATTAGTTGTGTTAATTTCTTCTTTTTATTGGTGAGTATGATGTCAGGTTTGTTATGTGGTGTTGTTTTATCTGTTATAATGGTTCTGTTCCAGTATAATTTGTATTCATCGTTCTCCAGTACATTTTGTGGTGCATACTTGTATGTGGGAATGTGTTGTTTTATAAGTTTATGTTGTAAGGCAAGCTGTTGATGTATTATTTTTGCTACATTGTCATGTCTTCTGGGGTATTCTGTATTTGCTAGTATTGTACATCCGCTTGTGATGTGATCTACTGTTTCTATTTGTTGTTTGCAAAGTCTGCATTTATCTGTTGTGGTATTGGGATCTTTAATAATATGCTTGCTGTAATATCTGGTGTTTATTGTTTGATCCTGTATTGCAATCATGAATCCTTCCCTCTCACTGTATATATTGCCTTTTCTTAGCCATGTGTTGGATGCGTCTTGATCGATGTGTGGCTGTGTTAGATGATACGGGTGCTTGCCATATAGTGTTTTCTTTTTCCAATTTACTTTCTTCGTATCTGTTGATGTTATGTGATCTAAAGAGTTGTAGGGGTGGTTATGAAATTGTAGTGGTGTAGCCGATGTATTTATATGAGTGATTGCTTTGTGTATTTTGCTAGTTTCTGCTTGTACTATAAAGAATTTTCTTAAATTGTCTACCTGTCCATAATGTAGGTTTTTTATGTCGATAAATCCCCTTCCTCCTTCCTTTCTGCTTAATGTGAATCTTTCTGTTGCTGAATGTATGTGATGTATTCTATATTTGTGGCATTGTGATCATGTAAGTGTATTGAGTGCTTCTAGGTCTGTGTTACTCCATTTCACTACTCCAAATGAGTAGGTCAATATTGGTATAGCATAAGTATTTATAGCTTTTGTCTTGTTTCTTGCTGTCAATTCTGTTTTCAGTATTTTTGTTAGTCTTTGTCTATATTTTTCTTTTAGTTCTTCTTTAATATTTGTATTATCTATTCCTATTTTTTGTCTGTATCCTAGATATTTATAAGCATCTGTTTTTTCCATCGCTTCTACGCAGTCGCTGTGGTTATCCAATATGTAATTTTCTTGTTTAGTGTGTTTTCCCTTGACTATGCTATTTTTCTTACATTTGTCTGTTCCAAAAGCCATATTTATATCATTGCTGAATACTTCTGTTATCTTTAGTAATTGGTTGAGTTGTTGATTTGTTGCTGCCAGTAGTTTTAGATCATCCATGTATAGCAAATGTGTGATTTTGTGTGGGTATGTTCCAGCAATATTGTATCCATAATTTGTATTATTTAGCATGTTGGATAGTGGGTTCAGAGCAAGGCAGAACCAGAAAGGACTTAATGAGACTCCTTGGTATATTCCACGCTTAATCTGTATTGGCTGTGATGTGATATTATTTGAATTTGTTTGGGTATTAAGTGTGGTTTTCCAAATTTTCATTACTATGTTTAGGAACTGTTATAACTGTTAATAAGAGAGTTATTATTATTATTATTATTATTATTATTATTATTATTATCATTATTATTCTCTTTGAGAGGTTGAGGAGGGCAAGGCACACGGGGAGAGCAGGCTTCCATAAGATCCAGAACTAAAAGAGAGTGGGTGACCTTTGGGCGCACAGATGGTGTGGCCCATGGCAAAGTTGTGGGAGCAGGCCTCCAGCCTGAGAGATGACAGGGAGAGGGGTCCTGGGAAGGGTAGCCCCATCACTGGCAGGTATTGCAGAAGGGGCTACTTCTTCACATGGGGAGGGGTGGCAGCACCCGGAAGGGAGGGCGTGGAAACCAAGGGAGAGGGGAAGATGAGAGGGGGACGGTGGTGGGGTAAGGAAGAGGTAGGAGTGGGAGAGGATGTAACAGAGGAAAAAAGCAGAAGAAATCAACACTGGTTGGAGGCAATCATATTTTTGGACTTATATTCCTGCACCAAGCAAGATTCCTCCTTGTAAACTGGGCAATCTGGTGAGCATCGAGAGTAGCAGTCACAACAGTTAACACACAGAGTTGGTGTAACACAGGGGCTTCCCTCATGGAGTGGGTAGCCACAGTCACCACTCTTAGGGTCCGCTGTACAGCAGGAAGACATATGCCCAAAATGCAAGCACCGAAAGCACCTAGTGGGTGGCAGGAGATATGGCATCATGTCACACTGGAAACACATAACCTCAACCTTCTCTGGGAAGGTATCCCCCTCGAAAGCCAGGTTGTCTTTGCGTCACTTCTGCACATGTCGAACAAAATGAATGCCGCGTCATTCCAGAGTAGCCCGGAGTTCCTCATCAGTTTGCAGGATGAGCTCCCTATGAAAAATCACTTCCTGGATCATATTCAGAGACTGGTGAGGGGTAATAGACACCGATAAGTTACCAAGGCAATCAAAGCACAGAGGGCTGCAGATTGGTTGGCAGAAGTAGCTTTGATCAACAGGGAGCCCGACAGCATCTTAGTAAGAGACTCCAATTCACCAGACTTGTTGTCAATATTCTCCACAAAAGAAAAACAGCTTTGCAGTGGTGAATGTGTCCCCATCGATCGTCGATTCTAGTACAGACCACATTGCGGGTAAAGTGTTTCATCCTAAGACAGTGAGCCTGGCCTCCTCCCAGCATGTAACCAGAGAAGAGAAGGCTGCAGGGCCATGCAAATCAGCATTCAATGATTTGGCCATTTGACAACGGCCAGATTTTTGCACCTTGACACACTTCATGCACCAATCATCTGCCCTGATACCACTCACTCCGATCAGGGGTTCTCTCATGGGCACACGCAGACTCAGCAACGGCCGTCTGGCACAGCAGCCATTGCAGGGAGTTCCGATGCTCCACAACAACAAGCAACCACTCCTTGAAATACATGGGGAAGCAACAGCTCAAGTATTAGTAATGTGATCCCTGTGTTGTCAGGGGTATCAGCCACATGGGTACATAACAGCTCCACCACACGGTCTGGCTACATATACTGGTGACCTAGTGGGACAGAGGAGGGGCTAGAGTGGGGAAGGAAGGGCGAAGGAAGGGGGAAGAGGAGTCCACACCATAGGATGTTCTTCCTCAAATGGATCACACTTAAGACAGAAAATTTATAAGTGGAGCTCAAACCCAAAGGGGGAACCAAAACAACAAAAAGTATGAAAGAGAATAGGCAAGAGGAACTAAATAGCAAGGAATACAGGGAACTAGGTGGATAGAGAGCTTGACATAAATCTGAACACCAAGAGAGGGGAACTAGGGGGCAGCAGACAAGAAGCAAGTGCTTGGAGGGAGGGGCACAGTGAAGGAAATGCAGCCCGGGAAGGAACAATGAGCTGCAGCAGCTCGGAGCCTGGTGTGCACCACACATGAACTCACGAAAGAACCGTGACCCTCCTGGGGGGTCAGACACCATTCCTGAAGTCTTAATGAGATGGAGTGAAAGACAAATTAACATCACATTGATTCATTGATTAAGTGAGAGGGGTTATGGGACCAAACGGTGAGGTCATCTGTCCCGCGATTCCGAAGTTAGTCATGGAAGAAAGAGGGTCTGCTAGAAGCGGACAGATCCAGTCAGGGGAGTCAAATTATAAAATAATGAACATTAAACACACACAGTAAAGGCATAAAACATGAGACCAAATCTAAAAACTGGAAAAAGGGGGGCCGTCATGGGGTCAAAAACCGAGAGGACTGTAAAAGAAGTCCCAACCACAACCAACCTGCCCCTGCTCCAAGACTAAAGTAGAACCTTATATCTGGAAATAAAAACTACTTTCATGGAGGAAACTGAGGACCAGCTCAACTATACCTGGGTCATATCCTAATATTATATTTAAGGAATCAGGAAGACTATACTTAACACGAAGGGCCGAAAGAAGGGGACATTCCACCAATATGAGAGATATTGTCAGTCTGGCTCCACAATCACATTGTGGGGGTGAGTTGTTACGTAGCAGGAAACAATGGGTGAACTGGGTATGACCAATGAGTAAACGGCATAAAACAGTGGACTCCTTTCAAGAGGAGTGGAAGGAAGAGCGCCAAACTGCAGTAGACTCCTTGATTGTGCGGAGTTTATTACTATGAGCAGTAGCGCTCCACATGGCATTCCACTTTTTGGCAAAGAGACATTTGATGTAGATCCGAATATCTGCAGCTGTAATCATGAAAGGAAATGGTGGGTAAGTATCTGCTTCTCTAGCCAAACGGTCAGCCAGTTCATTCCCTGGGATGCCCACATGATTTAGGACCCTGAGAAAGACGACTGAACAGGCAGCACACTCAAGGGCAGAGAGGTGGTCATGGATAGCAGAGACCAAAGGGTGACAAGAGTGTCATTGGTCGATAGCCTGCAGGCTGCTCATGGAGTGTGAAGAAACTAAAACACTGTGGAGGGAGGCCTGAGAAACAAAAATGAGGGGCCTGTGAATGGCTAGAAGCTCTGCTGTGAACACACTACATGATCCCATCAATAAATGGTGTTTGAAGCCAGTAGAGACATGAAAGCATATCCCACCTTATTGATTGTCTTAGAATCATCAGTGTAAAAGATAGTGGCACCCCGGAACTCAGCTAAGTTGGCACATACAAGACGTTGGAAAACCATAGGAGCGACAGATACCTTAGGACCCTGGAATAGATAGGCGTCATCCAATGGGGGGGGGGGGGGGGGGAGGGGGGGGGAGGTTATGGGAGGAAAGACATGTGGTGCAGTACATTGAGTGGAGATCCCAACAGAGGGAAGTGAGACACATGCCAACCGGCAATCCCATCCATGGACAGGTATTACGAGGGAGACATCCCTCATTGGCAAAGAGCACAGGTTACACAGGATGGTCAGCGAATTGATGAATGGTAACTGCGTAAGAAACAAGGAGTTGGTTCTGTCAGATGTGTAGAGGGGAAATTCCTGCTTCTGTGAGGAGACTATCAACAGGACTAGTGCAAAAGGCACCAATAGCCAGACGCACCCCACAATGATGGACAGGGTCAAGGAGTTTCAAAGTGGAAGGAGCTGCTGAGCCATACACCTGACTACCCTATTTTAGTCTGGACAAGACCAGAGCATGATAATGATGGAGAAGAGTAGAATAGTCTGCACCCCAAGAGGTGTGGGCCAGGAGGCGGAGAGCATTAAGCTTCCTAATACATGTAGTCTTAGGTGGCGAATGTGGGGCAGCCATGCCAGCTTGTTATCAAAACTCAAGCCCAAGAAACGGGACTGTGCAACAACATCAAGGAGTTGGTTGCCTAAATAAAGTTCTGGATATGGGTGTACTGTGGGTCGACAACAAAAATGCATAACCAGCAGTTTGGAGGCAAAAAACTGGAAGCCAAGGGTGGTGGCCCACACAGAGGCCCATTGGATGGCGCACTGGAGCTGGTACTCAGCAGATGCTACCGAGTGGGAGCTGCACCAGACGGGAAAAATAGTCTATGTACAACTCCGGGGTAACCAGAGGCCCAACAGAGGTCGCAAGCCCATGGATGGAAATGAGAAAGAGTGTGACAATTAGCTTAGAACCCTGTGGCATACCATTCTTCTGAATCAGAGGGGTGCTGAGTGAAGTGCCAATTCGAACCCAGAAGAGCTGGTGAGGTAACAACTTGTGGATAAAAATTGGAAGAGGACCATGGAAGCCCCAGTCATGAAGGGTAACTAAAATGTGATGGCACCAAGCCATGTCATACACCTTATGTAGGTCAAAGAAGACCGCGACAAGGTACCGGTAGCGAGTGAAAGCCTGTCGGATGGCTGATTCCAATCGAAGTAAATGGTCAGCTGGAGATTGCCCTACCCAGAAGCCACACTGATACAGGGACAAAATGCCCCAAGATTCAAATACCCAACATAATCTGAAGCTGATCATCCTTTTGAGCAGTTTACAAAGTACATTCATCAAGCTAATTAGGCAGTAGCTGTCTAGTGATGTTGGGTTTCTCCCGGGCTTATGGACGAGGATAACTACACTGTCTCGTCATTGTGGTGGAAAAGCTCCCATGAGCCAAATGAAGTTGAAGACCCTGAGAAGCTGTTGCCTCTGGAGAACGTCCAAGTGTTGGATAATCTTGTTGTGAATGGAATCCAGGCCTGGGGCTGTGTCTCATGAAGATATAAGAGCCTGCACCAATTCCCCAGTAAAAGATGCATTATAGGGCTCAACATGGTGCGGGATGAAACAGAGGGGGGTCTGTTCAACTCTGCGTTTCTGCCAGAGAAAGGTAGTAGGGTAGGAGAAGGATGACGATGCCGGCGGAAGGTTGTCGCGAGATGTTCTGTGAGGACCAATGGATCAGTGCACAGAGCACCTTGGAAGTTCAGACCCTGGACAGTTGACTGTTGCTGGTGGTCCAAAAGGCTACGGAGCCTGGACCAAAGCTGTGATGAAGAGGCATACATCCCTAGGGAGGAAACACAGCACTCCCAGCATTCCCTTTTACTCTGCTTAATAAGGTAACGAGCCTTAGCACGGAGAAGCTTAAAAGTGAGGAGGTTGGTTTGTGAAGGGTGTCACTTAAATTGCTGGAGCACCTGTTGGCGGTCCTGGACAGTGACTGCGACACCCATGGTGTATCACGGTACTGGTCGACAATGAGGGGGACCTCTGGATAGGAGGACAGCAGTGCCAGCAGCATGAAGAATAGCGGCAGAGGTGCTTTGCATGACTACATCAATGGAATGCAAGAGGGAGGTGGCAAAGTACACAGCAGTCATATATCAAGACCAATTGGCCCTGCAGAATGCCCATCGTGGGGACCTGTCTGCCTGGCAGCAGCAGGGGAATGATAGAATCACCAGAAAGTGGTCACTGTCAAAAAGGTCATCATGGGATGACCAATGTAGGGAAGCCATGAGTGCAGGGGATGAGATCATGCGATTGATAGCAGAGAAGGTGCCATGAGTGGCACTGAAGTGGGTAGGGGAACCATCATTGAGACACAAATTGAGAAAACACTCGGGGGCAATTTGTTCTGATCCTGATGCAGCTGTATGGTGAAAGTGTTTCTGGAAGTTTTTGTTGGGGTTGGGTTGGTTTGGGGGATCAAAGGGACCATACTGCTACGGTCATCGGTCCCTTTTTCCAAATACAAAGAACACCCACAGAGAATAAAAACGAGGAACAGAATAGAACACAGACGATACAGAACAACAAAAACTGAGACAAAGACAAGACAAAACGAACTAAAACCACACAGAGTGTGACGGTGGTTGACCGACCATAGAAATAAAAAAAGGAAAAGCCAACCACTTAGAAACACGTTAAAAAACCAGTTTAAAAGCATAGGCCAAAGGCCAGAATCAACAAAACAGTAACATAAAACAGAAACACTCAGATTAAATGATAAAAGCCCCCTGCCCGAATAAAACGTAAAACTAAGTCAGCCATAGCCGAGTCATCTGTTAAAAGAGCAGGGAGCGTGTCAGGCAGTGCGAACGACTGCCTGAGAACAGCTAAAAGTGGACAGTCCAATAAAATGTGGACCGCCGTCACAATGGAGCCGCAGCGACATAAAGGTGGGTCCTCTCGTCAGCCACGTGTGCCCAATGCGCAGCCGGCAGAGGACAACAGACTCCTTGCGAGAGACCCGCAAGGAGGAGCGCCACACACCGGTAGCCCCCTTGATGGCCCGAAGTTTGTTGCGTGAAGGCAGGGCGCGCCATTCAGTGTCCCAAAGGTCCAGAATTTTGCAGCGTAGGAACGCTCGCAAATCTGTCTCCGGGAGGCCAACGTCCAGAGATGGTGCACTAGTCGCCTCTTTCGCCAGCCGGTCAACATTCTCGTTGCCGGGGATCCCAACATGGCCTGGGGTCCACACGAAGACCGCGGAGTGGCCGCAACGCGCAAGGGTATGCAGGGACTCATGGATAGCCATCACCAGACGGGAACGAGGAAAACACTGGTCGAGAGCTCGTAAACTGCTCAGGGAATCGCTACAGATAACGAAGGACTCACCTGAGCAGGAGCGGATATACTCTAGGGCTCGAAAGATGGCGACCAGCTCAGCAGTGTAAATGCTGCAGCCAGCCGGCAAGGAACGTTGTTCGGAATGGTCCCCTAGAGTGAGCGCATAACCGACTCGACCAGCAACCATCGAGCTGTCGGTGTAAACAATGCCGGAGCCCTGATACGTGGCCAGGATGGAAGAAAAGCGGCGGCGGAAGGCCTCTGGAGGGACCGAGTCCTTCGAGCCCTGTGCCAAGTCGAGCCGAAGGCAAGGGCGAGGAACACACCACGGGGGTGTACGCAGAGGCGCCCGGAAAGGAGGTGGAACAGTGAAAAACCCAAGCCCGCAGAGAAGCTCTTTGACGCGGACCGCTATTGTACAACCAGAGCGGGGCCGACGTTCTGGCAGACGGACGACCGATCACGGGAACAGGAGACGATAGTTAGGATGCCCGGGTGAGCTTAGAACATGGGCAGCATAAGCGGCCAGCAAACGTTGGCGTCGGAACCGCAGTGGAGGTACACCTGCCTCCACTAGTACGCTGTCCACAGGGCTGGTGCGGAAAGCACCAGTGGCAAGGCGTATCCCGCTGTGGAGAATTGGGTCCAGCACCCGTAACGCAGATGGGGATGCTGAGCCATAAGCCAGGCTCCCATAATCCAGGCGGGACTGGATTAACGCCTGGTAGAGCCGTAACAGGGTAGAGCGGTCGGCGCCCCAGCGGGTGTGGCTCAAACATCGCAGTGCATTGAGATGCCGCCAACACGCCTGTTTGAGCTGCCGGAGATGAGGCAGCCAAGTCAACCGGGCATCGAAAACCACCCCCAAAAACCTGTGGGTCTCCACCACAGCAAGGAGTTCGTCGGCAAGATAAAGCCGCGGCTCAGGATGGACTGTTCGGCGCCGGCAGAAATGCATAACGCGGGTTTTGGCTGCCGAAAACTGAAATCCATGCGCTACAGCCCAAGACTGCGCCTTACGGATAGCGCCCTGTAGCTGACGTTCAACAGCTGCAATGCCAGTAGAGCTGTAGTAAAGGCAGAAGTCGTCAGCATACAGGGAAGCGGAGACAGAATTTCCCACGGCTGCAGCAAGCCCGTTAATGGCTATTAAAAACAGACAGACACTTAAAACAGAACCCTGTGGCACACCGTTCTCCTGGACGTGGGAGGAACTATAGGAGGCCACGACTTGCACGCGGAAGGTACGACACGACAGAAAATTGCGGATAAAAATCGGCAGAGGACCCCGAAGACCCCATCCATGAAGCGTAGAAAGGATGTGATGACGCCATGTCGTATCGTACGCCTTCCGCATGTCGAAAAAGACAGCGACCAGGTGCTGACGGCGGGCAAAGGCAGTACGGATGGCCGACTCCAGGCTCACCAGATTGTCGGTGGCGGAGCGGTCTTTACGGAACCCACCCTGAGACGGAGCCATAAGGCCCCGAGACTCCAGTACCCAATGCAAGCGCCGGCTCACCATCTGTTCAAGCAAGGAAGTTTTTGTTATCACTGGTGGGTTAGCCAGTGAAGTGAATTATCTTTGGAGTTCCATCAGACATAACTTTAGCAGACACCAGGAATAAGATAAAAAAAAAAAAAATACAGTATTGAGGAGCCTGAAACTCACAACTTTACATTGCATGACATTTACCACTATATAGAAAATGAGCACATATAGCTTTGTATGGCTCATGAAGAATGACAGCACTTTCTCTGTAAACTTCAGCATCTTACAGTGTTGCCACATTGTGCATATGGCTGGACTTAGAATTCTGAGGGGCAGCCGGTTATATTGGCCACCTGAAGTGAACGACTCCAAATTATTCTCTGCAGCAGCTGGCCGGTGGTCACGTTTATGTCTGAGACTGTATGCCGAACACCTTCAGTTATATCTAAGAGCAATACCAATGAACCTGAATACAGCTGCCAAGAATCTCAATATTGATCTATGTGCACTATCCAAATGAGTGCAGGATCGAGGATAAAGCTCAACGTATCCAAAACCCAAGCACTGCTGGTTGGTCATCCTAAGCTCATTAGCTCAAGATGTCAAGAACCCTTACCATCTTTATTCATCAATATGGCAAATATCAACTTCTCTGCTTCAACTAGGAGTAATAATAGATTTAAATCTAAATTGGACTGAGTACATAACTGTGAGGCATCAGCATCTCTCCATACCCTTTAAAAAAAAAAAAAAGGGAATACAAACGTCTAAAAAATGATATTGATAGGAAGTGCAAAATGGTGATGTAGGAATGGCTAGAGAACCAATGTAAAGATTTAGAAGCATATATCAATAAGGTGGCGGGGAGGGGGGGGGGGGGGGATATACACTTCAAGAAAAATGTAATAATACCAATTCCAAAGAAAGCAGTTGCCGAATAACAAGTCAACGTTGCAAATTATTGACTTGAATTATTTACAGAAGAATGGAAAAACTGGTAGAAGACAACCTCGGTGAAGATCAGTTTGGATTCCGGAGAAACATAGGAACACACAAGGCAATACTGACCCTACAAGTTATCTTAGAAGACATGTTACAGAAGGGCAAACCAATTTTTACAGTATTTGTAGGCTTAGAGAAAGCTGTTGACAATGCTGGCTGGAATAATCTCTTTGAAATTCTGAAGGTAGCAAGAGTAAAATACAACAAGTGAAAGGCAATTTACAACTTTTACAGAAACCAGATGGTAGTTGTAACAGCTGAGAAACATGAAAGGGAAGCAGTGGTTGAGAAGGGAGTGGGACAAGGTTTTAACCTATCCCCAATGTTACTCAATCTGTATATTGAGCAAGCAGTAAAAGAAGCCAAAGAAAACTTTGGAGTAGGAATTAAAGTTCAGGAAGAAGAAATATAAATTTTGAGGTTTGCCAATGACATTGTAATTTTGTCACAGACAGCAAAGGACATAGAACAGCAGATGAACGGAATGGACAGTGTCTCAAAAGGAGGATATAAGATGATCAACAACAAAAGCAAAATAAAGATAATGAAATGTAGTTCAATTGAATCAGGTGATACTAAGGGAGTTATATTAGGAAACAAAACACTTCTAGCAGTGCATGAGTACTGCTTAGGCAGCAAAATAACTGGTGGTGGCCGAAGCACAGGGGATATAAAATGGTGACTGGCAATGGAACAAAAAGTGATTCTGAAGAAGAAAAATTTGTTAACACTGATTATAGATTTAAGTGTTACGAAGTTTTTCCTGTAAGTATTTGTATGGAGTGTAGCAATGTATGGAAGTGAAACATGGACGATGAACAGTTTGGACAAGAAGGGAATGCTTAAAAAATATTAAAAAAAATTGCTGAAGACTAGATGGGTAAGTCACGTAGCTAATGAGGAGATACTGAATAGAAATGGGAGAGAAAATAAATTAGTGGCACACCATGGCTAGAAGAAGCGAACGGTTGACAGGACACATTCAGAGACATCAAGGGATCACCAATTTAGTACTGGAGGGAAGTGCATCGGGGGTAAAAGTAGTAGAGGGAGACAAAAAGATGAACACAGTAAGCAGATTCTGGATGTAAATTGCAGTAGTTATTTAAAGCTGGAGAGGCTTGCACAGGATAGAGTAGCATGGAGAGCTGCATTGAACTAGTCTTCAGACTGAAGACCACAAGAACAACGTGCACAACCATCCTGGTTGCAAGCAGACAAGAACAGAAATTTCCATACTCTCTGTGTTCTCTGCCGTCTTATCAATGAACACTGTCCATCACATCTCTCCTCAAACTTAGCGCTCTTGTCTGAACAAAATGGCAGAAACTTTCCCATGAGAGCAAAATCCTTTCTGCCCCACTCCATCACTCAGCCACCTTCTCGAAGTCCTTCTCAGCAGCAGGAACTTATCTCTAGAATAACCTCCCACAGTATATTATGGAACTGAAAAACATTTCCAGCCTCAGATGACAGGTAAAGACAATTATACTAAAGCAACGATAAGATTACTATTATAAATAAACTGGAAGCCATCTTGATCACTTTACTTTTTTAATGGTGACCGGTTTTGATCTTTTTAGCAGATCATCTTTGGACCATGAATGTCTGCCAGAGGCAGTGGCACATGACAATCCTCTTGTTTGTGACTGGTAGTGGGGTACGCAATACTGCCCATTTCTGAGTCAAAAATATCCTTTGAGAATAGGAAGAGTTGCCCCAAAGTATAATATCATATGTCTTAAGCCAACGAAAATAAGCAGAGTACTTTTCGTGTTTAACTATCACTTCCTTCAGATACCATTCTAATAGTAAAAATGGCAGCATTAAGTCTTTGAACAAGATACTGAACATGGGCTTCCTACGACAGTTTACTATTCATCTGAACACTTAGAAATCAGAATTCTTCAGTTTCATTAATCATATGCCTGTTCCGTGAAATTAAAATGGGCAGTTCAGGCACACACACACATATATATGTACTATGGATAACGACCTTTTGCTGTCTGTTATTATTATTATTATTATTATTATTAAAGTAAGAAGTGAACCAGTTGTGAGCCACTCCCCTTATTCCATACTGGTCCAACTTCTAGAGCAATATTTTGTGATCAACACAATCAAACACCTTAGTTAAATAATAATAAAAAAAGATGCCTAGCATTCAAAACCTTTTGTCTAATCCATCCAGTACCTGACAGAGAAATGAGAACATAGCATTTTCAGTTGTTACACTACTTCTAAAACCATTTAGAAATCACTGATGACATAGAAATAGGTCTAAAATTGTCTACATTATCCCTTTTTATAAAGTGGCTTTACTGCCGAGTACTTTAACCGTTCAAGAAACTGACCATTCCTAGAGGAAAAATTACAAATATGAATAAGTACAGGGCTAACATGTGCAGCACAGTACTCAAATATTCTGACAGATACTCCGTCATATTCATTGGAGTTCTCAGTCTACGGTGATTCAGTTATTGACTCAATCTCCCCTTTTTCAGTATAACAGAGGACTATTTCAGATATCAGTCTCAGAAAAGCATTTTCTAAGAGAGTTATATGATTCCCTGTACAAACTAAGTTTTTATTTAATTACCAGCAGTGTTCAGAATGTGCTTGTTAAATACTGTACAGATATCTGACTTATCAGTAACAGAAACATTTTTACTACGTACTGACTTCCTATCGTTGACCTCGTGTTGCGGACCAGACACTTCCTTCATGACTGACCACATGGTTTTAATTTTATCCTGTGAATTAGCTATTCTATTTGTGTACCGCATTATCTTTGCCTTCTTAATAGTGTGTAAGAACTTCGCAGATATCCTATTCCTTCTTCCACTACTCCTCACCCTCACACCCACACACTCACTCCCACACTGTCTGTGTGCAAGTGCATGCTATTGCTGGTGTAATTCGGTATGTGGTGGATGGAGAATCATGTATTTAAGCAACAACTTCATTGCTCTCCTCAGCAGTTGATGTTAGTGGAGTCACAACACTTTTCCCATTCACTACCACCACATACCATCACAGGTAGAATTTATTCTTTTCACGTTATATGTCATGTATTTAATATGTTACTATTATTATCAGACTTCCCTATAAATCCATTCTCTATTTATATTTTGGTATAAATGGTCTGAAGAGGGTCATATTCTAACAAACTGGTAACCGCTGCCAATAAATATTTTACTGTGCTCAATACTTAAGTGTATGAAAGAATTAAAAATACTCTAATATTGTCTAATCTGATAAGATAATATGCACTATAATGGATCACCTGTGACTATACATGTCTTATTGGTGCAATACTAAACTACAATTCTAAACTAATATTGTCTCATATGGTCATCTTTTCAATTTTAATGCTCTAAAATAGTCATTTTTGTAGAAAGTATAGTTTGTTAAGGATTCTGATTAATACTGCAAAACAAATGTTTATCAATTTCTTTACCCAAATTTGTTTCAGTACATCTGCAGTTTCCTCTGTAGGTTTTTTATTAATTACATGTCTGAAAAGTTAAAATATATTTTGAACAATAATATGATGATAAAAAATAAGTCCAAAATTTATTGTGAAAGGTTCACTCTTATACCCACTGAAGCTTTTGTTGTTCACCTCCGCAGCTGTTGTAAGTGTGGCTGACTGCCTGTGGCGAATCTGGGTTTGCAGCTGCAACTACCAGAGCAATTTTTCCTTGGTGGGAGGGCTGGTACAGAGTGCACTCAGCCTCACGAGGCCAACTTAGGAGCTACTTGACTGATTAGTAGAGGTTCCATGGTTAAGAAACTCGACAACGACTGAGAGAGCAGTAAATTTGTTGAAACATTTCTGGCTAAATAAATTGAGAGAAATGGGTGTTTTCGCAAAATAAGGCAGACTCCATTACTGTAACTTATTCTCCAGATGATAAATTTTTGTATGTGGTGTAGTTTCCCAAGTATAAAAAAAGTAATTTGTGTTTCAATTTGATTTTTGTATTTTCATCTATAAGGGCACTCCCATACTACAGGGTGTCCCACATAAAACTAATATGCCCCATGTACCAGTTGATCATCTCTAGTCAAACTGCTTGTGAAGTGGCATCACTGCCTCAAAAGTTGGCTACACTGCATTTTATTGGAAAGTTGAGTGCAGCTCTGTGTTTGTGCGTCAGTTGTTGTGAGAAGCTCATATTGTTGAGCTGTTACACAAATGTGGCAGTCTGCAATAGAACAGTGAATTGGTATTTTAGTTACATAGACAGGCTCCATCAAAGAATGTAAAGAAATTCTACAAGTGAAATATCCTGGTAGTAAATTCCCCACAACAAGCACCTATTCAAGATCTGTACAAGAATGGCTGTTCTGCACATATACTGAATGGCTTCTTTCCTTGTGGATGAGTACAGTGGAATCATTCTAAGGATTTACAGATATTAATAGCTGCAGGGAAAGCCATAAAAGTCAGAAACGAGCAGAATTCAGCACCTGTTTAGCCACAAGGAACTGCAGCCAAACAGCTAATGGTGGCTCCTCTGCCTCTGCACACAAATTCAGTATATAGCTCGTCCTAGAGGCTCCTGTTGCCAATCTGATGCCCTCGTGGTGTATGAAGTCCAGCATCTTTAAATATGTTGGTTATGCCAAGCCATAGACCATACAACTATAACCAAGACGTGAGCACAAGAAACCCTTATAGAACTGCAGCAAGCAGGATCTATCTGAATCGCACTTCTTCCCATTCAAGCACTTCATGATATCCAGTGCTTTAAGGGCTCTTGTTTTGAGCTTCCTGAGATGTGGCAGCCATATAAGTTTGCTATCAAATAAGAGATCTAAAAACCACAATATCTCCTTAAAATGTAAAACAGTATCCTGCAGCCTTTGTTCTCTTTTTACACCTCTGGAACTATCATGATTAAAATAAATACATACTATTTTCTCTGAGGAGAAATTCAAAACCTGTCCAAGCAGACCATTCTTCCAGTTGCTTAAGTGTCAACTCTAACTGACAGGAGGAAGATATGGGACTAGACGTGGAACAGAAAATAGAAAAATCATCCACAAACAATGAGCACTGCACAGGACTCCTCACTGTAGACGATATGCCACTGATTGCAACTGTGAACAAAGTCATGCTTAAAATGCTCCCCTGTGGGATACCATGAACTTGGGGAAATCTGTCAGAAAGAGAATTCCTGACTCCGTACCGAAAATAATGTTCAGCAAGAAAGGACCACAGGAAAATGGGGAGGCAGTCACGAAAGTCCCATTCATGTAGCTGACAAAGTACATTGTGTCTCCACGTAGTATCGTATGCCTTTTCAATGTCAAAAAAGATGGATATTAAATGCTGTTTCCACAGTAATGTCTCCTGTATAGCTGCCTCCAGTAGGGTGAAGTTATCAAGAATGGAACAATGTCTTCTAAATCCACAATGGAAATGCCTGAGGAGAGTTTGAGATTACAGAGTCCAGACTAGGCATGAGTTGATCATCAGCTCTAGAGTTTTTCCTACACAGCTTGTAAGAGTGACACTCTGATGGCTGCCTGGGAGTGCACGGTCCTTCCCTCATTTAAGAATGAGGATTATTACAGATGCCCTCCAAGGGAGAGGAGATTCTCAATCTCTTCATACCTTATTAAAGAGAGCAAATAAGGTTTCTTTAGACTGAGAGTTAAGGTGCTGTAGCATACCATAACATATAAAGTCTGGTGCAGAAGCAGTCTCAGGAGTGCAGCTAATGCTGTGTCCAATTGCCATATGGTGAATGGGAGGTTACAGGCCTCGCCATTGTTGGAGGCGAAAGCAAGGAATCTCCTCTCCCAAACTTCATGATGGGCACAGAAACCTGGAACTGGACTCATGGATGATGTTACATCGTTAAAGTACTCCTTTGTCCTTTACAGCAGCTGAAGAGACATCCTTTTCCCATACTGCAGTGGCAGAATTTGACCGATTAGACTTTAGAAACTTGGGCCATGATTGCTTCTTGCTCTCCTTCAATGTCCACTGGGCTTTTGCTCTCATTAACCAAAAGGTTCGTACGTTCTCTGCTGTTGGACGATGCATGAAACTTCCCAGCACTTCCTGCCTGTCCCATACAGCACAGACACACTGATCATTCCACCAATGAACAGCAGGTTGCCCTCTGTGACGGTCTGACAATTTAGGTATAGATGCATCAACAGCAGCGTGGATTACATTGGTAATGTGACCCACACAATAGAGGACACTGTCCCTGTGCTCAAGCACAGCCAGCTGCTATAAAGCATCCAGTTCGCCTTGGGTAGCAGCCATTCGTTGTAAGAGTCGGACAGTAGTATGAAAGTGGTCACTGGAGTGGAGGTCATCTGGCGAATTGGGGGGGGGGGGGGGGTGACAGAGTCCGCAGGAGAGCAAGCTATCAAATCAATGGTGGAGAATGTCCCTGTTGCTGTGCAAAAAATTGTCATGGAGCCGGTACACAAGAGACACATGGTGTCAGATTGTAATACACTTTCAACCACTCATCTCCTTAGGCAGGTGGAGAGACTATCCATAGAACATTATGAGCATTACAATCCTCTAGGAGCACAAACAGTGGCAGAAGTTGGTCAATCAGCTCAGAAAATGCCTCGCCATGCAGTGTTGCCTGTGGCAGAAGGCAGGGGGAACTGAAGGTTACCTGAAAGGACAAAAATACACAGTGACAGCAACTGCTTGTAGTGTGGTGATTAGGGTTACAGGAGAGGAGTAAAGTGTGTCAAGACGAACACTGCTACTCCTCCCTGAGCTCTGTCACCATGAAGGTCATCTTTTCGATGAAGACAATAACCCCTAAACACAGGGATATCGGAAACCTTGAAATGTGTTTCCTAAAACACTCTCTCTCTCTCTCTCTCTCTCTCTCTCTCTCTCTCTCTCGTCCGGTGTGTGTGAGGAACTTTAGTTCATCCACCTGAACTCTGAAGCCATTTAAATTCCACTGCAGGATGTCCATAATCTATTGAGAAAGTTTGTCTTTCCTTTCTCTCTGCACCTTGGCAGGGAATGCGAGGTAATTGGTGGTGGACTAGTAGGACTAGATGGGGCACCAATTGGAACCACATCCATTGCCAAATCGTCAATAGCAGCAGTAGCAGTTGGTTTCGCTGCCGGCACTTTAGGTACTGTTCCACTGGATTTTGACTTTGTCTTTGTGGTAGTTTTCCCTTGTTGGGCTGAAACACAGGAAGGGTCTTGAATGAGTGTGCCAGTCAGTGCCCATGGAACAGTTGCTCCTCGGTGTAATGGCTCCACATTGCAGTCTGAGAAGTTTGTGTAAGCGAGTCTCTGGCAAGTGCAGTGTTACACAAGCCTGGTGTTGGCATGTGCAGCAACAGGAGCACACTACGGTCGCAGGTTCGAATCCTGCCTCGGGCATGGATATTTGTGATGTCCTTAGGTTAGTTAGGTTTAACTAGTTCTAAGTTCTAGGGGACTAATGACCTCAGCAGTTGAGTCCCATAGTGCTCAGAGCCATTTGAACCATTTTTTTTGAACAGGAGCACATGTCGGTAGCGCCAGTTGCCGCTTCCATTTGTGTCATCAAACTAACTTTTAACAATGGGCTGTTTCACAGCCAATTCAAATGACGTAGCGAATGATTGGGGCTGCATGGATTTAAACAGTTTCTTTACTTCTGCATGTGACACATGATGCGTAACTTAAAGTGCTTGAATTTACTTTTTATCCCCATGGATGGGGCACACTCTACCCCAGACTGGATGTGAGTTAGAGCATTTAACACACTGACGGAGATGAACATTCCACACCTGGTTCCTGACTGTTTGACCACAGTTCCCACAAGTAACACGACCATTACATGCAATGGTAGTATGACCAAATCTTTGACACTTGAAACACCACATGGGATTTGGAAAAAATGGGTGAACTAGTAAGCACAAGAAACCTACCTTAATTGGGATGAGCAGGTTTTGCGTATTGAAACTTAGAATGAATGTAGGTGTTGTTTCAAGCTGCCCATCCACTCTCTTCTTCACATTTTGAACCTCCATAACACCTTCGTCTGCCCATTCCTGTTGTAAGATTCTGATGTCCTCATCCATGAGGTCTTCACATGTTACCACCTCAGGGGAATTTAAGGCTTTATGCAGTTCAACAGCAATAGGGTATTAACCCGATGCAGCTGCTTTTTGAAGTCTCTGTACTTCCCCTGCAGTGGCCATTTCAATCAACAATGTACATTGTGAAGTCTTTCTATTGTCTTCAGACCACACATAATACCATCTAAGCCTTTCTGGTTGTAGAATGGGGACACCTTAGCAAAGGTGCCCTCGGCTCTTTTAACTCTCACAAAAACATTTTGACACATGTGACCTGTTACTATAACTGATTCTACATGTCTGAGGAGTATGCTCAGGAGAGGTACCCTCACAGTTTCTCTTGTTGGGATGGGTAATAGTGCTCACCAGTGGCCCACCTGATTCGCTAAGAGCAGTTTTTTAAGAATTAAAGAGGCTCCATGGTCATCCCAAGAGCAGCTACGAAATGGATGTCCAGCCAGACAGAGCCCCACTTGCCTGGGTAAGCCTTTAACGACTCAGGTGCAGCAGGTTCCCCAGAGGCCGTCCACTTATGGCTGTTCTTCCTCAACACTCATGCATACCATCAGCATGCAACACAACTCAGTATTGAGGTTTTTTTTATTTATTTTTTAATACACAGAGGTTAGTACCATCCTTGTGACCCAGGGAGTTAAGCCAACATCCCAGGTGACACACAACATTCCACCACAACGCTGCATGGTGCTCGATGAAGCACACCCAGAGGTTAGAGTGACAGAACTGGTGGCGTTCACCAGTCCCCAGCTCAGGCAACTAGGGATCGCCAAGCCCGTACTCAGCAAATGAATGAAGAGCCCCGTGAGAGGACTAGTTGGAGGCAACTTTAATCTATCGAGTATAGAGTGTGATGTCTATGGATTCATTGAGGGTGGGAGGGGGAGGGGGGGGGGGGGCAGACAATCGTGCAGAATACTTTTGAACACCTATTCTGAAGACTGTCTTTAGCAGCTTGCTTGCCAGGCCACACACAACAGAAATATTTTAGATCTTGTAGCTAAAAATAGGCCATACAATATTGACAACGGCAGTACAGAAATAGGGATTAGTGATCACGGTGTCATTACAGCAACTATAGTTATGAAAGTTAATAAATCAGTCAAGAAGGCTAGGAGAGTATCTCTGCTAGATAGAGCAGATACACAGTTGTTAGCATCTCACTTAAGACAGTGAACTGACATCACTTAGTTCCAGTAAGATGGACGTAGAGGAATTATGAACAAAGTCTAAGCACACTGAAAATCGTGGTCTGCAAAGTTATGTGGCTAGTAAGTGGATAAAGGCTGGAGAACTCCAACCATGGTTTACTAACAAAATTTGGAAGATGCTGAGGAAGCAGTGGATGTTGCATGCACTGTTCAAAAGAGAATTCACAGATGACAAAAAGCAATGGTCAGCAGAGATTCAAACATCTCTGAAAATATTTATGGGCAAAGCATACAACTACAACCATCACACCTTAGCAAAAGGTCTGGCAGTGAACCCAAGAAAATTCCAGTCCTATGCAAAATCTCTAAGCGAGTCTAAGGTTTCCATTCAGTCCCTTGTTATCCAGTCTGGAGTGGCAGTTAAACATTGCAAAATGAAAGCTAATGTTTTAAATTTCATGTTCAAGAAATCATTCACACAGGAGATTCCTACAAGCATACTGTCATTTGACCATCTGACAGACTCCCGTAGGGACGACATAGTAGTAAGCATCCATGGTGTTGAGAAACAACTGAAAGATTTGAAAGCAAATAATTCACCAGGTTTGGATGGAATCCCAATTAGGTTTTACAAAGAGTACTCTACGGCATTGGCCGCTTACCTAGCTTGCATTTATTGTGAATCTCTTGCCTAGCACAAGTTCCAAGGGACTGGAAAAAAGCCAGGCAGCTCCTGTATATATGCACAAAAGAACAGACCCGCAAAATTACAGACCAATATTACTAACTTCGGTTTGCTGCCGAATCCTTGAACATATTCTTTGTTAGAATATACTAAATTTTCTTGAGACTGAGAAGCTTACGTCCACAAATCAGCATCGTTTTGAAAAGCATCGCTCGTGCGGAACTCGGCTTGCCCTTTTCTCACATGATGTACTGCGAACTATGGATGAAGAGCAACAGGCAGATTCCGTATGTCTATATTTCCAGAAAACATTTGACACGGTGGCCCATTCCAGGCTATTAACGAAAGTACGAACATATAGAAATCCAAAGGTACCAGCATATAGAATATGTTCACAGATCTGAGAGTGGCTCTAAGACTTCTTAAGTAAGAAAACCCAATATATTGCCCTCGACAGCGAATGTTCATTAGAGACAAGGAAATCATCAGAAGCGCCACAGGGAAGTGTGATAGGACTGCTATCGTTCTCTATATACATAAATGATTTGGTGGACAGGGTGAGCAGCAATCTGCGGCCGTTTTCTGATGATGCTATGGCATAAAAAGTGATATGAAATGGAACGAGCATGTGAAAACTGTGGCAAATGGTCGACTTCAGTTTACTCGGAGAATTTTAGGAAAAAGTGGTTCACTTGTCAAGGAGACTGCATATAGGACGCTGGTGCAACCTATTCTTGAGTACCGCTCAAGTGTTTTGCATCCATACCAGGTTGGATTGAGGGAAGACATTGAATCAATTCACAGGCAGGCTGCTAGATTTGTTAACGGTAGGTCTGAACAATATGTAAGTGTTACAGAGAAGCTTCAGAACTCAAATGGGAATTCCTGGATGGATGGCGACACTCTTTTTGAAGAACACTATTGAGAAAATTTAGAGAATCGACACTTGAAGCTGACTGCTCAATGATTCTACTGTTGCCAACATACATTGTGTGTAAGGACTATGAAGATAAGATTCGAGAAATTAGGGCTCATATGGAGGCATATAGACAGTCGTTTTTCCCTTGCTCTGTTTACGATTGGAGTAGGAAGTGAAATGACTGGTAGTGGTACAAGGTACCTTTTGCCTTGCACCATAGGGCAGCTTGCGGAGTATGTACATAGATGCAAATGTAGATAATTCTGTATATGATGTTTCAATGAACTAGTAACATAACTTGAACATAAACACATTATTCTCATACCTTTCCTTACAAGAATTTTAATCACTGTTCTCCATGGCATGATCCACCAACGCACCATCCAAACTATCACCCATACTGGTATTCCTGCAGTACATGCAATTGTGTCAGGTAACACTTCCTTAAACATGAAATTTGGTCTCATCTGTCCAAATGATGTGTTTTTCCAAATAAGGATTTTCCTTCAGCATTCCTAGCCATTTTTCTGTAAAATCCAAGTGCCTATCTGGATGATCATCTTTAAGATCATTTATCAAACAAGGATGACATTGCTTTCATTTCAGAATCTCCATTATTTTCTGAAGTGTTGTGTGTAAAATGTTCAACACACTTGATATATGCCTTTGAGATTTTGGCTTCCCTGGGAATGAGTTAACACCTTCCAACAGAGGAGAACTGTTATCACTGCTATGCATACTCTGGGGCCTTCCCGCACCCTGCATGTGCCAAACACTACCACTAGCATCAAATTTATCTTTTATTTTGTGATTGTTAACACAGAGGGGCCATTTCCTCCACCTTCACAGAGAGGCCATTTCCTCCACCTTGACAGTCGTCCTCCATATCACCTCCACATAATTGTTTGTTGCAGAATACAAACACACATAATGCACATGCTGTTCCAAAGACAACAGCTCCACATGCCACTTGGTGTACAGTAAAAGCCATCAGCACACAGACTGTGTATTCGGACATCAACACTGAGCATGCCAAGTTTCTGACATCAATGTGTGGAAAAATCATGGTGAGAAGTCATTCCAAACACGCAGAGCACTATCTTCTGTGTCAGATATTCTTAACAAGCATTTGAATGCAGACCAGTGAGGAATGTAGGCCAATGAGATGGAAGAATGCCACCTCTTTTTAGTACAGAGTCGCGAGATGCCAAACTGGCTTTCTGTTAAAGCCCATATGTACACATTCCATTTCTAAGCACTAGCAAATTGAGGATCTCTCGAAAACTCATCATTATATTTATGATTTGTTATAAAAAAATGACAGGAAATTCCATATTGGCAGTTAATAACCTGCGCATTATGAAAGTATGCCATTTCCAAGCAACAGCAAATTGAGGATTCACCCAAAACATGGTATTCTTGGTATAATTTGTTGTAATTAAATGCCAGTTAATAACTTATTTACAACTGAAGTTTTCAGGAGACTGTAAGATGTGAGGCATGGCTGTATGTCATTCATGGCTGGTGTAATGTAATGAGTAAAGAGACAGAGTTGTAAGGTGTCAGGTAATGTGTTGCTGGTTCACATCTTGTTGGATCCAAATATTGTTTTACTAACCCTCACATTTTGTAATAGTTTCTGATACCTTCTTGTTAGTGTAACTGAAATATATACTATAATATTCAATGCTACGCAAATGTAAGTGTGCTCTTTCTTGGGAGCGAGTTGTTTGACTGGCTTTATCTACAAGGCAGCTTGCACTACCACCAGTAAGATAAACTTTCTTGTTTCAAGTCTTGTATTTGATATGTTGTGAAGATTTTGTTACTGAATAGGAACAGCAATCCAGGAAGAATGACCTTGGGGTTTTACTAAAAAGTGAGAATTATGAAATACCTCCACCTTATGTGGAGAACTATTGTAAATTTTTATCGCATTATTTGTAATGGAACTTTAGTAAGCCAATGTCCTTATTGACTGGGCATGGTACTTTTCTTTTTACCTTATAACATGTTTGTGGGTGTACAAGTTTTTATTTATGTATACTACAGACAGAACAACATGATTAGCATATGGACAAGGGAGCCCCAACATGATTAGCATGTGGACAAGGCAGAGAATGTGCATTTTAATAGAGTTCACATGACAATTTTATGCTTATCTCTATCATAACAGTGTGATTTGTAAGCCAGGTAAACCCAAAAAACTGCTGCTGGAGCATGCTGCAATTGTGAATACCCCATTGAGGCACACACCATATGAACTAGAGACATTGTTTCCGAGCATTCAGCAGTTATGTTGAGCTTGGCGTCCTCAACATTTATGTTAAAAATCTCAGTCCACATACCAACAGCTTAACAGTTCTAAGTTCAGGGACCATTATCCCCACTCCCAGGCTACACAGTATTGTCATACTGAAACACTGTGTCTACAATTACAAATACTACAGTCAGTCAATCATCATATACATAATTACAGGCCACCCTGTACTTCAAAAATTACATTCTTAGGAGAAGCCTCTGAACCCTTCAGCATTAAGTCATGAGTTCAGCAGGGCAATGGACTCTCTCTGTTTCTCTTCAATTTGGTATTAGATAAAGTCACCTCTAAAAAGTGCCATCACAGAAGTTAAAAAGAAAACCATATGTACGAGGACGGTAACTGTGAAGAATCTATGAGTAATTAGAGAAACTGATTGAAAAAAAAAAGGAAGTACAAAAATATTCAGGGAAATTCAGTAATTCAGAAACATAAGTCATTTAGGAATGAAATAAATAGGAAGTGTAGGAACTAAGGTGAAATGGCTGCATTAAAATTGTGAAGAAATCGAAAAGAAAATGACTGACGGAATGACTGACTCAGTACACAGAAAAGTCAAAACAACCTTTGGTGAAATTAAAAGCCAGGGCAGTAACATAACGAGTGCAATGCCAATTCCACTGTTAAATGCAGAGGAGGGAGCAGATAGGCGGAAAGAGTACACTGAGGGTCTCTACGAGAGAGAGGACTTGTCTGGTGATGTGATGGAAGAAGAAAGAGGAACGACAGGGAAGAAATAGGGGATCCAGTATTAGAAGCACAATTTAAAAGGGCTTAGGATGACTTGGAATGGGAAATGAAGTACCGTGGTTCTTGACAGAGCGTAGAGGAACGATGCGGCATACCTGCACCTCTGTACTAGGAAAGGTCGTAATGGAGGTGGTTCGCCGTTGCCTTCCTCCAACCTTAATGGGGATGGATGATGATGATGATGATGATGATGATGATGATGATGAGGAGGAGGAGGAGGAGGATGGGAACAACAACAACAACAACAACAACAACAACACCCAGTCATCTCGGGGCACGTGAAAATCCCTGACCCCGCCAGGAATCAAACCCGGGACCCCGTGCTTGGGAAGCGAGAACGCTGGAGTGAGACGACGAGCTGCGGACTTAGGATGACTTAAGATTAAATAAAGAAGAAGGGATAGATAATCCAAAATCCCCAGGGAAGTAGCAATGAAAGGACTACTCACATTGGAGTATAGAATCTAAGATTGGCAATACACCACCAGACTTTCTGAAAATCATCCCACACAATTCCAAAGATAGTGAGAGCTAACAAGTGCAAGAATTATCACACAATCAGCTTAACAGCACCTGCATCCAAGTTGCTTCAAATGGCTCTGAGCACTATGGGACTTAACATCTGAGGTCAGCAGTCCCCTAGAACTTAGAACTACTTAAACCTAACTAACCTAAGGACATCACACACATCCATGCCCGAGGCAGGATTCGAACCTGCGACCGTAGCGGTCGCGCGGTTCCAGACTGAAGCACCTTTAACCGCGTGGCCACACTGGCCGGCTCCAAGTTGCTGACAAGAATAATATACGGCAGAATGGAAAAGAAAATTGCAGGTCTGTCAGATGACAATCAGTTTGGCTTTAGGAAAGGTAAAGGCATTGAGAGGCAGTTCTGAAGTTGTGGTTGATAATGGAAGCAAGACTGAAGAAAAGTCAAGACATGTTCATAGGATTTGTCACTCTGGAAAAAGCATCTGACAAAGTCGAATAGTGCAAGATGTTCAAAATTCTGAGAAAAATTGGGGTAGGCTGTAGGGAAAGAGGAGTTATATACAATATGTGCAAGAACCAAGAAGAAACAATAAGACTGGATGATCCAGAATTAAGTGCTTGGATTAAAAAGTCTGAAAGACAGGGGAGTAGTCTTTTCCTCCTACTGTTCAGTCACATTGACGAAGAAATGATGGAAATAAAAGAAAGGTTCAAGAGTGAGATTAAAATTGAAGGTGAAACGATATCACTGACGATTTTGCTATCCTCAGTCAAAGCGAAGAATTACAGAATTTGTTCAATGGAATGAACGGTCTACTGAGTACAGAATATGGACTGAGAGTAAACCAAAAAAAGGTGAGAGTAGTGAAAAGCAGCAGAAATGAGAACAAAAAGAAACTTAATATCAGAAAAGAGCGTCATGAGATAGATGAAGTTTAGGAATTCTGCTACCTAGGCAGCACAATAACCCATGATGAACAGAGCAAGGAGGACATAAAAAGTAGACTAGCACTGGCAGAAAGGGGATTCCTGGCAAAGAGAAGTTTGCTGTATCAAACATAGGCCTTAATTTGAGGAACAAATGTATGAGAATGTGCATTTGGAGCACAGAATTTTACTGTAGTGAAACACATATTGTGGGGAAACCAAAGTGCACTGAAAAGGTACAGAATGAGGTGGTTCTCTGCGGACTAGGTGAGGAAAGGAATATGTGGAAAACACTGACAAGGAGAAGGGATATGATAAGAGGACATCTGTTCAGATCAGGGAATAACTTCTGTTGTACTAGAGAAGCTGCAGAGGGTAGAAACAGTAGAGGAACACAGAGATTGGTATACATCCAACAAATAATAGGGGACATAGGTTACAACTGCCACTCTGAGATAAAAATCTTGGCATAGGAGAGAAATTCATGGTGGGCCACATCAAACCAGTCAGGAGACGGATGACTCCATAAAGGTCATGAGGGAGTGGGATAAAGAACAACAAGAGAAAAACATAAAAGGAATCCATCCAGGACAAGAAGAAAGATTCAAGGTGAAATGTCTCACTTTTCGTGACAATGCTGACTGTAATAATATCTGAGTACAAAACAGATGCAAACATTTCACAAAATTGCAGTTAAATCAGATAACCAAATCATATGAGAAAATAGAATACATTTAATGCAAGCACAGTACAAAAAGTGTACACAAATATCACACAGAAACATCAAAAGAATTGATAATTTCAGGTATTTGGGAGAACAGATACAACAAATGTATCAGATAACACCACAAGGAAAGAAACATCAAAGAAAATGGAATTAGCAAACAAACTCGCCAAAAACCAACATCATAAAATATCAGTATCATTCCAGGCAAAAATTAGACACTATGCAACAGAATAAATGACAACAGGCTAACCAAGAAATTTTTCAATTTCATTTCCAAATTAAAAAACTTCATAGGCTGTCCAAAAGATACAAGAAGGGATTTTAGAAGACTTAAAATCACAGAAGATACCATACAGCACAGGGAACATTACAGGGCCATCAGCCAAGGCACGAAATTCTGGGACTATAGTCATGTTAGAATTGGCCAACTCAAGTAAAAAGAAAGGGAGGGTCAGCATGAGTGTTTAGAAGTATATTCAGATTAGAGTCTTTGCACTTTTGCTTCAGAGAGTGTTAATTATGTTCTTTATTATTATACAACTGAAGTATGTTTACAGATATGCATTTGCTTCATACATTAATGATTTGCATAAATGTCACATGGTACAGTCAAGTTCTCATACTTGGGACAGAATCCTAACTTGGGACATTTTGTCACATTTTATGTTGACAGTTGGCACAGCTCTATGGGAGATTCTAGCTGGTTGCCAATTCATTGTAAATAAAGTTCAATTGTTTTTCCAGTGAACAGACCTCCAGTTTGTGAATTGTTCTTGCAATTAAGGTACCCTATTTAAGCTAAAATCTTTGCTAAAAAAATGAAAATTTTTATATTCATGATAATTGGGTTTCTGGAAGTTACCTTGTATGCATGTAAATCTAAGAAAGTACATAGCTGGTATCACTCAAGTGTTGTAATGAAAGCCTAGCCATGATTTTTTGTTTAAATCTTCATGTGTTTGACATGTATGTACTTTTACAATAACAGTTACACTTAAACCAAACTTTGGGTGCTGTTTTAAGTCAGGACACAAAACTGATTCAAAATAATTGATAGGTTATTTTTATATTATTGTTTTACTTTTGAGTTTTAGTGAGGGAAAAGCTTTGTTTGATCATACACGACTTCGAAAGCCTACTATATCTTCAGTGAAAGTGCCATACAGAATGCAGCTGAAGCCTTAAAATGGAATGAGCTATTTGAAAAAGAAGAAGAAGCAGAAGAATTCAGAGTTTCAAAGTCATCGATTCAGAGGTGGGTAAAAATGTACTGCCGAATCCTTATAGCTGGGCCACTGTTTTCAACCACAATGAAGAAAAAGTTATGTCCAATTTCTCAGCTTTTTAAAAGTGGAGTGGGGATTCTCATTTGCAGTCTTTGACATTAGATTTGCTGTGGAGAAGTTTCTTGATAAAAAGGGAGTGGTGGAAACCTGATACAAGAACAATTTCCCTAGCTCAAAACAGGCAAAGACACATTTATGAAGGGAAAGTAATGAGCTAAAAACTCGAATGTGTAATAACATTACATGAGCCAGGGCAGCTGTTACACCTGAGCCTACAGATGAAAATTATAATGAATTGGCCAGTTCCTTAAAAAGAGATGTCAGCCCACGCAAATATCAGTTTTAGTGAGTCTACTATGCAAGATAATGCAGGGAAAACAAAACTGATTGTAAACAGAAATACAAGCTCCCACAGAGGATAATGGATGTTACAAGGAAAAACTTTCCTGTTATGTTTTCTGGTGCAGCTAATGGGAGTTTTATTTCCACCTTGTGTGGTTCACAAGCTGGATAACGTGTATAATACATGAACAGAAGGTAAGCTTATAAGCGCAATATACCACAGGACCAAGTCAGGTTGGACAGAGTGAATTCTTTTTGAACACTTGTTTCAGACTATTGCTCTGCACTATCTTAAAGCCTAGGAGATGTTCCTACAGTGATTATAGGTGAAAATGTAGCTAGCCATATATCAATCAACACTGTCGAGCAGTGCTCCAAGAACAATATATACTTCATTCTATCTCCACTCAAGAGCACACATTTGTGTCAGCCATTGGATTTGGCTTTTTGCAGACTGCTAAAACAGGAAGCTGTTGTCTGAGTGGAAAATGAAAAACATAAAATCAGCAAGAAAAGATCAGTTCCCAGATTATTAAAAAAATGCACTGGATGCAATTCAGGCTACATATCTACCAATTGGAAAGATTGTTTAAAAAAGATCGGAGTCGTCCTGCTGGAAAAGGCTGCAGTTCTCGAATGTTCACCTACAGTGTCAACGACAAATGACACAAATAATGCATCATGATCTTCAGCAGCATGGTTTGAATCCTTTAAGGAATTTCTGGGATCAGCATGAGAAAAAGATCACTGTCACCACAGAAGGGGGGGGGGGGGGGATTGAGAATGATGTAGTACAGGTACCTGAAAACCTAGAAGATACCAAAGGGCAACAGAAAAAGTCTGTCACAAAGAAGTCAGATAAATGCAACAAGAAAATAAAGAACAACTTACGGACATACGATGAGTCTTAAGGAACAGGAAGTGTCTGCAACATATCACTCCATAACAACAATTCTTCAGTTGGTGGAGCTAGTTATCTATTATTTAATGAAGATTTATGCCAGTGATTAGAAACAGAAACTCAGTTTGAGCAAATATTGGTGAATAAAGAATTTTGTAATCGTTAAGGTCACCTACTACCAAGACAAGAAGATAAAACATGAAAAGGTCTTTATAGACGAGTTATTGGGCAAGAAAAACAGCAGAACAAAATTACATTTACATCTACATCCACACGACAAATCTGCAATACACAATTAAGTTCCTGGCAGAGGGATAAATGAACCACCTTCAAGCCATTTCTCTGCTGTTTCACTCTTAGAACAGCACAAAGGAAAAACCAACACTTAAATCTTTCCAAGTGAACTCTATGATTTCTATTATTTTATTACAATGATCAGTTCTCCATATGTGGGTGGGCACCAAACAATTTTTTGAATTCAGAGGAGAAAGTCGGTGACTAAAATGTTGTGAAAAGACCCTGCTGCAATGAAAAATGCCACCCCGACTCTCATACTGTAACTGTGACTCTCCCCTCCCCCCCACCCCCCACTTTGTGATAATACAAAATAAGCTGATCTTCTCAGAACTTTTTCAATGTCCTCTGTCAAGATAATCTCATGCAGATCCTATACCCTGCAGCAGTACTCCAGAATAGGACGGACATGCATAGTGAAGGCAGTCTCTTTTGTAGACCTGTCGCATCTTCTAAGTGTTCTACCAATAAATCACAGTCTTTGGTTACCTTTGCCCACACCATTATCTATGTGATCATTCCAATTTAAGTTATTCATAATTGTAATCTCTAAGTATATAGTGGAATTTTACATTTTGACTTCTGTAAGCTATTATGTAACCAAAACTTCATGGATTCATCTTAGTACACACGTGGCTAACTTAACATTTTTCATTATTTACAGTCAACTGCCCTGCCACTTTTAGCACCATACGGATATCTTATCAATAATTTTGCAATTGGTTTTGATCTTCTAATGATTTTACTAGATGATAAACGACGGCATTATCTGCAAACAACTTAAGACAGCTGCTCAGATTGTCTCCTAAATTGTTTATATAGATAAAGAACAGCAGAGGGCCAATAGCACTGCCTCAGGGAATGCCAGAAATACTTCTGTTTTACTCAATGACTTTCAGTCAATTACTACAAACTGTGACCTCTCTGACAGGAAATCATGAATCCAGTTACAAAACTGAGATGATATTCCATAAGCACTTAGTTTCAGTACAAGACACTTGCGTGGTACAGTGCCAAAGCTTTCTGGAAATCTAGGAATACTTCCTTGTCAAACGCCAGAATATCACTTCTGTTTCACTCCATGACTTTCCATCAGTTACTATGAACAGTGACTTTTGTGACAGGAAATCTCAAATCCAGTTGCACAGCTGAGATGATGCGACTTAGGTATGCAATCTGATTGGAAGTTGCTTGTGAGGAATGGCGTCAAACATATTCTGGAAATCTAGAAATATGAAATCAATTTGAAACACCCTGTCAACAGCACTCTTTGCTTTGTGTAAATAAAGAGCTGGTTGTAGTGTTTCAGAAGAACGATATTTTCTGAATCTGTGTCCTCTATTAATAAACTGTTTTCTTCAAGCTGATAGTCTGTGTAATGCAGTGTATTACTCCTACTTCATAGCTGCCAATACAGACAAGGGGCTATTAGTAATCACATGGCAAATACGGAGGAGGCTCCATGGCCCCATCCCAGAAAATTTCAAAAATTAGAAGCCTAATTAAGGCTAACACTTTGGTGTTACAACATTGCTATCTGAATTTGCTGCAGTATTTGGAGACCTTTTAGAGTATTTACTTTTTTTATTGTGATCATTTTTCACTTTCCTTCTCAGTGCAATCAACATAAGTAAATCCATTACTACTGGCACTTTGAACATCTACAGAAGCTTCCATCATATTATTTTTTTCACTTTCACTCTGGATATCATTTCCACTGTTTAGTTTTGCATAATGATTTGCTTTAGGCTTGTCTTATAGAAACTGAACAAACACAAAAAAAGTCTAATTCCTTGCATTTTTGGGAAAACAATTAAAAACTCCTTAGCAGCTACCACCATACACATGTAGTCCTTTTGAATTCTAAAATTGTGAATAAAATCACCAAACACAGATAAAGTCACAAAATTACTGAAAACTGATCAGTCTATAATAATTTACTCCCAGCAAAAAAAAAAAAATAAATAAATAAATAAATAAATAAATAAATAAAGAAGACGGCCATTAAGTATAGATAAATGAGTGAGCTGTGCATCTTATGACATTATATGGTTAGAGAAACTTGCCTCCATGAAAAAATCGCAATAGCTTAAATATGAATATCGTTAATATTGTGATGCAACTTTGTTCAAAAGAAATTTTATTCCGATTCTTTAAACTAATAAATAAATAAATGTCAGGTGGCACCAGGACCTGGTACAAGTCTTTCAATTGGATGTCACTTTGGCGATTTGCATATCCTCAACACCAATGGCACCGAGTTTTCCCTGGATGATCACCCCCCCAAGTACTAGCCAGGAAATGTTGCTTAGCTTCAGTGATTGGGCAGGAACTCATGTTACCAAAATGGGAAGGCCTTTGGCTACCCTTTAAGCTGACAAGTGCAGAAAGAAAAATTTTCATCACCACTCAGCATAACCTACGTAAGTAGCCATCATGGCAAAATCATTCTCTGAATGATTTACTACATATTACTGAAGGAAATCATTAAAATCTATACAACATTTTAACAGTACAGTATATGATTAGTGAAATTTAAACAATGCCTTTTCCAATTTTTTAAAACATCAAATTATAAAATGTCTATTTCCTTAACATTTTAGCAACTTTCTGTAACTCCATAGTTAAGTTGGCAAATCCATAACAGTTACAGATAATGTGTAACCATTAGCAGCCATGCTAGTTCCTTACTCAAGTACTGGTGTGACCTGTTCAACTTTCCAGCCTATACGTACTGATCTTTCATCGAGCAAGTGACTGTATATGATTGCTAAGTATGGAGCTATCCTATCAGCGTACACTGACAACAATCTAAGTGGTATAAAATGTGGACCGAAGAACATTCCTTTACTAAGTGATTTAAGCTGCTTTGCTACACTGAAGACATCTACTTTTAAGTTACTACTCATGTTGGCAGCTGTCCTTCATTCAGATTCTTACTTTGTCTTCTTTGGTGAAGGATTTTTGGAAAATTATTTCTAGTAACCCCCGCTTTAAGGCCTTTTCACACTGGAGATCACGACACGACAAAAAATTCCACAATGCATTTCAAATGAAGACATTCACATAGGCCGTCAAGGGACCATCACATCACATATTTTATTACTGTGCTTTGTTTTCATGGCAACCTGCTAATGTTCCATAACAAATTGAATATTTTTTCCACTGAGTATTCTTCCACAAGTGGGGTCAGATATCTGAAAGCGAAAAATTATTTGCATTTTACTGTAACAGCAATTCCATATCATTTCAGATAATGAAAATAGCCTGTCTATTTGTTTGCATGCTATGATTTCATTTTTGTTTAAGAAGTAACTTCATACAGAATATTGTGCATCATGATTAAGGTTATTCATGACTGGGTAAATACCTGGACAATTTGTTATGCCTCAACATATAAATGTGCAGACTATTATAGACAATAATACCCTGTGTAATTCTAGAGAAAAAATTCTCAAGAGTTAAGATTAGAATTGTTCTGCACCATTACTATACCATTTCTATAATGTATATTTTTCTCTCTTTCACATTGTTCTCATTTCTCTAGAGTATATATGGCATACACACTTATGTATTCTGGATCTAGCATTATTGTATTTCTGTTGCTGGATGCTATTCTTGTCACCACACAGTCACTTTAATCAAAGATGGATGGGAAATTCATATATGCGATCCATGAATTGTAAAAAAAATATTTTTCTGTGTGTTTCAATGGTTTGTGGCATTTCAGGGGCCAATGAGGGGGAAAAGCCAGCATTTGCCTGTAAAGTGTGAGAAGCCATCCAAATCTCACACTCTAGCTGACCCGAGTTCATAATATGGTGGTACGCATAGGGTGTTCAACAGCAAGGTTATCGGCGACTTGTATTCAATGCAAATGGTCATTAATCTGTTTCATCTCATCATTAATCTGTTTCATCTCTCTAGTTTCTCCAGCGGGACTGATTAATAGTGTATTTCCAGATGTCCTACTGAGTTGTTCCCATTTTATACCACAAAATGGAAACAACAACTCTGTAGAATATCTGGTACCATGCCATTAATCATTAATCTGTTTTTTGGATTCAATATGAGTCTGGTTTACTACTTCATTTTGCAACCTAGTGTTCTACAAGTTATATTGATTGAGCAGGTCATTTCTGTTATCTAAATATTTCATTAAGTGAATATCGAAATCTCCACTAAAATTCATTCACTCCCCTTTGATAAGTCGCACAATAATGTTTCTAGTTTTGTAATGTAAACTTGAAACTTTCCTAGCAGGAAGCTATATAACTATAATTATGCCATTAGGTAGAATTAGTTTATGGATATTGCTGGGAGCAAAAACTGTCCATTTCAGAAGATATGAATTTTATGATATTTTTAATATTAAGTTACAACTAATCCATTATCCCAGTTCTTCACACAAAAATAAGATGCTAACACTTTACAAAGGTATTTTATAAATTTGTACCTCTGCCTGAAATATTAGCACAATTCCTCATTGGGCTTGTTCTGGCGAGGAACCACATGGAACTTAATTATCCTCATATTTAGTTGTCTGGTGTGGAAAGGTTTGGGCTTTACGGCAGCATTTTTCCTGGGGCTGGAGATGTTGCTAAACCATGCCCAATCCAGGTACTTTGAAACTGTTCACCATAATGGCAAAGTGTGCTGGGGCTCAGTTCTGCAGGAACCACACAAGGCCCAATTCCCTTGTATTCCAGCTGAAGTATTAATTCTGTTTGCTACATGTCCATGTAAGAATTTCCTTCCACATACCCTTCAAAAAAATATTGTCCAAACTGGTATCATGATGAGATCTCACATCAGTCAACATGAGGCCACTTTCTTTCCAACTCTGGCACATACTGGACATCTTCCTTTGATTAAAAAGCCACATTCCTTGTATGTGAACTTTTATATATTGCACATTCATCACAAAATAACACTCTTGAATGACCCAAGTGGTTCCTTGGATAGCATAGTAAAGGAAGTAAATGTGTTTGATATGTCCTTGATGAAATATCAACAATGGAAGGAGTAACAGTAATGCTGACCGAATAATAGAGATTTTCAGTAGTCGATAGGCACATGACATAAACTGAAAATTGTGCTAAGCTTTTTGGTAATATCCCTCAGATTTGACTACAGAACACACACACACACACACACACACACACACACACACACACACACAATGTATGGCTACATTATCCCAAACACCTACATTGTAGCAGCACTTCAGTTCAATTAGAAGGGAGCCACTTTAAGGTTGGAGAGAGAGTGCACAACATAGGTTGAAATGTAGCCTTAAATGGTTTTATACTGAGCACTATCAATCTCACAACTGATAACATGACTGAATGAGGGGAAAGTGACTAACCATGATGTGGTCAGTTACAACTTGACATGATTGAAGAGTACTCAGCCAAAATCTTCTGTAAAGTGAACCGCTTGATATGACAGGAGGTTAAGAGTTTTTATAAAATTGTGAATATGGTTCAGACTATTTCTACTTCAACCAAATTTTATGTAGCATTGTGCAAGTGCATTTGGAAACTGTCCAAAGAGCACAGAAGACTGCAACTCCTGCTTCATGTCACACTCAGAAAATTCATTGACAAAAACATCAGTCTAAATTACACTTCCAAATCTCTTTTTAATGTGGTCACACACTGTTGAGTGCGGTATGCTAAGTTCAGCTGCTTTTTGTGAATCAATTTCAATGGAGACATCCATTAATTGATCAACTGTGTCACACATTTCCTCTTGCATTTTCTTACGTCCACCACCTAGTCTGCCTTTTTACTGCCTGAAACAAAGCATTTTTCTTGCAGTCAAGTATGTGTGGTTTATGAGGGCCTGCCAAAGTGATCTAAAAATATACTCATTTCATTGAATTCCGCAGTTCATTGAATTCAATGAACTGTGGACGAAGCATGACTAACAGGCATTACATGCATTGATCAAAAATGATAGTACATTGAGAATGGCTAGTTTCTAGCTGAAATCTAGATCTGCCAATAAAATTTAAAAAGAATGACCGATATCTGAAATCTATTACTTAAAAGTCAATATAACAGTCACTGTGTGCAACAGCCTTCTGAATGGAAGGTAACCTGATTTTTTAGGAATGTTATTTAGAAAATTTAGGGAACCACCATTTGAAGCTGACTGTAGAATGCTCCAACTGCTGCCACTGTACATTTTGCTTAAGGACCACAAACATAAGAGAAATTAGGGCTCATATGAAGGCATATAAAAATTGTTTTTCCCTTGCTCCATTTGCAATTGGAACAGGAAAGAAAATAACTAGTAGTTCTGCAATGCACCCCTCACCACACATCATTTTTTGTGGAGTATGTATGTAGATCAAGGAAACAAGAAGACACTTTGTATTGATTTTAACACTACATTTCTCAGCTTCACTGCACTGTTGATTTCATACCACAGGTCTGATGATGAGGTTTTTCTGAACCTTGTCATGAGATGGTTAAAAAAAATGGCAACCAAGACAAGTGTATTACCATTTAGTACCGAAGCTCAAAGCTGGTCGCAGCTCTTTTCTTTTGTGAAGTCTTTTGTCTAAAGAGGGGGGCGGGGGGGGGGGGGGGGGGAAGACAGATATTCAGCTCTGACATTTAAAAGCAGGTAGATATGGGCTAAAATTGTAATGAGTCCTCCATTGCAGAAGTTTAACATTTGTCATGTGTCTCAAAAATCTCCTGGAACTGGCAGACTGCTGCACAATGGAAAGGATTTATGTCACCCACATCACAAAATAGTCCTGGGACTATTGGAAGTAGTGGAGTGAGAGAATGCTGTCAATGTGTATGAAGCACAAAAAGAAATACCTAAATTTGCAAAAATTGACACCAAAATCTGCACAAAAAAATCACTGAACGTGGCCATAAAATAAAACATTTTGTTCCTAATGTTAGAGGAGGAGGATCAGTGATTAAAGGTCCTGATGACAAACGTGGTCATTAGAGATGGAGCTCAAGCTCAGATCAGATACGGATGGAGAAGAAAAATAGCCATGCTCTTTCAGAGTAACCATCCCACATTTGCCATAAGCAATTTAGAGAAACCACGGAAAACCTAAATCAGGATGCCCGAATGCGGGTTTGAACCATCGTCATCCTGAATGCGAACCCAGTGTGCTAACCACTACACTACCTCATTTGGTTTTTCCTAATGCTAGCTATAACCTTCGTTCCTTCTGATTTCTCCTATTAGACTTTCTATCCAATCACTAAACAAATATTTTTGATTTTCAGTAAAAAGCTACTTCTGAATTTTAATGACTATTAACAGTCAACATATTACTTCATTTCTTTATGTGTGTGTCTTTTGTTCAGCATTTATTTTTTGCCATTTACTTTAATTGTGTCTTATATGTTTGTACCTACTTGCATACAGGATCTCATTTGCTTTTAGTACAACCCATTCTCTCTTCTTTGAGATAAAGTAGCTTTTACATTCTATGTGTAGATTGCACACATCTGCCATCTGAAGAACTATTTGGACCACTAATACACTCTGAGACAAAAAACACACACCATGAAGGAATTATTCAAATTAGATTGAACTCTCCTGGTCACTGGGCCATATGGCCAGTGACAGGTTGGTATCCCACCACTGTCCAGTGTGCCTCCAGACTCACCTTTGGCTTGGAACCTTACTGATTGGAGTAGAATTGTCTTCATTGATCAGTTCTGCTTTGAACTGATCCACGATGACCAGTGAAGATGTGGCTCAAGACATCCTGGATAGCGGTGGGATACCAACCTGACTGTTGCCCGCTGTATGGCTCGACAACTAGGAATGATTGTCTGGGGTGTCATTTCATTTCATAGCAGGACCCCTTTGGTTGTCACTTTTGACACACTTACAGCGCAGTGGAGTGTCAATAATATTCTACACCCTGTTTTGTTTCCCTTCATGGCACACCATCCTGGATTTACATTTCAACAAGATAACACCCACCTGCATGAAGTGTGAGTTTCTACTGCTTGTCTTCATGCTTGCCAAACCCTATCTTGGCCAGTAAGATCACTGGATCTCTCCCGAACTGAGAATGTCTGCGGTATTAGGGGCAGAGCCCTCCAACCAGTTCGGGATTTTGATGACCTAATGTGCCAGTTGGACAGAATTTGACATGATATTCCTCAAAAGGACATCCAACAACTCTATCAATCAATGCCAAGCTGAATAGCTGCTTGCATAAGGGCCAGAGGTGGACATCTGATAAATTTCTCAAGCTTTTTCCCTTGAATAAATCATCCAATTTTTCTGAAATTGTAATCATTTGTTTGTTTGTACATGTACATCACATCCACTGTTTTTGAATACTGAATAAATTTTCAACAGCCGAGATTCAGTATTCATAATACTACTGATCACCCCCAAGTTAGCAATGTCAGAAGAGTACATCTACTGATTTCCACCCCATTCAGGTAATTCCTTCATGATGGGTCAGTTTTTTGTCTTAGAGTATCAATTGCTAGCAATACAGACATCATGCATTGACGAAGTCAATCTTTGTCTTGTACATACAAAGGACCAGTTGGCAGCAGTAGGTTCTATTAAAGAACAGTGCTAATACAGATGTTATGATTAGTGCAGTGAGGTACTATTGAGCAAATCTGAGGTCAAGCTACTTGTTCAATGAACAAGTAACTGTACATACAGATCATGTTATGCTTATGAGATTTATCATAGTATCCAATTTGTTGATCTGCCACGGTACAAAAAACTTTGTTATCCAAATCAGGTTCACTAAAATTTTGTCATCAAGAGATAGTTTTTATTTTTTTTAAAAATAGTGTATCGTCGAAATGATGCCTGTGCAACCTGAAAACAAATTTTTTAAAATAATGAGCCATTATTAGTTAAACATTATTGATATGAATCAACAAGACTTGTGGACCTTTTACTAATTGTTCCTGAATATGAAGAAAAGTGGTGGCCAAAAAACAGAAGCACTTAGACATATAATTTATGAAAAAAATAATTATCTGTGACTGATACTTTCCTGAAGAAAACTGCAGGTTGTCAGTTTGTCTGTCTTGATGCATGTTGCTACTATGTTACACATCATGTTTTCCATAAAACTAGTAGGGAGCAAACTGCCCTTTAATGGGTTGTGTTCTCTCTTTTCTCCTCCTTTGTTGTAAACAATCTTATTTATCAGCATTTTAATCTGTGTGTGAACTAAATACAGTCAACACATTACAGAGCCGAGTTAGTACAACACTGATTTTCCATCGGCCTACATTTTCTCATATCTGTACGAGGCTTCATTATTGTGTCATCAGTTGAAATTGAAAATGGATATCCTTTCCCAGGGAACAGAGTTGGGAAATTTATTTTATTACTATGTTCCTTATACGTGAACACAAAACATATTTGACAGGTAATTTTCTTTTGGCATGCACTGCATCCTAATTTCAAGGTTGACAGAAAAAAGTTTGTATCAATAAGAAGTGTCAGTTACACTGATATCGGTTTATGAGTTGCATTTAAGTCTGCAGGCTTTTGTGGCCATTGTCACTGAAGTTAAAATCTTCTGGGTCATTAAACCACATCATATTTCCTCTAAAATAATCGACATTCCAAACCCTCTGCTGGGATCTTCCAGTGTCCACTACTGCTACAACACTGTCAGAGATTAGTGTTGCATTCGTACTGAAGAAGTGGTAATATGGGGGCCACCAGTAGTATCCACAAGAGTTTAGCCAATAACACCTCTTCTTCTGCATCAGAGTGGGAATATTAGCCTATGATGATGGCCCACCAATGGTAGCCATAAGAATTTTAATGAATATTACCACTTCTCCAGCATGAATGCAGGAAAACTCCCCTTTATAAGAGAACATGACACTGGTCTCTGACAGTGTTCTAGCAGTAGTGGACACAGGAAGATCCTGAGAAAGCTCCCAGCAGATGGGTCAAACTGTCAATTATTTTAGAGGAAATATGACATGGCCTAATAACCCAGAAGATATTAACTTCAAAATGAAATCAGTTTTATATGGCTACGTAACAGTTCACACTATATGATTCTACAGATATGTGGCAGGGAGAAAAATATTCATTCTTCTGTAATAGTAAACATACCTTGTGAAAACAGGTAAGAACCAGAGTTTCCTGTTGTCTCCAAAAACTTCCTGGAAGTTGTTATATGTCCCCAAGCTGAACCCATCTTTGTCAGCACCCGTACGAAAAACCGGAGGTCTAAAGGCCTCTGAAGACAAAAATTAGGAAAAAAATGGTAACGTTATTTTTCTTCTTCTTCTGTGAAGCCTCAAAAGATGGAAAATTCTAATCAAAATATTAAATAGTTTCTGTTAACTCTCATTCAGCTCATTCTTTCAGTTTTTTCACCACTAATACCACTGACATCAATCTTAAAATTTATTGCTCCTAATAAAATTCTGATACATTGTTATAGTGTCACTCTTTCACATGAGGAAAATAACTCAAGCCCTTGCATGAACTTCTGTAAGAGAAAGTTCTGTTTCAAGCCAACATGAACCTCTCATATACACATTATAATCAAAGAATAAATTGCGCGAGGTGGCGATGTATTATCAGAAATAATGGCTTAAAACCAAAATGAGCTGAAAACTGTGTTTTTAAGGAAACCTTTACACCATTTCATAGTCACAGGACACCTACACAAGCTGTATATTACAAACTTAACAATTGAAAACAACCTTTTTAAATCATCTATCAGTATCATAGCTGCCAAGTTGGCTGTGGTTGCATCGCAACACAGAGCACAATTCTTATCATCACATATCCTTCCAATTTTTACTCATACTGTAAAACTGATATAGTTGAGAGAAACTATATTTTACACATTACCCATTTCAATTGGATAACTTTTGTTCAGTTGTGTGATGTGCATTAGTAGTAGTAGTAGTAGTAGTAGTAGTATTAGGACGCAAAACAGCTGAGGTCATAAGCATCTGTGTCATAACTGGTGAATGGTCAATTACTGGAAAAGCTGAAGTTTGTAATACTCAGGGTCTAATCGACTGTAGCTGAGAGATAACTAAAAACAATCACTTCCCCTTTTAGGAGGATGCTCAAACAATTTAAAATCACATTTCCTTCACATATTACTACGATGAATAAAAATTAAAACACAATCTATGGTTCAAGCTGTATCTGCTAAAATATCTGATAATTCAGATGGCACACACACATTAAAATGTAAACGGTTATAAAATCGGCAATGAGTCAGAAAATGGCACACCGTCCATGGTTAGTTGCAATAAGCACAGTGGTGCGGGGTCTTCACCTACCAAATGACAGTGACTGAAACAACAGTGCCCAACACATAGCTGAGCTAAAAGTATCTCCTCATGAGGAGAAGGGCAAGGGGAAGTTGTCCAAGCTGATGGGAGGTGTTTAATTCCCAGAATTTGTCCCCATATAGAGAAGAATATTGTTCATGACAGAGAGACACTATGTTCCTACATGCAGCAACAAAGAGATCATCTGAAGGGACAGAATAGCTAAAAGGTCTAGGCAGTCTGCCAGCAGCCTTGGTAGCAGTATCAATAGCTTCATTCCCTGACATTCTGAGATGACCTGTGAATCACACGAACATCACGTTGGCTCCACCATCAGCGAGCATTTGAGTGAGTGAGTGAGTGAGTGAGTGAGTGAGTGGAGGCATTAGTGGATTCATTGCACTAAGAAGTGGTATATGTATAGTACACAGAGGCTCTGAATGGTACTAAGTGAACTGGAACACACAATACACAACTAAGAAGCCTGTGTCATCGAATGTACTGGGTGGCCTAGTACAGAGCAGAAAGCTCTGCAGCAAAAATCGAGCACTGGTCTAGAAGATGGTATCTAAAGGAGGAGGAAGAGGAGGGGGAGGAGGAGGAGGAGGGTAATCTCCCTCATGAACATCCTTGCTACAAGTTACACATTTGGCTGCGTTTTTACAGGATATGTCAGTATGGTTATAATGCTGACATTGGTAGCAACGCATTGGGTTTAATGTGTAGGGTCCAATGTTAGTGACTTTATAGTCCACCTTCATCTTCAATGGGAGCTCCACATGACTGAACATTAAGAAAAGGGTGCGAGTAGGCACGAATTCTGTATCAACCCTTTACACAAACCAATGGGCTGCAGTTATGCCATGATCAGATAGATAATGTCTGATATCTCCTTCAGTTATACCATCAGTCAGCCATGTGACAACACGTCACGAATTCAGTGTTCAATGAGACTTTACACAAAAGAATATTCATGGGAGCTTGGCCTTAAACAGTTTTTGCGCTTGAAAGGGACTGTCTGTCTCTAGAAGCAAATGTTCCTTTGTGTAAGCAAGTTTAGGACTTTAGTGGGCCTGCAAATGTGTCCACACCTTTCTGAATGATGAATGCGTTCACTGTAGAAAATATCACCCCTCCCTGAGCCTGGCCTTTACCAGGAGGTACGCAATAGCCCTACCTGTCAATCCTGGTGCTGGGAGTTACACATTACGCAGTCACCCTTTACGTGTCAAATGCATGAAGCGACCTTCAAGCGTGCACAGCGAGGAAAAAAAGACAAAAAGGGAGATTTAAAATGCCGAAGTTCAGGAAGGAAAGGAGAAGGCAGAACAACAAAGGAGAGAAAGGGAAAAATGATACATTCATAAGTTTCGTTTACCCGATTTTACACCAGACCTGCTCCCAAAGAGAGGGGATTAAGAATAGTATGAGGATGCAGCATGGAAAAGGAAGGAGTACTGCTAGGGCAGAGACCCCATATGCACCAAGCACGTACTCCCAAAATAGTTGAGAGACCCCTAGGGGGAGTGTTATCAGTGCTTTGGAATAGATTAAAGTTGTATAGCAGTGTAAGTTACAAGACCCAAGCTTTCTCCACACTTATACGTTAGTTTTGCTCACAGAACACTAAGTGGTTAAGACTTAACTACTACTACTTCAACTGTCTCCCATAGCACCATAGCAGTACACTATGCCACATAATATATGACTGATTAAAAAAATAAAAATATTCTGGCCACTGTATAAGTGTGCAATGGGACATGAAAGTGGATAAAATTAGATCAAAAACAATAATCATAATTAACTAATTAAGGGCTTCTGCAACAAAGACATAACACAGTGGCACTAACAGTTGTTGAGCATCAACAGTCTGCTAGTATTTCCCAAGTTTCTGAGTTTTGTGTGTGCAGGCAGTGCACAAGTATCATCAGAGATTTTATTTGCCAATTTGTCCATTGGTTACTGGAGCTTACAGTTACAAAGGACTGGTGGCACTAGCCAGACAACACATGACAAATCTAAGGTTTACTAAACTCACAGCCAGTCATGGGTGCACAGGTAGCTCACTGGTTGTTGCAAATGTTCTGAGCATTCTCTCATTATCTTCAGATTCTCTGTTTGTCCTAGGCAGAACATGGAGCATTCCTGGCATTTTACTTTGTATATTCCAGAGCCTGAGTATGGCTCATGATTATGTTTTATATTATGAATTAGTTTATTTTATGCAGAAAACCCAACTTCTACTTTGTGATTTTTGAAACTCTTTGCCTATGTATGGGATGCTAGAAATACATTTGTTTTTGTCTTTTTCTTCTGTGATTCACTTTGTGTTTGCGTCATTCTTCACTTTGTCTAGGATAAATACTGTTCACTGAAAGTGGTGTGTGTGATGTTAAACATGTGCGCGATTCTGCACGAATGAACCATAAGGAAACCAAAAGTATAAGTTCTTCCAAATGTTGCCACTAACTACATACAAAAAACAACTAACTAAACACTGCAGCAAAGTCAACAAAACAAAGCAGCACATCACAAACATAACACGAAATGGCGTAGAACAAAGAAAAAACATAATTGAAAACAGAAATCATTTCCCAAAATGTATTGTGCACAATATGAATAAAAGAAAATCATGATTTTATTTTATTTCTGGTAACACAAAAGTTGTTTATAAACAAACCCATTGTTTTCACAGTCTCAGGCCTTTGCAAAACCATTTATAATAGACAGAATCACATTTACAATAGTAAAAATAAAAGTCTGAGCCTTTCTTAGAACATAAATTATAAGTGAAATGGTCAAAAGTTGAAATTATAAAACTATCATTCAAATAAACAAATTGGTGTGCTACAAGCACCGTATACTAGTAGGTTTTCCAGCTGAAAATGGTATATTCAGCATCCACAACCTGAAAATATCTTCTAGCACCATCTTAACAATACCAACAAATATTCTGTAATGTGTACACAGAAGGGAAAGGTATTTTATGACCAGCATGAAAATATTCAAAAAATATAGATTTCATTAACTGTTGCTGACTTTTATTCACAACGTACTTTTTAAAGGTATCTAGATGTGTAAGAAGGGACCTGAACTCTAAATATGAAAATGATAATTATTGCTGACAGTCACATTCACTACTAAGGCTTCAATTTTTAGGTTATGTATTACTGAAAAAGTACCCACTTACATTGTTGAGCATAAGACACAAAGCATGTTTCTACCACCATATGTCATCTTAAGTGCAAAATAATATCAGATTGTATTGTATGCTATGTACTGTTAGGTTATATTGCATCAATTAAGTTTAGATGATATTCTTCATCAATAAAAATACTTACTGGCAAGCATGAGTTCAAAGTAGTTAATGTACTCCTTCAATGAACAATTTCAAAAAGAATTTCCATTTTTCTGTGACATTAGTTCTTCACACTCAAAAAGAAAAGGGAGATGCCACATGTGTGCTTCTAGTTTTTCATTTGCAGTGTATGTGGATATATATATCATTCTATTTAAAAAGTGATAAACATGAAACAGCTGTCTCCACAGAAATGTCCAGACCAACATTAAACTTTTTTTTAATTTCTGACAAACTGTGCGGTTAGGACGAGAGGTTGGTTGCAACTGAGAGTGTCTTCGCATATTATATAATTCAGCAGGATCATAGCTCTCTTCACAGCCAGGCTTCAACATTTCATGAAGCAGTGAAAAAAGTTGGAGAGTCACTCATGCTACTTATTTATTTATTTATAGTTGCATAGATGCATATATGAACACGTTATGGGATATAGAACAAGTCAAGTATTACAAATTATTGTTTTGTACATAGTACACTGAATTTATAATATGAGTGATGTAAGTGACAGATAGTATTAGCAAGTTGAAAACTACCTTGGAGGCCAAAATTGAAGACCAGTTTCTTCCCCCAAGTGTTAAAACACTTATTGGAAAGCTTGAAACAGAGGAAGGCCTGCTTCCAGCAGAGGTAACAAGGTTCCGCAGCACTGCAATATTTTTCTATGAAACGGTTCTATCCTCCTTAAAAAAGTGGATGGAAGAAAGTTTCCAGAACTTGGAATCCTACACTGGGTTACTTTAAATCAAATACCATTATAAGATGATAGTGAAAGAACTGCTTCTCTAGTTATGAAAACTGTGGCATGTGTTCAGTTTGCAGAAAATGAAACGTGTGATGAGAATGCCTGTGTCCAACAGTTTGCACCAATGAGAAATTCAGTGGACAGACTGCTAATAACACTCTGCAAACTCAAAGATGGGTTGAAATGATTTCTCAGAATTATATGCCATTCTCAAATTTATTCAAGTTAGAGGAGTTTCTCTTTTTCCTTCCTGGCACTAATGCTGTTACTGAAAGGGTATTTCCCCCGCATGAGTAATATACGGGAGAGTGAAAAAACACAGAATTCTGTAGAAAATATTAAAGCAATGTTAGTGAGTAGAGTGAATTATGATGAAACTCATGTTGAACTTTTTCATGTGCTGTTGCCTTGAATTTTTTCATGTTCTGTTGACATACTGAAGAAAATACACAGCACTGATAAGTACAGCCAGCCTGCTCGCACGCCATCTTAGAAGGTGCTAATAAAATACAAATTAATGTAATTTTTCTAGCAAATTAAAGTGATCTTCTGAATTTATTACATTTAATTAAGATCTTTTCAATTTTTAAATATCAATACTTGTTATGTGTGCCTGATTTGGGTCTAAAAGTACGGTCACCTTATTTAAGTGGGGTCCTTTTCACCCTGTGGTCTATGTTACCTGCTTTTTGAACCTTCCTCAATTTAATATAATCTAATAATTCTAAAAGCTGGGATAGTTGCCAGCAATTCTCTCTCATAATGTAATAGTTTTGTTGAGTGAATTCTCCTTTTGTTACAATTAGTGCCTTTAGGATCACATAGAGCTCTGCATCACATACTGTACATTCAGCTAAATGCCAAGGCCTCAAAAGCCTTTCTTGAAAGGCTAGTGAACAATGGAAACTGTGCCCTTTACTACAACCATGTATGCACATAAGCATGCATGCACAGTTGCATCAAGTTTTGATGCTTATCTAAATCACACAAATGTTTGTTTAAATTACAATCTGATCTACAAGATTTCTTGTACTTTGTCAAATTATATACAGCATGGGCCTCACTACCATTTGTTCCAAAGCAATGTTAAAACATTCAAGTCTGCAACACCAAGTTCAGATCACAAATGGTCTTATTACCCTTCTGTTGTTTAGAATGCTTGTTTCACTAATGCGATTGGAGACTGGTGGATTCACCAGCTCTGATATGCATGTCACGCACTACAGGGAACTTCTGCAGGATGATTAACAGCACTTCTCCAGCTGTGGTGTTAACATTAGGTAGAAAGCTTTGATTGAAGGCCCATGTTATCACTGCTCATTACAAAAGAAGTAATGAAAGAAATCCACTGTCTTTAAATAGTATAGTTCTACAAAAGCACAAGAGGTTCAAATATAGTACAATTGTGACTGAACAAAGGCTGTGTAAAAAAGTTTCAGGGCAGACCTGTCTGTTCTCCCAGGTTATGCCACTAGGGCAATTTAATATGTTTAGAGCCCCAAAGAGCTTTTGTCTCAAGAACCTTCTGGTGTGACAACCACTTGAGTTTTCCACAATAGATAAGGCCTGAGAACTTCCTCCCTATGAGCAATACAGATTGGTTACTACTAGTGTTGTAGGAATGCTCTTGTAGAATCTAAATACTTCAAGATTAAAGGAGATAACTCACTGAAAAGCAGAAGCATTGAGTTATTGGGAAAAAAAAAAACCTTGTTAGCTTTCAAGACTATCTTTTCACGAGCTGGAGTAAAAAACACATACACACACACACACACACACACACACACATTGTGCCAGCTAGACTGACAGTCCCGATGCTGTCTTATAGCATGTGCACTGGTTGTTGTGGGGGTTGTGTTACGTGGGGTGGTTGGAGGGACAGGGAGATGGAGGCAAAGAAAGGAACTGAGGGTGGGTGGCTAGTGGCTCAGAAGGAGGCAGCTGATTTGCTGGCTTGGAATGTTGGAGGGAGGGGTGACAGGTATATGGGCTGGCACAACTGAAGAGGCCAGTGGGAAGCAGCACACACTGAAGGCAATGTGGGGATGTGAATTGGGAGTGGGAGACATGACAGAGGAAAAGGAAACAGCTGGTTGGAGGATGAGGGAAAAAACGAAATGATCGTGTGGTACTGATGGCCAGGAGCAACCATCCTGGGAAGTTCAGATGCCGAGTTGCAAGTCTTATTTCAGGCGACGCCACATGGGCAACTTGCGTGTCAGTGATGATATGATGATGATGATGATGATGATGACAATACAACATCCAGTCCATAAGCAGAGAAAATCTCCAACCTGGCCGGAATCAAACCTGGGTCCACTGCATGGTAGGCAAGCATGTTACCATAAGCTAAGCAGGCAGAACGAGGGTGATGGGACAGGGCAATACCTGAGATTGAGGCCAGGACGAGTATGGGCGTGAAGGATATCTTTTAAGATAACTCTCACCTGTGTAGTTCCAAGAAGCTGGTGGTGGAGGGAAGAATCCAAAACACTGAGGTTCTGAAGCAGCCACTGAAACTGAGCACGTTGCACTCAGCTGCAAGTTTCGCCACCGGGTGGTCAATTTTGTTCTTGAAAACAGTCTGGTGGACAGAGGGTTGGTAGTCATACCGACATAAAAGGCTATGCAGTGTTTACAGCAGAACTGGTATATGACATGGTTGCTTTCACATGTGGCCTGGCCTCCGGTGGGGTAGGATAAGCCTGTGACAGGACTGGAGTAGGAGGTACTGGGTGGGTGGATTGGGCAGGTCTTGCATCCTGTGCAAGTGGTCGGTTGTGGGAGTGGCATATGGATGGACTAGGCAGTAGTGCAGGTTGGGTGGGCAATGGGACACCACTTTAGGAGGTGTGTCAAGGGTCTTTGATAGAATGTCCCTCATTTCAGGACAGGATGAAATATAACCAAAGCCCTGGCAAAGGATATGGTTCAATTGTTCCAGTCCAGGATGATACTGGATGAAGACAGGGCTGCTCCTCTGCAGCTGATTCTTGGGGATGGTGGGAGGATTGCATTGGGGGGGGGGGGGGGGGTTGGGTGTAAGGATATGGCATGTTAAATGTGTTTGTAGTCTACGTTTGGGGGGGGGGGGGGGGTACTGCCTGTAGGTGTAGGCCTTTGTGAGGCCTTTAGCATACTGGGCAAGGGAGTTCTTGTCAGTGCAGGTATCTTGACCACTGATGGCTAGGCTGTATGGGAAGGATGTTTTGGTGCGGTGGGTTTAATGTGGATGGAGAGCAGGAAGACCCTGGGCATGACAAATGTTGGTGTATAGGGAGGTGGCATCAACAGTGATCAGTAGGGATTCAGGAGGTAAATGGATGGGGATGGCGTAAAGTCAGTGAAGGTACAGTTTAGTATCTTTGATGTGCAATATGGGTCTTGGGCAATTGGACGGAGGCGGCTGTCAACAAGAGTGGAAATTCTTTCAGTGGGGACACAATAGCCAGCGACAATGGGGCATCCAGGATTGCTAGATTTATGGATTTTCGGGAGAACATAGAGGGTGGGTGTGCAGAGCATTGTTGGAGTGAGGAGAGGAGACAAGACTCAGGTGACAGATTCTGTGAAGGGTCTATGAATTTCAGTAGGGACTGGAGGTTACATTGGACTTCTGATATGGGATCAGTCTAGAAGAGCTTATATGTGGAGGATTCAAGACAGTTGGTGGAGACCTTCCATCAGGTAGCCACTGCAACTCATCACAACAGTGGTGGTGCCTTTGTCTGCAGTGAGGCCAATTAGGCCTGGATGTATGGCTGTCTTTTCTCCTGCTGAAAGGCTTGTGTTCTTAGGAAGGGACCTGGGGAAGGATAGCGACCCAAATCAGAGGTAAGGAATTCTTGGAAACTGACTAGAGATTGTTAGGTGGGAGAGGGGAGGGTCACAGTTGGATGGTGGTATGGACTGGGAGTGGCAAGGTTCAATGTTGGGATTAGGTTGGCTTGGTTCGAAGAATTAGTGGCAAAGAAGCGTTTCCACTGTAGTGATTGCAAGAAGATACAGTTTATCTAAAAGTGAATAATTATAAAAAAAATTAGTGCCAAAAATTTTACTGTGCATGCTGGTGGTGGCTCCATAATGGTGTGGGCTGAGTTTTCATGGAATGGACTGGGTCACCTGGTCCAACTGCACCAATCATTGTCTGGATATGGTTATGTTCTGTTATTTGGAGACCATTTGCAGCCACTCATGGACTTCACATTCCCAAACAACAATGGAATTCTCATGGACCACAATGCACCATGTCACCAGGCCACAATTGCTCACGATTGGTTTGAAGAACATTCTGGACAACTCGAGTGAATGATCTGGCCGCCCAGATCACCCAACATGAATCCTATCAAACATTTATGGGACATAATCGAGAGGTCATCTTGTGCACAAAATGCTGCACTGGCAACACTTTTGCAGTTATATATGGTTATAGAGGCAGAATGGCTCAATATTTCCGCAGGGGACATCCAATGACTTGTTAAATCCATGCCACATTGAGCTGCTGCACTATCCCGGGTAAAAGAAGGTCCGACACTATATTAGGAAGTATCCCACGACTTTTGTCACCTCCGTGTACAGACAAGGAAATTTTATTACTATGATTTTCACACATAATCCCAAACTTTTTAACATTAACTGTAGTTGCTTAGAACTCATTTACAGACTAGCTTGAAAACTATTTTTGTGAAAGGGTAAATTTAGCTACCAAATTTTTGATAATGTCCCAGGCTGACAAAATATAATAGATTCCAGTATCATACCATCATCAATACTTCAATGTTTCTGTTAGTATTCACTGAGCAAAGAGGCCTGCTGTATTACCATCTCCAGGAGAACTGCATTAAGTGTACAGTGTACCTCCAGAAACCATATTGATGGTGGGAAAGAAATAATAATCCTAGGGCCTATAACAAGGGACTGTTGATTATTCATTCACATGTTTTCCCTAAATAGGTGATACATGTTATACTACAGTAACTATTTGGATTGGTGCAATCTTTTTCAGTTTTAGGGCAGAGGATCATAATTGCTTCCACCCAGGTATCAGGGTACTGCTCCCAAATTCTGATAAAAATCACAAAGAGCTGAAGGCACTATTTAACAGGCACAACATATCAGAATGCACTTTGTCTATCTCTGGTGCTGCATTACGAAGCTGTCTGAACACTACCTATACAATGAAAATGGCTGTGCCCTGCGGGATTCAACCATGACCTTCTACTAAGTATTGGAATGCAAAATCAAGATTGTCATTGGATTTTATTTTGTGAATGAATTTCGCCATTATTTAGACTGCAACTACTGGAGTAGTGATCTCAGCATGTATGTCTCTTATGGCCATTCACCTGGATAAATCATTCCTATTGCCACTAATGCCTGCCAGTTACTTCCATATAATTGTTAACCACATATAGATATTAAGAATTCTTGCTTCTGTTACTTTATCTCTGTCTGATAAAGTGCTAATCATGTGCTCAATCAATTTGAAAGGTTCAAGGTTGTCAGCTGATGAATTGTGACTGAAGTGTCCCAAGGCAGTCCAACTATCCCTGATAGCAGAATTGCACTTCATGCTCTTCCATGGGGCTGGCCATCTGCTATGTTTTAAAGAATACATTTGAATGCTGTCTGTCAGACATTTTATTTCACTGGATAATCAATCAAAAAATTTGGTGGCAGCATTGTGTACCCCTTTCTGAGTGAAATACATGTGAAATGCACTTTCTTTAAAGTTATTGGCTTTCCTGGTGTCAAACATTGAGAGTCATCTTTCTTAGAGAGATGTCTAACAGTTGCATACTTTGATTCATCTGCCTAGCAAATAGAAGAGAAGAAATGTGCAGACTCACTGCACTTTAACATAGGTAGCATAGGACATGTAGTTTTCCCACAAACTGCTAACAACACTGTTGTCTGAGACTAATGTTGGCAACATTTTGATTTATCGAATGGGTTCTATGGAAATTGTCAGTGCTAATTTAGTGATTTTGCTCGAGTAGTTTTGTGTGAGCATTGTGGAGTCTGGATTTCTAGTGATACACACCTAAAAGGGAGGGGAAAAAAAAGAAGGAACTGTCAAACGTATTTTGTTACAGCGTACAGATCCAGCTACAGAAAAAGTAAAATGAAACGTTTATTTATACCTCCAAAAAATGAAGTAGAGTTTTTAAAATGTAGCAAGCAATGCTGTGAGAAGCAAACTGGTTTATAATGGGTGTTAAAGAAAGAACACCGAAGTGTACAAAAGTATAAGTTTTGTTATTACATAATAAACTGAGAACAGTCAACGTCAAAATTGATCTACTGCAAAGCCGATCGTAGATGGAAAGTGTAAGATGGCTTAATCAGATCTGTATCATTAAAGACTTAGTAGAATCATAAAATCATAGTTGACACGATGTTGAGGAAATGACAGTTGAGAAATAATGAGTGACTGTGGTATAATAATGAGTTTCTTCTGACAGCATAGTAGTTTTACAAATTAAGTCACTCAAAGGATTCACACATTGCCTGAAGCATGAATTATTGCCATTTCCTTTACCAAATTTTGAAAATACATTTCCAAAGGGTCTCAAATAGCCATATGGAATTAAGTCTCATGCTGTGGAAGCAATTGCTAAATATTTTTGAGACGAACAAAAAAGCAACACTTACATGTGGCCGATTTATGACTTCCTTAGCTTTCAAATGTTACAATGTCTTCACATCCTTACAAAACTATCATCCAGTGTGAATATAAATGTGAATGTTCACTGATGTCATATGTAAGTCAAAGGTGAACTTTAGGTAGACATTCAAGGCAAAAGAAAAGCTACATTTTGGTAGCTGCAAAAAGGAGGCCCTATATGATTCACAACATATGCCACACATTCTTCCAAGCAACTCAGCTAAATTATGTTTGGTACAACATCTGACATGTTACACAGTTCATTAAGCATGAAGAGCTACAAAATACACCAAATTTTTGTACCTTTTAAGGGGAAATTCATGAGACATGCAACTATATTTATGTCTATTACAGATTAACAATAATCTACCATAGATTCCTTAAAGAAAAAACCATGCCCAGTAGCTCAAAGAAATCGCATGTCACACCCATCAACAAAAAGGGTAGCAGAACTGATCCACTAAACTACTGTCTAATATCCTTGACAGCTGTTTGTTGTAGAATCTTAGAAAATATTCAGAGCTAAAAAACATAATGAGATATCTGTAACAGAAGGACCTCCTCCACGTCACCAGCATGGATTCAAAAGCACCATGTGAAACCCAACTCTCACTTTTCTCACATAACATACAAAAAGTCACGGATCAGAGCAGTTAGGTAGATGCATTATTTCTCAACTTCCAAAATTCGTATGAACTTCATTGGCTTGGAAAGCTGCTCAGAACTGTAGTGAGAACATAGTGACAGCCTGGCAGCCAGTCAATGCTCCTGCCAGCACATCAACATCAGCAGAAGCTGCTGTCCACTTCCTTGAGGTGTCAGACGAGTGTGGGATAGTGACCGACTGCTGCACGACAACAGCCGGACACTGGTCACGGGCCTCTGTTCCAGAGGTTTCCAAACGACACAGAGAATTGGCTTTTCCACAAACTCAGTGCTGGGGACCAGTATTTTATCATTGGTACAACAGGGCCATATTAGGACACACCAGTCGTTGGCGAATTTACGATGCAGCCCTGACTACGATATTTGGACCGTAAACCGATGACTGTCATCTGACTGCCAGTAATCTGCTGCCACCTCCAGGGTTCAGGCAACACAGTTAGTTTCAGTCAGCTCCATACCATGGGAGACCGCTGTCACCTGCCTCAGCTCTGCAGGCTAGGCATGCCTGTCTAGCCCTAACTACCAGCTGTCTCGTAGCTGTCCTGCCGCCATGTTTCACTCTGCCAGTGTATCCGTACTGAAGTGCTCACGTCTGAGGAATGTCGTCCACTGCCTGTTGCCTGCCAGCTGCAGATGTACTGCTGTACACTAATGTATGATTTTTACTGAAGAGTTCTGGCAACAGACTAGCTGACTCCATCATTTGCTCCTCCACTCACCTTCCCATATCTGAGGAATGTCACTGTACATCTGCAGCTGGCAGGCAACAGGCAGTGGACGACATTCCTCAGATATGGGAAGGTGAGTGGATATGACAAGGAACAATCACAGTCTCAGTCATAGCTGCTGAAAGAACTGAACTAGCAGTCACACAAATACAGACAAATTATACAATGAAAATCTACTTAGAAAGTTTCTGGAATCAACTAAGTAACAAATTTAGAAGTGTATTACAATCTCCTATGCATTGCTCTCAAAGTAATTGTGAAGGCAAGATTGCACTAAGTACAGCATGAACAGATGCATTTAAGCCACTTTTCTTCCCATACTTCATACGTGAATTGAAAGGGAAAAAGCCCTAATAACAAGTACAATTGGACGTACTCTCTACCATGCTCTTCACACTGGTTTGCAGAGTATAGGTGTAGACGGCTCTACTACTGGAAAGAAGTTGCCCATGTGTTCATATAATGGCATCGCAGATTATTCAAAACATTGTTCCAACAGTGTTCCAACAGTACAATATTAGTGTTTATGTTTAAATGAAGTGGGTCGAAAACAAGTACTAAATGTGTGTACTACATCGAAGTGCAGTAGAGCCACAGTAAGCATTCATCGTGTTCCAGGGAGTGTAATGGAGTGGAGGGGAGAGATATGTGTGGTAGAAGTGTGAGGGAAGGTAGAGCACTGGATTGTGTTCATGCACTTCCCTCATTCGTAGGTCTGCATACCACAGGTCGAACAAGTGAGTTCCCACTGTATCTATTCCACTACATCACATGAGGCATCTACAGGTTGGTTCACAAAGTCATACAGGCCTTCCACAGTATGCCTAACGAATCACTGGCAACACAGTGTGCCGACGTACCCAAAGGAGTGTTTATTTTGCACAAACTATTTTAACACTATGTGGAGTTCAGATATGAGCTACTTCTACTGTAGGCAATGCATGTGCACAAAATCTACGCAAATCCCTGTAACTGTTCTAATACACTACTACAGGAGAAATTGATTCTTAGTCAGCCTGTATGGATACTGTAGTGTTCTTCTGGTAAAGACAACTTCGCACACCCTGAGTGCTGCTCACCTTTCAATTTACAGACAGACTAAACCTCCTCAGCATTTCCTGTCCAGTTCTCTTATGTGAGTAGACAAAATAACTTCACTGATCTTGTGTTCATCTAGTGGTGAGTAACCTATGTAGTGTACTTGAGAAAGGGCTTGGATTAGTAAATGTGGCACCTTATTGCTGTCTATCATTGACAGTATGCTGTAAGGATGACCATAAGGTTACTGCACTTCTTTCGTCATTAATTGTGTTACTGGCAGACAGCATAAAACTTTCCCATTCATGAATTGATGGCACTTATAAAGTACCGAGTGAGGTGGCGCAGTGGCTAGCACACTGGACTCGCATTCGGGAGGACGACGGTTCAATCCCGCGTCTGGCCATCCTGATTTAGGTTTTCCGTGATTTCCCTAAATCACTCCAGGCAAATGCCGGGATGGTTCCTTTGAAAGGGCACAGCCGACATCCTTCCCCATCCTTCCCTAATCCGATGAGACCGATGACCTCACTGTCTGGTCTTCCCCAAACAACCCAACCCCCAACTTATAAAGTGGGCTGGACCAAATGGAGCCATTTATCACACATCCACAGTGCATCTTCCAAGACGGGTGTGATTAGGCCTGATGGAATGGTACTGATCACGTAAAAGTGTAGAACAGAAATCTGCTCTTGCGCATCACTTGACTTGCATTTGAATACCTGAATTTCTGCAAAACTAGGTGACATACTTCTTTTGCAGAGGGAGACAAATGTGTGTGAATTCCTAGGGGACCAAAATGCTGAGGTAATCCGTCCCTAGACTTACACACTACCTAAACTGATTTGAGCTAAGAACACCACACACACCCATGCCCGAGGGAGGACTAACCTCTGGCAGGAGGGGCCGCACAATCCGTGACATGGCGCCTCAAACCGTGCGGCCACTCTGAGCACAGAGGGAGACAATTTAAGCCTCTGGGCCTCTTCATAATCTGGGAGAGTTGAGGCTGGGGTGATGAATTTGCTAGACCTCATGCTGTGCAAAGTATTCCAGACAGTGATAGTGGAGATAATGAAACTGACACTGTCAAACACATATGGACAGCATGTTACACTTGGAACAGGATCTTCAGTGTGGCAGACAAGTGACAGCTCCAGCTGTTGAGCCTTTTTACGCAACAGCTCACTCAACAACTGCAAATAAGTACTCATTTAATAAACTGAAAATAACTCTACTATATGAACACGAACTCAGTGAAATTATTTTGTCTACTCACATAAACGAACTGAACAGGGAATGTTGGGGAGGCATAGCCTATCTGGAAAAAAAAGAGAGAGAGAGAGAGAGAGAAACCAGCAGTCATGGTGGGGGAAGTTGCTTTCCCTGTAAGAGCACTATGGCATCAAGATGACTTAGAATCAATTTAGAATCAATCAGGACAAATGTAAGGATGCAGAGGCATATATCACTAGGTGGGCAGAGATGTGGCAGGAATTCATTTGCAGAAATCTTGAGGAAAGACGCTCACTATTCACCTTAAGTGTTTTAGCAAAATTGGAAAATATAAATGAGGCTAGTTACATAGCACCTGAATCACACTTCTCCCAAATACAGGATACTTCCCTGGTTTCAGAAGCTGACTGTGCAAAAACTATGCAGTATACAGAAATACAGCACATATCAGTGGGTAAAACATCTTTTCAAGTGTGACATAGTTGCAGATTGAACCAATAGGAGACACATGTATCAGTACATTTAGACAAATTGCCCACTCCATATTGTCGCATTGAATTACTTAGTCCCTGCAGATAGGCAACCCAATAAACAGATTTCCAAAGTGAGCTGTTGGCACATCAGCACCAGTAAAGTGAGTTAAAAACTTTGAGAGGTGCTCTATCCACTGATGTGTATGTATTTTCTGTACATCTAGTAGTTTTCATGCATTCATGCAATTGTCTTCCAGAACCCTGGAGGTGCTTATGAGTAAACCTGCATGTATGTTCTGTCTTAACCATTGGACTATCTCATTCAGTAGAAAAAAAGAAATCTAATTAGTCTATAAAAGTCTGGGTGCCATAAATGGCCTACAGTTTTATAAACTTTCAGCAAACTTAAGAAAAAGAGGAAGAAAAAAGGTAATATGAAGGCATCTCAACATCCCATTACAAAACTTGAAGTTAAATGATGAGCCAGTATAAATGTTCAGCTAAAAAAAAGAAGTAACCTTCAGAAATGAGGATCAGAATGACATAAAACTTATACAAGCTTACCGAGTGTAGATCTGTTCTTCAGAACAAGGTAGCAATGGTAGGAAAACAAAGACGCAAGACTAACTGCGAACATGACAGCCACAAAAAAAAGGAACAATATGTGAAATCTTCCAGCAGTCTTCAATTCATCCTGAAATAGAAAATCGTTTCCTCATATTTGGTCAACAATTTCAAATTTTCAATTAACTATTAAAATACGTAACAGAAATGAGGATATATCTTTTATATTAAGAAAAATAGGAATAATATAAATTATAATATGATACATACAAAGCACAAACGAATGAATGAATGAAATTTGCTTATTAAAAATAAAAATAATATTTCACCACTATTGCTGCAAAGTGTTTGTATTTTCCTTTCTGAAAATGTTTATGTCATATTCTATGCACAGTGCATGTTCCACAACTACACAAGATAATATTTACCAGAAACAAAGACAATCTATTCTAGAAACAGGAATAATTGCAATAGAAAAACAAAGCACTCACCTTCCAAAAGCTTACGAAGTAAGGCAATGATGTAAATGCGATGAAGAGGCAGTACAGAAGGGCATACCCCAGAAACAAAATAAAAAATTTGTAATTTGTAAATGCCACACAGTTGTTAACCCATGGACAATGGTGATCCATTTTTAGAACACATTCACCACATGCACTACAGTGATGTGTTCTGTCAGGTTTTATGTGCTGACATTTTCCACAGTATCTGATATCTGGGAAACAAAAAGAAAATAACAGTGAATGACAACATATCAAGTAAATATAATCACCACTCACTCAGTGACAGCACAGGCAATGAGAAGAACACACTATCTCTAGGGCATGTACCAAATCACCAGTTCTCTCAAACACCTGAGATTTGTACCTTTACTGATTTAATTTAAAGGTGTTATTGTGTGTCTCATGTGTTCAATTCAGTGCTTGTAGCTTCACGTGTAAGGTAAATGATGATGCATTTATCCTCAGCTGTAAATAAACAGAACACATTTTTGTTTTTATCACGTAAGTTAAATCTCAAGAATTCAATGCAGGAAATATGGCATAAATATGTATCTGAGAGAGTTAGTTGTTTTTCTTCTTTTTGTTTCAGCCATCTGTGGACAACATTAATGCAGATCAGCTTTTTTTTCTCCTGGTCTTTATCTTTGTCCACCATTCTTTCATTTAGATACTTCTGCATATGACACTATCAACCATAGAATGCTCATGAAAAATCTGTACAACACACGCAATCAGCTCAAAAAAATTACTGGATTAAAAAAAAAAGACTGTTTTATGTAACACAGGAGAGTAGTGAAAGTTAACGGTATCAACAAAAGGATGGTCACTCCTAGGGCAGTGTCCTGGCCTCTTTTACTTAATGTATACGCAAATAATTAGCCAACACCAGAACATATTATTCATTTCTTGTGTGTCTATAATCTGGCTATTGCCTCACAAGGAAAGAACTTTGAGGAAGTACAAGCAAAACTGAAAAACTTGTTAAGCATCATGTTTGAATATTACCCAGAGAACTCCCTCAAACTAAACCCCTTCAAGAGACAAGTTAGTGCTTTCCACCTTCATTATAAACATGCAAACAGAAATCTGAATGTCACCTGGAATGGCAGCAACATGGAAGACATAGAAAAACCATCATATCTGGGTCTCCTGTTGGACAGGTCACTGACATATATATCATTGCGAGAAGACCTGCCAAAACGTTACCACCAGGATCATCATCTTGAGAAAATAGTGAACAGTAAATAGAGCCAGACCGACTATATTAAGAAAAACTGCCTAAGCACTTTGCTTGTCCAGTGTGGCATATGCATCTGCCATATGGTCCAGCTCTGCCCATGCCAAAATGTTAATACAAGCCTAAATGGCAAATGCAGGCTAAAAAGAGAATGCATGAAACCCATACCTCTTGGGAAGCTACAAAAAGCAGCTGGATTCTCAGATCCTAAATCCTGAAGAATCGCACATGAGCATAAAAAAAAAATTAAACAGACTTTCAATGAGCACCATCCCCCACATGCTTCATGTAGACCTGATGGACTTATTTCCCCACAAGAGATTCCCTAGTACTGAGCTAAATGAGCTCCCAAAGGACTACCCTGCCTCCCAAGAGATATCCAGCGACACTACATCATGCTGGAAGGTTTGCAGAACACTAAATGAGATCAGAATTTGTTTAGTGCCAGTCAAGCCAAATCTAAGTAAATGGGGCCTTAAAGATGAAGCAAACAACAAATGCAACTGTGGAGGAGTCCAGGACACGAAACATCATCTACAATGTGCTAACTGTCCCACGAGATGCATCATTAATGACCTATGGCTTGGCAAGAAAGCAACACTGGACATCACTAGATATTGGGCTGAAAATCTTTAAAAGAAATTTTCCTTACACAGAAATATTAAGAAAGTAAGCATGAAACAAGTTGAGGCAAACACAAAAATTGTTACTTGCTCTCAAGTTTCATAAGTGGATGTTATGTGTATGCTTCTCATTTGAAGGACTGCTAGCCCTCTTCCTATGGCTGAAAATGTTTTACTCCTGTGGTATAACACTGAACAACAGAAGAATTGTTTACAGTTATACATGGAGAAATTTAAATTACTTTGCCTGTATTTGCTTGGTTACTTGCATACTCTCTCTGTTTCCATGTGTAAATGACTGTATATGGTCAAACAGTGGAAAATCTAAGATGGGTTGTAACAATATTATGAAAAGGATAGTTGCTACTCATCATTAGCAGAGATGCTGAGTTGTAGATAGGCACAACAAAAAAGATTGTCAAGAAGTGAGATTTTGACCAAGAAGGCCTTCATTGGGGAGGAACACACACCCAATGAAGGTCTTACTGGCCAAAAGGTCCCTTTCTGACAGCCTTTTTGTTGTGTCTATCTTAGACTCAGCATCTCCACTTTATAGTGAGTAGCATCTATCATTTTCATAATACTGGTTGAATACTGTGAATTTTTGTAAGTAATGATACAATTTAAACACTGTCAAATTTAAATTATTCATTTAAAGGGAAACTAGAGTTCGATATATACTACATGGATCTACCATACAGAGTGTTAAAATATGAAATCGTGTATAAATTTAAATTTATAAGCTCATGAAGACACCAATTTTTATGGGTCAACTGAAGACTCATTTGTATTTACTGACCCACTTCAAATGTCCACCACCGCAGGGCAGACCACGTAAAGAAAGTGCCAAAGTTGACAAAAATTTAGCATCCCAGTAGCTTTTCTGGAGCACATCAGCAGGGGGATACATGCAGAAGAGAAAGATAGTGAGTAGTTTAATCCAGTACCCCAAACTGAGAGTACCATTTACTTCTCTCCATTACAGTTAAGACTGACATGGAAAATGAAATATTGTTTGATCTGCAAAAGACCACCACCGCCACAAACAGATTTGGAATACACAATTAAATGTAAAAAAAAGTGAGGTAGAAATAAATGTGAACACGAAAAAGGAGACTAAATGACCTTACACCCACACATCAAGGCAGAGAGAACAAAGCAGTCAGTCAATGAAGGTAGTCACCAGTGTCTTGACTCTTCTGTCACCAATCTGCACCATCTACATACAAGTTGGTCAGGAACTAATGTAAGCACAGAATGCTGAGTGCATGATAAATTGAGAAAGTTGTCTACCACTTCGAACAAGAAGCAATTGTGTCAACTATTATTAATGGACTGAAATCCAAGAACATTCTCTCTCTCTCTCTCTCTCACTCACTCACTCACTCACTCACACACACACACACACACACACACACTAACACAAAGGAAGAAAGAACACAGCCAGCATTTCAGGTTTCAGGGGCACCACAACAATAATTCATTGCAAGACAGTAGTTTGCACTGACACATCAAGTTATTGGGCTCACCTCCAGAAATTGTGCGTGTGGTTACAGGTAGATTCTGTGCAAACTGCTCCAGAATTTGATTTTCCGCTTCCACATTACCTGCTTCTTCTAGTCTCTGGAGTTCTTCAGGTGGAATTTTGAACTGCAAGGCAAAAACACACACAAACTTTGAACAATATACATTACAAATGTCATATAATATGAGGAAGAAAGTTAATCATGTAATGTTTTTATGCTAGTATACTTAGCACTTCACCTAAAAATGAATTTGAGAACTAAAAAAGGTTTTCTTGCTACTGAAAGGCTACATATTATTTTATTTCTACTTCTTTCATTGTCAGTTATCTTGATCCCACAATACAAAAAGAACTCTACTGCTTTCAGTGTGTCATTTCCTAATCACATTCCCCAGCACCACCTACATTCTATTCCTCTTTTTTTATTTTTGTTGCCATTAATCTTATGCCTAGTTTAAATACATTATCCATCCCGTTCATCCTAGGTCTTTGTCATCTCTGACAGAATTATATCACGGCAAACCTAAAAGTTTTTAATTCTTCTCCCTGAATTCTAATTCACTTTCCAAAATTTCTTTTCGATTTCATTTACTGCTTGCCATATACACAGTTTGAATAACATAAGAGATAAACAACCACTCTGTCTCACTCCCTTCTCAACTAATGCCTCCCTTTATATCCTTCAGTTCCTATAACTGCAGTCTGGTTTCTGTGAAACCTTTCTCTAAATCTACAAATGCCATAAATATAGGTTTAATTAAACAATGGAAAACCCAGGCTGGAATAATGACAATATTATGAAAAGGAGAGATTGCTACTCACCATATAGCGGAGACACTGAGTCTCAGACAGGCGGTGTGGAGAGGGGAAGGGATTAGGGTACAGGTGGGGGACGGTAAAGTGCTGCTTGTGGGAGCATACTGGGATGACGTGGACAGAGGGAAGGGCAGCTGGGTGCAGTCTGAAGGTTAGATGAGGGGGCGGGGGAAGCAGAAAAGGATGGAAGTACAAAGACTGTGGATGAGTAGAGGGTTGCGTAGTGCTGGAATGCGGACAGGGAAGGGGATGGATAGGCAAAGGACAATGACTATCAAAGGTTGAGGGCAGAAGGGTTATAGCAATGTAGGATATATTGCACTATGTCTATTACAGGGATATGAGCCACGAGGCATGGGGATGGGAATAGGGGTTGTGTAGGGATGGATGAGGATATTGTGTAGGTTAGGTGGGCAGTGGAATACCACAGTGGGAGGGGTGGGACGGATAGTGGATAGGGCATTCCACATTTCAGGGCACAATGAGAGGTAGTCAAAACCCTGGTGGAGAATGTGATTCAGTTGCTGCGGGCCTGAGTGAAACCGAGTCGTGAGGGGAGTGCTCCTCCATGGCCAGATGGTGGGACTTCAGGAAGTGGTAGGTGAGTGGAGATACAAGGCATGGGAGATTTTCTGCTGCTTCCCCCCCCCCCCCCCCCCCCCGCAGCCCTCCATCTAACTGCCCCACTGCAACAAGCTGCCCTACCCTCTCTCCATCTCATCCCTGTATGCTCCACAAGCAGCACTTTACTGTCCCCCACCCCTACCCTGGAATCACACATCCCCACACCCCCCAGCCCCAGTCTCCTCCTTACCCCTATCCCCCATATTGCTTCTCTCATCTTGCACTGCTTGTCGCAGTCTGTCCTCAGTAGCCTGAGACTGTAGCCGTATGTGTACATGTGCATATGCGGTCTAATTCCGATAAAGGTCTTTCTGGCCTAAAGCTTACTTTTCTGACAGTCTTCTCATTGTGTCTATCGACAACTCAGCATCTACTGTATAAGATGAGAAGCAATCTATCCCTTCCAAACATTGTCAGAAATGTAGGTTTCACTTTCCTCACTACCTTCTAAGCTGTAGGGCGCTGTTCCTTTATATCTCCCAAACCCAAACTGATTTCCCTTCAAGTTGGCTTCTACCACTGTTTTCATAAATAATGTGAGTTATTTTGCTCCCATGAATTATTAAACTGGTGATTTTGTAGTATTCACATATATCAGCACCTTCTTTGGTATGGGGATTATCACACTCCTCTTCAAGTCTGTGGGTATCTCACTTGCCCCTTAGGTCCTGTACAACAGGTCAACAGTTCTGTCATGACTAATTCTGCCAAATTTCATAAATAATTCATGGGGAACATCAGCTACTGCAGGTGCCTTATTTCGAATTAAGTCTTTCTGTGCTCTGTCACATTATCCTTTCAGTATCACATCTCCAATCTCATCTTCCTGATCTTCATCCACTTCCATTTCCTTTTCCAGAAAGTTTTTGCAGTTCTTTCCTTTGTATCAACCTTCTACAATTTTCTTCCAATTTTCAGCCTTTTCTTATCTGCTCAGTACTGGCTTGCAGTCAGAGCTCTTGGTATTCACACAGCTGCTTCTCTTTTTCTCCTAAGACTTTCTTATACATGGCATCATGTTTCCCAAAATCATAAAAGCTTCTACAACTTTTCTTTGTCTTTCTTTTCAAACTATGCAATTCCAGTCCTCTATCACAATTAAATTTTGTCTTAACTACCTTAATAATTTCTATTATCTCATCAAACATTTCTGAATCTCTTCATAATTTGCAGCAATGTTAGGAAATTTACCCTCTTAATACTGTGGTTGAGCCTGTCTTTGTGTGTATTTCAGCTTTCATTATTTATAGTCATTCACCCACTTTCATATCAGTGAGATTATCAGTGCCCTTACAGAAATTAGTAGGAGCAAATGTAGTTAAAACGTTATAAAACAAGAAAGAGTAAGTCTTACATAATTATGCTCACTGGCTCGCAACCTCACTCATGGTACAATAATATTTTTAGGCTACCAGTTTTGACGATACATTACATCATCTTCAGGCCTACTTAAATAGAGTAACATTCATGTTTCAAAATACAGCAGCACAAAGGTTACTCTATCTAAGCAGGTCTGAAGATGACATAATGTATAGTCGAAACTGGTAGCCTAAAAACAAAACCTAATTAACGGTGTTTAATATTGTATTCCTGGATAGTGACCAGGCATAGTCCCACACTCCAGACAGAGGATGGAGTTTCATTCATCACTCATGGTCAGTCACACAATCACATTATCTCACAACCTGTCACATAGCATAAATACATTATCTGATAAGCCGTAAGATAGTGTAAATATGGTCAGAGGTTTTAATATTGCAAATTAAAACACAATTAATACGAGCGAAAAGTTAAGCAGGAATCTGCAGCTGGCTTATCACTTAAAAGAAAAGACCACAGATGAGCCAAGCACCCTGAGAACACATTAAAAACTCCTCCCTAAAGTTTTAGGGAACAAGTCTGACATTTCATGAAACGTTAATAGTCATACAGCATTTAGGTAATTGCCAGTTAAAATAGAGGACAAATCTGTCAGTAAATTAGTTGCTGCCATCTTGACTGAATATAAAACAATCTACTACAATGTGGTGCAGCGAGATCTGTACACCATGAGCACCACACGCTGGAGAGTCCTCTTGCTGTAACAAGAAGCCACACATCATCATAGGACTATGTCCAATGTGAAAAAGAGTGAGAGACTGGAAGGAGGTACACCACGACCAAACTATCAACTTTACTAGGCACAGTTTATCACCTGTCACTGCCAACCAACCTTCTTCCTATGTAAGCACGACTCTGTACTTCAACAGTGAGGTGATAGAATGTAGGTGAATGGCACACTGAACTATCTTACCTTCTGTACCTGCCATTTTGTTTCCCTTAATACCTATGTGTGCTTGTACCCATCAGGACACCTCATTAGCAGTTACAGTACATCTCTTCCACTCCAGTATCTCCTATCCATGTCTTTCTTCCAATCCTCAGACCTATCTACTGTACACGATTAAGGGATCTAACATTTCATACTCCAGTCCACAGAGAGCCAGATTTGTCATAAGAAATAATAATATCCTTCCGAGTAGTCCTCAGCTGGAAACCTGGATAAGGGACTGTTTTATCTTCAGAATATTTTAGACAAGAGAATCTCATTATTATTAAACCATGAATCAGAGCTGTACATACTCAGGAAATATAATGGCTGTTGTTTCCCCTCACTTTCAGCTGTTCCCTGTACCAACATAGAACGGACATATTTGATGTATGTTAGAAGGCCTGATCAACCAATTACCCAGTTTGTTATCCCTGAAACCACTGAAAAGGCTGCCAATCCTCTTCAGGAACCACAGCAGTCCACCTTCCCCACACATATGCCTCTGATGTGTTGCCCCTATAGTAGTTGAAGCACACAAGCCACCCCATCTCATAGTTATGATATTAAAACAGCAACTTTTTGCTTGCCCTCAATAGTCAATCTTCTGCAAACCAGTTTGCATGCAAACTTTATTCCAGAGGTTTTCAACTGCTTGTCTACTGGGATGAATATGCTTCCTCTTGCAAGCACAAGAAATTGCCCCTCAAATTGGCAGACATAACAGCAACTTTATTCAGACTTTCTACTGCTATTGTTCAAAACAGAACATTGAAGATCTGCCTCGTAGCAGTCACTCATGGTCAGTGGCAAATGACCTCTACGTACAGATTACGGTTTGTATGTTACTCCGAGGAGAATATGGCAAAATTGTGTGCCATCTCTTTATAGGCAACTGTGGGGGCCGTGTTAACTCAGACAGTATGCAACTTCACACAATCAATTTCACCTATAGGTGTCAATTACATAAAGTGAAGAGTGGGTGTGGGTGTAGGTGTGGGTGAGAAAGGCCATATAGAAGAATGTGGAGATGGCCAGGTACCAATGCGTGCACCAAATCTGTTGCTGCAGCCTGCCGTTCTGGTGCAAGTAATGATGTTTCAAAATGGTTCAAATGGCTCTGAGCACTATGCGACTTAACTTCTGAGGTCATCAGTTGCCTAGAACTTAGAACTAATTAAATCTAACTAACCTAAGGACATCACACACATCCATGCCCGAAGCAGGATTCGAACCTGCGACCATAGCGGTAGGTCGGTTCCAGACTGTAGTGCCTAGAACCGCACGTAACGATGTTTGATACATATTATTTACTGGGCATTGTTGTTAATTCTGTTGATCACACTACAAACTATTTTGTGTGCACCGTTATTTCCATGTTAGTTTCACCATATGTCATACTACTAGGAAATTCAACCAATACTGTGACTCTTATTATTGGTTCTCTTCCAGATGTGTTTGGGCTGGAAGATTGCACATACAAACTAGGATCTGTAAAATCTGAACTGGCAATCAACACTGTTTTAATACAAATAAAGTGGGATGACTCACTTTTAAAATTCATCTATTTTGTGGTCTACATCATTTGCACTATCTATCATAGTAACAGTTTTCAGAATATCTTCTCAGTACATCAAGATCTGAGACTTCCAGATACGTAAAACCAGGTGCAGCCCAAATGACAGCTAAGGAGTAGGTCACAAGAGGCTTCTCAGATCATCTCCTAAATCATTTATATAGATCAGTACCAGGGCAGGGCCCATAACACTTCCTTGTGGAACCACAGATATCCCACTTCTGTTACACTCTAAGACTTCCGGTCAACTACTATGAACAGTGACATTTCTGATAGCAAGTCACGAATCCTGTTGCTCAACTGAAAATCGAAGGGATTGTGAAGCCCAGTGCAAGACTAAACCAAATCCTCGCCAGCACTGAAGATTCCAGACATGTATCAACCAATGATTTTGCAGTTCTCATAGATGGCTCAAAATATGTAACAGTAATAAAAAAATACCTTAATGCTACGGCTTAATAGAGTCATCATGTGTAAACAATGAAATAATTAAAGTTAGTAAGTATTTTGAATCTATCTGCAAACAATTTAAGAATGTAACACTTATTGAAATGAAGAATTCTGTTACTTGTAATCATCCATTGTGAATAATTTTAGCTCCAAGAGTTTGCCATACAAGACATGGTAAGAACCCAAATGGATTAAGAAAGACTTTGTTGACCCAAAATGTACTCAATGTGTTGCATAACAAATTAGCCTGCTCTAGCAAGTCAGATGACATGTCCCAGCCCTCAGAACCAGATTAGGGAAATGTGTAAGCCTGACCAGGCCTGAGATATAGTGGTCTTGGTCAAAGCTAAGAAAATCATAACATAGAATAAAAGACACACTAAAAGTAAACATTCAAACTGGGCCCAGTATAAACACTGTACCCACTTGTGGCAAAAAAAAAAAAGCTAATTTTCTTACACATAAATGTGCAGTCCTTAAAAGAAAAGTTACTTAACAACAGTATTGGCTGGATGAAATTAATTGCAGTATTCTCTGTGTGAATGAACAGCAGATTAAAATTACAGACATAAAATTGTTTGTACCATTTGGTTACTCTCTGGGATCTAGTTACTGTAGAATAAACATTGCCCAGAGTGGAGTGTCAATCTACACCAATAATAATATAAATCTCGAATATTCAACTATAGCTCTCACCAGGCCATGTGTAGAAGGTGTTCCTAAAGTATCTACTATGGCATTACAAATCCAGAAACTCGTTATTGCAGCTGTTTACCAAACACCATCTTCTGATGTAGAAACATTTGCAGAAAACTGTTTTAATTTTGCAGAGTACTAAATATAAGCATAATAAAACTTTTATCATAATAGATGTTAACCTACATATAAGAGAAAATATTTAAAAAATGTGATTTTTTTTACTACAAATGTTATGATCAATGAATTTTTACTGCTTGATTGATAAACCAACCAAGGTAGAAGTGTGCCTTGACAACAGAATTAGTAATGTGTGTAGAAGACATGTAGACTGTGACACCATCAAATTAGTAACATCTGACCATGCTGTCCTATAGCTCAAAATTGGAAGCTTGCCTAGCCTATGGATAATTCCAAGATGTTAACTACAAACAGAGTTCTCAATGCAAATAATACTGAAAGAACAAGAAATGAATTGAGAATAATACAATGGTTCAGTATATTAACCAGTGAGAAAGATACTAATGAATTCTTCTCCTCCTCATATTCATTATAAAACATTCACTAGACAGCAACTGTCTCATTGTAACTAAAATATGCACAACTAGCAATAGGAACGAACCCCAACATTAAAAAATGTGGTACACACAAACTACTCAATAAAATCAAAATAGTTTCACTCGTGTTTTGAAAGCAATATATGAAGACTTTCCTACTGGCTTGCTAGGCCTAACACAAGAAAGGATTTTCTGTGAGGGGTTGTCTCCCTTAGCCTTAGGAGTTTCTCCTCCACCACAAGGCATTGGTTCCCTTCTCACTTAATTCCCAGAAATGAGGGTTGCCTCATCTGCCATCTAAGCTGTTCCGGAGTCTTTCTTCTCCACCGTCACTGCCATTAAGGTCTTCACCCGTTACACTGGACGTGGGTTCCGTGTTATACCCCACAAGATTGGGTGCCTGCCAGAACTCAGCCACCCTATCACTCCAGCCTAATTTAATTGTAGGATGCCCACCCCCACGATGTGGATGTACCAGGCAGGAATTACCCCAGTGGAGGAATACGGTGCAGAAGCCACCAGAAAGATCGCGGGAGGCGCACATCAGCACGCCGCGTCACGGACGGTAGTTGCCACAAGTAGAGTCCCGTCCACCAGAGGGGACGCGAAAATTCGGACGCGACCTCTGCCGACGTAACAACAACAACAACAACAACAACTCAGGCAGCATGGGCCGTGCCCAGTCAGTTAACATCGAGCATGCCTAGGGCACAGTCCCGGTCTACGCCAAGTGAAGTGCGACGTAAACGTGAACAGTGTTATTACACAATTGGCGACGAGTAGGGTCGTTCTTTCGCGTGTTGCGTCGTTGTTCCGGTTTCGCAGCTACTCCACGGCATGGAGGATTTAGTGCGGGTTTTGGTTGAGCAGCAGACGGAGCTCATGGCCACCATCAAACAAGTGCTTCAGGCGTTGCTCTCCACGCAGTCTGCTCCAGCGCCGTTCCCTCCTCCCTTTCCCCCGTATGACGAGACGGCGGAGGATTGGGACGCATATGAACATCGCCTTCGGTAACATTTCCAGGCGTTTCATGTTGCCGATGCGGAGGTATGTCGTGCTCTCTTCTTGTCTTGGGTATCTCCCTCGCTGTATCAAGTTTTGCGGCAGCTAGCACCGTTGCAGGAACCCTCGTCCTTGTCTTTTGACGCACTGTGTTCATTGCTGTCTTCATATTATCGCCGCCGCACGCATGTTGTGGCGGCTAGGGTCGAGTTCTATCAATGCAAGAAACAGCCCCATCAGTCTTACCGGGCGTGGGCCGCTACCCCGCACGGTGTTAGTCGCAAGTGTCATTTTCTTACGGAGCAGTCGCGAGAGTCGTATGCCCGCGTTATGGTACGCGACGTCATTGTTCGTTCGGCCCCTGATAGGAAGATCCGGCAACGGGCCCTGCAGTTAGAAGACCCTTCCCTCGAGGAAGTCCTGTCCATTGCTCAATCGTATGAAGTCTCTCACGCCGCAGGTCAACAGCTGGAAGCGTGGTGCGACGTCGCGGCGGTTCAGGGCGGAGCGGCCACGTCCACTGCGTCCGGGATGGACGACGTGCGAGCGGTACAATCCAGCCGTTACGGCCGCTCCCGCACCGCGTGTAAATACAGTTCTGGCCGCCGGCCCCTGTTGCCGTCCTGTGCGTCGTGCTATATACATCATGATCGGTCAGAGTGCCCCCAGCGTTGGGCCGTTTGTCGCAAATGTAATAAAAAAGGTCACATTGCTAAAGTTTGCCGCTCAGCCTCAAAAGAATCGAAGGAAGCACGTACGTTGACATTCATTCACGAAGTTTCATCGGGCCAGGCTCCCGACGCATCGGCACGCAAACTCTTTATCGACGTGTCGGTTCTGTCGCGCCGGTTACAACTGCAAGTAGATACGGGCGTGGCAGTTTCCTTGGTGAATGCACAAACTTACTCCGACCTTGGATCGCCCCCGTTGGCGCCAGTTTACCGGCGTCTACGCGGTTATAGTAAACAGTTCATTCCCCTACTGGGTCAATTCACTACCGACGTGACTTACAAATCAGTTACTCGGCCTATTACTTTTATTGTTGTCAGTGATGCGAGCTCCGCTAACCTTTTTGGCCTGGATGCCTTTCAAGCTTTCGGTTTTTCTATCGCTGACACCATACAGTTGGTCTCCGAAGACGTTCCCTATCAATCATTGGAATCTTTGATCTCAGACTTTCCAGATATCTTTGAGGAGCGCCTGGGGCGTGTTTCAGATTTTGAAGCTCACTTAACGTTGAAGGCGTCGGCTCGCCCGCGTTTTCTACGCGCGAGGCAGATCCCCTTGGCTCTCCGCCCTCAGGTAAAGGAAGAGCTAGACCGGCTGACAGCCCTAGGGGTCGTTCTTCCCATTTCTTCTAGTGAGTGGGCTTCGCCCCTCGTTATTGTAAGGAAGCCCTCGCGAAAATTACGTCTTTGTGGCGATTTCAAGGCCACCATTAATTGCCAATTGGTGGAAGACACCTATCCTTTGCCTCGTGCTGATGAATTGTTCTCCGCCGTGGCGGGAGGCCAATATTTTTCGAAAATAGATCTTTCGGAGGCTTATCATCAGATACCACTTGATGAGGACTCAAAACGGCTGGCGGTCGTCAACACCCCGTTTGGCCTTTACCAATATCAGCGGTTGGCCTTCGGAATGTCCAGTGCCCCGGCGATATTCCAGCGTTATCTTGAGCACGTCACGTCGACAATCCCTCATTGTATTAATTACCTGGATGACATAATTGTCACAGGCCGCAGCACAAAGGAACATTTGCACAACCTTCGCACCCTCTTTCTCAAATTCAGGTCTGTGGGCTTGCGTTGCAACCTGCATAAGTCAAACTTCGTCCAACCGTCCATTGAGTATGTGGGCTACACCATCTCTCAGCACGGAGTCCAGCCACTAGGAAGTTTGGTCCAAGGTATCGTCGACCTTCCTCGGCCCGCTTCGCTGAAAGAGTTACAAGCTTTTTTATGCAAGATAGCCTATTACCACCGGTTCATTCCCAGGGATTCCACCATATCCCGCCCCCTGTACTGCCTTCTGCGCAAGGGTGTTCCTTTTCATTGGTCGCCTGCATGCGAGCGAGCGTTCAACTCGCTGAAGGGCCTCCTCACGTCAGCGCCTTGTTTGGCTACTTTTGACCCCCATAAGCCGTTGGTCCTGGCTACGGATGCTTCACAGTATGGGGTGGGGGCGGTCCTGGCCCATCGCAACGCAGATGGTTCCGAGCAACCACTGGCGTTTGCGTCTAAAACTCTTAGTCCCGCGCAGGCCCATTACTCCAAGGTGGAAAAAGAGTCTTTGGCCATTGTCTACGCTGTTACCATGTTTCACCCTTTCTTGTACGGCACGAAGTTTCAGTTAATCACTGACCATAAGCCGTTAATATCGTTCTTTGGCCCCACCTCTCAGATTCCGGATAGGGCGGCCCACAGACTACAGCGCTGGGTCTTGTACCTCTCTAAGTACCATTATGACATTCATTTTCGCCCTACTGGACAGCATGCCAATACCGACGCTCTTTCCCGTCTTCCGGTGGGCCCGGATCCTAAGTTCGATCGAGAAGAGAATATGTGTTTTCATTTGGATGTGGCGTCCCGCCAAGCGGTTGATGGCTTCCCGATCACTAGTTCTAGAGTCGCCAGGGAAACGGCAGCTGACCCGGTTCTCCGGCAAGTAGTTCGCCTCATTCAGCAGGGGTGGTCATCCCGCCCTCCAGGCCGGGCCTCGGACCCTCTTCATAATTATTTTATTCTACGAGACCGCCTCTCGGTCTTGGAAGGAGTTCTCCTTCTGGCTACCGATGATACAGCTCCTCGCGTGGTTGTTTCTGCCAGTTTACGAAGGGAGGTCCTCACGTTATTACATGCGGGGCACTGGGGTGTTTCCCGTACTAAAACCTTGGCTCGCAGACATGTGTACTGGCCCGGTATTGACAGAGAAATTGAGCACTTGGTAGCCGCCTGTTCCCAGTGTGCGAGCCAACAGGCATCTCCCAGGGCAGCGTTCTCTTCCTGGCCGCCGGCAACCCAAGCATGGGAACGTGTTCACATAGATTTTGCGGGCCCGTTTCTCAATGGCTTTTGGCTCATTGTCATTGATGCTTATTCCCGATTCCCATATGTGGTTCGCTGCTCCTCAACCACTTCAGAAGTTGCAATCCAGGCACTAGCAAAAAATCTTTTCTGTGGAAGGTCTGCCAATCACCCTGGTCTCGGACAATGGACCGCAGTTTATTTCGCAGACCTTCCAGGATTTTTGTAGGCGCTTTGGTATTCGGCACCTTTGCTCTCCCCCCTTTCATCCACAATCGAATTGGGAAGCTGAGCGCATGGTGCGCACATTTAAGACGCAGATGAAAAAGTATGTGCACGAATTTCCTGCGGAGGAGGCATTGACGTTTTTCCTGACGGCATACCGGACCACACCAATGGGCGAACGCAGCCCCGCAGAGCTCCTCCATGGGCTCCAACCTAGGACTCTGCTGCACCTCCTCTGGCCTGGTCCTCGCCAGTCTTCGCAAAACGGAGTACCTGGCTTCCCACTGGGTATGTCGGTCTGGGCACGTAGGTTTGGTCGCAATCCACGTTGGATACCGGCGGTGGTCCTGCGCTGAAATGGCCGCCGGCTCTATACCTTGCAGGCAGGGGACCGGGTGGTACGTCGTCACCAAAATCAGCTACGTCCACGTTCGGGCACCCACCCTCCACCTCTCGGACACCGGCTTCCCCATTGCCGGCACCCGTGTTGGTTTCTCAGGGGACGTTACCGCCTCTCCCCACTGTGACTCTGCCGCACTGTGATGGTTCTCAGCCTTGTCAGCCTCCAGTAGCTCCAGCACCGGCATCGCCATCGTTCGAGATGCCCCAGCGAGAGCCGGCCCCCCTCACAGGCCCGGTTTCTCAGGAGGCTGGTTCACCTGTGGTCGTCCCTTCCCCATCGTCCCCGCCACTGTGTCTTGCCCCTCCCGAGGTGGCACAGGATCCGGAGTTAGACAGCTTGTCGCCCGTTCTGTCCTGGGCTCCGGTGGTGGGACGACGGGGTCCTCTTCGTGTGCGTCACTTCCAGCCGTATTCGAAGGTTCCGGCTCGAGGATTGGCAGATCCCCTCGACTCCGGCCTTCCAATGGATGTGGAGGTCATCGCTCCTGCCCGACGCTCCGCCTTCCGACGCAGTGGTTCACAGTGGCTTCACCCCCCGAAGGAGGAGGACTGCAGTAGCCACCAGAAAAATCGCGGGAGGCGCACATCAGCACGCCGCGTCACGGACGGTAGTTGCCACAAGTAGAGTCCCGTCCACCAGAGGGGACGCGAAAATTCGGACGCGACCTCTGCCGACGTAACAACAACAACAACAACAACAACTCAGGCAGCACGGGCCGTGCCCAGTCAGTTAACATCGAGCATGCCTAGGGCACAGTCCCGGTCTACGCCAAGTGAAGTGCGACGTAAACGTGAACAGTGTTATTACATAGGGAATGGGACCCTACCTCCCTGGAGCCGGGTTAATGATCGTGTATGGTGCCACAATCAAAAAATGGAGCATGGAGAAAGTGGTGGAAAACTAAAAATGATGTGGACCATAAAAGATATATAGAGGAAAAGAAGAAGTGCAAAGAAAAAGGCATGGGAATAGTTTACAAAAAAACTTGAAGAAGATGTGAAGAGCAATAAGAAAATGTTATATAAAATGACGATAAATAAAAGGAAGGCTTCTGAAGTACCAAAAAAGATGGAAACAGAGGTTGGTACTGTGATTGAAGATCCAGGGAATATAAAAGATCTCTGGAGAGAGCATTTTACGAAACTGAGGAGCAGGTACACAAAGAAACAACAAATAATGGAGAAACTGAGAGAAGTTGGGAAGCAGAATTAGGACAAATTACACGGGAAGAAATGGAAATAGCTGAATAGAAGATGATTAGGGGGGAAAGCCCCAGGACCTGATGAAGTATCAGAGGACATGATACGAGCAGCAGGTCCAGTTGGAATGCAGTGGCTGTATAGAGTACTATCAAGTATGTGGAGAAATAGTACAAAGCTGACGATTGGAGAAGAGGAGACATTGTTCCCATTTCCAAAAAAGGCAATAAAAGACTTTGTAAAAACTACATCAGAATAACCCTTATGAGTCATAACGCCAAGATTTTTGAAAGAATTTTACTAAATCGAATAAGTGAGAAGAAAGATAAGGACCCGAGTGAAGAACAGCATAGGTTTAGGAAAGGAAGAAGCATGATCAACCTGATATTTTCTATCTGTCAACTGGTGGAAAAAAGTTGGGAGTATAACAAAAGGGTGATAATGATTTTTATAGACATAGAAAAGGCATATGACTCAGTTAACAGGGAAAGACTCTGAGAGGAAATGAAGAAGATAGGTATAGAAGATGGATACATAATGTAATAAAGACAATGTACAGAGGACATAATTGTAGAATTAGAACACCATTGGGGAACTCTGAATACTTCGAAATAAGACAAGGACTTAAACAAGGAAGTATTCTATCTCCTGCACTTTTTAATGTTGTGATGGAGGGAATGAATAGGGGAGTTAAAGATATAGTAAAAGAAAAAGACAAAAAGATGATTTTTGCAGATGATATGGTAATATGGGGTGATAAAGAGGTAGATGTACAGTTACAACTTGATGCGTGGAAGGAAATAATGAAAAGGTATGGATTAAAAAAATAAATAAAGATAAGAGTGAAGTAATGGTATTTGGAAGAGTCAAAGGTATCAAAGGGAATATTAATTTGAATGGACAACCCCTCAAAGCAGTAAACAGTTTTACTTATTCAGGGAGTGAAATATCTAGTGACGGAAGAATAACCAATGAAATTAATAAGTTACAGAAGGGAGACAATTTCTACCAAACAATAAAACACCTGATTTGGAATAAGGAAGTTTCAGAAAAAGCAAAACTCCTTATGTATAAGAGTTATTATTTCCCTATTGTCACCCATGGAGGAGAAACATGGACAATGACAAAGACTGCAAGCAGGGGAAATGAAATTTCTCAGAGCTGTTGAGGTAAAAACAAGAATGGACACAGTATGGAATGTAGATATTGGAAAGGACCTTAAACAAGAAAGTATGAGAAAATAAATTAAAAAGAGAGAGAGAGAGATTAAGATGGTACTGGCATGTTAAGAGGATGCATGGGCAGAGGTTCCCCAAATTATGGAAGAACTAAAGATGGATGGAAAAAGACCTAGAGGATGACCAAGAACACGGAGTACAATGGGAGTGAGAATATCTGTGGAAAGGACAGGTGTGACCCGGCAGCAAGTGGAGGAAGAAAAGTGGTGGGAGGACCAAGCCGAATGGAGAGGACTCGTCAGCACCCAGACCAGACAGTAGCTGGGGCGGGATCTGGATATAGATAGATAGATAGATAGATAGATAGATAGATAGATAGATAGGAGTTTCACTCATGCTGAAGGACAGAATTGCTGACAGTTGTGAGAACAAGAACGAGTATATAAGCTTAAGAAAGATCTTACAAATCTGAAATTAGAGCAGCAAAAATCAAAGGAAATGAAGAATATAGCCTAAATTATAAAAATAAATGCAAAGCAGCTTGGAATGTAGTGAACAGTGAGATAAAAAACAGGAAAGGAAGATACCAATATTCCAATTAACTGTAGCAATCTCAATGAATATTTGTAAATCCTGCAAGTTTCCTTTTATCACACGGTGATGATAAATCTGATGCTGAGGCCCTCCTTTTGCAATCACAGAATAAACCAAATGAAAGATTCAATTGGAGATAAATTACTGCTAAAAATGTTAATAATGCCATAAACGAGCTGAACAGCCCCAGAACAAATGTCTACTATGAGTCCAGTAACTATATTCTCAAATCCATAATTAAGGAAATCAGAAAGCCTCTGCTCTATCTTGTAAATAAAATTTGTAATTATAGTACTTCCTCTGAATGCCTTAAAACAATAGTTACACTTCCAGTACAGAAAAAGGGTGACAGAGCCATATCAGATAGCTATAGTCCAATGGTTATCAAGGGAAACCGATCACCTGTGCTACACTTATAGCCTTGCGTAAGGATTCTGAGTCTGTATCACTTAATACTATTGCAAAAATGTTAGAAGACTACGGTTTTGTATATAAATCAGTGAATTTAGTTAAATCCTACCTGAGCCACAGGCAGCAATTAGTGCATGCCAACAAGGAGACATCAAAATTAATGAAAATTAAGAGAGGAATACCACAAGGCTCTGTCCTTGGGCAATTCCTTTTTCTTGTACATGCTAATGACTTCTCATGCTGTAAGGTGTGCGTAAATCTTCTATATGCCGATTATATGACTATGATCTCATCCAATGCGAGTATGCAGGTAGTTATAGACAAAAATTAAAAAACTGAGAAAAGGAGTCAGTAGTGTAAAGCTAACCAGTTGTGTATAAATAAAAAAAAAAAGACAGAGGAAATATATATCAATCTAAAGGCACAGTTGCAGTTTTGGGTACTGTTATGGAGAAATTCATTTCATAATAGCTGCATTTTCAGATGGCAGGAAAAAGTAGTCAGATGTACTCAAGGATTGGGTCCTACAGAATTCTGTATGACATCCTTCAGTCAATTCAATATATTGACACTCTCAAGTCTTTATGTATAACTGCTTAATATATTTCAAAGAAAATATACAGAAATTTACTCCAACAATACATATACACAGCACCAGAAACAAGTGCATTCTAGGCATACCATATTCAAGGCTGTCACCAATACACAATAGCCACAAACACCTAAGTCTGAAGATGTATAATAAACTGCCACAATCAGTGACAATCCTCACTCTAAGAAAAATTAAGGTAGTATTAGATATGTGGTTTAAAAATATATCATATTATTCAGTAGAAGAATACATTCATAGCAATCTGAAGGACATGTATAATCAGGGAGAAAATCCTAATTACTAATAAGAGTATCACAGCTGTGCAAGCATAATGTAGGATTGTGTAGATACATAATGAGATAGACTAAAATGTAGTTATGTAATGAGAATCAATTTGTAAATGTGTTAAAAACTGTATGTAATTACTAAAAAGTACATGTACATGTACAACTTCAACTGACAGAGCCAATTGCATGGTAGACATGCTACAAGGCTAATAAATAAACATCTAAACTAAGACGATACTACATAGGCACAAAATGTGATTAGACGATGCTTGCAAATTGCAGTCAGTGATAAGAGTTAATAATTCAGTGGGGTCATCCTATTCCCTCTCTTGTCTATTGGTGTGAACTGTGCAACTTTCCAGTCTGTAGGCACAGATGTTTCATTGAATGAGTGGTTGTACATGATTGCTAAAAACGGAGACATTTCATCAGCATGCTCTGAAAGAAACCCAACTGGTGTACAATCTGGACTGGAAGGCTTGCCTTTATTTATTTTTTTAAGTTGTTCCACTACACCAAGGTTATCTATTCCTAAATTACTCATGTTGGCAGATTTATTTACTTATTTGTTTATTTATTTTTAATTGAAATTCTGGAATATTTACTGCATCTTCTTTGGTGACAGGATTTTGGAAAACCATGTTGAGTAACTCAACTTTAGTGACACTGTTGTCAGCAACACTGACATTGATATTACACAGTGAAAATAATAATTCTGTCTTGCCACTGATAAACTTTATGTATGACCAGAATCTCTCTGGGTTTTCTGTTACATTTTGAGACAGTGTTTCATTGTGGACACTATATGAAGGATCTCACATTGTCTGTGCTAAATCTTGGAGATTTTGCATTTTTTGAATCTGGCAGGCTTTTTGCACTGCTTTTACAACAGTGTCTTGACCTGTCTTGTGAACCAAGGGATATCTATTCCGCCTCTTATTAATTTCCTCGATACAAAACTCCAACTTCTTCATGTTGTTGCTATTTCTTCAACTTAAAGCCACATCTGGTCTATGCTTAGTTGAAAGGAGTAGAGACTGCCTCTTAGGAAGGTATCACGCAAATTTTATCTGCTTTTGTAAATTGATATATTTCTCATTTACTTTTAGTAGATTTGGATGTTAAAGTATTCCGGATTGATTGTGGCTAAGAGGTCTAATATGTTGTCACAAACACTTAGATTAGATTATATTGGATTAGATTGAGTTTTCATTCCACAGAGCCAAAAATGCAATGATTTTCATGAGAGCTGAACATGTCAAAGTATAACATAAAAAACATAAGACATCTGAATACAATACTCACCTCCCTGATCATTAGTCATGAGATTGTCAAGATGTGTGTACATATTACAGTAAACTGGAATTGATAATATTTACAGAATTAACACACTTTTAGAATGAAGCATGGTTATGCACTTTTAATAATGTTATCATACACAAACTACCGAATCTTGACTGTTGTGACCAAGTGCTGTCAAAACTGGAATCTAACAGATAGTCCCTGTTTAAGAGGTTCATTTACAGAGTAGAAGAAGTTGCCTACCAAAAAGTCTTTCAAACTCTGTTTAACCCTTAACTACTATGGTCATTAACAGGAACACAATTACTATGGAGGGGTCTCACAGACTGCATTTTTATATTTTATATATCAAACTAGAATTTTGCTGAATATATATAGTTTCTTGACTTCTTGTCGTTCATTACACTTCTTAGAAGTGGTCTTTGTAGAAATTTGATTTTTTTTAAACAATGCAGTATTTTAAACACTTCGACAATTAAAACAAAGCAAAATTTGGAGTATATTTTTATTTTATGAGTTATGAAAATAACAGCAAACAGTTAGGTCTCTACTCACACACAGATTTTCATCAGAGGGATTATATAACTAATTGGCAATATAACTACGTGGAAAACTCCAACTTGACTTCCGATAAATTGTGTGTGAAGTCAACTTTCAGTCCATAAGTCTATGGATGGAGAAACTTTGCCACATTTTACTTCTAAAATTACAAACAAAAACTAAATACGTGTTCTCATGTGCCACTGAAACGTACTTTAGCCAATTTTCACCTGCAAACACTTTACGCAGACCTTCCTGGAACACTCCAAACAAATCGGAATACCACACTGTTGATATTGATATCTTGGTTTCCTCTTCAGACGAGGAGGGCAAGAGGCACACGTTTTTCGATTTTCGAATTCTTCTTTCAGTGTCTGAGGCTCATCTTGAAAGTGAAGTATTATTCTGATGGTGCCACTCAACTCTCGTGGCAAGCGTCCAATAGAAATTCTACGCTACATATGAAGCTCAACTAGGCCTCTTGCTAGAGTCTTCATGAAGCTCAATCTCACCATTACCTCTGCCTTTGGATAAGCTTGATGTACCACATAACAATTTACACCGCAAGCAACATTCACTAATGGGAAGAAAATGGCCAAAGGCCATCTTCCTGTCCGGCCACTTGACGAATAAGCTGCACACCTTTGGTCGAGACAGTCCACACCACCTTTTGTTGTTGCTATAAAACAGGATGATCTCAGATTTTCCTGATTCAGGATCATTGTTTACTGAATGGTGCATAGAAGAGATCAGTATTGCAGCTTTGGACTTCTTGGGCATGAAGGAAACCAGAGTCATGTCTTCTGTAAAACCGTAAACAGATGTCTTCACACCACGTTTCTTATTAGATAAGAAGTTCTGTGGGATCTCGTTTGTGTTCTTTTTCAGCGTACCAACGTATGTGAGACCTTTTTTGAAAGTTCATTGACTAGTTCTACTAATGAGTACCAATTGTCACCTGTAACATTTCTCCTTGTGTTTTCAATGGGTTTCACCAATTGAAGAACAGCCTGTGTGGGAACACTGTGACCTTTCTCATGACTGGTAAGGGTGTGACCGTCGCTGCCTTTCCCAGAATAAATATATGCATTGTACAAGTAGTTTGTGCGAGCGTCAGTCAAACACTGTACTTTCAGGCCATACTTTGCCAGTTTGTTTGGCATGTATATTCTAAACCCACACCTTCCACAAAAAGGAAGAAGCATTTCATCGACACACACTGTTGCACCTAAAGAGTAGCATACTGAGAAGTATGTTCCTGAACACTGAACCCTTTTCTGGACCAAACTAAGTGATTTTAGATCTTTATGTAGAATGTTCTTATTCCCAATATTGATAGTGTGTATTGAGCTATTGAATGGAAATGAGACATTATTTGCAACAAATTTCAGCGAGGAATAAATATACTGAGAAGCAATGGTTAGAATACCCAATTCCTTAAACAGGTTCCTATACGACATTCTTGAATTTATATCACAAATGAGTTTTATTACATGCTTTTGCACTCTAAAAACTTCTGCTCGGTTCGACGAGTCACCCCAGAATATGATGCCATGCGGCATAATAGCACGAAAGTAAGTGAAGTATGCAAGTTTCTTTTTTTACATTTGTATTTCCTACAGCTGACCGTATTCACATTGCAAATGCAGACTTGCTTAGTTGCTATGATAATTCTGTGGTATGCTCTTCCAACTGAATTTATTATAGAGCTGTATTCCTAGAAATTGAACACTGTCAACCTCTTCTATCTGCATGTCTGCATATGTTATACACATGCTGGACGAAAATCTCTTGCAGGTTCTGAACTGCACATAGTGGGTCTTTTCAAAGTTTAATGACAGTGAATTAGTTTTAAACCATTTATAAATGTCAGAAAAAAAAACTTGATAAGCAGCTATTTCTAAATCTGTACTTGACTTGGCATTTATTGCAAGGTTTGTATCTTCTTCAAAAAACTGACTTAGCATCTGGCAATTTAACAGACAAGATTTCATTAATGTATACAAGAAAAAGCAATGGACCAAAGATGGAATCTTGGAACACCCCATGTAATTAATTTCCAATCAAATGAAGACTGATTGTTTATTCCATACATATTTCACAATGACACACTTTCTTTCCTATTAGTTAGGTAAGACTCTAACCATTTTGTAGCACTGCCAATGATACCATATATTCTAATTTACTTAAGAGGATGCTGTGATTCACACAGTCAAAGGCTTTCGACAGGTCACAGAAAATGCCAGTAGCCTCTAACTTGTTATCTAACGAATTAAGTACATTCTCATGGCACATGTAAATAGCTTTCTCAATATTGGAACCCTTAAGGAACCCAAACTGTGACCTGGACAATATATTATTTGCAGTCAGATGCTTAAGAAGATGGTTAAACTCAAACTCGTCAAATATTTTTGAAAAAAAAAATACAGAAAATTTGAAACTGGTCAATAGTTTGATGGTATCTCTTTATCCATCTTCTTATAAAGAAGCTTAACTTCAGCATATTTTAGCCAGTCTGGAAATGTCCCATTAATAAGTGATTGATTAAACAAATAACTTAAGATAGACTTGACTCAGATGAACTCTCTCTGATTAACTTCATTGATACATTATGATAGCCACTAGAATACATTTATTTTTAAGGATTTTATGATGGGTGCTGCTACTTTGGGAGAAGTGGGCATCATTTCCTTTTTACTGAAGTTATTTGTAGAAACTGGTCTCATGTGTTCCATTGCACTGTCTACTGAACCTGATAACCCCAAGCTGTCAATAACAGAAATAAAGTACTTGTTTAAGAGCTTTGCAACACTACATGCTGTTGTTACCAATGTTTCAGGCTCTGCCTGTCTCTGTCTTCATTATATCCCATATAGTTTTTATTTTGTTGCCTGATATAACTACCTTTTTCTCATAATAAAGCTGCTTAGATTTCTGGATTACTTGCTCAAATATTTTGCAGTATTCTTTGTAATCCATTACAATGTTAACTTCAGAGCTGTTCCTGGATAATAAATACTGTCTCCTTTTTGTCCCACGTGATATCTTTATTTCTTGTGTAATCTACAGTTTATTTTTAGACTTCTGTTTGATATGAGTTACCTTTAGGGAAAACAATTTTCGAAAACGAAAGTAACTTTACTAATGAATGCTTTGTATTTTCCATTCGAGTCTGAAGTACAGTAAACATCTATTTAGTCCATGTCTTTGAGCAATCTCCTAAAATTCTCAATTTTTTACCAAGTTATTACCCTCCTGTACTCAGATTTAATAGATTTTTTATCCTGACAAGTTTCAAAATTTATCACAAGATGCTGCATGTCATGATAAGACAGCCCATTTACTATTGGTTTTGTAGTATGACTTTTTTCCCCTAGATTTGTCTACAAATATATTACCAACAGAAGTCTCAGAGCATTTACATACCCTAGCTACTAGTTTACAGTAGGTCTTAAATTGAATGATAGTGTTACTGATTGCAATAACTCTCCACTGACAGAGCTTTTCAATAAATCCACATTAAAATCACCAGCAACCACTATTTCCTTGTTTTTTACTGTCAGATGGGACAACATAGCCTCCATATTTTTTATGAAGAGGTTAAGGTTTCCCAAAGATGCTCTGTATATACTTACTATTAGAAAGGACTTACTATGAAATACTACTACTGTTGCACAAGTTTTTAAGAGCTGCCCTGAGCAAAAATTTTAATATCAGTATTCTTGAAATTATAATAGTTTCTGACAAATGTGGTAACTTCTCCTTTCCCCATATTTTCTCTACAGAAGTAAGAGGCTAACTTAAATCCTGTAACATTTAACATATCTCAACCAGTGGTCACATGATGTTCAGAGAAGCAAGCTGGATCAACCAGTTTGCTCAACTCTAATTCTTCAACACAAATAAGCAACACTTTAAATTCACTCCTCAGTACTCAGATATTCTGACACAATGAGGAGAACTGATACTGTGTACTGACTGAATTACAACTGGATGGACCTAATTTTTCAATCAGTTCCTGAACATCTCCGGTTTCGATTCTTGAGTTTCTCACGGCGTATTTGATAATCAAAATATCCACGGGTGTACTGCCGGTCTACAGTGTCCAACGGGCACAATATTTCGGCGATCATACATGTCGCCATCATCAGGTGAACTGACGGACTGAGCTCCTGTGAACGTGCCGGCACGGAGATCCGTACGCTATGGCTGCTCAGAGGGAACTGGGTTCGGTCGCAGCGGCGGCCGATTTAAATACCCTCCGCCCGCGGCGCGCTCCTTCCGCCGTCCGCGCCCCGCGCCACGCTCGCGCGGTGGAACAGATTGCGACGGCGTCTGAGATGACGTCGGTGTGATGGCTCTGTCCGCCGTGGTCGTCACAACTATACGTTTGCTCGCTTTACTCTTGATTAACCCAATCGCTGGTTCCCAAGCCTTGCTAAGATTATAGCCACAGTCACGGTTTACGAGGTCGTCATTGGTGCGAATTTCGATGGCCTCTCTAACAACGCTGTCCCAGTATCTCGACGTCTGTACCAGAATCCTCGTGCGTGCATACTCCATAGCGTGATTTTCCGACAAACAATGTTCAGCGACCGCCGACTTGTTCGGATACATCAGTCGAGTGTGCCTCTGGTGTTCACGGCATCGATCCTCGACGGTACGCATCGTCTGACCAATATACGACTTGCCACACTGACACGGAATTTTGCTAAGGTTATGCATCACATTGATTCTGCAGCAGCTAAGAGAATCAAGAAACGAGCAAGCCTCGCATTGGTACGTGAGAGAGTGCAATTCACCCGCCTGAGCCTCGAGTTTATCTCACAGGAATTACTCAAACTACATTTGCAACTGGCTAGTAATTTCACTTCTTTTTCCTTGGATTGGATTGATGGTGTCACCTGGGTTGCAGCTGATTCCGCCCATAAGAAGGCAACGGGACGTCAAACAGCCAAGTTCTCACGTCTCCTTGACAAACCATCTCCGCAGGTTCCGTGCAAGACTGTCATCAATTTGAGTGGCATGGTGTTGAGTGATGATGCGGTCTCGATTTTGCAGAAAGGTCTCAACTTCGCTCCCACCTCCAAGTTCACTCCGGTCGCAGAAATTGTTCGTGCTGTTGAACAGGTTGCAACTCGACTTCCGCCTGAATCAGCTGAGGAAATACGTCGTGAAACTTGTCGTGCGTTGACGAAATCCAAGCGGATGAAGTCAAATATCACCAGTAAAGAGAGGGTGGCCATTCGTGATCTGAGGGAGCGCTCTGAAATTGTTGTCTTACCGGCTTACTAAGGCAATGCTACAGTTGTTGTCTCCCATAAGGTCTACACTGATAAGATGCAGAGCCTGTTAAATGAAGATTCCTACCGGAAGATCAGCGTTGATCCTACAAAGAAGGTGGAGAACAAGACGAGGTCGCTTCTCAAGGACGCAGATTTACCGGAGGGTGACGCTAAGAAATTGTAACCCCAAGGTCCGGTACCGCCTAGACTATATGGACTCCCGAAGATTCACAAAGAGGGGGTACCATTACGCCCCATTGTCAGCAACATCAGGGCACCTACATATCTGTTGGCCAAATACCTGACGGGAATATTAAGTCCTTATGTGGGTAAATGCCCTCATCACATCCGTAATTCCGTGGATTTTGTTAAACGCCTTGATAGCTTCAGGTTGTATGAGTCAGATATCATGGTGATTTTTGACGTCGTTTCCTTGTTTACGAGGGTACCCCTGCGTGAGTCACTAGAATTGATTAGTCAGAAGTTTGACGAGAAGACCACTGTACTTTTTAGGCATGTCTTGACTTCCACGTATTTTCTTTTCAATGGAGAATACTAGGAACAAACGGAGGGAGTCGCCATGGGTAGCCCACTCTCACCGGTGGTAGCGCATTTGTACATGGAGAACTTCGAGGAGGAAGCCCTGTCGTCATCCGAATGGAAACCTACTTGCTTTTTCCGTTACGTGGACGACACGTTCGTCATCTGGCCACATGGTATGGATAAACTCCTTGACTTCCTTACACATCTAAACTCCATACATCCCAACATCAAATTCACTATGGAGACTGAAACGGAGGGTAAATTACCTTTCCTTGACGTCTTGGTCAAGAGAAGGGCTGACGGCACCCTAGGTCATGGAGTGTGTCGGAAGGCAACGCACACGGATCTGTATTCGCACGCAGACAGTTCCCACCACCCTTCACAAAGGAATGGGGTACTTAAAACTCTAGTACATAGGGCGCGCACTATCTCTGACGCAGAGAGTCTACCCCAGGAATTGGAACATCTGAGAACTGTATTTCGAACGAGTGGCAGATTCAACGTGCTCTCCGCCCAACCACTACAGCACAACCTATGGAGATGGATGAAATTACGAGGGAGGAGGTAGGCACTGCGTTTATTCCATATACAGGCGCACTCTCGGGGAAAATCGACCGCATTTTGAAGAAACACCGGGTCGGAACTGTGTTTTGTCCTCCGAATAAAACTCGTGCACTGGTGGGGAGCGCCAAAGATGACCTCGGTTTGAGGAAGGCCGGCGTGTACCAGATTCCGTGTCAATGTGGCAAGTCGTATATTGGTCAGACGATGCGTACCGTCGAGGATCGATGCCGTGAACACCAGAGGCACACTCGACTGATGAATCCGAGCAAGTCGGCAGTCGCTGAACACTGTTTGTCGGAAAATCACGCTATGGAGTATGCACGCACGAGGATTCTGGTACAGACGTCGAGATACTGGGACAGCGTTGTTAGAGAGGCCATCGAAATTCGCACCAATGACGACCTCATAGCCGGCCAGTGTGGCCAAGCGGTTAAAGGCGCTACAGTCTGGAACCGCGTGGCCGCTACGGTCGCAGGTTCGAATCCTGCCTCGGGCATGGATGTGTGTGATGTCCTTAGGTTAGTTAGGTTTAAGTAGTTCTAAGTTCTAGGGGACTGATGACCTTAGAAGTTAAGTCCCATAGTGCTCAGAGCCATTTGAACCATTTTGAACGACCTCATAAACCGTGACTGTGGCTATAATCTTAGCGAGGCTTGGGAACCAGCGATTGGGTTAATCAAGAGTAAATCGAGCAAACGTATAGTTGTGACGACCACGGCGGACAGAGCCATCACTCCGACGTCATCTCAGACGCCGTCGCAATCTGTTCCACCGCGCGACCGTGGCGCGGGGCGCGGACGGCGGAGGGAGCGCGTCGCGGGCGGAGGGTATTTAAATCGGCCGCCGCCGCGACCGAACCCAGTCGCTCGGTGCCAGTTGCGTGCGGAGCTGCAGGAGCGCTTACGATACTACACCGAGCCATAGGGACCTGCTTGCGGGTTACGTCTCGAGGGTGCGTAAAGCTTTGAAACTTACGCATACCAAGGACGCAGGAGTGGCCAACTGAGATTTTGTTAAAACACAGTTTGGCGCTCAGTATCATCTGAGGGCAAAGCAACCTCAGGAAGTAATTAGAGTAGCATTGTCGTGCTTTTTGCCGCTGCGGAAATGTCTTGTGCAGGTGATGCCTTGAGGTCGAAGCGGTCTTCCGCTGTCGACAAAAGGCGCGTCTTCTTGTTGCCGCGGGCCGCGTCTCCGGCCGTTTCGAGCGCCCCAGCTGCCGCAGAGCTAGGCTCTGCCCCCCCCCCCTCCCCCTCCACCCCAAGGTTAGGGAAAATGTGGGCTAGGACCTGGGAGCAGGCCGCGGAACCGCAGAGAAGGTTTCCGCCGCCGCCGATCAGACCTCCGCGTCCACCAGGAAAATAGGGCCAGCAATGCAGCCCCACTTTCCGCTCCTGACATGGCGAGAAACACACCAAGTAACGCAGTCATACACAGTACGGCGACAACGAAATACATAGTCAGTACTTGCGATCCTGCCCCTCCTAACCTCGTCCTAAATCCGCTCCTGCTTGCCAACGCCACCGGCACACTTCCCGAGTACATTGCGTCCATGAAGAATGGCAAGCAGATGACCCGTCTGCCAACCAAAATCCTCCCCAAACCCACCCCCTCGTCTCAGTCCTCCACCCGCTCCAAATACCTTAAATCCCCCCCACTCAAGTCCACCACATCCAACCAGCGGCGTGTAAGGAAGGACAGGAAGGAGAAGCACTCCAAGGGGAAGAAGAAATCCACCACCCCAACCCCAACCACTTCCACACCCTCTGAGGAGCCAGCGCCCCCGACAGCATCTGTCGTCGCACTGGGAGGGGACCAGGAAATACCGGCACTGGAAGGGAACCGCGTAACTGGACAGGATTCGGATGGTTTCGTGCTGGCGAAGAAAACGTTTCGCCAGCCGAAGCTTCCGCCAGCCCGGGGAGTGGCACCCACCCCGAACAGATTTCAGGCAGTTGCTGATGAGCCAGAGACAACAGAAAACACAACACAAACACAGAACCAAGTCGCCCACCACCTCCCCCCCGATTGTCGCAGAGTTTCCTCAAAACTACGAGGAGCTCTTTGAGTTGCTCAAGACAGAAATCGGGGGAGGCAGTTTCCAGGCAAAACCCGCCGGTGGAGACAAAATTAAAGTCACAGTACACACACTCGAACACTACAACACAGTCAAAACACTATTCAACACATAAAACATACCTCACTACACGTTCCCCCCAACTAAAACAAGAAACAGAAACATAGTGATAAGAGACCTCCCAAGACGAGTGTCGCCCCAGGCAGTCAAAACAGATTTGACTGCCCAGGGGTACGTCGTCAAGGCGGTCCAGCAGATGGGCAACATCAACAGTAAGTGGCCACTATACCAGGCCACACTCCCGGACACCCCCCAGAACAAAAGGGAGATAAAAATGGTTTTGGCTGTGCCTGTCACCACTGAACCGCTGCGCCGTAAGAACAAGACGGTGCAGTGCTTCAGGTGTCAGGGCCTGAATCACATCGCCGCCTACTGCACCATGCCAGTAAGGTGCAGGAAGTGCGCCGAGGCCCACGACACAAGAACATGCACACTTCTACACACGGACCCACAAATAAGGTGCGCGCTGTGTGGCAAAAACCACACAGCGGGTTACCAAGGTTGTGAGGTCCACAAACGACACACACAACAGGCAAAGGCCGCCCCCCCCCACACACACACAAACAGAACACCATAAACCCACCCAGACATACAAGAAAACAAAACATGACAACACACACGGACAAGGCCTGGGTAAAACCAAGGCCGCACACACCGAGGGCGACTTATGCGGAAGTGGTTTCTCCTCCGAGGAACCATGAAAGTGTGGCCCAATCATCACAACACCAGACACTATCACGAGAACAACACCGGGAAACACATAGCAACAACGACCAGGTCCACCATGACGGAGGTAGCTCTAGGGAACCCCACACACACTCCCCCCCCCCCCCCCCCCATGGATCAGTTGTTAGGCGTAATGGTGCAGACCATGAACCTCGTCATGGAAATGATGAAGGAATTCAGGGAAGCCCAGAAGCAGAACACACAGATCCTCGTCGCCCTTCAGGCAACAGTCCAGCAGTCGCTCCCCTCTGCGACTTCCTCAGTAGTATCAAAACCCCATCATGAATAGACGACCGAATATCCAAGGCCTGACAATGTGCGTCTTTAACGCAGACGGCATTGTTAATCAAGAGGTCGAGTTCAGAGAACTCATGAAGGAGTTCTCCATCGACATATGCGTGATGGGGGAAACCCACCTAAAACTGGGAATAAAAGCGACAGTTCCCAACTACGTTAGCTACCGTAAAGACAGGCCAACCCAAGGCGGAGGAGTGGCCATATATGTAAAAAGAGGCATCCCCCACCACCAGGTATTCTTACCAGCTACCAACAAAATCGAAGCAGTGGCGGTGGAAGTAACCACTGCCACTGGACCCCTAACAATTGTTGCAGTCTACCGACCACCACATGACCAGATAGATGAGGGAGACATAGCTGCTCTAGGGCAAATTGAAGGCAAACTCATAATAGGGGGAGACTTCAATGCCAAACATCCTGATTAGAATTCTAGAGTAACCTCCAGAGCAGGCGCCAAACTGCAACAACTATCGCGCACCCACCACTTCGAAACATGGGGTCCAGTCGAGCCTACACATTTTCCAAAAAATGGAGGCAGGCCCGACGTGACAGATATAGCTCTCACTAGGAGGATCGCAGGGTTTGTGGCCGCAAGGACAATCAACAGAATGTCCTCCGACCACAACCCAGTGATTCTGGAGGTCGATGTGGGAGAATGGGTAGCACTCCCACGGTACCAGACGTCGTACAAACGTACAGACTGGGAGCGATACCAAGAAACTGTCGCCTCTGATATCGCTCGCGCTCCGCCACCTACTGCCGAAACAGTAGAACAAGCGCTACAAGACCTAACAGGCACCATCTTGCAGGCAGCGGAAGAAGCCACCCCTCCACAAAGGGATGGCCCACCGCCGAAAATACAGCTCCCGGAACACTTGCTAGCTCAAATTCGACATAAGAACAGAGTGGCAAAAGAGTGGAAGATCACCAGAAATCAGGCCACCAGGAGGCTGCTCAATCGTCTACAGAGAGAACTGAAGGTAGCGCTTAATGAGCACAGAAACCAGCAATGGCAAAACCGCCTCACAGCTCTCAAAGTAGACGATCATACACTATGGCAAGCGACCAAACAGTTTACAAAACGACGCGCTAGGATGCCGCCACTGCATGGCGAGCGGGGACTGGTCTACAGCCATGCTGGAAAGGCCAACGCCCTCGCCGACTCCTTCGAGAAGCAGTTCCAAGCGGAAGAACCCCAGGATGAAGAGCATGAACAGGTAGTCAGTCGTCAACTGACTGTCTTCCTCAATGCCGAGGAGGACCCAGAGGACGGACCCATACTTTTTGCCCCCGAGGACGTGGCAAGAGTAATCAGGTCCCTCCCTACAAAAAAGGCACCAGGGCATGACAGTGTCACTAATCAGTTAGTCAAAAATCTCCCACCCACAGCAATCACACACCTCGCGAACGTCCTCAACGAGATTACTCAATCCCGTGTTTTCCCAGCTTGCTGGAAACATGCGGAAGTGGTCGCGATACACAAACCAGGGAAAGACCCTCTATTCCCGCAGCACTACAGGCCGATTAGCCTCTTGCCAACTCTCAGCAAGATCTATGAGCGCCTCCTGCTAAGACCCATACAAGAACATATTACCAGAGAGCAAATTCTGCCGGATTTCCAATTTGGGTTCCGACAGAACCACTCTGCCCCTCAACAGGTCATGATAATGGTTGAAGCAGCTACAGAGGGCTTCAACCACAGAGGCTACTGCGGGATAGTGCTACTAGACGTAGCCAAAGCCTTTGATTCAGTATGGCATAGAGGGCTACTCTACAAGTTGTACACTCAAGGGTTTCCCGGGAGCATAGTTCAGCTGATCAAGAGCTATCTCACGAATAGGACTTTCTCCGTCAAAGTAGAAACTGCCACCTCCACCAGAAGGCGTATTCGTGCTGGGGTGCCACAGGGATCGGTCCTGGGGCCCGTATTGTAGTTTGTACACTGCGGACACTCCAACGGCCCCCCTGGTGCACACTGCACAGTACGCTGACGATACAGCCTTCTACACGAGAAACGCGAACAAGGACCTGGTCATCCGTAGGCTACAAAAGGTTTTAGATGACACAGAAACTTGGGCCCGTCGCTAGCGCATCACCATCAACTCTGAGAAAACGCAGGCAATGCTGATTACCCGCAGGCTCGGAAGGCGCGAACCTCCTCAACGTCCCCCCCTCCACCTTCACCTAAATGGAACCCAACTCCCCTGGCGCAGAACCGCCAAGTACCTTGGCGTAACCTTGGACTCTCGTCTTACGTGGAAACCCCACATAGACGAGGTCCACAGGAAGGCCTGCGCCAGAATGTCCATCCTATACCCTATCCTGAACACAACCAGCTCCCTTCCCTGCCCAGTAGCAGTAAATGTGTACCAGGCCCTGATCCGGCCAGTAATGGAGTATGCGTGCCCTGTCTGGGGATACGCGGCAAAGCAGCATCTGGACAAACTCCAGAGACTGCAGAACCGCGCCCTCAGAAGGGCACTGCACCTACCTCTTGGTTTCCCCACAGACGATTTGCACGCCGCAGCCGAAATCCCACTCCTGAGAGAGCGTTTCCACGATCTGGCAAGGGCCTTCTATGAGGGTTCTTCCAGATCCGGAAACGCACTCATCCACTCCCTAGGTCGGTATGACATGTCCCGCGATAAGCACAAGCGCCCTATGACGATCTTCGACGACTAAGTCGAAGAGAAAATCCTAACACCCAATCCATCATCCTGTTCCTTCCCATATAACACCAAATTTCTCGCCTACCTCAGGCAAGTACCAGACACACTCACAACAATCATCACAGACACCAAAAACTATAGAAAAATCACACTCACACGTTCACAGGGGAGTAAAAGCCGAAAGGCTACAGACTCCCCGTCACACTTCCCCAAAGAGGGGAAAGTAACGGATGAGAGCAGCAGCGACCGAACCCAGGCGCCACAACCTCTGTCACAAAGCACAAATGCCGCTCCTAACAACACACCAATACCCGCACAAGCGGCCGCTAACTCCACAACAGCACCTCAGGCTGCTACACCCAACACCAACACACCACCTGGGGGAATACTGGAAACACTATTCCCCCGACACACGACCGTTCAAATCCTTACCAAGGTGCTGACGGCCGTCACTACACTCATCACCCAGCTCATGAGCGCCGAACCCAGGCAATACTGGGATGTCATACACACTGCCATCACAACACTCTTTCACACTCTTATATGAATAATATGCCACACCCGGCCCATAAAGCAGACACGCATACACTATCACAGATCCTGTTCTGGAATGCAGACTCGATCCACAACAAAAGGGCAGAATTTGCCGCGTTCATGGAGCGCAAGGGAATCCTTGTCGTGCTACTGAGCGAGACTAAACTTAAACCGCACAAACAATTAAACTTTCCTGGCTATTGTGTCTATCGTACCGACCGACCGGGCGACGCCGTGGCAGGTGGAACTGCAATCGTCATACACAAAGACATTGAGCACACAAACATAGAGCTCCCTGAACTGGAAAAAATCGAGGCTACGGCCGTCAGAGTCAAGTTCAACGGAGCCTACACCACACTGATATCGGTATGCAACAGCCCTGTAGGCATCTCAACACGCGATATCAGCACATTACTCAACATCTCACCGCGAGTAATAGTCGCTGGAGATCTGAACGCAAAACACCCAGAATGGAATTCACGCATACGAAATCCCAACGGCAAAAAACTGTACGAACATTCGCTAGGCAGAAACTACATTATACTAGCGCCGACAGAACCGACGCACATTCCCTATCAGAGGGGACACAGGCCAGACGTGATAGACATGGCCCTCATCAAGGGCATTACAGCGACACTCAACGTTGCCGTTGAAAACGATCTGCCCTCAAACCACCAACCTGTAATACTATACATTGAGGAAACACTGCAGCACACGGAACAACGCAAGATGGTGGACTACGGGCGTGCAAATTGGACATTGTTCAAGCAAACGCTTGATAGCCACATCCCACCTATACACGAAATTAACGAAACAGGACAAATTGACGGCGCAGTAGAAACCCTCACTAACGCCGTCCGGGACGCAATGGCAGGCACCATACCTGATCGCACCTCACAACAACGCAGTGCGGCCCTGCCCCAGGAAATCCTGGGCCTAATCTCAATCAGGAATCGCCTCAGGAGACAATGGCAGCGCACCAGGCGTCCGTACTTCAAACGGCACATTAACAGACTACAGGGCATCATACACGATAAAATACAAACACATAGAACACAACAGTGGAATCAAAAACTCGAAGGGCTGGACACCGCACGACCTGGCGTGTGGCAACTAGCCCGACACTTCACCAGAGAGAAAATATACACCCGAACGCTTCAAGGGCCTGACGGACCTGTATACTCAGCGGAAGAGAAAGCAGAACTAATGGCTCGAACACTCGCAGCATCATTCACACCGAACCTTGTACCATCAGATCCAGTGTTCACACTTGCTACTGACCAAGAGGTTACACGCATTCTAGCCCAACCATCGCGCGACGACATTCGACATGCTAGCACAGCCGAAGTCTCCTGGGCTGTAATGCACTCCGCTGCTAGGAAAGCCCCTGGTCATGATGGCATTCAAAACCCTGTCCTCCAGGAGTTCACGGATAAAGCAACTGAATACCTAACACACATAATGAATGCCATACTAAAACACCAACACTTCCCCGCCTTTTGGAAGACGGCCAAGGTCCTGATGTTCAGGAAGCCGGGGAAAGACCACAGCCTCTCACAAAATTACCGACCCATCAGCCTTCTGAGCTCGCTTAATAAGATTGTTGAGAAGGTGATTCTCAAACGCATCACTAGGCACTGCATAACAAATGACATCCTCAGACCGGAGCAATTCGGCTTCAGGAATCACCACTCCACAACACAACAACTCCTATGGGTCGTTGAACATAAAACACATGGCTTCAACATAAACAAAGCTACAGGGGCAGTGTTCCTGGACATCGAAAATGCTTTCGACCGTCTATGGCACAACGGCCTCATCCGCAAACTCAGCGACGCGGGATTCCCCGACGGGCTGCTGCGTCTCACGAGGGAGCAGTAACTGCTGCGCAGAAGCAAACCCATTTCTGACGTTCTGCGCATGACGTCATTGAGGAACAGCTCTTGGCGCGCGCGAAGTGTACGTCTGAGCTTTGTGTTGTCGTGGTTCGTCCGTGTTGTGTTTCATGCGTGTTGTCGTTTCCGTTTGGTTATCTTTGTAGACATTTTTATGATCATCCATCGCCATTCGAGGTAAAGAGCCGGATAAGACTGTTGTTGTTGGGAGCAAACGGATCGTCTGTTGAGCCAGATGAAGAAGGAAGATTCGTGACTGCAATTGTTTTTGGCAATATCCTGCCTGATATGTCTGAGGAGTTGGCAATGGTTGAAGGAGAGAAGGAGATATAAGATTTAGATTTTGGAATAGGAAAATCCGATGTGCCTCCAATGTCACTGGCTTCTGATTGTAGCACTGAAGGATTTAAATATCTTGCTGGATATGTAGCTTATCGATGCAGACAGTATGACAGATCACTGGCCACACCCACTGGAGAGTTACTGACACTGCCTGAGGAGACATCGAGAGGATGGCTGGGCATGGTTTCTCGTGGGGGTTTGCTTGTGCCTTCAGAAACGTGGCTCGAAACAATTAGCAAATTTGAATTAATTTTTGCCCAGATCCATGGTCACGACAGTTTGTCCAGAGAAACTGGTGTCATCAAGAACCTGTGCGCTATACTTACCGAGCGATTCTCCACTATTCACCCAGAAATCATTAAGATTTACGCTAGGACGACAACATTTATCCGACTGCGTTGGCTGTCTGCAAAGGACAAGTCGAAGAAAGCAGTTGCCGCTCAGCAACGGAAAGCAAGGAAGTGGTATTTGTCATCGCTTTAGAATGTAAATAAACAATATTTGTGAAAGTTAAATAATATATAAACTTAGTGATAGAAGTGAAGGTCCTCTGACTGTGTTTGTTTCACAACTAGCAAGACTACACTGACAGTGCCAAGAATTGGCTTATTGTTTCCCACACTACATACCAACTTTGCTGAACGGCGGACTCTGTAAGTTAATTTACCACTATTTCCTGTAAATCGTATTTTGCAGCACTTTTTTTGATTCAATGCCCTTTTATATAAGTGAATTTTAACAACTAGGGCAAACATTATACATCCACCTTGATAAAAATATAAGCCAAAGGCTTGAAGTGTGAGAAAATTAAGAATGTGTGTGTGTGTGTGTGTGTGTGTGTGTGTGTGTGTGTGTGTGTCAGTTCAGGTAGGTAATTCAAATGCTTCCTACAAATAAGGCAATTGCATAATTTCTTGAGTGAAAACGACAGTGTTTTTGTAGACATGATGTAAACAGAATATAAATGAGCGTTACAGAGAGCTTGTCTATAAGTTGTCTATAAGTTAACACTTTTCCCAGAGCCAAAGTTAGAAAATTGAATGCTCATTTCGAACGTTTACTTCGTAGAGTACTGCAAAACAAACTGTACTTTGCACTTATTTTTGTATAGTTTGATCTATAGACGCTTGATTTTATTAAGGTCAGCACTCAGAAGTGTATGTTTAAAGCTGGACAAGCTACAGAATATAGCAGTAACTTTCTAGAAATAGCAGAATAACAATTTACCTTTTACTATTTCTGTAGAAACAAACACTTCACAAATACATCGCTTAAATGCGCGGGCTGTGTCTTGTAGCGCTGTTCCAGAGGCAGCGGCGGTTCCTTCGTGACGTCACAGCCTCAGCCAATGGCAGGACAGAACGCTTACTGGTCAACCTTATTTTTTTTACGGACCTTGGCTGCGTCTAATACACTCATACCTCACAGACGGGAGTTTCAACACTGACGTGCAGGGAAAACAATCAACACGACACGGTATACACGCGGGAGTACCCCAGGGAAGCATCCTAGGGCCCCTACTGTTGAACCTCTAAATAAACGATCTCCCAACCACACACAACACAATGATGGCAATCTACGCGGATGACACAGCCATCCTTGCGCAAGATTGGAAACCATCAAACATTACGTCACGCCTACAGACTGCACTCAGAGTGGCCGAGCCTTGGTTGGAGAAATGGCGTGTTAGAGTAAACGTCGACAAGTGCGAAGCCGTTCTGTTCACTAGAAGACCGAAGCAACTGCGCAAACACCACTACTGCAGACCAATAACTCTACATGCACGTCCAATACGTTTCCGCGAGAAAGTCAAATACATCGGTGTCTGGCTGGACCGGAAATTACTCTGGGGGGACCACATACAACACATGACCAACCGAGCTAACGCGAGGCTCAAACAGCTCTATCCTATGTTCAACAGGCGTAGCACACTGAACAGAAGGGTGTCGAGGTCCATGTACATGACACTTATCCGACCCCTGATGACGTACACAGCTCCTGTCTGGGGCTACGCTGCGCCTACGCGCCTGCGCCGTCTGCAGCTCATACAAAACAAAGTACTCAAAATCATAAGCAATGCTCCACGATACACACGCATCGCGGGCCTTCACCGGGAATACCGACTTGAGACTCTCACGGAGGTAATCCACAAACTCACCACAAGACTATACAGAAACTCCAGACATTCGCGGAACCCGTTTATTCTGAATCTGGGGAACTACGACCACAACCATAGATGGAAACATAAAAGACCAAAAGACATACTTGTAAGGACATAAATCTATGGCCAAGCATACGCAAACATAACGGCACAGGCGAGCCCCTGTTAATCAGACGCCATTACTGGATATCCAGCTGACATACACTGTCGAATAACTGGCACCACACAGGGAAGCCGTACCGTATACTGCATGCAAACAAGCTCCACACATCCCCCACACAGTGAGATGATCTATGGCCGATCTCCCACTACTGTATAACGATCTTGATTGTTCCAGGAATGTAGCAGCTGCAGCAACTGGGGCACATCGCCATCGCTTGTCACGGTAATGATGCATGATACCTATACTAACAAATCCAACCTTGCATGAGCTATCGCAGCTAGTAAGCCACTACTGCTCTTACTACCCATCCCACTGTCGCAGAGGTTTTTTCCCACGGCACGAGCCATGGCACTTTTTTCCCTCTGCTCTTCAAATCGCTACCCTCACTCGCGTTTCGTCCACTATCTATCACCTGATGGACCCTGTTAATGCGTAGCCTTACCCAGACGCACGGACAACATCACAGCCCAGCATCCTGTGATCCACTTACTAGACAACTAACATGTTTACGGAGGTGACAGTAGAACTTTTCGTTTGGTCACCACGTTGGTGCGGGCGTGGAGGGGCCCCATCTCTACCGAACCCAGTTCCCTCTGAGCAGCCATAGCGTACGGATCTCCGTGCCGGCACGTTCACAGGAGCTCAGTCCGTCAGTTCACCTGATGATGGCGACATGTATGATCGCCGAAATATTGTGCCCGTTGGACACTGTAGACCGGCAGTACACCCGTGGATATTTTGATTATCTCCAGTTTCAATTATAGTCTATTTGCACGAACAGTGTATATTAAAATTTGCTTTCTGGCTGCCTGTTTTATGAAAGTGAATGTCATTTTCAACCTGTCTCCTAAATATCTTTTGTTTCTACCCTCCCTACCCTAAGAATACTGCTGCTCTGTCACTTGTAACCACTGGTAGTGTGATACTGTACCACATATGATAGTGTGTGTGTGTGTGTGTGTGTGTGTGTGTGTGCGTGTGTGTGTGTGTGTGTGTGTGTGTGTGTGTGTCCCTTTTTCAGATATTTGCTAGTAGCCCAGAAAGTTTTCCCTTCATGAGGGTTCCTGAACTAACTGCTCAAAATGGTTTTTGGAGAAAGCATTTAGAACAATTCTGGACAAATTTTTATGCCTACTACTGACATTAAACATGTATTTTCATCAATGCATCAAAGATAGATTGAAGTCATTGCCAGGTACAATTATACATGAAATGAGACTCAAATGTCCTTGAACCCTCCAGTAACTGTATCGTCCAAGTTGGGAGGTCAGTAAAAGGAACAAATTATTAACTTATTCCTGTTGTTGAGTATAACCTCTATCCATACTAACAAACAGCAAGTATGTACTTCAGTTTCACTATAGGATAAACTACTGTTAACATCAATAAAAATGTCACCACCATCTTAATTTAATCTACCATTTCCGAACATAGTTCATTGATAAAAATGTTCACTGAATTTATCCTTTGCTTTAGCTCCCTTTCAGTAGCTATAATGATTTCTGCTTCAGTGCTTTCTACAAGGGCTGGGAGCCCAGGTCCTTTCCTGACAGACACAACAATTTACAAAGTAAAATTTGAAAACAAATTGAAAAAGTTTCTCCTTGACAATTTCTTCAATTCCACAGAAGAATTTCTATTACTGTAATGTGAAAAACAAGGTGAGTAGGCATTATTTACAAATCAGTTTGCAATGTGAATGTCAAATGACTTGTTCCAAATCATTATGATTCATCGTGCAAAATGATCCATATATCATGTAAATAACTAACTACCTACAACTATAATACAAATTATCTGTAGGTCTACACTTGTTCTTTGTTTGACCTTCTACAGCCCAGTGAAATCCACACAGCCTCTGCTTTCCATGTGGCCATCTCATGTGTGTAATGCACCCTTTATGTATTAAGGGAGTCCCAACACCTCTTCACCCTATAGAACCAGTCAAGAAATTTGCAGCCCACATGGCTGCAGAACTGGCTGAGCCTCTGATTCAGACCCTCCACCTAGCTCTGTACTAAAGGTCTGCAGTCAGTCCTCTCAACAAAGCTACAGGTGGTGAACTCCATCTACACCATGCAGTCAAGATTAGCTCTCTTTACCACAGCAAATACCTGCTGAAAACAAGAAAGAATCTCTTCCTATACCAAATGACATTAGTACCGCCGACATAAGAGATCACCTGCAGTTGGCTGTACTTCGTGTTCTTTATGGCATCCACGAGAACATACCGTATGAACTCAAATTGCCATCGTCTTTTAACGGGTCAGGCTTAAGTGGCACATCTCAGCCATCTCACTGACAGTATGCAAAGGATTACCCAAAAATGTTACAATGTAAGGGATGCAGCAACTCAGTATTGAATGTTAACCAGCAGCAGGTGATGATTTCACCGATGCACACTTTCAGATTGCCTTTATTTTCAGTTATTGTTATGCCTCTATTTAACAAAAAAGTTGTGCGCATTTAGTATATAAGGGTTATTTTGCCATTCCCGGCACTCCTTCATTCGCTACATCACAGGCATCACCAGAATCTCTGGCAGCATTACCTCACTACAATGCTTGCCACCCAATCACATTCCAATTATATATTATATAATGCGATCCTGTACCAGTTAAGATAATCAGTTGCTCTCGATGAACATGGGGGAGGTAAATGTAAGAAGCTTGAGCTTTTACTTTAATTTGGCATCACAAGAAGACCGAGACTATGTTATACAAGGATATCATTGCAGAAAACTTCACTCCTGAAGTGATATCAGAGTGTTAATATGAGGTCTTCTGACTTCTGGATACTGAGAACTGAAAACACAGGAGGCAAAGAAAGTTATGCACATAGTACTTACGAAAATTCAAACAGAAAACTGTGTATTTGTGGATTAATTAGCATTACATGAATCACTGAAGTAAACTTTAAAATACATACCTGACTTGGAACTTTGCCTATTTTTGTAAATATTGTCTGCCAGTACGCCCAGCAAAAAATGGCGAACAACAGATGGAACAGAAGTAGGTAAAACACTGAAAAAAGAGAAAGGAGAACCAATTAGTCTTAATGAAGTAAATTTTCAGTAATGAGATGTTTCTGATTAATAAAAAATAACAGTTTTAGAATAGCGGTAGTATCGCGTACACAAGGAATAAAAGAGCAGTGCTTTGGTGAACCTGTCATTTGTGTTCAGGTGACTCATGTGAAAAGGTTTTTGATGTCATTATGGCTGCAAGACGAGAATTAACAGACTCTGGACACGGAATGGTAATTTGAGCTGGACAGCATGGGACATTCCATTTCAGAAATCTTTAGGGAATTCAATATTCTGAGATCCACGGTGTCAAGAGTGTGCTCTCACCACAGACAACACAGTGGCTGATGGCCTTCACTTAATGACCGAGAGCAGTGAGTCCTAAAAGGTAAGCAACACTGTGTGACATAACCACAGAAATTGATGTGAGAAGTACAATGAACACATCCATTTGAACACTGCAGCGAAATTTGGTGTTAATGTGCTAATGGCCACAGACAACCAACACAAATGCCTTTGCTAACACTACAACATCACCTGCAGCACCTCTCCTGGGATCGTGGCCATATCATTTGAACCCTAAACAACTGGAAAATCGTGGCCTGGTCAGATGAGTCCCTATTTCATTTGGTAAGAGCTGATGGTAGGGTTCGAATGTGGTGAAGACCCTAGAAGCCACGGACTCAAGTTGTCAACAAGGCACTATGCAATCTGGTGGTGGCTCCATAATAGTGTGGCCTGTGTTTACATTGAATGTACTTGGTCATCTGGTCCAACTGAACCTATCATTGACTGGTAACACTTACGTTCAGCAACTTTGAGACAATTTGTAGCCATTCATGAACTTCACGTTCTCAAACAACGATGGAATTTTTTTTTATGGATGACAATGCACCATGTCACAATTGTTTGTGATTGGTTTGAAGAACATTCTAGACAATGCAAGCAAATTATTGAGCCACCCAGATTGCCCGACATGAATCCCATCGAACATTTATGGGGCGTAACTGAGAGGTCAGATCGTGCACAAAAAATCCACCAGCAACACTTTCGCAATTATGGATAGCTATGAAGGCAGAAGGGCTCAGTATTTCTACAGAGGACTTCCAACAGCTTGTCGAGTTAATGCCACATTGAACTGCTCCACTGGGTCCAGCAAAAGGAGATCCAACATGATATTAGCAGGTATCCTATGACCTTTTGTCACCTCAGTGTATTACAATGAGCTTAAATGGCTTTTAACAGCTTTTTAACAGAAATTGTGAACAGTGAAGAACAAATCAGTTTCTCAGTACCTCTGTAGCAATGTACTGGTGCTAAAACCAAAAACACAATGGAGACACTTTTGTACCCTACTCCAGTGTGTGATATACTGCTTAGTCCATTTCAACAGCATGGACAAGGTTACTAAGTACTCTCAAGATTAGGAACAAGGAGAGGTTCCCAGCGATGGGATCAACTTTTTGCAGCCATTTATACAGTAATGCAGACTAAAATCCCAGCTATAATGCCCTGCAGCTGCTCACCCTGGTGGGTCCTCATTTGTGAATTATTGATGAAAAAGAAGTCTGGAATTTCATGTGATGCTCTACAGCCTAAAAATAAAAATATTGTATAAAGTGTTTGTGTACCACAATAGTTCAACTACAGTCCTCACATGTAAAAGGTGCCGTGTTCAAGTCTCTTCAGGCGATTTAAAATTTTATATTTTAAATATTTATTGAAATGACTTTAATCATTATTTTTATTCAGCTACTTGATTTAAATATATTTTTTATTTCTGTTCCTTTGTCACATCATTTTACTCATCAAATCAACTTCTTTCATTTGCTCTCATTTTCTTCCTAATATTTTTTCCATTTGAAATGTTTCTTCGTGTTATTTTAATTACTTTTATGTACTGATGTCGATTTAATTTCTTCAATCAATGTTATTGTAGTCATTATTTCTATTTCTCATTTTGCTTGAGTTTCATTTCATTTATAATCCCTTCTTTCGTTTAAATCTTTATCTGCATTATTCTGTTCACAGTGCAATAAGAGGTTATGTTCTAAATGTTTGGATGCAAATTACCATAAAAATGTACATCTCGAAATGAAATAGTGATTAAATGTGACAAACAAAAATAAAAAAATACATTTAAACAAACTGATTGAATGAAATTAATGATCGAGGTCATTTTAATAAAGATTTAAAAATATAAGAATTCATAGCGGCTGATGAGTTTCGATCACACAACCTTTTGCATGTAAGGGCTGTACATTTAACAATTATGCTACAGAATTATTCCATATAATACCCCTATATTTGAAGCTGTAGAGCACCAAGCGAAATTCTGAAAAATGTTTTCCTTAAATACTCGCAAATGAGGGCTCACCAGGGTGAACGACTATGATGTGTGATAACTTGGTTGTAATCTTACTTCATTGTACAGATGTTTTCAAAAAGTAAATCCCACTGCTGGAGACCTCTCCTTGCAAGTACTTAGAATATGTGAATACATGCACAAGAGGCGTATACCTTCCTAATATATAGAAAAGGAACAAATGTCGTCATTCATATAACAAAGAACTTTAAATTGTGAAGATAGTGCTAAATAGCATGGCTCCAACCACAGTGGTGAGAGCATCAGCCAGCAGCAGCAGCAGCAGCAGCAGCAGCAGCAGAGTCAGTTTCCATTTCTATACAATGATTTGTTTAGTGGCTTTCTCATGTGTGGCTGTGAAGAAGTGAATATTATCCATGTATTTACCTGTGGCGGGGAGAGTTTTTTTTAACTTTTTTTGTAAGTGTTCCTAAATATTTCAAGCAGTAACTTGGGTGAGCTAAGTTTGTAGTGTACTGATAACCCTGTGCAAGCAGTAGTACCCATATTATACCTAGGAACTGCTGGGTTACTGTTACATTCCTTCTTGTAGAGGTGAACATAGTTTTATGACGGGGAGAGACTGCACCTGTTGCGTAGATATGGAGGGCAATTGGCTACAGCCCTGAAACAGTTGGAAGCTGTTTGGCCATGGTCGACAAGACTTCAGTCTGCTGCCCTGGGCTGTGGTGGCATTTGGACACCTGAGGTGGAAACTGTAGCACCTCTGATGCCTATAGTATCAGCAGGAATCCTGGATGTTGCAGCACCTATAGATTTGCTCATCCTAGCTGGTCAACATTCACTTATGTGTGAATGGTGAACAGTAGTGGGATAGTGAATCTCTTGGTACAAGTAAGTGAGTAATTGTCACACAGCTGGGTCATTTGCACTTTAAATATAGGTATGATGCTGAAAATACATTTGAGCCAGGAAGGTTTTCCCTGTCTGGTGGGACTGGAGCCAATCTTCCTGTAATGTGAAGACACTGGGAGCTTCAAAATAACACACATGATGGAGCACCTTAGGGGAATAGCAGGTAGTTCACGAAGAAAGACTAGTGTCTACTCTGTATCTCTTCAGAGATGTGGAGAGGGCACTGTTGGCAGCTATGGAGAATACTGGGTGCAGCCTGCTGCAAATAATGACACACATCTGCTTCAGTGCCACCTGCCACCTGCATTCTCAGGCTATCTTTAGTTCCTACAGTGGGATGGCTCCAATACTGAAGATAGTAAGCCTCACACACAGTAGATGCTAAACTATCTATTTGCTGCATTTTTCCCAGAACAGATTGGCGTCCTCTGTCTGAGTAGAAGGCTTAAATTAGAGGCACAATCGGTTATATTTGTCTTGTAAATAAAAAATGCCTTCTCCTGCTACACTGTGTTTTATTTTCCCAGACACGTTAGGCGTTATCTCACTTTAAGGCCTCATTGGTAGGATTTACAATGATACAGCTATGATACACTTTTGTTTTGCTATGTATTATTTGTAGATCCTACAACAATTCACTTCTTGCTCTTTGTGTAAATAAGCGATTACTTACAGTTCTCCCCATTTTTAGTTGACACCGGTGTTTCCTCTCATCTGGTCACATGGAGGTCACACTATCGCTTTATTTATGAAACATAAGAATGTTTTTGTGTTTTGAACATTTGTCTTCCCACTTTTCATTTTGTTTGCACTTGTTGTTGTGATGCACTATCAGTCTTCTGCCACTAATATAGACATAACACTACTATAGGCATTACTACTTAAGAGTTCACTGTGTATCTCATCCTGTTTGGTTTGTTTAGTGGAAAGCTGGTTGGGAATTGCTATTGTGTGTGAATTTCTAAGGGATCAAACTGCTTAGGTCATAGGTCTGAACTGTTGTTGTTACTATTATTATTTCTTTCCTTTCTCAGACGTTATGTCTGGTTAAAAATGGAAAGTGACGCGGATCTTGATCAAGCGTGACTTCCTTTTAACTGTACGGTATGTGTTACATTGCATATAGGAACTTTCGGGTAATTAAACATGTATCAATAATTACAGATTTCTGTAGCTGTATAATATACGTTTGGATGTAGTTGTATTGCGTTGATGTACTGGTGGATATTGTGCGGTATGACTCCTGTAGTTGATAGTATAATTGGTATAATGTCAACTTTATCCTGATGCCACATGTCCTTGACTTCCTCAGCCAGTTGGATGTATTTTTCAATTTTGTCTCATGTTTTCTTCTGTATATTTGTTGTATTGGGTACGGATATTTCGATTAGTTGTGTTAATTTCTTCTTTTTATTGGTGAGTATGATGTCAGGTTTGTTATGCGGTGTTGTTTTATCTGTTATAATGGTTCTGTTCCAGTATAATTTGTATTCATCGTTCTCGAGTATATTTTGTGGTGCATACTTGTATGTGGGAACGTGTTGTTTTATTAGTTTATGTTGTATGGCAAGTTGTTGATTTTATTATTATCATTATTATTACAGTCCTTTAGTATTGCTCTATTATTTTATCTGTTAGTGTACACTATGAGTTGTTTGGTATATGTACTTTATCATTCAACAGGGTTTTCTTTTCTGCCTTTTTTTTCCTGTATGTAGTAATTTTCTTGCAGGGTTAAGCGGTGTTTTTATTGTTGATTCTAATTATTTTAATGTTGTCTTCTCTGGTAGTTGGTTTGTGATTGTGTTCTGCTAGGTGTTCTGCAAATGTGGAGTGGTTTTTCCATAGTTCCAGGCTCTTGTGTGTACTTTGTATCTGACATCAAATGTTCCCCTGTTTGTCCTATGAATCTGACATCACAAGTGTTACACTGTAATTTATATATACCTGTTTTCTGGTATATATCTATGTTTTTTGTCAGTTTTGGAGTGTATTTTTGGATAGAACTGTCTGTTGTGCATGCTATATTTATTCTCTGTCTTTTGAAAATGTTGGTGATTTTATGTGAGAGTTTGTGTTTGTATATCATTGTGTGCCACCTTGTGTTTTCTCTTATGCTTTCCTGATTATTTTGTGTAGTTGTATTGGTATTGAGTGATTGTGGCTTCTGAGAACAGGCCCAGCAGGATTAATCATATTAATATTATCATTCAATGACAAAATAATGTATAATGTAGAAAATTAAAGCAAAGTAATGGGATGTCATCAAATATCAAACTGAAAACAGCAGACAATTATAACAACATACAGAAAATTCACGGGTGTTGTGTACATAGTTCCGCGTAGTCAGCGTGTACACAACTTTCCCAATAGAGCGCGCCCCACTAAGCACAACAGCGCAGGCGCAGCGCTCGTCCGTCTCTGCACTACGAGATGGCGCTGTCTTAGAGACGGACCAAATACTGCTTCCGCCGATCCGCGTATTAATATGTCACCCAACCAATGAGATTGCTGCTAACGTAGAACCTTTTCTCCTTGCGGATCACACTCGCGCAGGGATACCTGAACGCTCGAGGTATTATTACGAGTGTACAGACCTCCGATTCGTCAGTCTGCATTAGTCTCTACCAGTCTATAGTCAAGTTTCAGTCTGCGCCTAATAAGATTATCATATTCCTGTACATAGTCATGAAGAGAAATGTATAGACACTTTGTCAAGTATCAGAGATATGTGAGAATAAGATTAACGTGCCAAGACCAAAGGAACTTCAGATTGTCAATTGTAAATAGCATCCAGAACCAAGTTAAGTTATTTTTATGCTTGTTATTATTTTAATAAATGTGTGTGAAAATTAATCAAGTTCTGTTTTAAGTTGGTCACCGTCAATCTGCTACTCTAAGTGTGCAAGTGGCATTTCTATCGTCTGACCTAACGGCACAAGATAAATACGCCACGATAAGACCACGAGATATATTGCTGACACTCGCCTACTTCGATAGAACAACAAGTCAAATAATCTGATGGTGTGTGTACCGAAGGTCTTACAGTACGCACACCACAACAGGACTCTGTAAATGACTGTTTCTCTGGTTTTGCTGGTAAGTTGCAAGAAAATCTTCCTAAAACACATGTAGGATCCACAATGACTTACAAAGCAAGCATGGTGAGGAAGAAAATGAAAACAATAGAAAAATTAAAAAATAAGAAGTCTGCAGGCAAATATCAGGCCCCGCGCTATGATCTCAAGTTGTGCATAGGCAGCATACAAACCTCATTAATTCAGGTGTATTTCCAAAATACCAGCAGCACGCATGAGTTGCGCTCTTACTAAAGAAAGAGATGATGCAGAAAGTATTGAAAACGAAAACTACAGGCAAGTTTCACAACTGTCCACAATCTCAAAAATTATTGATGCCATCATGAAAGACGGACTAATGAGTTACATAAATAAACGTAATCTTTTTAACAAAGCACAGTTTGGTTTCGAAAGTAGAATAAGTACTGTATCAGTCACTACAATGTTCACAAAAGTGGTACTTGCCACTCTTGACAAGGATGACTGCATTCCAGACATAGTCTTAGACTTGTCCAAATCTTTTGGCACTGTTGACCATAAAATACTACTAAACAAGCTGGAAGCAATAGGTGTAAGAGTAACAGCAAACAGGTGATTCTAGTCTTTTTTTGGAAAACAGAGTGCAAAAGGTAGGGGCTGTTTACATGTCTGCTGCTGATAAATTTTTACTAAAATAATTGGCAAATACAAAGCATATGAACATAGGTGTGCCTCAAGATCGTAACGTATATCCGGATCATGCTATATTAGTCGGTGGCGACTTCAACCTACCTAGTATAGACTGGGATGTCTATGGATTCATTGAGGGTGGTACAGACAAGCCGTCGTGTGAATTACTTTTGAACACATTATCCGAAAACTGTCTTGAGCAGCTAAATCAACAGCCAATGCGTAAAGGAAATATTTTAGATCTGGTAGCCACGAACAGATCAGACCTCATCAATGGTGTCAGTGTTGAAACAGGGGTTAGTGATCATAATGTTGTCATTACAACTATGTTTACGAAAGTTAAAAAGTCGGTCAAGAACGCTAGGAGAGTATTCTTACTAGAAAGAGCAAATAAGCAGTTGTTAGCATCCCACTTGGTAAATGAGTTGACTTCATTTACTTCTGGTACGATGGACGTGGAAGAATTATGGGCAAATTTTAAACACATTGTAAATCACGCATTGGACAAGTATGTGCCGAAAAAGTGGGTTACGGATGGAAAAGACCCACCGTGGTTTAACAACGCAATTCGGAGAATGCTCAGGAAGCAAAGACAATTGCACTTGCGGTACAAGAAAGATCGGGAGAATGAAGACAGGCAAAAGTTAGTAGAGATTTGTGCTGCTGTAAAAAGAGTGATGCGCGAAGCATTCAACCACTACCACCATAATACCTTAGCAACAGATCTTGCTGAAAACTCAAGGAAATTCTGGTCTTACGTAACATCGGTAAGCGGGTCAAAGGCTTCCATCCAGTCACTCACTGATCAGTCTGGCCAGGCAATGGAAGACAGCAAAATGAAAGCTGAAATTTTAAATTTAGCATTTGAGAAATCTTTCACACAGGAGGATCGTAAAAACATACTGCCGTTTGAGCCTCATACAGATTCCCATATGGAGGACATAGTGATAGACATCCCTGGGGTTGTGAAGCAGCTGAATGGGTTGAAAATAAATAAATCGCCAGGTCCTGATGGGATTCCAACTCGGTTTTACAGAGAGTACTCTACCGCACTGGCTCCTTACTTAGCTTGCATTTATCGCGAATCTCTTGCCCAAAGTAAAGTCCCGAGCGATTAGAAAAAGTGCAGGTGACGCCTGTATATAAGAAGGGTAGAAGGACGGATACTCAAAATTAGAGACCAATATCCTTGACATCGGTTTGTTGCAGGATTCTCGAACATATTCTCAGTTCGAATATGATTAATTTCCTTGAGACGGAGTAGTTGCTGTCCACGCATCAGCACGGCTTTAGAAAGCATCGCTCCTGCGAAACGCAGCTCGCCCTTTTTTCACATGATATCTTGCGAACCATGGATGAAGGGTATCAGACGGATGCCATATTCCTTGACTTCCCGAAAGCGTTTGACTCGGTGCCCCACTGCAGACTCCTAAATAAGGTACGAGCATATGGGATTGGTTCCCAAGTACGTGAGTGGCTCGAAGACTTCTTAAGTAACAGAACCCAGTACATTGTCCTCGATGGTGAGTGTTCACTGGAGGTGAGGGTATCATCTGGAGTGCCCCAGGGAAGTGTGGTAGGTCCGCTGTTGTATTCTATCTACATAAATGATCTTTTGGATAGGGTGATAGCAATGTGCAGCTGTTTGTTGATGATGCTGTGGTGTACGGGAAGCTGTCGTCGTTGAGTGACTGTAGGAGGATACAAGATGACTTAGACAGGATTTGTGATTGGTGTAAAGAATGGCAGGTAACTCTAAATATAGATAAATGTAAATTACTGCAGATGAATAGGAAAAAGAATCCCTTAATGTTTGAATACTCCATTAGTAGTGTAGCGCTTGACACAGTAACGTCGATTAAATATTTGGGCGTAACATTGCAGAGCGATATGAAGTGGGACAAGCATATAATGGCAGTTGTGGGGAAGTCGGATAGTCGTCTTCGGTTCATTGGTAGAATTTTGGGAAGACGTGGTCCATCTGTAAAGGAGGCCGCTTATAAAACACTAAAACGACCTATTCTGGAGTACTGCTCGAGCGTTTGGGATCCCTATCAGGTCGGATTGAGGGAGGACATAGAAGCAATTCAGAGGCGGGCTGCTAGGTTTGTTACTGGTAGGTTTTATCATCACACGAGTGTTACCGAAAGGCTTCAGGAACTCGGGTGGGCGTCTCTGGAGGAAAGGAGGCCTTCTTTTCGTGAATCGCTACTGAGGAAATTTAGAGAGCCAGCATTTGAGGCTGACTGCAGTACAATTTTGCTGCCACAACTTACATTTCGCGGAAAGACCACAAAGATAATATAAGAGAGATTAGGGCTCGTACAGAGGCATATAGGCAGTCATTTTTCCCTCGTTCTGTTTGTGAGTGGAACAGGGAGAGAAGATGCTAGTTGTGGTACGAGGTACCCTCCGCCACACAACGCATGGTGAATTGCGGAGTATGTATGTAGATATATTAATAACTTTCCAGCCATTATAATACATGGAGGAGGGGTGGGGAGATACTGGTCAAATGTTTTGTGAAAAAATTTGTCTAAAGGTAAGAAATAAAATAGAAACATTTGATGCACCTTTCAATTATGCCCTAAAACATGCACTGCAAATGAGACAGCACAGTCTGTATAATCCACCAGACAAATAGCCTCTAGTACTGTTTAAAATTCTAAGATCCCAAGTTAAAACTTAACTTTAAATCTCAATTGGCACTACATTTGCTCTACATCATTTTCTGCATTTTCAAAGGCATGTCAAATGTTTCTGTGATGTATTTTACTTCTTACTTTTAGACAAAGCATTTCACAAAACATATGATGGAATTTTTACTTTAAATTTTTGACAAATACCACACCAATATAACCTTTTCTGTGTAAATAGCTAGGCTTCAAAGAGTGAAATTTTTGACATTTCATTAACATAGCTAGTTGCAGCTGTTTGTGAAATACACTGGCTGACAACATAAGTGAAGCACCTGGAAGACATGGTCAGCTGTCAATGTACTTTGTACACATACACAACATTAGCAGGTATGTAAATGATTAGAATTGCAATTATTTGTGACAGAATAGCCATAAGAGTGCATTAATGTTGTTAATTTTTAGTGTGGTTATCAGGTCTGGTAGAGTATGGTTGTGTTCAGAATTGTGCCATGTTTGGAAAGCATGGCATATTAGTGAATGGCATGGCACTGTGGTCAGTGGTAAGATGCGGTTCTCAAATACCCTGGATGACCACTGTCAGTTAATATGTCGGTGACCTGGGGAGAGGGCCCATTACTGCAGTGTTTAGGAGAGGGACAGTGGTGTTACTCCTGGCATCATGGTGTGGGGAGCCTTGGGGTATATCTTTAGGACTCAGCTGATAGTGACTGAGGGAACAAAGCAACAGTCACGAACACCCTGTATCTTTATGTGTTACCTCTAACGCAACAGTATCCTCATGCTATTTTTCAACAGGACAATTCATGTCCACACTTGGCTTGCTTCTCTATGAACTATCTGCATGATGTTGAGGTACTCCCATGGGCATCAAGATCCCTATATGTGTCCCTGAGAGAATGTGTGTTGGATCAACTTGAACATCAAGGTTCATTAGTTGATTCAGGGTAAAGGAATAAAGAGCAAGGTCATCAATACCTCAATCCTGGAATAGTTATTCCGGAATTAGTGATGTCTATGAAGTACGTGTTTTGACGATGAAAATACATATGGGTGGTTAAGACCAAGGCATTGAAGGCAATGCTGATGAAAGAGCTGAGAAAGAGTTTACAGAGAAGAGTATGCAATCAGGCCAGTATGTAGGTCAGACCAGAGCTCATCAAATGGCGCAAAATACCCCTGCCATCCTGATGAAGGGCGAAGACAGTTACTGAGCAAAGTATGTCTTCAAGTAAGCAGATTCAGAAAAGTAAAAGTGAGAAGGTTAAAAGTGTGATGTACATCAGATAGACCATCAATAATAAAAACAAGAGGAGAGAAACAGGTAAGGCAGCAGGTGGGCATCACCGAATCTCTGCATGTGACAGGTGTCCACCCACAACAGTCCCACCCTGCTATAGTGTATTCGAGGTGTGAAAGAGCACCCACAATTCTACAGAGTGCAAATTCTGAAGTAGAAAATCTGATTTGGCAGAAAATGAGACAAAACTGGACTTAAAGCAATTAAAGTAGAGGAAGAGAGGTATGAAAGGAGCTGGTCAAGGAGATAGTTAGCTGTCCCCCCACATCCAGCATGCAACGGGAGATGCTCCTAAGCCTGCCCCAAAGGTAACTTAAAACCTTACATCCGAAAATAAAAACCACTTTCACAGAGACAACAGAGATCTAGTCAACTGTGTGAAATGTCTGCCAATATTTCAGGCAAAGAATTCTTGAGGCAAAGATTAGCATGGAGAGCCAGAAGAAGGGGGCATTCCAACAGAATATGAGCTTCTGTATGTAAGTCTCCACAACTACAATACAGGAGTTAGCCTTGTATGACAAATGCAGAGGTGACATAGGACCATGGACTACTACTGAGAGGAACAAAAGGAAGGGTGTCGTGCAGCAGTGATCTCATCGATATTGCAGAGTTTATTAGAGCGGACAGTAGCCAACCACATGATATTCCATTGAAAGGTGGCAATCAATCCACCTTTCATATGATTTTGTTGTTTTATAATTTTGTGGTTTGATCAAGTCGGAAGAGTATCTTTTCACTGTGTGCATTTTTGCATATTTTTACATGCCAGATACGAAGACCATGCTGGAAAATGAAACTAAGTGTGTTTACTGTTTATTTCATTATAATTAACAATCAGTACGACATGTACCTGCAACCACATGTCCTAAACATGGATGCTCACAGGACTGAATGACTATGGGCATAATTAAAAATTACTGAGTGAATTCAAGTGGAAGTTCTTGGTTAAACCTTCCAGTAGAAGCCTGGAAATGGCACTTGAAATTTTAAAGCTGCCTCAAGGTGCCAGTATGGTGGGTACGGGAGTGCTATCTACAAGGGTTTTCATACCAGAGGCTCTCGCAATTGGCTCTGCACAACAGGGACCCTTTTGTTCAGATTTTTAGGCATTAAACTGACAGAAAACATTGAGAACGCACAAACAGGAGTCGTTTCTCCTTACTACTCACTGCAGGGGATCCCTGGTTCCACTTAAGGATTCGTGTTACGGATTGATCAGTTTGCCTCCCTTCACGTTTTCGCTCTCAGTGTTTGGATGCAAGGCAGACTGGACTTTGGACGAAAGTTATTGGGGCACTGACAAGTACTCATGACAGCGTCACTATGATGGCAGTGAACATGTGGTGCTGCCGCCTCTGTGAATACTTAAATGGTGATCTTGAATGGGAACATACTGAGATTAAATTAGATTAGACTTGATTCAGTTTTCATTCCATAGACCCAAAAATGAGATGATTCTTGTGGGTGTGAAACAATTCAGAAAGTATTTTTAAAAAAATTGAATATAATATTCACTACCCTAATATTTACAGAATTGATATACTGTTAGAATGAAAATTAGTTATGTACTTTTAATAAATTTATCATACACAATACCTAATCTTGACTGTCATGAGCAAGTGCTGTCAAACCTGAAATCCAACATACATTTTTACTTAAGCTGGTCTAACAGTCCCTGTTAAGATATTCGTCTGTAGAGTAGAAGGAGCCGCCTATCAAAAAGTCTTTCAGACTCTGTTTGAACTGTGCTTTATCTGAAACAAAGTTTTTAATGGTTGCTGGCAATTTATTGAAAATGTGTGTTCCTGAATATTGGATCCCTTTTTGTGCCAAGGTAAGCGATTTTAGATCTTTATGCAGATTGTTCTTATTCTTAGTATTGATACTATGTGTCGAGCTATTGACTGGAAATAGAGACTTATTGTTTGCAACAAGTTTCATTAAGAAATAAATATACTGAGAAGCAGTGGTTAGGATACAGAGTTCTTTGAACAGATTTCTGCATAATGTTCTTGAATTTTTACCACAAATGAGTCTTTTTACACGCTTTTGCACTCTGAAGACTTTTGCTCAGTTTGATGAGCCACCCCAGAATATGATCCCTTACGACATAATGGAATGAAAGTAAGCAATGTATGTGTGTTTTTTTATATTTATACATCTTACATCTGAGGCTTTTTGAGTTATGCACTTTCTGCAGCTTTACAGTATAGAGGTGTTGGCCAACTACTGCAGGAAAATCTAGGTCCAGAATACCAGGTCACAAACTTTTTCAAGCCTAGTGCAGATCTGGGTCAGGTAACAGAGGATGTAGGTGCTTTATGCAAGGATTTCACAAAGGAGGATGCCGTGGTTATAGTGGGTGGTCCGGGAAATAGCATTGACAGAGACTCTGAATATTCCATAGAGAGTGACCTGGTGAAGATAGCATCAGCAACGAAACATACGAGTGTGGGATTTGTGTCTGTGTTGAGACGCCATGATCGGCCTCATTTGAACTCTTCCGTAGGGAGGGTGAACTTGGAGTTGGAGTGGCTGCTTAGGACGGATATAGGGCCCCATATTGGTTTGATTCCTGTGGATGCTATCGATAGGTGGGACTACACTAGGCATGGCCTTCACCTCAATAGGAAAGGGAAGGGAAAACTGTCTGGGTTGATTGCAGAAAACTTAAGGGGGGACACTGGCACAAGTGGTAAAATACCAGTGGTCACAGGTGTCAGAGGGATGCCTTTTTTAGGATAGGGAAGGGGGAAAGAAAACGACTTTTAAGAGAGATTGGCAGACACACTCAGTTTGAGAAAACAGATGAACAGGAGTCAGATTTTATCATACAGCCTCCATTTAAACAGTGTTTAACAGAAAGTAATCAGAAACTGCCAGTTCATCTTCACCAAAGCAGTTACAATCCCATTAGTATGCAGTATCAGTTATCTTTATTACACCAGAACATTCCGGGACTTAGAAATAAAGTTGATGAACTACTCATTTGTATCGATGAAATGAATTCATCTAACCAAATTGACATAATCTGCCTCTCTGAACATCAAGTGACCAGTGATATAGATATGTTAGACATTTTAGGATTTAAGCTAGCTTCCTACTTCTGCAGCGTAGATATGGATGGAGGAGGAGTTGCCACATTTATCAAAAACTGCCATAAATTCAAGAACATTGACATTAATAAATTCTGTTTAGAGCAGCATCTAGAAGCATGTGCAACAGAAGTAGAGTTCCATTACAGATCCTATATAATAATAACTATTTACCGAGAACCTGCAGGAAACAATAATCTATTCATAAATCATGTAGAAGCTCTTTTGGGTTATTTAACAGGAAGAAACAAAGAAATTTTGATTGCTGGTGACTTTAATACAGATTTTCTAATGCAATCTTCCAGTAAACATTCACTGCAGTTAGTAATGTTGCCTTTCAATCTAACTCACACTGTAAACTTTCCAACTAGGATCACTAAATCCTCAAGGACAGCCATTGATAACATTTTTATAGACGAATCAAAGGAACAAAATCATATCGTAAAACCTGTTATAAATGGACTATCAGACCATGACATGCAGCTCCTTGTTTTAGATGTAAATTCTAAGCAGATTATCAAGACTGCTAAATCTGAGTACAGGAGAGTAGTCAATCAACCAAAAATTGAGTGTTTTAGAAAACTGCTCAAAGATATGAACTGGAAAGATGTTTATAGTGCTCATGACATGAATGAAAAATATAACACATTCATGAGCAATGTCAGTACCATGTTTGAAAACTGTTTTCCTCTAAAAGTTACTCAAATTAAACAGAAGTCTATAATAAAACCATGGATTACACAAGGAATAAAGATTTCCTGTAAGACAAAAAGGAAAATGTATCTGTCGACCAAGAAAAGCTCCAATGCTGATGATTTAGCTAAATACAAGGAATACTGTAAAACATTAAAAAAAGTAATTCAGACGTCTAAACAAATGCACTACGAGAAGAAGATGGCAATGTCAGGGAACAAAATAAAAACAATATGGGATATAGTGAAAGAGCAGACTGGTAGAATCAGAAAGGAACAGGAGCAAACAGCACTAAGGGTAGATGACACATTAGTAACTGATGGGCATAGTGTGGCAAATCTATTTAACAAGTACTTTATATCCATTACTGATAGAATGGGACTTTCAGGATCAGTAAATAATGCCCTTGAATATCTGAAACTAGCCTTCACAAATAGCTTCAAGCGCATGAATATATCACTCACTTCACCAAAAGAAATAACTTCCATAATAAAATCTTTAAAAACAAAGGATTCTAGTGGGTACGATGAAATATCAACAAAGTTAATTAAGGCATGTTCTTGTGAGTTTAGTACAATTCTAAGTTACTTGTGTAACCAGTCAATTATAACTGGGACATTTCCTGACTGGCTAAAATATGCAGATATTAAGCCTCTATTCAAGAAAGGGGATATAAAGAGATACCATCAAACTACAGACCGATTTCACTTTTGCCAGCATTCTCAAAAATTTCAGAAAAAGTAATGTACAGGCAGCTGTTCAACCATCTGACCACAAATAACATATTATCAAGAACACAGTTTGGATTTCTGAAGGGTTCTGATAACGAGAAGGCTATTTACACCTACAGTGAAAATGTACTTAATTCATTAAATAACAAATTACAAGCAGCAGGTATTTTCTGTGATTTGTCAAAGGCATTTGATTGTGTGAACCACAACACCCTTTTAAATAAATTAGAATTCTATGGTGTCACGGGCAGTGCTGCAAAATGTTTCAAGTCATACGTCACTAACAGGAAACAAAGGGTGTCAGTGCAAGGGACTAGTGAATTAAGTCATCAGTCATCATCATAATGGGAAGAAATTACATGTGGTGTCCCACAAGGATCCATCTTAAGGCCATTGCTTTTTCTTGTGTACATTAATGATCTCTCATCAGTTACACTGCCAGAAGTAGAGTTCGTTTTGTTTGCAGACGACACAAGTATTGCAATAAATAGTATGTCAAGTGTAGTTCTAGAAAGATCTGCTAATGATATTTCCATGGATATTAATGAATGGATTAAAGCCAACTCACTGACATTAAACTTCGAAAAGACTCACTATATGCAATTCAGAAGCTGTAAGAGGTTTACACCCAGCATATCCATAAAATACGAAGAAGAGCAGATAGAAGAGGTTGACAGTCTTAAATTCCTGGGATTACAACTTGATAATAAATTCAGTTGGGAAGAGCACACCACAGAACTGAAGAAACGCCTTAACAAATCTGTATTTGCAATTCGAGTGTTAGCAGACATAGGCGACATAAAAATGAAAAAGCTTGCACACTTTGCCTACTTTCATTCCATAATGTCATATGGTATAATATTTTGGGGTAACTCTTCAAGTCAAAAGTTTTCGGAGTCCAAAAGCGTGTAATACGTATTATTTGTGGAGTAAATTCACGGACGTCCTGTAGAAACCTCTTCAAAGAACTGGGTATACTAACTACTGCCTCTCAGTATATTTACTCATTAATGAAATTTGTCCTAAATAATATATCTCTTTTTCCAACAAACAGCTCAGTTCATACATACAATACCAGGAACAAAAATGATCTGCACAAGGACTTAAAAGCACTTACTTTAGTTCAAAAAGGGGTCCACCACTCAGGAACACACATCTTCAATAATTTGCCAGTAAACATAAAAAATTTAGTTACAAATAAAGATCAGTTTAAAAGGAGCCTGAAAGACTTACTAGTGGCCAACTCCTTCTACTCCATTGACGAATTTTTTAATAGAAACAAATGATGTATTGTATATATTCATACTATTAGTATTGTTATTTCAGCTTAAAAAAAAATTGACATGTTCCACATCCACGAGGATCTCCTCAGCACGGAGCTATGGAACGAAAAACTAATCTAATCTAACAGTCATTTGTGACAAGTGTTATGGGTTTCTCATGAGTGTTAACTTTGTTATCATTTCAATAAATTCAGGTGGGGCATAACTTTTTCTTTAGCAAACACGATTCACTTAATGCATAGTGTTGCTGATAATGTTTGTGTTTCCTTTCTGTTGCCAGATATGACCCAGTTTTTTTAATTTTATTTATTTATTTATTTATTGTTCCGTGGGACCAAATTAAGGAGAAGTCTCCATGGTCATGGAACGAGTCAATACATGAAATTATAACACGATATGAGAAACAGATAAAATGAAATATAAAAAAATATATTCAGGTGACAAGTTGTAAGTTTAAATAAAGAAAATCAACAATGTAACACTGGAATTTGCTTAATTTTTTAGCTCTTCCAGGAGCTCCTCGACAGAATAGAAGGAGTGAGCCATGAGGAAACTCTTCAGTTTAGACTTAAAAGAGTTTGGGCTACTGCTAAGATTTTTGAGTTCTTGTGGTAGCTTATTGAGAATGGATGCAGCAGAATACTGCACTCCTTTCTGCACAAGAGTCAAGGAAGTGCATTCCACATGCAGATTAGATTTCTGCCTAGTATTAACTGAGTGAAAGCTGCTAACTCTTGGGAATAGGCTAATATTGCTAACAACAAACGACATTAAAGAAAATATATACTGTGAGGGCAATGTCAGAATTCCCAGACTATTGAATAGGGGTCGACAAGAGGTTCTTGAACTTACACCACATATAGCTCGAAAAGCCCATTGTTGAGCCAAAAATACCCTTTTTGAATCAGAAGAATTACCCCATAAAATAATACCGTACGACATATGCGTATGAAAATATGCAAATTAGACTACTTTTCGTGTTGAAGTGTCACTTATTTCAGATACTGTTCTAATGGTAAATAAAGCAGCACTTAGTTTAGTTTTTAAAACTCAACTTTGGTTCAAAAATGACGAATGCTATTGTTGGTAATTTTGGGAATGTATGTGTGTGAATGTTGCAATCCTGAGCCAGCTGAATACAGTTTGCCCTTCAGAATCATAGTGTTAGAATTTTCACATTTTATTTCACGAGTACACTGCCTTTTATGAATAAATACATTATGTTCACGAATTTAGTTCACTAAAATTTTTCCAAATGCACATACCAGCACGCCCCCCCCCCCCCCCCCTCCTGTAATCGTTATTCTCATACCTCCTGTAAGAGAAAGTTACTAGGAAATATTCAGTGAACTGTAAACCTTGAATGGTCAATCGAAAGTTCAGTAGTTAGACTTCCACTGCCAGTTTCCCCTGTGTGGTACAAACTACGGCTAAATTTCAGTTATTATTTCTGGTACTGCACATGACTTGGCGTTCAGGGTTAGGCAGAGAATAATAAGTATTATATTTAATATTCAGGCAAACATTTTCCGACGGCGGCCGCATTAGGGCATCAGAATTAATCAGTGGTGCGAGATGAAAATATGTGCCAGATGGGCAAAAACCTGGATGTTCTGCTTCTCTAGAACAGTTTATATCAGAAAAGGAACACAGTTTAAATCAAGGCATGAACTCAGTATAGCAAGTGAAGACAAACACTTTGAAATATCAGCTATTGATATAACCAGGAAATTAATCACTTTATGTGTGTATAGATCTCCCACTGGCAGTGTGGACACTTTTTTCAATAAATTAACAGAAGTTCTTGATAAAGTCTCAGGTACAAAGGTCAACATAATCCTGTGTGGGGACATTAACATCGACATTAATATCATAAATGAATCCAGCAGCACCCTCATAAATATCCTTCAAAGTTTTCCCATGTCCCTATTGGGCAATAGTGCAACAAGGGTTACTGCAATGACTGCGTCAGTAATTGACCATGTGGCCACAAATATGGATACGGAAAAATGTGATGTAGCTGTAAAAGATCTCTGACTATCAGACCATCTCTGTCAAATAACAACAGTTAAATCAGGCAGTGAATCATTCCCTGAACTAGAAGCTTACAAATGACGTCTAGCAGAAATCAAAACAAAAAATTTTTCAAAGAAACTAGAAAAAACAAAGCTGAGATGAAGTGTATAAGGAAACCAATGTGAATATGAAATTCTCTAAATTCTCCACATTATTTAAATTGAACTTTGAAAAGGCAGTTCCCAAAAGTATGCATGTCTGTATCAACCTCTCACAAAAACAGATGGATAACAGCAGGTATTAAGAAGTCCTCCCTAACACTTAAATACCTCAATGAGAGTTGCAATTATCCAGAATTCTTAAATTTCTATCACAGATACAAAAAGATCTATAGGAAGATGGTGATTGCCGCAAAAAAAGTCATTTAATGACAAAATAATATATAATGAAGAGAATAAAAGCAGTCTGGGATGTCGTAAAAAAGGAATCAAGGAGAGGCAAACAAATCCAGAATAACATACTGCTAAGGGAGGGGGATAAGGTAATAAATGATTCGCAATACTTAGGCAAACTATGTAAATGAGCATTTTTCAAGTGTTGCAGAGAAGTTACAGCAAAAATTCCCCAAAACAAATAATATAACACCTGTAAATAACGTTGCACTAAATGCAATGATGTGACTTCCAACCACAGAGAATGAAGTCAATGAAACTGTTCAAAAACTAAAAAATAAAAATGCAGTAGGTTTAGATGAAGTACCAATGTGTGTACTGAAACATTGCATGGAGATTATACGAGGCCACTTAACAAGTATAATAAATGAATCCTTCACAACAGGCACATTTCCAGAGCAGTTAAAACATGCAAGAGTTGTACCTTTGCTTAAGAAATGTAATGCACAAGAAATAAAACTGTACCATGAGTTACCAAAAGAGATAAAAGAAACTGCAAAAATACACTCATTTAAAAAGGCAGCTAAAAAGTACCTGTTACACATTGAAGGATTAATTAGATAAAACAGAGTAGGTGTTTGGTAAAAAAATGTTATACAAATAAATAGTAATGATTATAAAACATCCAACATTACACATAACACCTTCACGCTGTTTTTTCCTTTCTTTTTTCCTTCTCTAGAAAAACGTACCTCCAAGCTATGCATTTCACAATACTAACACCTCTTCCTCTTTCTGAGCTCAAAATCTCACTCATTATAGAGGGATGCTGACTCAGTTTTTCAAAATAGCAAATAAGAACTTTTGGTACAAAAAATGGCTCGGAGATCACCAGTGTGTGTGTGTGTGTGTGTGTGTGTAGTTGTTATGAAACAATGTGTGTATAGTGTGTGGAGTGACTGATAGTGAGATATGAGTGAACAGTGTGGTATTGCACTATTTAATAATTATTTGTAAAAAAAAAGGTACTGTATACCAGGAGTAAATCTAATGATTGCCTCCAACTAGAAGTCTGTAAATGTATGTGTGTACAGATTAGCTTATTTTAAATTGGTCTAAATTTGTAAATTCTTTGACATGTCCTACATCCTTGTAAAAAGAGATCTACGGATGAATAAAGCTGCAGCTGCTGCTACTACTACTACTACTACTACTTCTTCTTCTTCTTCTTCTTCTTCTTCACTACCTAGGCCACCCGGACACACTTTTCGACCAACCCAAATTCTCAACTCTTCGCACAAAAATGCAGCATCCCTGCTCATGTACCTCTCACTCACAGTGAACCTGTATTCCCACGAGAGGAAATGAAATATGATGAGCAACCACACATGGGGTTGTATTCGCTTGTAAATCCTATAGAAATGTTATGTTACATGTGTGGTGGTTGTGGTTGTGGGGGCCGGTGGCACTTTTGTATTTGTGGTGTCATGTCCAAAAAAACAGATACCACATATACATATACATCAATGCGGTGCAATGACAAAGATCCATTCTTTTTGTGTGCACACCAAGCCCAATCTCTTGCAGGAATCGGAAACAGCGAGTCAGGAGGGTTCATGGGCAGATGACACTGTGCTAGTAGTGTGTAACAGGCTGGGAGTTTTGGCTGGATGGGAAGCATGGGCAGATGGCCAAAGCGGTTAAGTCAATCATTCACGTTAACTGGGCTATCCAGGTTCAAGTCCTGGTCCTGCACAAATCTTCACACATTACCAGTGATTCATTTCAACGGCCAAATGCGGCTAACCTCATTGAAAACCCATTGAATAATCTTTAGTTGATGAATATGGGGCAGAAAAGTCAGATTTTTATCGAAAAGGGGACTGTGGAACAACCTCCAAGTGCTGGGCACCAAAACGTAGTTCTGGGTCAGGATGGGCTGTTGTAGGACAACAGAAATGTGTGAACTGCATTTTTTAGGAGAGAACTGGAAACCACAGGAAGTGGTCCGAACAGAGGCCTGTCAAATGACTGCTTGGAGTTGGCATTCAGCCAAGGCAACTGAGCAGGTGCTGTACCAAAAGCAAAAGTCATCGATATACATCACAGGGGAGACTAGAAGTCTGACACAGGTCGCTAGCACTGACAGTGATGAAAACGAGTGTGAAACTCTGAACAGAACCCTGTGGGATACCGTTCTCTTGGATCAGCGGAAGCAGATCTGCAGTAGCCACCAGAAAGATCATGGGAGGCGCACATTGGCACGGCATGTCACGGACAGTAGTTGCCGCAAGTAAAGTCCCGTCCACCAGAGGGCACGCGAGAATTCGGCCGCCCCCTATGCCGGTGGAACAGCAACAACTCAGGAAGCACGGGCTGTGCCCGGCCAGTTCACATCCGGCATGTCTAGCAGACAGTTCCCGGTCTACACTAGGTGAAGTGCGACGGAAACGTGAATCGCGCTACTACATAATTGGCGACGAGTAGGGTCGTTCTTTTGCGTGTTGCATCGTTGTTCCAGTTTCGCAGCTTCGAGGATTGGGACGCATATGAACATCACCTTCGGCAGCATTTCCAGGCGTTTAATGTTGCCCATGCGGAGGTATGTCGTGCTCTTTTCTTGTCTTGGATATCTCCCTCGCTGTATCAAGTTTTGCGGCAGCTAGCACCGTTGCAGGAACCCTCGTCCTAGTCTTTTGATGCATTGTGTTCATTGCTGTCTTCATATTATCGCCGCCGCACGCATGTTGTGGCGGCTAGGGTCGCGTTCTATCAATGTAAGAAACAGCCCAATCAGTCTTACCGGGCGTGGGCCGCTACGCTGCACGGTCTTAATCGCAAGTGTCATTTTGTCACGGAGCAGTCGTGAGAGTCGTATGGCCACGTTATGGTGCGCGACGTCATTGTTCGTTCGTCCCCTGATAGGGAGGTCCGGCAACAGGCCCTGCAGTTGGAAGACCCTTCCCTCGAGGAAGTCCTGTCCATTGCTCAATCGTATGAAGTCTCTCGCGCCGCAGGTCAACAGCTGGAAGCGTGGTGCGACGTCGCGGCGGTTCAGGGCGGAGCGGCCGCGTCCACTGCGTCCGGGGTGGACGACGTGCGAGCGGTACAATCCGGCCGTTACGTCCGCTCCCGCACGGCGTGTATACAGAGTTCTGGCCGCCGGCCCCAGTTACCGTCCTGTGCGTCGTGCTATATACATCATGATCGGTCAGAGTGTCGCAAATGTAATAAAAAAAGGACACATTGCTAAAGTTTGCCGCTCAGCCTCAAAAGAATCGAAGGAAGCAGGTACAGAAGACATTCAGGAAGACGCATCGGCGCACACATACTTTTTATCGAGGTGTCGGTTTGGTCGCGCCGATTACAGCTGCAAGTAGATACGGGCGTGGCAGTTTCCTTGGTGAATGCACAAACTTACTCCGACCTTGGGTCGCCCCCGTTGGCGCCAGTTTACCGGCGTCTACGCGGTTATAGTAAACAGTTCATTCCCCTACTGGGTCAATTCACTACCGACGTTACTTACAAATCAGTCACTCGGCCTCTTACTTTTATTGTTGTCAGTGATGCGAGCTCCGCTAACCTTTTTGGATTGGATGCCTTTCAAGCTTTCGGTTTTTCTATCGCAGACACCATACAGTAGGTCTCCGAAGACGTTCCCTATCAATCATTGGAATCTTTTATCTCTGACTTTCAGGATATCTTTGAGGAGGGCCTGGGGCGTGTTTCGGACTTTGAAGCTCACTTAACATTGAAGGCGTCGGCTTGCCCGCGTTTTCTACGCGTGAGGCAGATCCCTTTGGCTCTCCACCCTCAGGTAAAAGCAGAGCTAGACCGGCTGACAGCCCTCGAGGTCGTTCTTCCCATTTCTTCTAGTGAGTGGGCTTCGCCCCTCCCTTGCCTCGTTCTGATGAATTGTTCTCCGCCGTGGAGGCCAATATTTTTCGAAAATCGATCTTTCGGAGGCTTATCATCAGATACCACTTGATGAGGACTCCAAACGGCTGGCGGTCATCAACACCCCATTTGGCCTTTACCAATACCAGCAGTTGGCCTTCGGAATATTCAGTGCCCCAGCAATATTTCAGCGTTATCTTGAGCACGTCACGTCGACAATCCCTCATTGTATTAATTACCTGGACGACATAATTGTCACAGGCCGAAGCACGAAGGAACACTTGCACACCTTCGCACCCTCTTTCTCAAATTCAGGTCCGTGGGCCTGCATTGCAACCTGCATAAGTCGAACTTCTTCCAACCGTCCATTGAGTATGTAGGTTACACCATCTCTCGGCATGGCGTCCAGCCGCTAGGAATTTTGGTCCAAGATATCATCGACCTTCCGCAGCCCGCTTCGATGAAGGAGTTACAAGCTTCTTTAGGCAAGATTGCCTATTACCACCGGTTCATTCCCAGGGCTTCCACCATACCCCGTCCCCTGTACTGCCTTCTGCGCAATGGTGTTTCTTTTGATTGGTCGCCAGCATGCGGGCGAGCGTTCAACTCGTTGAAGGGCTTCCTCACGTCAGCGCCTTGTTTGGCTACATTTGACCCCAATAAGCCGTTGGTCCTGGCTACGGATGCTTCGCAGTAATGGGGTGGGGGGCGGTCCTGGCCCATCGCAACGCGGATGGCTCCGAGCAGCCACTGGCGTTTGCATCTAAAACTCTTAGTCCCGCGCAGGCCCATTATTCCCAGGTGGAAAAAAGAGGCTTTGGCCATTGTCTACGCTGTTACCAAGTTTCACCCTTTCTTGTATGGCATGAAGTTTCAGTTAATCACTGACCATAAGCCATTAATATCGTTATTTGGCCCCGCCTCTCAGATTCCGGATAGGGCGGCCCACAGACTACAGCGCTGGGTCTTGTACCTCTCTAAGTACCATTATGACATTCATTTTCGCCCTACTGGACAGCATGCCAATACCGACGCTCTTTCCCGTCTTCCGGTGGGCCCGGATCCTAAGTTCGATCGAGAAGAGATTATGTGTTTTCATTTGGATGTGGCGTCCCGCCAAGCGGTTGATGGCTTCCCGATCACTAGTTCTAGAGTCGCCAGGGAAACGGCAGCTGACACGGTGCTCTGGAAAGTCGTTTGCCTCGTTCAGCAGGGGTGGTCGTCCCGACCTCCAGGTCAGGCCTCGGACCCTCTTCGTAATTATTTTGTTCTACGAGTCTGCCTCTCAGTCTTGGAAGTTCTCCTTCTGGCTACCGATGATACAGCTGCTCGCGTGGTTGTTCCTGCAAGTTTGCGAAGGGGGGGTCTTCACGTTATTACATGAGGAGCACTGGGGTGTTTCCCATACTAAAACCTTGGCTCGCAGACATGTGTACTGGCCTGGTATTGACAGAGAAATTGAGCACTTTGGTGGCCGCCTGTTCCCAGTGTGCGAGCCAACAGGCGTCTCCCAGGTCAGTGTTCTCTTCATGGCCGCCTGCAACCTAGGCATGGGAACGTCTTCACATGAATTTTGCGGGCCCGTTTCTCAATGGCTTTTGGCTCATTGCATTGATGCTTATTCCCGATTCCCATATGTGGTTCACTGCTCCTCAACCACTTCAGAAGTTGCAATCCAGGCACTAGCAAAAATCTTTTGTGTGGAAGGTCTGCCAGTCACCCTGGTATCGGACAATGGACCTCAGTTTATTTCGCAGACCTTCCAGGATTTTTGTAGGCGGTTCGGTATTTGGCACGTTTGCTCTCCCCCCTTTCATCCACAAACGAATGGGGAAGCCGAGCGCATGGTGCGAACATTTAAGACGCAGATGAAAAAGCATGTGCACAAATTTCCTGCGGAGGAGGCGTTGACGTTTTTCCTGATGGCATACTGGACCACACCGATGGGAGAACGCAGCCCTGCAGAGTTCCTCCACGGGCGCCAACCTAGGACTCTGCTGCACCTCCTCCGGCCTGGTCCTCGCCAGTCTTCGCAAAATGAGGTACCCGGCTTTCCACTAGGTATGTCGGTCTGGGCACGTGGGTTTGGTCGCAACACACATTGGATACCGGTGGTGGTCCAGCGCCGCAGTGGCTGCCGGCTCTATATCTTGCAGGTGGGGGACCGGGAGGTACATCGTCACAAAAATCAGCTACGTCCACGTTTGGGTACCCACCCTCCAACCCCTCAGGCGTCGGCTTCCCCATTGCCAGCACCTATGTTGTTTTCTCAGGGGACGCCACCGCCCCTCCCAACCTGTGACTCCGCCACACTGTGATAGTTCTCAGCCTTGGTGGCCTCCAGTAGCTCCGGCATCGCCATCGTTAGGGATGCCCTGGCGAGAGCCGGCCCCCCCCCCCCCCCCTCGCAAGCCCGGTTTCTCAGGTGGTGGGACGATGGGGGCCTCTTCGTGTGGGTCACTTCCAACCGTATTCGAAGGTTCCGGCTCGAGGGTTGTCAGATCCCCCCCGACTCCAGCCTTCCGACGCAGTGGATCACAGTGGCTTCACCCCCCGAAGGAGCAGGAGTGCAGTAGCCAACAGAAAGATCGCGGGAGGCGCACATCGGCATGGCGCGTCACGGACAGTAGTTGCCGCAAGTAAAGTCCCGCCCACCAGAGGGCACACGAGAATTCAGCCGCACCCTCTGCCGGTGGAACAACAACAACTGAGGCAGCACGGGCCGTGCCCAGCCAGTTCACATCGGCATGCCTAGCAGACAGTTCCTGGTCTACACTAGGTGAAGTGCGACGAAAACGTGAATCGTGTTACTACAAGATCAAAGTACTATTTTGAACTCTGAACACCTGGTCGGTAAAAACCGATGAATAAAAATTGGTACAAAGGGCTTGAAAGCCATAGTCATGGAGGGTAAGTAAACTGAGATGGCGCCAAGCAGAGTTCTATGCATTATGTAGGTCAAAAAAGACTGCAATGAGCCCAACAGGAACATATGGTTGGTGGTGGATTGTCCCTCCCATAAACGACACTGACAGGACAGAAGGCCCAAAGACTCTAGAACCCAGCATAATGTGGGCAACCGTCCTTTCAGGCAGTTTGCAGAATACATCAACGAGGGCAATCAGCTGGTAGCTGTCGAGAGGCGTTTGATTTCTGCCAGGCATAAGGATTGGGGCGACGATAAGATTTTGCCACCGTGAAAGGAAAACCACCTTCTAACGAAATAAGGTTAAAGCCCCGGAGCAGATGTAGCCTTTGAGTAACATTCATATGTTGGATTATCTGATTATGAATTTATCAAGACCTGCGGTCATATAATGAGACCAGTCAAGAGCCTGAAGCAGTTCCCAGTCAGTGAATTTCTAGTTTGGTTTGGTTTGGCTTGGCATGGCTTCGCTGGGAATGAAATATAGGGGGATATCTTCAACTAGTCATTTCTCCAGTATAAAGGTTGCCAGATAAGAACTGGATACCAATGCTGCTGCAAAGTGGGTCACAAGATGCTCATCAAGCCCTGGTGCATCAGTATAAAGACCACCCTGAAGGACAAGACATGGAACAGTTGTTAATCATTGGCTGCCCAGAAGACTACTGAGCTTGAACCACACCTGGTATGAAGAGGTATACTTTCCTTGGGAGGACATGCAGCGAACTCAGCATTCCTTCTTACTGTGTTTAATAAAGCAGTAGGCCTTATAACAAAATCATTAAAATTATATGGTTGGTCTGCAAAGAATGTTGCTCAAAATGCTGGAGGGCTCTTTGCTCAAAATGTTGGAGGGCTCTTTGGCAATCCCAAAAAGCCACTGCAATGTCTTTGGTCCACCATGGCACTGGCCAGCAGTGGAGGGGGCCTACAGAAAAGGGAATAGCAGTCCCAACGGCTTGGGTGATGGTGTCAGACATTTTGCACAACCTTGTCAATGCCATCTGACACAGAGGGGGAGAAGGTAACAGCAGAGGCACACAACTGCCAGTTGGACAGGATCACTGGAGAGTGGTCACTGTCACAAAGATCATCAGGTAGCAACGAATGCAGTGAAGCCACAATATTGAGTGGAGAGATCATATGGTTGATAGCCAAAAATATGTGATGAACAGCAGCGAAGTAGTAATAGTACCTTCATTGAGAAGAGACATCTCATGGTCAGTAAGAAGCTGTCCAAGTAAAAGGCCCCTACTGACTTGTTGGCAGAAGAGCCAACACCGTGTTGCTAGAGGAGGCCGAAATGCACGCGTTTAATTACACGCAGACTGGCGTGAGGTCTGGAACAGGACAATGTCTTGAGAATTGCAAATAAAGTACGTAGATGATGTAATACTTAACTTTAATCCATAATTGGAGTACATCGCTCTTGATGATACAAAAGTATAATAAGCTCAATATAACTGGTAATGGCGCCTCGCTAGGTCGTAGCAAATGACGTAGCTGAAGGCTATGCTAATTATCGTCTCGGCAAATGAGAGCGTATTTGTCAGTGTACCACTGCTATGAACGTCGGCTGTACAACTGGGGCGAGTGCTAGTAAGTCTCTCTAGACCTGCCGTGTAGCGGCGCTCGGTCTGCGATCACTGACAGTGGCGACGCGCGGGTCCGACGTATACTAATGGACCGCGGCCGATTTAAAGGCTACCACCTAGCAAGTGTGGTGTCTGGCGGTGACACCACACCTACCACTTGAAGTGGTACTCCTCTGCAGAGGGTGGTGTGCATTGAAATCACCAAGTAGGAGAAAAGGTGGAAAGTTGCTGGAGTAAAATAGTCAACTCACAGTAAGTGGCCACCCTGGAGTTATGTAAAAATTGTAAATGAATATCACTGAGGCTATTTGCACACTCACTACTATTACTTCCAATGTGGTATGAAGGGGAATCCACTTACGGACAGCATCTGTGCGAACCAATGTACAAACCCCTCCGGATACCCTCTAACCTCTGAAGGCCACCATGGTTCTGACAGCATATATAATAAACATGGAGTGTTGGGGAATGCTCACCAGTGAAGTGCAGTTTTTGTGAAACAACACAGATTGCACAAGGAGGAGGAAATAATTGTTATAGTTCTGGTAGGTGACGGCAATATCCATTATAGTTCCACTGAATGGTCATATTGTGAGTGTCCAGGTTAGGTGTGAAGGGGCTAGAGGATTGTTCATGCCCCAACATCAAAGCCTATCGCCAATGGCAGTTGAACTATATCAATAAGCTTTGGGTCAGAATATAGTGGTGTAGGAGACCTGGGCACCTCCGGGGTGACCAGAGTAATCTGCTGCTGCTACTGCTGCTGCTGCTGCTGCAGCAGCCTTGGTGGCTGGTATTCTTGTGATACCCCGTCTGTGACAAGTGTGGGGATGGATGAAAGGTGGAAAGCCCAGGGACCCCACAGACTGCAGTTCCTTCAGCCATTGGTCGGTGTCTGGCCTCTGATCTGTTGGTTTCCGGGCAGAAGGGTCCTGATAGTAAGCTCTGTCACTGTATGAGGACGTTGCTCTTCCAGCTGCATGTGAGAGGTGGTTCCCAGAGTTGGTGATGTGGGCACCACAAGGGACGAGGGTGGTGGGACAACTGCTTTCGAAAGAATTGAGGTAGTGGGAACAATGGAATCAAGTTTCACCCAACTGGACATCATACTAATAGGATGCAGGCATTCACACATTTGTGTGCCTCAGTATATGACATGTGGTCAACGGATTTACATTCCTATATTTTCCTTTCCATCTGGCAACTGAGCAAACTGGTGAATGTGGAGGACGGTGTTCCTTGCAACTGACACACAAAGATAGTTGCTCAGAATGACTACCTTTGTAGAGTGATCATTTGAGGTTACCACATTGTGGGTCGGCCATGCAGTGGGATGACATAGGACCAAAGCACAAGCATCAGAAGCATCTCATGGGCAGTTGGACATACAGTTTCCCATCACACCTGTACACCATGACTAACTTTTTCTGGGAGGACATTCCCGTGAAAGGTTAAGATAAAGGCAACTGTATCTATTCTATGTATTATCCTTGGGACCTTTTGGGACATGTCGGACAAAATGTATGTCTCATTGCTCAAGATTAGCCTGCAGCTCCTCGTCTGTTTGGAATGTAAGGTCTCGGTGGAAGATGATTCTTGGACCATATTCAAAGTCTTGTGTGGGGGTTATGCTCACTGGTAGGTCACCCAGACTTTCACATGCCTAAAGGGACGTAGACTGTGCAGCATAAGAGGCTTTAATCAATAGCAATCCATTGCAAATTTTTCTTAACGACTTGACTTCTCCAAATTTATCTTCAGTACATTCCACAAAAACTTACAGCTTTATCTCAGTAAATGTATCCCAGTCACTTTGAGTCCATACTAAGTGTTGGGTAAACTGTTTCTGTCCTAGACATCTGGCTTGTCAGTCTTCCCATGGCGTAGCCAAAGTAGGAAAAGCAGTAGGGTTGTAACTATCTGCAACGAAATTTCTATACCTGTCTGAAGACACAGCTGGGACTGTTATGATGTAATTTAATAAATTTAATGTGCAAAATGATTGCCCTGTTGCCACTTACTCCGATCATACTCTTTCCCACTGGTGCCATCTAGCTGCTGCAAACGCACAGATGGGTGTTGCCAGCAGTCCTGATGCCCCACAAAGATGGACATCTACACCTTGGCATGTGTGGGGAGCTGGCAGCTCAGGCACTAGTTGTGTGATCCGTGTGTTGTCAAGGGCCCAACTGAAAGTGTACATAACAACCCCATCATGTTTAATTGGCTATCACATCGGCTTTGAAGCACAAATAAGAGTCTACACAGGTATTGTGTGCAGACGATCTTTAACACTGCTTGCAAGGTGTTCTCCCCAGCTGGTCCACACTACAGAAAAGATTAGAAAATGACAGTCAAATTCAGAAGGGGACCAAATTTTACTTTAGCCAAAAGGTGGAGAGTGAAAGAATATTCCAAAAAAGGAAGACAGAACCTAGTGAATAGCCAGGTCAACATCAAAGGCTGTTATCATGAGAATGAAAGCAGGAGAAGGTACAATAAGAGCTGAGAGATTGCAGCATAGGAAAGGGAGTAGGCGATGCAGTAGATTCGGACCCCATGTTCGCCACGCATGTCCTCACGAGGAGAGTTGGGAGTTCGAATGTCTGCTTCCACCCCAATGCCAATATCGATGACACCAAGAACCAGTTACAATAGTTGTGGGGCAGACTGCCTCAGGAGAGGGTACAACAGTTTTACGACTCCCTCCCCGACCAAACCAGTGCATGCAGAGGGGGTCAACGTCAGACTGATAGGAGTGCTGACACTGCCAAGTTCTTTGTAAATTTGCCTCAAGTTTTTAATAGCTGAAATAACATCACATACCCTCTCAACCTTTTAACCTTAATTTTGATTCCACCTCCCCTTCTAGGTGCTTCACTTTTCAGTGTATTTCAGTTTTCATTCAAATCACTAACTGTTTTTCTTAATTACCCTGATTACTTGCAATATCTGTCTATGAAAATTTGGACAATAATCCACTGCGTAATTTTTAGGAAGTCTTGTTTTTGCTCTGGTCCAAATCTGACCAAAGAAGTTCTCTTTGCTGATGACAGCAAGATTATAGTCACTGATAAAACATCAGAACTGCTTTAAGAGAAAGTAAATGAAACCCTCAAGGATGTTCACTATTGAAGGGGGGAAAAAAAGTATGCACTTCAGCATAAAAAGGGAAAACAACTGTCACATTAACCATAGAAGATAAATCTATAAATTGTGCAACAAACAATGTTTTAGGGATGAATATTGATTGTCAATTAACATTGATTCAGCACATGATGATAATGGGAAAAAGAATGTCAACAACATTTTATGCTATTACTGTTTTATGTGTAATGGTGACATACTATTCATATATACACTCAGTTCTTAGTTATGGGATTCTTATATGGGTGTCAAAGGCACAAGCCATGGACACAATTTTTTTTTTATCTGTGGAAAAAGACAATGGATTCAGATTTTGGAGGATGGCATTTGCTCTGTCCAGCCATGCTGATTTAGGTTAATGAAGAAAAGACAGATTATCTGGTCATAAGTAAGAAAATCCAGAACCATGCACCTTAGGCTGTAGATTCACTTTTAATTCAGTGGATTGTTTCAAGTATTTCGGGAGTCTTAAGTAATAGTAACAGAAAGGGCAGAAACAGGCTGCCCAGCAACCAACAGCTAACAAAACACTTAGTTTTATCAATATGTTAAAGAAAGGATCACTTAGCACAAACTTCAAAATTTGTTAGTACCAAAATACTATCATACTGGTAATATTATATGGATATTTAGAAAGACAGATGGAGAAAAACTGTTAATATTTGAAAGAAAAATACAAAGGAAATTTTTATATCTGTATGTCATGAAAATAACAGACAGTGGAGGATAAGGGAAAAAATGGAGAGTTAAGAGAGCTGTACAAACACCGTAACATTGTCAAAGAACTAAAGAAAAGAAGGCTGAACTGGGCCTGCCACGTAGTTAGAATGAATGAGAACAGAATAACTAGAATAGTATTCTGCAGGAAAATTGATGGAATGAGAAGAGAAGGAAGACCAAAAATTAGGTGGTGAGATAACATCCAGAAGGACACACAGTTAAGGATGAACATCAACATGAAATGGACACACAATTCACTCCATAGAAAGAAGTGGAGGAGGCTCATACAGCAAGTGTATACTCAACGAGGCCCTCGACACACGTGAAGCAAGCCACAGCAAAGCAAATGAGAAGTTTTCCTAAATCATTTCATGCAAGTTCCAGGATGGTTCCTTCAGCAAGACCAATGGCGACCACCAGTCTTGTCCTCATAAAGAAACACACATACACTGAAGTACCAAACAAAGTGCTACAGGCATGCACATTCAAATACACAGACACGTTAACCTGCAGAATATGGCGCTGGGGTTGGCAACGCCTATATAAGGTGATAAGTGTCTGGCACAGTAGTTAGATTGGTTACTGCTGATACCATTGCAGGTTACCAAGATTTAAGTGAGTTGAATCTAGTGTTATAGTCAGTGCACGAGTGATGGGACACAGCATCTCCGAGGTAGCGATGAAATGGGGATTTTCCCATATGACCATTTTACAAGTGTACAGTCTTAGACAATAAAACTGACCGCCGGCCGGCCGCCACAGAGACTAAGTCCGAGTCACTCACTTAAGGTGGCCAATAAAACTGACCGCCCCCTGACAACCCTTAAGTTCGGCAATCTGCACAATCTGGCAACACTGTAAGATGCGGAAGTGTCAGGAGGAAGTGTTATCTACTTCCGAGACGTTGTTGGACTATGTGAGCCCGTGGTCTAGTGGCAAGCGTCGTGCGTTCTAAACTTATAGTCGCCTGTTCGCGTCCAACTGTATTTTTTTTTTTTTTTTTAACCACAGTCGGTCTAAAGTTATGAGTCTGACTGAACATCGAAGATAATTCGCTTAACATTCTACCCACCAGCAATAACAAGTATTCCAGAAACAATTCCGCAGGATAGCTCGTGGCTGCGCCGCGATCATAACAGCTTACGCTCGAGCGTTTCCTCGCGCTGCAGCGGCTACCGGCCACCGGCCACCGGCCAGACGCCTCCCGCCGCCTGAAATCCGGCGCCGCCTAGGTGAACGCGTCGCGACGCTGTCAGTGTGTGTCTCAACTGTCATTTTCGAATCTGAAGTTCTAGTTATTATCTGGCAGTTAAGCAATGGATTTTGCAAACTTGAAAATCATGAACTACAGTTAAGCATTGTAAAATTGAGTCGCAAGTGGAAATAGGTGTAACATCTACAACACAACGTTTACTTTTGGTATAACAGAGGGGTGAATGCAGAGGAGGCAGCTAGAAAGATTTGAATTGTGTGTGGAGCGAGTGCTTTTGGGAAAAATACGCCAGAAAAAGATATTCTTGTTTCAACAAAGATCGTTCTGGCATGAATGATTTTCCACATTAAGGAAGTCTCGACTACTGATATGTGTGTTAGATTACTATTTTACCATCATGCGACATTTGCATTCAACAGGCAAAGTTCAGAAGTCTGGTGTAGGAGTACTGCATGCTCTAATTCGAAACAACAAAAATCAACGGAGTGACTATTATTGAACGTCATCAGGTCGCTCATTGAGCTTTCGTGTGCAGTACTGTTACTGGTGACGTGTTATGATGCCTTTATCGTAAACTCCCTAAGAAGAAATGAAAGGCTGAGCCCCTCCAAAAGACATGAGCAAAGAGTAGTGTGAACATAATATTCTACATCTGATAGCTCCAAAAGTGTGTTTTGGGCTACGAATTCTGACCCAAGGGCTGTGTGCAACACAGCTGGAATTTGTTGCCAACAACTGAGACACCTTTCGGCCTCAGCGTAAGAAAATCGAGCAACACAACTACATCACATGTGCTACTGCATGATAACGCACTTCTTGATTTGATAAACAAAACTATCCAGGAGATTGAAATTAAAGTCGTCTCTCAGGCACTTGTATTGATAGAGAAGTCCTCTCTCAAGCACTTGTCCCTCTCGTCATATATTCGTAAAGTTTTACCTTCCCCGCTCTGGATCGATCATCCGTCAACGCAATTCATTTCTAGACGAAAATACTCTTAAAACTACTCTGGTATAATGATATCGTTGGAACCAGTAGGTTTCTACTGGCGTAGAATTTGTAAACAACTTTAGCATTGTCAGATCGTTTTAGATATCGTGAAAGAAAATTCTTTTGCTGATTAATTTCTCTTTGATGATTACTGTTGCGTTTAGTAAACTAATGGAAAATCCAATTAAAATATTCACTGTACTAATACAAATTAAATTCAGCTTACTACAGAAACATCACGACGGCAGACTATCTTAATAAAGCATTAAGTATCTGTAACACGATTGAGCCTATTTTAACACGAATTAGTAGGACATTACCGACTTTTGACTTCGAAAAGATCTGTATTTACTTCATTTCCTGTATCATTCGCAATTATTATGAAAATGTGGCATTTCATAGATAAAATTATGTATTCACAACAACAACAAATATGTCGTCATTATGAATTTGGCAGTACCGTAAGGTTTTCGCTCTGACACTAAGGGTTACTGAAAGTAGCAAGGCGCATTTTGCTCGAGCGTTGTCTTACGATTCCCTTATTGCGTTTGTATCTGCCTGTTTGTAGCTCTGCTACAAAAGAATTAAAAATCTGGCTTTCAGCGAGTCTCGAAAGGCGAACGAAAGCAGCTTGCACCTGGTAGCCAAACATGTTTCTTGCGAACAGGCTACTTCCTAAAGTGGGAAGACATTCTTTTGTGGTTGAATTGTTGGCAAATGTCAGTCAGACGTGTGCCGTTGGTCTAAGCGTTTCGGTGTGTTGAATTTGTACCAATGATTTTTCTACAGGTTTTTTCTGTCCCAAATAGAGAGTTGAAGTCTCCCATTAGTATTTTCACGTCATCTTGGTGAATTTTGCTCATAGTATTTTCGAGTGTATATCTTTTATAGGGGCTCTGAATGAGCATAGTCATAAGCCGATTGTTGATGGATGCGATTTCTTTGACAGAGTTGATGATAGATCTGTGTTCGAGAAATGTAGTGCCGAAGATTGGCACGCCTTTCGCTACCTTTTGTTGTATTTTGCTCTTGAAGATGCCGTGGTTTCCGTAATGCAAGTTTTAATTGTCAATTAATCGCGGTTCTTGAAGAGCAAGGATGAGAATTTTTTGGCGGACGATTTCTTTTGTGAGATTATTGAGGTTTCTTGTTTGCATCAATGTATCGATGTTTAGTTTTTAAATGAATGTTTTCTGCTTGCAGAGAAATTTACCAGAGATCTTCGATATTCTCTGCCGTGCTAACCTGGACTCCCCAGAGTGCGAAAATCCAACTGCCGCCTATCGGTGGCCAGGTTGTGTACCACCTGGGGTAAAGTTACCTTTGCTTGCATAGTTCATGTTTTCTTGTGTTTCATTGGTTTGGCCTGGGTGATACCGGGACCAGACAGGACCAGAGGGTGTTGAAGCCTTTGGAAGCAAATATTTTTAGCCAAGCTCATTGAGATAACAGACCGTGACCGGAGTAGCGGTGATTTTCACTCAGATGTGTCTGGGTTTTGGGTTCAACGGATTGAGTAGCCGTTCAGGATTGTGTTAGTATTTCGTTCACCCCAAGTATTTGATTTCCTCGGTACCACCCATGTGGGGGAGGGTTTCCCCTATCGGCCACACGGGATTATTATTATTATTATTATTATTATTATTATTATTATTATTTCTTTCTTGTCTCAGACGTTATTTCTGGTTAAAAATGGAAGGTGACGCGGACCTTGATCAAGCGTGACTTCCTTTTAACTGTACGGTATATGTTACATTGCATTTAGGAACTTTCGGGTAATTGAACAAGTGTCAATAATTACAGATTTCTGTAGTTGTATATATAAGTTTGGATGTAGCTGTATTGCATTGATGTACTGGTGGATATTGTGTGGTATGACTCCTGTAGTTGATAGTATAATTGGTATAATGTCAACTTTATCCTGATGCCACATGTCCTTGACTTCCTCAGCCAGTTGGATGTATTTTTCAATTTTTTCTCCTGTTTTCTTTTGTATATTTGTTGTATTGGGTATGGATACTTCGATTAATTGTGTTAATTTCTTCTTTTTATTGGTGAGTATGATGTCAGGTTTGTTATGTGGTGTTGTTTTATCTGTTATAATGGTTCTGTTCCAGTATAATTTGTATTCATCGTTCTCCAGTACATTTTGTGGTGCATACTTGTATGTGGGAACATGTTGTTTTATAAGTTTATGTTGTAAGGCAAGCTGTTGATGTATTATTTTTGCTACATTGTCATGTCTTCTGGGGTATTCTGTATTTGCTAGTATTATTATTATTATTATTATTATTATTATTATTATTATTATGTCATCAGCAAATCTGATATGGAGTATCTTCCCTCCACTGAAATAGATGTGTATTGTTCGATTCAATATGTCCATCAGATTAATATGGGTTATAATTACGTTACATTGCTGCTAGTCGACATATTTCTCACTTTTTCTTAGACAGTTGCTAGCTGTTCCTCCATCATAGGAATTTATGTGCGCAGCATTGTTGCAATACAGACGTTCAAATTATCCGATTTCTGTAATTTCATTTCGATACAAGATCGTCCTAATCGGATTCAGCCAGTCAGTCTTAATGTGGATATCCGACTACGACTCTCATCATATGATAGACTGGGTGAACCATATTCTTAATCGGACTGTTGAATTCAGATCACTTATCTATGACAGGGCCTGAATTCTTAAACACTTTGGAAAATAATAATCCAATGTGCTTATTACAAATACGTTATTTAAATATAAATATATGAACTAACGAGATTACAGTTTATTTACAGGAGCAGAGACCCATCCATCATAGCAGGGCAGTGCGAGATTGGTTTCAGGGCCAAGACTGTTGCCGTTTGTTCCACGATCACCGAACATCAACCAGATAGAGAATATGTGGGCAGAGGTAACAAGGTCATTGTCATGTGTCCCTACAAATGCAACCGACCTTAGGACGAATATAGAAAACGTATGGTGGGAATTAAACCATCACGCCACACTGTCGACGACTTAATGAAATCAATTCCCCTACGCCCTCGAGAAATCTTACGTAATGATCGTGGGTGGGTTGGTTACTAAAAGTATACTCGTCCACAAAGTCCATGTGGACAATTATCTGATAATCGGTCACGCTTTGCTTTGTCGCAGCTCTTTAGCATACAACAAGTCCATATACTTTCAGTCCCCTCCTTACAATTCTTGCAATGCAAGGTAATTGAAAAATCTCATCCACTCGACGCCAACTGAGGAACTGACTGGTGCATGTGTTGTTCAACACACAGTAGTTGTCACCCTCACTGGAATCAATGTGTGTGTGTGTGTGTGTGTGTGTGTGTGTTGTCGTGTTAACGCACAATCTGAATCAATACTATTAACATTAGAGAGACAACCAACAATAAATATTGCATCAAATATGACTGTAAAGTATTTTAATGCGATGGGAAGTTACAAACTGAATTTTTACCCATCCCACGTCCTGCGTATTACGTTAAGTAAGATGTATTACCTCCATAGTATCGTTAGCAGAGACAGTGCGCTCTTGTTGTCGAGGCTCCCGACAAGTGCAGCGATTAGCAGTGCCCAATGCCGCCGCGATTTGTTTATGTTGGCTGAGCGTGGACACTGCAGCAGACGCTTCGCCCTAAACAGAAAGAAATCACCTTTGCTCTGACTGCAGTGAGCGGATATCACTGCCTGCGTGTTCTTATAGTAACCAACGTGAGAGACTACTCACAGGTGCCATGGAGCAATTGCAACGGGTATCGTGTCATTAGTCATCAGAATATTAACCAGTGATGAAATGTCCACTCTATTTGAATCCCAAGAAAATAGGAACCTTCTCACAAAGGAATGTGAGGTGATATCAAAATTTATCCAACATGCAAAAATTAATTGCAGGGCTTTCATGTATGCAGTAATAGCACACAAGAAATATTATGTCTTGGAAGCGTATATTTCATTTCCTCTTCTCATATTAACGCCCTTGTTTTAATATGAAGTGAGAAAATAAACACGAAAAACTAAAGTTCCTGAGAAGCATATACGTCATTTCCTCTTCTCATATCACAACTTTTGTTTTAGTATGAAGTAAGAAAATAAACAGTTTAGAGTTCTGAAGCATAATATGACACCAGATTCTTATCGTAGGCGCTATCGGAAACGCCAAAAGCAGGGAGCTGTCCATTCTTTTGTCCAACAGTCTGTTTCCTTTCATGTATTACTCCCGCTAGGAGATTCTTACTTAAGGACTTGTGGGCATCAAGTTCTTCAGCAGAACAAGCCTTATGTTATTGTGCTAATTACGGTATGGAAAAAATGCAACAAAGACGAGTTCAGCTAGAGCAGTGAGGATATTTGCACATGTGTGTATTCAGCAATGACTGCCAGCTGCCACAACACTTCACAGAATCCTTGCGGCAGGCAACACAACTGTGCGTGCATTTCAGACTTCATTCAGTGAGACGTCAGGAGATGTCTGAAAACGTCAAATTGACGTCGCTTTCCGAGTCGTGTTCAATCCAGAATGAGTTGTTATTAAGGTAGTTGAGCGTTCTAGCAATTACACTTTTATGATTCCCATATGAGTATTTCGATAGCCAAAAGAACCCGTTAGTGTGAAACTATCGGGAACTGCATTAATATCAAACTGCAAGAACTTGAGACAATACGTGGACTCTTCTCTTCGCTGGGTGACCTATTACTGTTATTTAGCATTCTCTCCGTCCTAGTCGTAATGCAAATGGAACTTCAGAGGCCCTTTCCGCTATTCTTGACAAACATCAGCAACCTGTAATCACTGAGAGTCACAACTGCGTGATGATAATGGTTCAGGTTGTCAGTAGTTGTGGTGGTGTTGTGCTGTCAAACTGCTTACAGTAACATTAATGGTGGCGCACATAATTTAGCGCTGACTACCTACTTAAGTAAAGATAGGGTTGTGGCGTCGTCGCTTGTCTTTATTTGGCCTCAGCTTGAGTAATCCGATTTAACGAACATAGTACTCCAATCGCGGGCTCCTAATACAGTATGACTGCAGAGATTATCGTGCGAGTATTACATTAATTCTGCAATGAAATGCTTAACAAATCTTACCCTCAGCTATGCAGCTGGAATGACTCATTACACAGGTACTCCATGTTGCACTTGGTTAAGTGATCAGTTCGCTGCAAACCTGCTTGTAATGTTCGTAAATACTCGTATACTTCAGATATGGTTCAAATGGCTCTGAGCACTATGGGACTTAACTTCTGAGGTTATCAGTCCGCTAGCACTTAGAATTACTTAAACCTAACTAACCTAAGGACCTCAGACACATCCATGTCCGAGAGAGGATTCGAACCTGCGACCGTAGCGGTCGGGCGGTTCCCGACTGTAGCGCCTGGAACCGCTCGGCCACCCAGGCCTGCATACTTGTATACTGACCATTCGCTATTTGACTAAATATGAACTACAATCTAATTCGCATGTATATGACATGGGTTAGCGCCGGCATAAAGGTATGACTAAGGGTTGGATGCCGTTGAAGTCCTGTTACATTGATGGCAAGTCAAATGTTCGCAAGTCACCTCTATTGCCTCAAAAAACAATGCATCTTAAATATCGAAGGACCGACGAGCACACTGTCACAGCGCGTTGAAATACAGCAACGACGGCAGATGAAAATTTGTGACCGACTGGGCTTCGAACCCAGACCTCCTGCTTACTAGACAGACGTTCTGATCACTGGACTATTTTTTTTTTTTTAATGTTTGAGAAGACTTTCAGCACCAGGTAGGCGGAGGCAAAGTGGGCATGGGTCGAAGATCCGGTTCTGTCATGGTCCTTCAACAAGTTTCGGATGACATTCCACTCCCAGTTGTTAGTGGCCATGCGCTTGGGATTCGCCCTTAACCACAGTCGGAGTTGGAGACTCTCTTCAGTTACATCTAACCAGTGCGCATCTATTGCACTATTGTAAGAACCGAGATGCAGTATTTTGGTATTAAAATTTTGTAAATTTGTGGTAAGAACTTATGAGACCAAGCTGCTTAGGTCATCGGTCCCTAAGCTTACACATTACTTAATCTAACTTAAACTAACTTACGCAATGGACAACACACACACCCATGCCGGAGGGAGGATTCGAATCTCTGACGGTGGATACTATGATGACACAGCAGTCAACCTCTCTGCAGCACCTATCTACACACGCTCCTCGTCAGACGCGAATTCCCATTTTTGCCGCATAGCACATGCGCGGTACCCCCCGGCCATTTTTCCACTATCTTGCGTCCACACTGTATTCCCGCGATGATCGGAGGTGTCGTGCGTCTAGCACTGAAAACTTTCGATTACCCGTGGAGACCCAAATAATTATACAGGATGTTTCAGGAGGAATAGTAATAATTCTGGGAGATGGCAGTATAGACAAATTGTTGAAATAATGACATATAACATGCGTCCAATTTTTATTGAACATACAGATAGCTGGGTTCAATGGATTTTCGTTTCGTATGTTGGTCCTTACAGGACCCAGTTGTCTACACTTCCTTGAAAATGAGCTTCCATCGTCATTGGAAGAGGTTCATTTGGCTACTAGAATGCGTATGTTCCTCCAGCATGACGGGGCACCTGCACATTCTAGTCGTCAGGTGACACATTATCCAAACCTAACATTTCCTGGAAGATGGATCATTGGATATGGGCACTTTTCGTGGCCTTCAAGGTCCCCGGACCTTATCTCTTTCGATTTTTGCCTGCGGGGATGGTTAAAGGCGAAGTCTACAAAGAAAAAGTAAACCCAAGAACCGATTTGATCGTTTGGATTATGAATAGTGCAGCCCTCATAAAAGGACGCAAAGACGACCTACACGTGGTGTTATCAAGAGAAGTCAAATGTGCATTGTAGTTGGTGGGGGAATTTTTGAAAATCAACTTTGAATGTCCTCGTTGCCTTTGCTTCGAGTTTGTTAGGGTTACGTACTAACAGTTGTATCTCTGTACACAATAAAAAGTGGACGCATTTATATGGAATTTTTTATGCATTTCGTCTGCTAAAATATCTAATATTCCTCCTGAAACACTCTGTATATGGATATATGTGTGGTGTCTGTTCTTTCGGACATGTCCGAAAGAAAATTCTTCATGGCATTCTGCAACGACCTTCGGTCGCAGGGGCTGATAGAGATTTCAGAGCTGCTTGGCTGTGTGAATAAAAGTAGATGCTACGATTTTTGTAGGGTCTACTCTAATTCTGCTTCGTGTACATGCTGATAGAAGATACTATGTAATACTGTGGCTATCTTCCCTAAAGAGATTCTAGGCAGTACACCAGACCCGGTGGTTTCATCTGTTTTCGACCTGTCAGTATACCACTATATTATGTCTCCTGAACGGTGTAGTGGTTCGTTCTTCCACTGCTCCCTGCTTCCAACTGTTACATGGCAAGGTTTATTGAAACAGCTAGAAGTTATTGTATAGTTAGTCGGCATTTCCCCAGCCATCGCCATACTGATTTGGGATTCCGTATATTCTAACTATATCCAGTTATTTACAATTTTTAGCCTTTATGTCCCTGCTGCGGCCTCCATTTTAAGCCACAGGTGTAAGGCGGGCATGTCTAGCCTAATATCCATCCCAAGAGTGGATGTCTTGCTAATTCCGTCCGTTTGTGAAAGAAGGCCAGTCTCTGCACTTTGCGAGACTCCCTAGCAGCCACCTCCTGTTCCACTTTGTTCATATTATATGACAATAAATTATCATTGGTATTTTTGCAGAGGTGTATATCCAGTACGTACTGGGTTTAGACCCCAGTTTACCCTACAGCAGCTTCTAGTGCTTATAAGATTATCTTTCGCAGTGGAATATATTCTTTATGTGAGGTGTTCATAATAGTTTTCCATCCAGGGCTACCTCTAGATACACTACAACCCTCTCTAAAGTTTCATCGAGAAACATAATTTTTCAGTATATGTGCTGGACATGCTTCCCCATAAATAATACTACACCAGTTTTCGTGCGGCTTGTCTTTAAATACTTTTTCACCATGTTCAGTGCACATAGGTTTAACTATACTATCAAATTTTCTAAGTCTTACAGTGAATAAATCGTCTACTTATTCTTTTCAAGAGTAGTCTCTCGCATTCAGCTCATCTAGGAGTTCATTCACCACTAGGTTCTTCATCTCTAACCATTTACTCGAAGGTCGTATTACTAGAACCCCCTCGACATCCAGGAAGATACAGAGAGCATCCAGAAAGGGTAGTGCTTTTTCCACCTTCCCGACAAGTTGGTGAAGTGTTACCTCACATGATTTGCTTCGTAAGTATTATGAAAATGTGGCAGTTCATAGATAAAATTACGTATTCACAACAACAAAAAAGTATGTCGGCAGAAAATAAAAGTGGCATTATGAATTTGGCAGTACCGTAAGGTTTTTCGCTTTGACACTAAGGGTTACTAAAAGTAGCAAGACGAATTTTGCTAGAGCGTTGTCTTACCATTCCCTCATTGAATTTGTATCTGCCTGCTTGTAGTTCTGCTACAAAAGAATTAAAAATCTTGCATTCAGCGAGTCTCGAAAGGCGAACAAAGGCAGCGTGCACCTGACAGGCAAGCACGTTACCTAGGAGCTAGCGAACAGGTGCGGGTCTTTGACGTACTTACTGGCTCAGTAGCCGCTATGGCAAATAAATCGCAACATAAGAGACGAGAGTAGTTGTATTTCCCGTGTGGAACCACTTTCGTTGACTCAAAAGCATTAACTGATATCCTTATGCCACGTCTCAAGAGAAAATCACTTACAGTATTCAATTGAAATGACACGATAATATCAAATGAATTTAGCAGGATAGTTCTGTGCCATCAAGGAAGTAACTCATCGGTCACAGAGTTGCCAAACGTATTCTGCGCTGTTGCCACGTTTCAGTTATAGTGCCAGGAAGGATACCAGCTGATGTGTTCTGTGAGTGACCTCGGAAGTGACTATAGCTTCATCTCAAAGTTGCGGGTGGCAAGGGCCGCAAGATCCTCATTATATGCCCATGAGTCTTATTCGCATTTCTGTAACTAGGTTTAGAGGCTAGAGTGCAATTACTTGTAATACATCGATGCACTGAATGCAAACTAAATGTCATATACTAATAACTGCGACAATTATTTGTGTTTTACTGTCTTAATCGGATCGAAACCTTGAAAGCGTATTCACCAGACGCGATTCACAATTTTGGAGCTTCTCCAGTGGTTGAGTTGGCAATGCCTCTTTGCTGTGCAATATTGTTATTGAGATCACTGTCATTGGCACATCCACCAGAAGACAGGCATGACCTGGCTGATTGTTGTCAGCTTTCCTGACGGATATTCTGCCTTTGCTCGAAACGTGAAGACTTAAGGTGAATTCGAACATTCCATATGGTGAAAATTTGATGTTTCTATTCGTCCAGCCCTAACATACAAATAACAGTTACAATAAGTGGCAGAAAAGCGCCTGTGAACCAACAGTTAAAGATGCAATCATAATCAGTGGAATCTGACAAATTCCATCTGTCATCTGATAATTGTGAAAACTACTTTACCGTCTTCACAGCACCGCAGTATGAACTCAAGGGTTTCATAGAATACCTATACTTAATTTCGTTGTGATCGTTTTCAATGACAGTAGGGGAGCAGCAAAACCATCTGACTTGAAACATACTTTTCCAGTGGGATTTGAATCTTTGGCTACAGTTGCAGTAGCACTTCCAGTGAGGTATCAGGAATGTGAGCAATCACTCTTTGCTAAAGTATAGCCTAGGGCAGAAAGAAGCAGGTTTCCGACAAAGTAAACGATGAGAGACACTGTCGCTGTCACTTATTAAAATGGAATTGTTCAGAAAATTACAACAATATCTAGTGAAATGAGTAGGTTGATGCAGCTCCAGTCTGGCACTATCACTGAGTTGCCAAACGTTTTCCGAATAGCACTTATGATATAAATGTGTGTGTGTGTGTGTGTGTGTGTGTGTGTGTGTGTGTGTGTGTGTGTGTGTGTGTGTGTGTTCTTAGGACATTCCCGAAAGAACAGACACTACGAATCGAAATAGACAGACTTCTTAATCAGTTAAAGATTGAAGGATAGATGTCCAGGCTGTCATGGGCATTAAAATAGAACAACAGCGTCAGATGAAAATTTATGCCTGACAGATTCGAACCCGGATTTACAAAATTTTAATACCAAAACTTCCCCCATCAACCATGGACCTTGCCGTTGGTGGGGAGGCTTGCGTGCCTCAGCGATACAGATGGCCGTACCGTAGGTGCAACCACAACGGAGGGGTATCTGTTGAGAGGCCAGACAAACATGTGGTTCCTGAAGAGGGGCAGCAGCCTTTTCAGTAGTTGCAGGGGCAACAGTCTGGATGATTGACTGATCTGGCCTTGTAACATTAACCAAAACGGCCTTGCTGTGCTGGTACTGCGAACGGCTGAAAGCAAGGGGAAACTACGGCCGTAATTTTTCCCGAGGGCATGCAGCTTTACTGTATGATTAAATGATGATGGCGTCCTCTTGGGTAAAATATTCCGGAGGTAAAATAGTCCCCCATTCGGATCTCCGGGCGGGGACTACTCAAGAGGACGTCGTTATCAGGAGAAAGAAAACTGGCATTCTACGGATCGGAGCGTGGAATGTCAGATCCCTTAATCGGGCAGGTAGGTTAGAAAATTTAAAAAGGGAAATGGATAGGTTAAAGTTAGATATAGTGGGAATTAGTGAAGTTCGGTGGCAGGAGGAACAAGACTTTTGGTCAGGTGATTACAGGGTTATAAATACAAAATCAAATAGGGGTAATGCAGGAGTAGGTTTAATAATGAATAAAAAAATAGGAGTGCGGGTTAGCTACTACAAACAGCATAGTGAACGCATTATTGTGGCCAAGATAGACACAAAGCCCATGCCTACTACATTAGTACAAGTTTATATGCCAACTAGCTCTGCAGATGATGAAGAAATTGATGAAATGTATGACGAGATAAAAGAAATTATTCAGGTAGTGAAGGGAGACGAAAATTTAATAGTCATGGGTGACTGGAATTCGTCAGTAGGAAAAGGGAGAGAAGGCAACATAGTAGGTGAATATGGATTGGGGGGAAGAAATGAAAGAGGAAGCCGCCTTGTAGAATTTTGCACAGAGCATAACTTAATCATAGCTAACACTTGGTTCAAGAATCATAAAAGAAGGTTGTATACCTGGAAGAATCCTGGAGATACTAATACGTATCAGATAGATTATATAATGGTAAGACAGAGATTTAGGAACCAGGTTTTAAATTGTAAGACATTTCCAGGGTCAGATGTGGACACTGATCACAATCTATTGGTTATGAACTGTAGATTAAAACTGAAGAAACTGCAAAAAGTTGGGAATTTAAGGAGATGGGACCTGGATAAACTGAAAGAACCAGAGGTTGTACATAGTTTCAGGGAGAGCATAAGGGAACAATTGACAGGAATGGGGGAAAGAAATACAGTAGAAGAAGAATAGGTAGCTTTGAGAGATGAAGTAGTGAAGGCAGCAGAGGACCTAGTAGGTAAAAAGACGAGGGCTAGTAGAAATCCTTGGGTAACAGAAGAAATACTGAATTTAATTGATGAAAGGAGAAAATATAAAAATGCAGTAAATGAAGCAGGCAAAAAGGAAAACAAACGTCTCAAAAATGAGATCGACAGGAAGTGCAAAATGGCTAAGCAGGGATGGCTAGAGGACAAATGTAAGGATGTAGAGGGTTATCTCACTAGGGGTAAGATAGATACTGCCTACAGGAAAATTAATGAGACCTTTGGAGAAAAGAGAACCACTTGTATGAAAATCAAGAGCTCAGATGGAAACCCAGTTCTAAGCAAAGAAGGGAAAGCAGAAAGGTGGAGGGAGTATATAGAGAGTCTATACAACGGCGATGTACTTGAGGACAATATTATGGAAATGGAAGAGGATGTAGATGAAGATGAAATGGGAGATACGATACTGTGTGAAGAGTTTGACAGAGCACTGAAAGACCTGAGTCGAAACAAGGCCCCGGGAGTAGACAACATTCCATTAGAACTACTGACGGGAGAGCCAGTCCTGACAAAACTCTACCATCTGGCGAGCAAGATGTATGAGACAGGCGAAATACCCTCAGACTTCAAGAAGAATATAATAATTCCGATCCCAAAGAAAGCAGGTGTTGACAGATGTGAAAATTACCGAACAATCAGTTTAATAAGTCACGGGTGCAAAATACTAACACGTATTCTCTACAGACGAATGGAAAAACTGGTAGAAGCTGACCTCGTGGAAGATCATTTTGGATTCCGTAGAAATATTGGAACACGTGAGGCAATACTGACCCTACGACTTATCTTAGAAGCTAGATTAAGGAAAGGCAAACCTACGTTTCTAGCATTTGTAGACTTAGAGAAAGCTTTTGACAATGTTGACTGGAATATTCTCTTTCAAATTCTGAAGGTGGCAGGGGTAAAATACAGGGAGCGAAAGGCTATTTACAATTTGCACTGAAACCAAATGGCAGTTTTTAAGAGTCGAGGGGCATAAAAGGGAAGCAGCGGTTGGGAAGGGAGTGAGACAGGGTTGTAGCCTATCTTCGATGTTATTCAATCTGTATATTGAGCAAGCAGTAAACGAAACAAAAGAAAAATTCGGTGTAGGAATGAAAACCCATGGAGAAGAAATAAAAACTTTGAGGTTCGCCGATGATATTGTAATTCTGTCAGAGACAGCAAAGGACTTGGAAGAGCAGTTGAACGGAATGGACAGTGTCTTGAAAAGAGGATATAAGATGAACATCAACAAAAGCAAAACGAGGATAATGGAATGCAGTCAAATTAAATCGGGTGATGCTGAGGGGATTAGATTAGGAAATGAGACACTTAAAGTAGTAAAGGAGTTTTGCTATTTAGGGAGTAAAATAACTGATGATGGTCGAAGTAGAGAGGATATAAAATGTAGACTGGCAATGGCAAGGAAATCGTTTCTGAAGAAGAGAAATTTGTCAACATCGAGTATAGATTTAAGTGTCAGGAAGTCGTTTCTGAAAGTATTTGTATGGAGTGTAGCCATGTATGGAAGTGAAACATGGACGATAACCAGTTTGGACAAGAAGAGAATAGAAGCTTTCGAAATGTGGTGCTACAGAAGAATGCTGAAGATAAGGTGGGTAGATCACGTAACTAATGAGGAGGTATTGAATAGGATTGGGGAGAAGAGAAGTTTGTGGCACAACTTGACCAGAAGAAGGGATCGGTTGGTAGGACATGTTCTGAGGCATCAAGGGATCACAAATTTAGCATTGGAGGGTAGCGTGGAGGGTAAAATCGTAGAGGGAGACCAAGAGATCAATACACTAAGCAGATTCAGAAGGATGTAGGTTGCAGTAGGTACTGGGAGATGAAGATGCTTGCACAGGATAGAGTAGCATGGAGAGCTGCATCAAACCAGTCTCAGGACTGAAGACCACAACAACAACAATACCAAAACACTGCATCTCGGTTCTTACAATAGTGCAATAGGTGCGCACTGGTTAGATGTAACTGAAGAGACTCCAACTCGGATTGTTGTTAAGGGCGAATCCCAAGCTCATGGCCACGAACAATTGGGAGCGGAAACTTAATGTCATCAGAACCTTGTTGAAGGACCATGACATGCGATCGTTAGACCGACTGCACAAAGTTCAGATTATAAATATATACATACTTAGAAAAATATACTACGTCGGAGCAGTCTTACCGATACTGCAGGTCACTGCACATAAAAATATAAGCTGTAGCCTCTTGGTATGTATGGAAACAAAATATCATCAAAGTATCCTTCGACACGGCGACTTCGCAGAGGCAAAACGGAGGACTTGGAATTAAAGACGTGCTTTTAAACTAATACACGCCACTAAGACAGGCATCACGAAACTTCTGTTCCTCTCGTTAGATCCTGGGGATAGGAACCCTCCTGTTAATGTAGCATGCCAGCCTAGATTACGCCCGAAAGTACTATGGCGTTTGGAGCTGTATAAGACTTCCACGAGCAAAAACCAACACTAGAACCGTTTATGATTATATTACCAGACATCGTCTTCACAAACCAATTCCGGTAACTTAACCTACAAAAACTGGAGGAACGTCTGGAAAAATATCAACAGTAAAATTATACCAACTAGAGTAAGTGCCGTATGGTGCCACTTTGTAAACGAAACCATACCCACAGCGGAACGATTATGTATAATCAAATTGAGACCATCTCCATACGGCGACAAATGACGGCTTGTAGAAACTGTAGCGCACATCTTCTCATGTGAAAATAGAATCAGAATTTGGAACTGCGCTACGAAGAAGTTAGCACTGTCAATAGAATCGCTGAAAGACAAATACCGATAACTGAAGCTTTACAACCCGACTGGAAATGTTACCCGTCCGCAAAGAATAACAGTTATTCGTGGCTTCTGGGACAGTTTGTGTTTTACGTCATAACAAACAAAACTTAGTAGAGTACACGTTCTATATTGCAGTAGAACATTTTAAGCTGAAGAAGAATAACAAATATAAGGAATGGTTTTAAATTTTTTATCTATTGCTTTATGTGGGCTACAAAGAGGTGGGCAGTTTTATTCATTAGAAGAGGAATACTATTATTTCACTTTTTTTATTCCTGGAATATTCTTTTACGTTGGATCTAAAATCAGAACTGTTCTAATTTGGCAAAACCCCACCGGCTCCGAAATATCTTTTATTTGTTGAAAAATATATGGCTTCCTTACAGACCTCATATGCATCCAGTGCATAATAAATTAAAATGTGCATACATTTCTGAATGAATGTTTGTTATGTATTTTTCCTTCACCCTTTCCATTGCTTTAAGATATGTTCTACAAGGAACGCACGCCATTGGAGGCGCCAATCTGTAATTTATTTTACCTAAATTACTACTTCAGTTTTGTTCTACAATTTAAAAGAATATACGGGTACAAACATGGAATACATGGGAATAATGCAGCTGTCCAGTGCCAGGTATGGGAGAGGCATTGAGGCCAGGCCTCGGATCTTCGACCCCTGCCGTCTTTGCCTCCGCCTACCTGGTGCTGAAAGTTTTCTCAAACATTAAAAAAAAAAAAAAATTGTCCAGTGATCAGAACGTCTGTCTAGTAAGCAGGAGGTCTGGGTTCGAAGCCCAGTCGGTCACAAATTTTCATCTGCCGTCGTTGCTGTATTTCAACGCGCTGTGACAGTGTGCTCGTCGGTCCTTCGATATTTAAGATGCATTGTTTTTTGAGGCAATAGAGGTGACTTGCGAACATTTGACTTGCCATCAATGTAACAGGACTTCAACGGCATCCAACCCTTAGTCATACCTTTATGCCGGCGCTAACCCATGTCATATACATGCGAATTAGATTGTAGTTCATATTTAGTCAAATAGCGAATGGTCAGTATACAAGTATGCAGGCCTGGGTGGCCGAGCGGTTCCAGGCGCTACAGTCGGGAACCGCCCGACCGCTACGGTCGCAGGTTCGAATCCTCTCTCGGACATGGATGTGTCTGAGGTCCTTAGGTTAGTTAGGTTTAAGTAATTCTAAGTGCTAGCGGACTGATAACCTCAGAAGTTAAGTCCCATAGTGCTCAGAGCCATTTGAACCATATCTGAAGTATACGAGTATTTACGAACATTACAAGCAGGTTTGCAGCGAACTGATCACTTAACCAAGTGCAACATGGAGTACCTGTGTAATGAGTCATTCCAGCTGCATAGCTGAGGGTAAGATTTGTTAAGCATTTCATTGCAGAATTAATGTAATACTCGCACGATAATCTCTGCAGTCATACTGTATTAGGAGCCCGCGATTGGAGTACTATGTTCGTTAAATCGGATTACTCAAGCTGAGGCCAAATAAAGACAAGCGACGACGCCACAACCCTATCTTTACTTAAGTAGGTAGTCAGCGCTAAATTATGTGCGCCACCATTAATGTTACTGTAAGCAGTTTGACAGCACAACACCACCACAACTACTGACAACCTGAACCATTATCATCACGCAGTTGTGACTCTCAGTGATTACAGGTTGCTGATGTTTGTCAAGAATAGCGGAAAGGGCCTCTGAAGTTCCATTTGCATTACGACTAGGACGGAGAGAATGCTAAATAACAGTAATAGGTCACCCAGCGAAGAGAAGAGTCCACGTATTGTCTCAAGTTCTTGCAGTTTGATATTAATGCAGTTCCCGATAGTTTCACACTAACGGGTTCTTTTGGCTATCGAAATACTCATATGGGAATCATAAAAGTGTAATTGCTAGAACGCTCAACTACCTTAATAACAACTCATTCTGGATTGAACACGACTCGGAAAGCGACGTCAATTTGACGTTTTCAGACATCTCCTGACGTCTCACTGAATGAAGTCTGAAATGCACGCACAGTTGTGTTGCCTGCCGCAAGGATTCTGTGAAGTGTTGTGGCAGCTGGCAGTCATTGCTGAATACACACATGTGCAAATATCCTCACTGCTCTAGCTGAACTCGTCTTTGTTGCATTTTTTCCATACCGTAATTAGCACAATAACATAAGGCTTGTTCTGCTGAAGAACTTGATGCCCACAAGTCCTTAAGTAAGAATCTCCTAGCGGGAGTAATACATGAAAGGAAACAGACTGTTGGACAAAAGAATGGACAGCTCCCTGCTTTTGGCGTTTCCGATAGCGCCTACGATAAGAATCTGGTGTCATATTATGCTTCAGAACTCTAAACTGTTTATTTTCTTACTTCATACTAAAACAAAAGTTGTGATATGAGAAGAGGAAATGACGTATATGCTTCTCAGGAACTTTAGTTTTTCGTGTTTATTTTCTCACTTCATATTAAAACAAGGGCGTTAATATGAGAAGAGGAAATGAAATATACGCTTCCAAGACATAATATTTCTTGTGTGCTATTACTGCATACATGAAAGCCCTGCAATTAATTTTTGCATGTTGGATAAATTTTGATATCACCTCACATTCCTTTGTGAGAAGGTTCCTATTTTCTTGGGATTCAAATAGAGTGGACATTTCATCACTGGTTAATATTCTGATGACTAATGACACGATACCCGTTGCAATTGCTCCATGGCACCTGTGAGTAGTCTCTCACGTTGGTTACTATAAGAACACGCAGGCAGTGATATCCGCTCACTGCAGTCAGAGCAAAGGTGATTTCTTTCTGTTTAGGGCGAAGCGTCTGCTGCAGTGTCCACGCTCAGCCAACATAAACAAATCGCGGCGGCATTGGGCACTGCTAATCGCTGCACTTGTCGGGAGCCTCGACAACAAGAGCGCACTGTCTCTGCTAACGATACTATGGAGGTAATACATCTTACTTAACGTAATACGCAGGACGTGGGATGGGTAAAAATTCAGTTTGTAACTTCCCATCGCATTAAAATACTTTACAGTCATATTTGATGCAATATTTATTGTTGGTTGTCTCTCTAATGTTAATAGTATTGATTCAGATTGTGCGTTAACACGACAACACACACACACACACACACACACACACACACACACACATTGATTCCAGTGAGGGTGACAACTACTGTGTGTTGAACAACACATGCACCAGTCAGTTCCTCAGTTGGCGTCGAGTGGATGAGATTTTTCAATTACCTTGCATTGCAAGAATTGTAAGGAGGGGACTGAAAGTATATGGACTTGTTGTATGCTAAAGAGCTGCGACAAAGCAAAGCTTGACCGATTATCAGATAATTGTCCACATGGACTTTGTGGACGAGTATACTTTTAGTAACCAACCCACCCACGATCATTACGTAAGATTTCTCGAGGGCGTAGGGGAATTGATTTCATTAAGTCGTCGACAGTGTGGCGTGATGGTTTAATTCCCACCATACGTTTTCTATATTCGTCCTAAGGTCGGTTGCATTTGTAGGGACACATGACAATGACCTTGTTACCTCTGCCCACATATTCTCTATCTGGTTGATGTTCGGTGATCGTGGAACAAACGGCAACAGTCTTGGCCCTGAAACCAATCTCGCACTGCCCTGCTATGATGGATGGGTCTCTGCTCCTGTAAATAAACTGTAATCTCGTTAGTTCATATATTTATATTTAAATAACGTATTTGTAATAAGCACATTGGATTATTATTTTCCAAAGTGTTTAAGAATTCAGGCCCTGTCATAGATAAGTGATCTGAATTCAACAGTCCGATTAAGAATATGGTTCACCCAGTCTATCATATGATGAGAGTCGTAGTCGGATATCCACATTAAGACTGACTGGCTGAATCCGATTAGGACGATCTTGTATCGAAATGAAATTACAGAAATCGGATAATTTGAACGTCTGTATTGCAACAATGCTGCGCACATAAATTCCTATGATGGAGGAACAGCTAGCAACTGTCTAAGAAAAAGTGAGAAATATGTCGACTAGCAGCAATGTAACGTAATTATAACCCATATTAATCTGATGGACATATTGAATCGAACAATACACATCTATTTCAGTGGAGGGAAGATACTCCATATCAGATTTGCTGATGACATAATAATAATAATAATAATAATAATAATAATACTAGCAAATACAGAATACCCCAGAAGACATGACAATGTAGCAAAAATAATACATCAACAGCTTGCCTTACAACATAAACTTATAAAACAACATGTTCCCACATACAAGTATGCACCACAAAATGTACTGGAGAACGATGAATACAAATTATACTGGAACAGAACCATTATAACAGATAAAACAACACCACATAACAAACCTGACATCATACTCACCAATAAAAAGAAGAAATTAACACAACTAATCGAAGTATCCATACCCAATACAACAAATATACAAAAGAAAACAGGAGAAAAAATTGAAAAATACATCCAACTGGCTGAGGAAGTCAAGGACATGTGGCATCAGGATAAAGTTGACATTATACCAATTATACTATCAACTACAGGAGTCATACAACACAATATCCACCAGTACATCAATGCAATACAGCTACATCCAAACTTATATATACAACTACAGAAATCTGTAATTATTGACACTTGTTCAATTACCCGAAAGTTCCTAAATGCAATGTAACATATACCGTACAGTTAAAAGGAAGTCACGCTTGATCAAGGTCCGCGTCACCTTCCATTTTTAACCAGAAATAACGTCTGAGACAAGAAAGAAATAATAATAATAATAATAATAATAATAATAATAATAATAATCCCGTGTGGCCGATAGGGGAAACCCTCCCCCACATGGGTGGTACCGAGGAAATCAAATACTTGGGGTGAACGAAATACTAACACAATCCTGAACGGCTACTCAATCCGTTGAACCCAAAACCCAGACACATCTGAGTGAAAATCACCGCTACTCCGGTCACGGTCTGTTATCTCAATGAGCTTGGCTAAAAATATTTGCTTCCAAAGGCTTCAACACCCTCTGGTCCTGTCTGGTCCCGGTATCACCCAGGCCAAACCAATGAAACACAAGAAAACATGAACTATGCAAGCAAAGGTAACTTTACCACAGGTGGTACACAACCTGGCCACCGATAGGCGGCAGTTGGATTTTCGCACTCTGGGGAGTCCAGGTTAGCACGGCAGAGAATATCGAAGATCTCTGGTAAATTTCTCTACAAGCAGAAAACATTCATTTAAAAACTAAACATCGATACATTGATGCAAACAAGAAACCTCAATAATCTCACAAAAGAAATCGTCCGCCAAAAAATTCTCATCCTTGCTCTTCAAGAACCGCGATTAATTGACAATTAAAACTTGCATTACGGAAACCACGGCATCTTCAAGAGCAAAATACAACAAAAGGTAGCGAAAGGCGTGCCAATCTTCGGCACTACATTTCTCGAACACAGATCTATCATCAACTCTGTCAAAGAAATCGCATCCATCAACAATCGGCTTATGACTATGCTCATTCAGAGCCCCTATAAAAGATATACACTCGAAAATACTATGAGCAAAATTCACCAAGATGACGTGAAAATACTAATGGGAGACTTCAACTCTCTATTTGGGACAGAAAAAACCTGTAGAAAAATCATTGGTACAAATTCAACACACCGAAACGCTTAGACCAACGGCACACGTCTGACTGACATTTGCCAACAATTCAACCACAAAAGAATGTCTTCCCACTTTAGGAAGTAGCCTGTTCGCAAGAAACATGTTTGGCTACCAGGTGCAAGCTGCTTTCGTTCGCCTTTCGAGACTCGCTGAAAGCCAGATTTTTAATTCTTTTGTAGCAGAGCTACAAACAGGCAGATACAAACGCAATAAGGGAATCGTAAGACAACGCTCGAGCAAAATGCGCCTTGCTACTTTCAGTAACCCTTAGTGTCAGAGCGAAAACCTTACGGTACTGCCAAATTCATAATGACGACATATTTGTTGTTGTTGTGAATACATAATTTTATCTATGAAATGCCACATTTTCATAATAATTGCGAATGATACAGGAAATGAAGTAAATACAGATCTTTTCGAAGTCAAAAGTCGGTAATGTCCTACTAATTCGTGTTAAAATAGGCTCAATCGTGTTACAGATACTTAATGCTTTATTAAGATAGTCTGCCGTCGTGATGTTTCTGTAGTAAGCTGAATTTAATTTGTATTAGTACAGTGAATATTTTAATTGGATTTTCCATTAGTTTACTAAACGCAACAGTAATCATCAAAGAGAAATTAATCAGCAAAAGAATTTTCTTTCACGATATCTAAAACGATCTGACAATGCTAAAGTTGTTTACAAATTCTACGCCAGTAGAAACCTACTGGTTCCAACGATATCATTATACCAGAGTAGTTTTAAGAGTATTTTCGTCTAGAAATGAATTGCGTTGACGGATGATCGATCCAGAGCGGGGAAGGTAAAACTTTACGAATATATGACGAGAGGGACAAGTGCTTGAGAGAGGACTTCTCTATCAATACAAGTGCCTGAGAGACGACTTTAATTTCAATCTCCTGGATAGTTTTGTTTATCAAATCAAGAAGTGCGTTATCATGCAGTAGCACATGTGATGTAGTTGTGTTGCTCGATTTTCTTACGCTGAGGCCGAAAGGTGTCTCAGTTGTTGGCAACAAATTCCAGCTGTGTTGCACACAGCCCTTGGGTCAGAATTCGTAGCCCAAAACACACTTTTGGAGCTATCAGATGTAGAATATTATGTTCACACTACTCTTTGCTCATGTCTTTTGGAGGGGCTCAGCCTTTCATTTCTTCTTAGGGAGTTTACGATAAAGGCATCATAACACGTCACCAGTAACAGTACTGCACACGAAAGCTCAATGAGCGACCTGATGACGTTCAATAATAGTCACTCCGTTGATTTTTGTTGTTTCGAATTAGAGCATGCAGTACTCCTACACCAGACTTCTGAACTTTGCCTGTTGAATGCAAATGTCGCATGATGGTAAAATAGTAATCTAACACACATATCAGTAGTCGAGACTTCCTTAATGTGGAAAATCATTCATGCCAGAACGATCTTTGTTGAAACAAGAATATCTTTTTCTGGCGTATTTTTCCCAAAAGCACTCGCTCCACACACAATTCAAATCTTTCTAGCTGCCTCCTCTGCATTCACCCCTCTGTTATACCAAAAGTAAACGTTGTGTTGTAGATGTTACACCTATTTCCACTTGCGACTCAATTTTACAATGCTTAACTGTAGTTCATGATTTTCAAGTTTGCAAAATCCATTGCTTAACTGCCAGATAATAACTAGAACTTCAAATTCGAAAATGACAGTTGAGACACACACTGACAGCGTCGCGACGCGTTCACCTAGGCGGCGCCGGATTTCAGGCGGCGGGAGGCGTCTGGCCGGTGGCCGGTGGCCGGTAGCCGCTGCAGCGCGAGGAAACGCTCGAGCGTAAGCTGTTATGATCGCGGCGCAGCCACGAGCTATCCTGCGGAATTGTTTCTGGAATACTTGTTATTGCTGGTGGGTAGAATGTTAAGCGAATTATCTTCGATGTTCAGTCAGACTCATAACTTTAGACCGACTGTGGTTAAAAAAAAAAAAAAATACAGTTGGACGCGAACAGGCGACTATAAGTTTAGAACGCACGACGCTTGCCACTAGACCACGGGCTCACATAGTCCAACAACGTCTCGGAAGTAGATAACACTTCCTCCTGACACTTCCGCATCTTACAGTGTTGCCAGATTGTGCAGATCGCCGGACTTAAGGGTTGTCAGGGGCGGTCAGTTTTATTGGCCACCTTAAGTGAATGACTCGGACTTAGTCTCTGTGGCTGCCGGCCGGCGGTCAGTTTTATTGTCTAAGACTGTACCATGAATATCAGGGAACCGATAAAACATCAAATCTCCAACATCACTGTGGCCGGAAAAAGATCCTGCAAGAATGGGACCAATGAGAGCTACAACTGAAGAGAATCGTTCAACGTGACAGAAGTGCAGCCCTTCCGCAAATTGCTGCAGATTTGAATGCTGCACAATCAACAAGTGTCAGCATATGGACCATTCAATGAAACATCATTGATATGGACTTTCAGAGCCGAAGGCCCACTCGTGTACTCTTGTTGACACAAAGCTTTATGCCTCACCCAGGTCCATCAACACTGACATTGGACTGTTGATGACTGGAAACATGTCGCCCGGTCCGACTAGTCTCGTTTCAAATTGTATTTGGCAGATGGATATGTACGGGTATGGAGACAATGTCATGAATCCATGGACCCTGCATGTCAGCAAGGGACTGTTCAAGCAGGTGAAGGCTCTGTAGTGGTGTGGGGTGTGTGCAGTTGGAGTGATATGAGACCCCTGATATGTCTAGATACAACTGACATGTGACACATACGTAAGTATCCTGCCTGATCACCTACATCCATTCATGTCTATTGTGCATTCTGACGGACTTGGGAAATTCCAACAGAACAATGCGACACCCCACACATCCAAAATTGCTACAGAGTGGCTCCAGGAACACTCTTCTAACCAAACTCCCCAGTCCTGAACATTTTTGAGCATATCTGGGATGCCTTCCAACATGCTGTTCAGAAGAGAGCTCTACCCCCTCGTTTTCTTATGGATTTAACACACACACACACACACACACACACACACACACACACACACGTGCCAGAACCAGGAAGAGATTAGGTGCCATGAGGCTCTGATGGGCGACCGAGGAGGGGGAGGGGGGAGGGGGGGAGTGAGAGCAGAGAAGTAGAGGGGGAAGTGGGATGAGACAATTAGAGGGGGTGAAAGGATTTACAGGTATGTTGACAGGATAGAAGACGTGTAGTACTGGAGTAGGAGCATGGAAGGGGATAGGTAGCTGGGAGAAATGGACTAGCAAAAGTTTAGGCCAGTGGGGGTTGTGGAGGGGAAAAATAAATAAATAAATAAAAATAAAAAAGGGGGGGAGCAGTGGAGTATTCAAACCTGCAAACTCAGAAAATCTGGTGTTGGTAGGAGGAATACAGACAGCACTGCTTGTGAAGCACATAAGTGAAGCACATAATGTTGCTTGGCATGTCCCTGAACTGGGTGGCCCAGATGTCCCTTGGCCACAGTTTGGCAGCAGCAATTCTTGCAGACAGACAGTTTATTAGTTGTCATGCTCATTTAGAAAGTAGCACAGTGGTTTCAGTTTGGCAGATCATGTGTCTTTCTTGGATGGGATAGGAGATGCCTGTGACAGGACTGGAGTAGGTGGTAGCAGGATGATGTATGAGACAGGTCTTCCTACTAGGTCTATTGCAGGGATATGAGCCATGGGGGCAAGAGATTTGGAGCAGTGTTGGCGTAGGATGGGCAAAGATATTGTGTAAGTTCAGGGGGGAGGGGAGCAACAGAATACCACTGTGGGAGGGGTGAAGAGGGTATTCATTATTTCAGAGCATGATGACAGGTGACAGGTAGTTCATTTGTTCCAGTCCTGAGTGGTATTGTGTCACGAGAAGAGTGCTCAGTGGGTATACAGGAAGCAGTACGTGACTTTGATAGACAAAGCATGGGATATCTGTTTCTGGAAATGGTTATGAGGGTAATGTTGGCCAGTGACTAGGCTGTATGGAAAGGACTTCTTGGTACAGAATGGGTGGCATCTGTCAACATGGAGGTACAGTTGCTAGTTAGTACTGGACAGATGTGTTGACATTGACATTGCCATCCTTGAGGTGGAGGTCAACATCGAGGAAGGTAGCATGATGGGTTGAGGTCGACCAGGTGAAGTGAATGGGAGAGCAGGTATTGGGGTTCTGGAGGAATGTTACTTATTTATTTATTTATTTATTTGCAAGTCAAGTTCAGTAGGACCAAATTGAGGAGCAGATCTACAATGGCATGGTACACGTCACTACATGAAATTACAACATAAAAATAAACTGTTAATGAACCAGAAAAAAGTCAGGCCACAAGTTTAAGTAAACGCAATCAACAATACAAAAAGAATCAGCTTAATTTTTCAAGGACCTCCTCGAAAGAATAGGAGTGACCCATGAGGAAACTCTTCAGTTTAGATTTGAAAGTGCGTGGATTACTGCTAAGATTTTTGAATTTGAGTGGTAGCTTATTGACAATGAATGCAGCAGTGTATTGCACACCTTTCTGCACAAGAGTTAAGGAAGTCTGATCCAAATACAGGTTTGATTTCTGCCGAGTATTAAGTGACTGAAAGCTGTTTATTCTTGGTAGTAAGCTAATATTGTTAACAAGAAATGACAGTAAGGGATATGTCAAACTACACAGACTTGTGAACAGGGGTCGACAAGAGATTTGTGAACTTACACCACTTATTGCCCTAACCACACTTCCCTTTTAGCGTGGGAAGAGTTACCCCAAAATATATTACCATACGACATAAGCGAAAGAAAATAAACAAATTTGACTAATTTTTGTGTCGATCGATCACTCACTTCAGATAACGTTCGAATAGTAAAAATGGCAGCATTAAGTCTGTGAACAAGATCCTGAATGTGGGGTTTCCAGACAGTTTACTATCCACGTGAACACCTAGAAATTTGAACTGTTCAGTTTCGCTAATCATATGGCCATTCTGTGAAATTAAAACTTAACGTTTTGTTGAATTGTGTGTTAGATACTGTGAAAACTATGTCTTACTGTGATTTAGCATTACTTTCTTTTCTACAAGCCATGAACTAGGTCATGAAACGCACTACTTGAAACTGAGTCAATGTTGCACACAACATTCTTTACACAAACACAGACATACAGAAAATAGAGCAAATTCACTGGAACTGTAGAATATGTGGTTGGATGCATTCGAGTATAGTGCTGTATTACACTGCCAGAGTAATGTGTTGTTCGATCTCGTGCTTAAAAATGATGTTCACAAAGGACATCTAGCACACAAAATAGGGTGACTGGAGTGCATGTGCCATCACTGTGGATCTTTAGAGTGTAAAAGGAGGTGTGATAGGCACAGTAGGATGCCTTGTATGGTTGACATTACTGGGGAATCTAGACAATCTTGTTACAAATATTGGTAATATAAACTTATCTTCGATGTCATGCTCATTAGCAGAATGAATTTAAATGTACTTACACCAGATGCAGAACTATTTCCCGAAGAGTATTTTACTACTTGCAGGGATGTAGCATTTACGAATATAATGAAGTGGTTGAAACCGCAACTTTGTGATTGGTAATATGAGTGCATAGTCTCTCTCTCTCTCTCTCTCTCTCTCTCTCTCTCTCTCTCTCTCCCCCCCCCCCCCCCCCGTGTGTGTGTGTGTGTGTGTGTGTGTGTGTGTGTGTGTGTGTGTGTGTGTGTGTGTGTGTGTGTGTGTGTGTGTACAGCTGTCAGTAGTGGATGGCTGCGGTTCGGACGCATAATTGGCTAGCTGATCTTCTATAAATGATGCTGCTGGAAAGACGCACTCTGTAGAGAGAGAGAGAGAGAGAGAGAGAGAGAGAGAGAGAGAAAGAGAGAGAGAAGGGAAACACGTATGGCCCAGATGGTACCTGCTGATACGGTGCCACATAAGGAATACCTTACTACTGGGATAACGTCCTGACAGTTGTGGGTACGTATCAGAGTATAAACAGAAATAACGAAGCAATATGCTACGATTGTAGGATGCGACATCCGCCAGTTATGCAAAACACCATTTTTTCTCAGTATCGAAACATTTTTCAGCACACCACTGTGCCATCATCAGTGGGATTTTTCCGGATCACTTGTATATTATTTACTACTGGTAGCTTGTCATATTTTCGTGTGGCTAGTCCTTCTATTCTCCGCATCATTGTGTGGTGTCGTGATGCACACGTAAATATAACACGTATTTTCCAGAAATAAGGTCGTAAAAGCACTTTTCACTTCACCAAAACACACTGTGTCAGAGTATACATGGAATTGTTTCCAGCCTTTGAGGTTCAAATACATCCATCATTTGCACCATTCGTTGTGCCTCATACAGATACAAAGTTACTGGTACTATCCAAAGTGCATGCATTTAGATCATCGGGAAGAGGGGAAGTCTTAGGATTTTTTAGTATGTTAGTGTATGAGACGCGCAAATATTCGCGTAGAAAATCAAACACCACATGGGTTTCTCAGAAAATGACTATCTAGATGTGAAAAATGACAAAAATCGGGAAAATTTGGGGAAAACCTGGTGTAATCATGAAAAATTGTCAAACATGTAAAACTGGGGGAATACAATGAAATACGCAAAATGGTGTAAACTTAGCAACATTATGGAAGTTCACCGAGAATACATTAAACCAGGGAAAAATACCAATAAATTATTACGGACTGAAATCAATGAAATTGCTTGTTGTGAAGCTCCTTAACAGTGGAAAGAGAGGGACATTCTAGAGACGTGTCAAGGCGAAATAGCCACATTATCCCGCACATGAGCAATACAATCTAGCAACGGTGCACGACTTCTGTATGCAAGAGGAGAATTACCACGGGCGATAGTAAACTGGGGTAAGACTTTTACATATTCTCCAGCTACTGATTGTCGTGGTTATTTCCACGTAAGATGTCAGTGTTTCTTAGCATACATTTACAGCTGCTGACGATCACAGCTCGGGAAACCTACGTAGTGTTCGTGTTACAAAGAACCGATATTTCTTTTGGTGTGCAAGCTATTTGTTTTAAGATCTTACAGTTTGTTACCACTGTAACTCAAAAATTTTAGAAAAAGTAATGTACAGGCAGCTGCTCAACCATCTGACCACAAATAACATTATCAAGAACACAGTTTGGATTTCTGAAGGGTTCTGATATCGAGAAGGCTATTTACACCTACAGTGAAAATGAACTTAATTCATTAAATAACAAATTACAAGCAGCAGGTATTTTCTGTGATTTGTCAAAGGCATTTGATTGTGTGAACCACAACACCCTTTTAAATAAATTAGAATTCTATGGTGTCACAGACAGTACTGCAAAATGTTTCAAGTCATACGTCACTAACAGGAAACAAAGGGTGTCAGTGCAAGGGACTAGTGAATTAAGTCATCAGTCATCATCAGAATGGGAAGAAATTACATGTGGTGTCCCACAAGGATCCATCTTAGGGCCATTGCTTTTTCTTGTGTACATTAATGATCTCTCATCAGTTACACTGCCAGAAGTAGAGTTCGTTTTGTCTGCAGATGACACAAGTATTGCAATAAATAGTATGTCAAGTGTAGTTCTAGAAAGATCTGCTAATGATATTTCCATGGATATTAATGAATGGATTAAAGCCAACTCACTGACATTAAACTTCGAAAAGACTCACTATATGCAATTCAGAAGCTGTAAGAGGTTTACACCCAGCATATCCATAAAATACGAAGAAGAGCAGATAGAAGAGGTTGACAGTCTTAAATTCCTGGGATTACAACTTGATAATAAATTCAGTTGGGAAGAGCACTCCACAGAACTGAAGAAACGCCTTAACAAATCTGTATTTGTAATTCGAGTGTTAGCAGACATAGGCGACATAAAAATGAAAAAGCTTGCATACTTTGCCTACTTTCATTCCATAATGTCATATGGTATAATATTTTGGGGTAACTCTTCAAGTCAAACAAAAGTTTTCAGAGTCCAAAAGCGTGTAATACGTATTATTTGTGGAGTAAATTCACGGACGTCCTGTAGAAACCTCTTCAAAGAACTGGGTATACTAACTACTGCCTCTCAGTATATTTACTCATTAATGAAATTTGTCCTAAATAATATATCTCTTTTTCCAACAAACAGCTCAGTTCATACATACAATACCAGGAACAAAAATGATCTGCACAAGGACTTAAAAGCACTTACTTTAGTTCAAAAAGGGGTCCACCACTCAGGAACACACATCTTCAATAATTTGCCAGTAAACATAAAAAATTTAGTTACAAATAAAGATCAGTTTAAAAGGAGCCTGAAAGACTTACTAGTGGCCAACTCCATCTACTCCATTGACGAATTTTTTAATAGAAACAAATGATGTATATATTCATACTATTAGTATTGTTATTTCAGCTTAAAAAAATAAATTGACATGTTCCACATCCACGAGGATCTCCTCAGCACGGATCTATGGAACGAAAAACTAATCTAATCTAATCTTTACCGGAGAAAAACTTGCAGGGAGATTGTGTGTCATGCCCTGAAAATATATTGTAATAGTAATAGCGTTGCATTCCACACGACTAGTAGGTCGTAAACCACATTGCTCTAGCACTATAGCGTGATTAGTTGCAGGGCCGTGTAGCCTGAGATTACGTTCTATGATCTTTTCTCTCTTGACAGTACCTTCTTGGTACTGACCCCAGACATTATAACACTACTTTACAAATGATAGCACAGTTGATCTACGTAAAATGCTTCAGATTCCTTTCATCTGGAGATCCATCATGCATAAACCACACATTTCTTCGTAACCCTCTGTTACATGACCACAACGCGATCGTGTCTACTATACACCGATAAGCAGTGCTAATCTCCTCAACATACACGAATCTGGAGAGTTCTTGTGCACTTGGCTGGGTGCTGTAAGACTGGTGTGGAACAGTCTTTGTTGAAAGGCAGTTACAGACTCAGCTCGCTTTGTTCGTTCACGGGACATGGAGTGTAGCAGGTATTGTAACCTCTCCTCCTCCTCCTCCTCCTCATCCTCCTCAGTTGCAAATTGCAGGGAGGGTTGGTCAAACACGATGCGGCGAGATTTTTCTATCTCCAATTTTATCCTATTACTATGAGAATACTCTGTGACCTCCATCCACATACGCAAAGACGGCCAGTCATAATCGTAAATTCCGCACTCTGATCGAAGTGCTAGAAATACGTAGATAACCTAACTGCACTGCTATACTTTAGTTATATGTTTGAGAATTAACTATGAATGGACTTACTGCACAGTCATCTATCTACATTCGCAATCTAGTATATGGTACTTGCAAAGAATTGAAAGGGTGGTTTAGCGACGATACACAAATTGGGAAGCATGCTGCTGTTCGTTTAAATTACGGGAAAACTGATAAAATTGCTAAAACTGATCGCACTATCAACTACGGTGTTCATTACAGTACACCATTCCACCTTTCTACTGGTGCGCTGTTTGTTACCATATAATGACTTATTGACATCACTTGCTTGAGATGGTGAGTGTCTTGGTGGGAGCAACACAGTCTGGGAATGGCCAGAACCGGAAAAGTGATCGCGTGCATGGCTGCAATATGAGGAATCAATGCTCTTGGTCTCTCTGAGATGGAATACCTAGTCACCTACCCCATCACTGTGGAAGGTATGCTTAAATGTAGAGGTCATCACCTTCAGACCTGTTTAGAAACGCTACACAATGGCGCAAACTCCTCCATTCTCATATTTTGCAATGTCTTCAATATTTTTGTCAATAAGGAACATCACCTCTGTCTTTTATTTCAACCATCATGTATGTTGTGGGAAGATCATAGTTTACGCCACGCGGCGTCCAGCTTTCTGTGGGTGTGAATGGGTTCATCATCATTAGTGTTCTGCCAAAAGGCAGGTTTTTATATGGTAGTTCCCCGGGCTTGGTTTTTTGGTTTTTGGTTTTAGGGCGCAAAACTTCTATGGTCATTAGCGCCCAGCCCGTGACTTAGGAAACAGTAAAAACCGAAATTGAAAACCAGCAGCAATGGGAACAAAGTCATAAAATTGGAGAAACTAAAAGCAGAAGGAATGCTTAAAAATCCACTACAGAAAGGGGTTGGTTGTCCCCAAAAAAGGCTTCAAATGACTGACGTCATTTCACTGTCACTAATAAACTGGAGAACGCGGTCGGCTGAGCGCGTGTCATCTGCTAAAATCGACGATATATCAGGCGATAGCTGTAGACGGGAGCGTAACGGATTAAAATAGGGGCATTCAATTAAAAGGTGTCTTACCGTCCACAGCTGAGAACAGTGGGGACAGAGTGGGGGAGGATCGCCGCTTAAAAGATGTCGATGGCTAAAAAGACAGTGCCCTATCCGGAGTCTAGCTAAAATTACCTCCTCCCGACGACGCGTTCGGGAAGAAGAGGTCCAAGCGCAAGGAAGGGCTTTCACTTCCCGCAATTTATGATGGGGAAGTGTTGACCAATGCGCATGCCATAAATGAGCAACTTTTCGACATAAACCGCTCCGTAGATCGGTGAAGGGAAGCGATTGAATAGCTGGCCGAGGAAGAGAGACTGCAGCCTTGGCCGCTATATCGGCCGCCTCATTCCCACAGATACCAGCGTGTCCCGGGAGCCAGAGGAACGCCACCGAGACGCCCCCCAGGTGGAGCAAGCGCAGACAGTCCTGAATCCGGTGGACCAGAGGGTGCACAGGGTAAAGAGCTTGGAGACTGAGGAGTGAGCTGAGAGAATCTGAACAGATTACGTACTGTATCCGCTGATGGCGGCGGATGTAGTAGACAGCCTGGAGAACAGAGTAAAGCTCCGTAATATAATCCGAACACTGGTCGGGAAGCCGAAAGTGATTTGGGGTGCGGCCAACAATATAGGCACTCCCTACACCTAACGATGTTTTCGACCCGTCGGTGTAAATAAATGTGGCGTCCGTCATTTGTGCACATAGGGCAGCAAATGCCCGACGATAAAGAAGTGAAGGGGTACCATCCTTGGGAAATCGACAAAGGTCACGGAGCAGGCAGATCCGAGGACGGAGCCGAGGCGGTGCTGTACCCCAAGTTGTCAAGAAGGTTTTAGGAAAGCGGAAGGAAAGAGAATGGAGCAGTTGACGGAAGCGGACTCCCGGGGGTAGTAGGGAGGAGGAGCGGCCTGCATACCCTAAATCAAGGGAGGCGTCGAAAAAAAGGTCATGGGCTGGATTAGCAGGCATGGAAGATAGACTTAGAAGGACTGCTCGCCGATTGGACAGCGGAGGTTCAGCAGTCTCAGCATAAGGGCTTTCCACAGGGCTAGTGTAAAAAGCTCCAGACACTAAACGTAATCCACGGTGGTGGATAGAGTCGAGACGCCGAAGAATAGACGGCCGAGCAGAGGAGTAGACTATGCTTCCATAATCCAATTTCGAGCGCACTAAGGCGCGATAGAGGCGGAGAAGGACCACTCGGTCCGCTCCCCAGGAGGTACCATTCAGGACACGGAGGGTGTTAAGCGATCACAGACAGCGAGCCGAAAGATAGGAAACGTGGGAGGACCAGCACAGTTTTCTGTCAAACATAAGACCCAAAAATTCAGCGACGACTGAAAGCGGAAGGTTGACGGGTCCTAGATGTAAGGTGGGCGGAAGAAACTCCTTACGTCGCCAAAAATTAACACAAACGGTCTTACTGGGAGAGAAACGGAAGCCGGTTTCGATGCTCCAAGAGTGGAGGCGATCGAGACATCCTTGAAGACGTCGTTCAAGAAGGCTGGTCCGTTGAGAGCTGTAGTAGATCGCAAAATCATCCACAAAGAGGGAGCCCGAGACATCAGGAGGGAGACAATCCATAATTGGATTTATAGCGATGGCAAACAGTACAACACTCAGCATGGAGCCCTGGGGTACCCCGTTTTCTTGGGAGAAAGTGCGGGAGAGAGTAGTGTTCACCCGCACCCTAAATGTGCGCTCTGCCATAAATTCGCGAAGAAAAAGGGGCAGCCGGCCTCGAAAGCCCCAAGAGAACAGTGTGCGGAGGATGCCTGTCCTCCAACAGGTATCGTATGCTCTCTCCAGATCAAAAAATATTGCTACCGTTTGGCGTTTCCGGAGAAAATTGTTCATGATATAAGTGGAGAGAGCAACAAGATGGTCAACTGCAGAACGATGCTTTCGGAATCCGCATTGGGCAGGTGTTAGAAGACTGCGGGATTCCAACCACCACGCTAAACGGTAATTCACCATACGCTCCAAAACCTCACAGACACTACTCGTGAGAGAAATGGGGCGATAGCTAGAGGGGAGATGTTTGTCCTTTCCAGGTTTCGGAACAGGAACGACGATAGCTTCCCGCCATCGTCTGGGAAAAGTACTGTCGGTCCAAATTCGATTATAGAGGCGAAGGAGGTAACGCAGACTATGGGTTGATAAATGCAGCAACATTTGGACGTGGATACCATCCGGTCCTGGGGAGGAGGAGCGAGAAGAAGAGAGTGCATGTTGGAGTTCCCGCAAGGAGAAAACAGTATTGTAGCTTTCGCGATTTTGAGAGGAGAAAGCAAGATGTCGCACTTCCGCTGCACGTTTCTTCGGGAGAAACGCTGGCGGGTAATTTGACGAGCTCGAAATCTCGGCAAAGTGCTGACCCAACGAGTTAGAAATTGCGACGGGATCCACTAATATGTCATGCGCGGCAGTGAGCCCAGAGACCGGGGAGAAACTAGGCGCGCCTGAGAACCGTCGAAGCCGACTCCAAACTTCCGAGGAGGGAGTGAAGGTGTTCAATGAGCTAATAAAGAATTTCCAGCTTGCCTTCTTGCTATCGCGGATGACACGACGGCATCGCGCTCGGAGCTGCTTATAGCGGATACAGTTGGCCAAAGTAGGATGGTGGCGGAAAACGCGGAGAGCACGTCGCCGCTCACGTAGTGCATCACGGCATGCCTCGTTCCACCAAGGAACAGGGGGGCGCCAGGGCAATTCGGAGGTGCGTGGTATTGAATGTTCCGCAGCTGTAAGAATAACATCGGTAATATGAGTGACCTCATCGTCGACGCTGGGAAAGTGACGGTCAGCGAATGTCGCTAGAGACGAAAAAAGTGTCCAATCGGCTTGGGCAAACTTCCAGCGTCGCGGGCGCATATATGGCTGTTGAGGCTGCAGTCTAAGGACACATGGAAAGTGGTCACTCGAGTGTGTATCATCAAGGGCGAACCATTCGAAGCGCCGAGCTAGCGGAACAGTACCGACCGCAAGGTCCAAATGAGAGAAATTTGTCGTGGAGGCAGACAAAAATGTAGGGACCCCAGTGTTGAGGCAAACTAGATCTGCTTGGTGGAAGACGTCTAGCAATAGTGAGCCACGTGGACAAGGATGTGGAGATCCCCAAAGCGGGTGGTGGGCATTGAAGTCCCCAACCAGCAAATATGGGGGTGGAAGCTGACCAAGAAGATGAAGGAGATCAGCTCGTGCCATTGGTGTGCACGATGGAATGTATACAGTACAAAGAGAGAACGTGTATCCGGAAAGGGAAAGACGGACGGCGACAGCTTGGAAGGAAGTGTTTAAATGGATTGGGTGATAATGGAGAGTTTCATGGAGAAGAATCATGAGTCCTCCATGTGCTGGAGTGCCTTCAACAGAGGGGAGATCATATCGGACGGACTGAAAATGAGGGAGAACAAAGCGGTCATGGGGACGCAGCTTTGTTTCCTGAAGACAGAAGATGACCGGCGAGTAGGATTGTAAGAGGATCGACAATTCATCCAGATTGGCTCGAATACCGCGGATATTCCAGTGGATAAGGGACATAGGGTGAACAGAAAATGGAGGAATGTGACCAAGGTCGCTGTCAACTCAACGACTGCTCTGAGCTTGCGACCGACAGCATGGAATGGCATTCAGCCGAAGGCAGAAGATCCTGATCCATAGGTTGGTCAGGAGCAGCTCGTGCCACCAGCGACCGGCCGGTTGATCGGCCCCCAACAGTGCGCCTCGGCGACACAGAAGACGGCCGAGGGCGATTTCCGCCAGGTGGTGCTGTAGATGGGACACGCCTTGGCGGAGAAGGAGAGGAACTGGGTTTCTTTGTAGCCTTCTTGGAAGTATGATGTTTAGAGGAAGGAGGAACCGATGGTTGGGAAGTTGCCGTACGTAAAAACTCGTCACGAGTATGCTCTTTTTTCGAAGTCTTGGTGTCTGACTTTTGGGCTCGAGATTTAGCAGAACTCGACGAAGGGTGAGCCAGAGAGTGGGCAGGCGAAAGTGGTGAGGTTGAACGGGCGATCTTTGCGCTGGCCGATCTGACGACCGTGGCACTGAAGGTGAGGTCGCAAGTCTGCGTGGCCGCCTCCTTTGTTGGCCGAGGAGAAGCAAGGACAGTGCTGTATTTTCCTTTCTGAGGCACGGCGGGCTGTCGACTGGCAAATAATTTTCGAGCAGCAAAGGTCGACGCCTTTTCCTTTACTCTAATTTCCTGGATGAGCTTTTCGTCCTTAAAAACGGGACAATCTCGAGAGGAAGCGGCGTGGTCACCCATACAGTTGATGCAGCGAGGGGATGGAGGTGGACAAGCACCCTCATGGGCATCCCTGCCACACGTAACACATTTGGCCGGATTGGAACAGGACTGGCTGGTGTGATTGAACCGCTGACACCGATAGCAACGCGTAGGGTTTGGGACGTAAGGGTGAACGCAAATTATCTCATAGCCGGCTTTGATTTTCGATGGGAGTTGAACTTTGTCAAATGTCAAGAAGACAGTGCGGGTTGGAATGATGTTCGTGTCAACCCTTTTCATAACCCTATGAACAGCCGTTACGCCCTGGTCAGACAGGTAGTGCTGAATTTCTTCCTCAGACAGTCCATCGAGGGAGCGTGTATAAACGACTCCACGCAAGGAATTTAAGGTACGGTGCGGTTCCACCCGGACAGGGAAGGTGTGTAGTAGTGAGGTACGCAGCAATTTTTGTGCCTGGAGGGCACTGACTGTTTCTAACAACAGGGTGCCATTCCGTAATCTGGAACAAGACTTTACAGGACCTGCAATTGCGTCGACACCTTTCTGAATAATGAAAGGGTTGACCGTGGAGAAGTCGTGACCTTCGTCAGACCGAGAAACAACAAGGAACTGTGGCAACGATGGAAGAACTGACTGTGGTTGAGACTCAGTGAACTTGCGTTTGTGAGCAGACATAGTGGAAGGTGAGGAAACCATTGCGGAAGAATGCCCCATGATTACCGGCGTCTCCGATGGCGCGCTCCTCCCTTGTGGGGGCCCTCTCTGAGGGCACTCCTGCCTTAGGTGATTGTTCACACCTCAGGTCACACCTCCCGACAAACGGACGGAGGGACCAATCGGCACTTTCGGAAGGTATCAGCTCGGGTAATCACCCCTCCCTGGGCCTGGCCGTTACCAGGGGGTACGTACGTGTCCTACCTGTCTACCCGGGGCGGGGAATTACGCGTTACCCCGTCACCGGCTACGCATGGAAGTGCGTGGGTCGGCCTTCAGACACGCACAGGGAGGAAGACAGAGAAAGGGAAAGGAAAGGAAAGAAGAGGTCTCAAACGCCGCAGCGGAGAAAAGGGTAGAGAGAAGAGGTAAGGAAAAGAGAAGGACAAAGGAAGGATGAAGACTTACAAGCAAGGAAGGCGAAGAATGTGGTACATTTACAAGCATCCGTCTCCGGACGTAGGCACAAACCATACCGCCAGAGGGGGAGAAAGGGAAGGAAAGAGCCAGTGGTGAGGGGGGGGGGGCGAAGATGGGGGGTTGGGAAGGATGCGGAAAGGGAAGGTATGCAGCCCGGAAAGGAAGGAAGGCCACATCAGCTCGGGGTCCCGTGCTCGCTACGCACGTATCCACAAAAGAGTTGTGGATCCCCTGGGGGGGGGGGGGGTTCCCCGGGCTGTCCGGTCTTCTGCCATCCTCTTCAGCTCTGCGTAAGCAACTTCGATTACTGGTCGCCTGCTCCAGTGGACCAATGTATGTACATTTATTGGGATCACCACATATGGTTGATGACAGTGTGTAGATGGTACTTCTTTCCCGACATATCCGAAGAGAGAGACGTGATAAAATCTTACCGAGTCCTCTACCTGGTGACGTTAGTGAAGTTTCTATACTTTGTGGTTTTATTCCGTTGTGTGTCACAAAAATAGCGGAGGGGAAAGGGGGAGGGAGGGAGGGAGGGAGGGAGGGAAGTCAACGAAGACTTGGACAACACAGTCTTATTTTTAGTGCAGTAATCACTGGAACACTGTCAAGGAGATTAGGACATATACAGATTGATATTTACAGACCATCATTCGATACTGATGAATTGTATTTGTTATGCTTCTGAATTTCTTTGTACAGTCTGCGTATCCTCTGCACATTTGCAAATTTATTCCTGTACCTTAGTGTGCCACTTTACTCGTTGTGATAGCTCAGCACCTGTAGCCATCTGTCTAATACAACAGTACTGTCAGAATGCGATAGAATTTCAAGTATGTTAGCAGTGGTCCGTGACTGGGCGGGGATCTCTCTTACCCGTGCAAATGATGTGGATTCAAATGCTATATACCTAAGACTGGAGAATACGGTATGTAAGCGATACTCTAACGAAGGCGGAGTTGGGATGTGAACTCTATACCGCTTCTTCAAAGTGTTCTTCGTAAACATATAACAGTAAAACTTCTCACAGTCGTCACGAAAGTGGCTGCAATGAGCGAATTAGGAGATAATATGAAGGTTTTTACCGAGAGACAATCAACAGCAGAAGTTCCGTCTTTTGTTTTCTCAATAAATAAGAGACAACGTTCTTCCGCGAGTTGTGTGCGCCTATAAATGGATGGACTCACATGTCAATTGGTAGACTAAATTTATAGTTACATCTGCATTCTTACTTCGCAAGCCATCGTACGGGGTATGGCGGAGGGTACCCTGTAACACTACTAGTTATTCCCTGTCCTATTCCACTCGCAGATAGAGCGAGGGAAAATAACTGCCTATATGCATTCTTACGAGCGCTGATTTCTGTTAACTTGTCTTCATGGTCCTGACGCGAAACTTAAGTTGGCGGTGGTAGAATCCATCTGCGGTGACATCCAAATGTCGGTTCTCAATAAGGTTCCTCGAAAATATCATTCCTCCCTCCAAGAAGTCCCATTTGAGCTACCTGGCAAGTGTAATCCAACTGCTGGGGGAAAAAAAAAATACTCGCCATGAAAAGTTGCTCTCATAATCAATTAATTAGCCTATCAATTTGATATCAATGACATGCCATTTGGTGGGTGGACGCGAGGGTTAGGGTACCACAGACACAATTCGTGAGTTGGAGTGGTGATCAGGCGTTTTTTCGTTGTGGCTATAGCTTTTTACCAAGTTTCAATCTCCCACCTACACATGGAAAAATGACCCTCGTAATAATATCAGATGTATTACTGAATTTATAAAGTGATACATAGTATAAACCTGTTATTTACAACTTCTGTGTGCTGTTACCTTAAGAGGCTTTGTAACACTACTGGCTATTAAAATTGCTACACCAAGAAGAAATGCAGATGATAAACGGGTGTTCATTGGACACATATATTATACTACAACTGACATGTGATTACATTTTCACGCAATTTGGGTGCATAGATCCTGAGAAATCAGTACCCAGAACAACCACCTCTGGCCGTAATAACGGCCTTGATACGCCTGGGCATTGAGTCAAAACAGAGCTTGGATGGCGTGTACAGGGACAGCTGCCCATGCAGCTTCAACACGATACCACAGTTCATCAAGAGTAGTGAGTGGCGTATTGTGGCGAGCCAGTTGCTCGGCCACCATTGACCAGACGTTTTCAATTGGTGAGAGATCTGGAGAATGTGCTGGCCAGGGCAGCAATCAAACATTTTCTGAATCCAGAAAGGCCCGTACAGGACATGCAACATGCGGTCGTGCATTATCCTGCTGAAATGTAGGGTTTCGCAGGGATCGAACGAAGGGTAGAGCCACGGGTCGTAACGCATCTGAAATGTAACGTCCACTGTTCAAAGTGCCGTCAATGCGAACAAGAGGTAACCGAGACGTGTAACCAATGGCACCCCATACCATCGCGCCGGGTGATACGCTAGTCTGGCGATGACGAATACGCGCTTCCAATGTGCGTTCACCGCGATGTCGCCAAACACGGATGCTACCATCATGATGCTGTAAACAGAACCTGGATTCATCCGAAAAAAATGACGTTTTGCCATTCGTGCACCAAGGTTCGTCGTTGAGTACACCATCGCAGGCGCTCCTGTCTGTGATGCAGCGTCAAGGGTAACCGCAGCCATGGTCTCCGAGCTGATAGTCCATGCTGCTGCAAACGTCGTCCAACTGTTCGTGCAGATCGTTATTGTCTTGCAAACGTCCCCTTCTGTTGACTCAGGGATCGAGACGTTGCTGCACGAACCGTTACAGCCATGCGGATAAGATGGCTGCATCTCAACCGCTAGTGATACGAGGCCGTTGGGATCCAGCACGGCGTTCCGTATTACCCTCCTGAACCCACCGATTCCATATTCTGCTAACAGTCATTGGATCTCGACCAACGCGAGCAGCAATGTCGCGATACGATAAACCGCAATCGTGATAGGCTACAATCCGACCTTTATCAAAGTCTGAAACCTGATGGTACGCTTTTCTCCTCCTTACACGAGGCATCACAACAACGTTTCACCAGGCAACGCCGGTCAACTGCTGTTTGTGTATGAGAAATCGGTTGGAAATTTTCCTCATGTCAGCACGTTGTAGGTGTCGCTATCGGCGTTAACCTTGTGTGAATGCTCTGAAAAGCTGATCATTTGCATATCACAGCATCTTCTTCCTGTAGGTTAAATTTCGCGTCTGTAGCACGTCATCTTCGTGGTGTAGCAGTAGTGTATGTGGCGAAGCATTTGGTTACTTCGACAGCTCGAAAGTGAGGAAGCATCCTGTAACAGCGGCAGATCTTAGCAGTCTTTCATAAGCCAAAAAATGCGTTTATATTCCATTCCTCTGATGCAGAACAGATATTAAGCTGATAAGAACAGATATTTTTACCTGATGAGAGAATACATAGAGGAAATATAGGCAATGCTGTGCTGTTGCAGGATTCTCACAAGTACCGATACTTCAGCAACGTGAAATCGTGTGCACACCCTGATTTCTTTTGTCTTCAAAAGTAACTCTTATAATAAGGAGAAATCTACATTTTGCATGAGAAATTCTAGGTGTATGGTCAACATTCCAATTGGGAGTGGGTAAAATGGATTTTTTAAACTTGTGGGGCCAGGGCTGGGTGGAATTGATTAGAACCACTGTATACATCGAAACTGCTGCTGCTGCTGCTGCTTGACTCTCAGCGTGCTGCAGCCGGCGGCAGGGGTGCTCACGAGAAGTCGACGACCAGATGTCGTGGATTAGCTCTGCCTGTGACAGGCGGTTAGGTACAAAAATGGACCGATTTGTCTGCTCTTGTCTGAGGCAGCGGGGGCTACCGAAGTGACCAGTGTGCTGTGTGAGCGGTGATAGAAGCGGATGTGCGTGAGAAGATTGAATATGGTGGGTGTTTGCACTGGACGATTATTACCCCCATGTAAATTGATCGGCTGACTGCTTGGTGACAGTCTCTCCAGCCTCTGAGCATTCGGTAGGGCCAGCTAGTGGATGCCAGGAATGGGTGTGCAGTTGCCGACATGGCCAACGTTTCGGCTCTTTACTGACCGGCACCCGCGAGGTGTAGCAATGTCCTTGTCGGCGGCAGACTTTGCCACCGCTGCTCCCGGCAGTCGGTACGCTCCTCATGATTGCAAGTGCGTGTGAACAGTTCGATTTTTTCACCAGATATGTTTAGTGGAAACGTTGCAGTGGAGCAGAGTGCTCTTGCTCTCAAACATCGTTGCACACAAGACCCTTAAGGTCTTTTTGTAGCAGAAATTTAGTTACTTGATTTGTATGTTTGTGAGTGCTACTCAGACGTTGCAAGTTTTTTTCTTATGAATAAGGATCATTGTAACGCACTTGTGTTTTAGGCCAAAGCATCGAAGAGGATGTTCCTGCCAATGACGGGGGAATATATTCCAGTCAGCTAACAACACAATTAAAGTCCCTTAAAGATCGTCTAAATAATATATCATGTACCTGTGTAATTTTATAAACTAATAAATTATCACCTAATTGTTGTATCTCGCCGTGAAATTACTAATGTGCATTCTCATTTAACCTCAATGTATAATGCGCTTTTGCGAATTCTTGTTACTTCCGATAGTGAAATAAAATTATATGATATTTATTAACGGATATTAAATATTAACGCGTTCCGGAACATCTCACATGAGTCATAGGCACATTTTACCAGTTAAGTGGTGGTGGTGGTGGTGGGCCACGATATGTTGACCTAGACATGGTTCAAATGCATATCATTTCTGTAGAGCGTACTAATATACATGTCCTGTGAATGTAAACATGTTTAGTCATTCAAGGTGTTCTGTTCTTTATGAACATGAGTGTAAATAAAGGTTTGATAGCAGCACATTTCACTCTCTCTGGAAAAATGCTTAAGAGTTTTCGATGCATTACATATTTCACGTAAGACAGGGCTTATTATATGGGAACAAATCTTTAGTAGGTACTCTATTGGAAATGCCGTCAAAACTAGATGAGCTATTTTTTTGAAAGAATATACACTCCTGGAAATTGAAATAAGAACACCGTGAATTCATTGTCCCAGGAAGGGGAAACTTTATTGACACATTCCTGGGGTCAGATACATCACATGATCACACTGACAGAACCACAGGCACATAGACACAGGCAACAGAGCATGCACAGTGTCGGCACTAGTACAGTGTATATCCACCTTTCGCAGCAATGCAGGCTGCTATTCTCCCATGGAGACGATCGTAGAGATGCTGGATGTAGTCCTGTGGAACGGCTTGCCATGCCATTTCCACCTGGCGCCTCAGTTGGACCAGCGTTCGTGCTGGACGTGCAGACCGCGTGAGACGACGCTTCATCCAGTCCCAAACATGCTCAATGGGGGACAGATCCGGAGATCTTGCTGGCCAGGGTAGTTGACTTACACCTTCTAGAGCACGTTGGGTGGCACGGGATACATGCGGACGTGCATTGTCCTGTTGGAACAGCAAGTTCCCTTGCCGGTCTAGGAATGGTAGAACGATGGGTTCGATGACGGTTTGGATGTACCGTGCACTATTCAGTGTCCCCTCGACGATCACCAGTGGTGTACGGCCAGTGTAGGAGATCGCTCCCCACACCATGATGCCGGGTGTTGGCCCTGTGTGCCTCGGTCGTATGCAGTCCTGATTGTGGCGCTCACCTGCACGGCGCCAAACACGCATACGACCATCATTGGCACCAAGGCAGAAGCGACTCTCATCGCTGAAGACGACACGTCTCCATTCGTCCCTCCATTCACGCCTGTCGCGACACCACTGGAGGCGGGCTGCACGATGTTGGGGCGTGAGCGGAAGACGGCCTAACGGTGTGCGGGACCGTAGCCCAGCTTCATGGAGACGGTTGCGAATGGTCCTTGCCGATACCCCAGGAGCAACAGTGTCCCTAATTTGCTGGGAAGTGGCGGTGCGGTCCCCTACGGCACTGCGTAGGATCCTACGGTCTTGGCGTGCATCCGTGCGTCGCTGCGGTCCGGTCGCAGGTCGACGGGCACGTGCACCTTTCGCCGACCACTGGCGACAACATCGATGTACTGTGGAGACCTCACGCCCCACGTGTTGAGCACTTCGGCGGTACGTCCACCCGGCCTCCCGCATGCCCACTATACACCCTCGCTCAAAGTCCGTCAACTGCACATACGGTTCACGTCCACGCTGTCGCGGCATGCTACCAGTGTTAAAGACTGCGATGGAGCTCCGTATGCCACGGCAAACTGGCTGACACACGGCGGCGGTGCACAAATGCTGCGCAGCTAGCGCCATTCGACGGCCAACACCGCGGTTCCTGGTGTGTCCGCTGTGCCGTGCGTGTGATCATTGCTTGTACAGCCCTCTCGCAGTGTCCGGAGCAAGTATGGTGGGTCTGACACACCGGTGTCAATGTGTTCTTTTTTCCATTTCCAGGAGTGTATAATTTTATTAATTTCAGAACGAGAAGTTGGCGACACTTCATATGGTTGGATTTAATGAAACTTGCTTCTTCAACGTACTTCTGTGATTTCCCTCTCTGTTTCTGTTTATGCTTTCTACTATATTTAAGGAATGATTATTAAATATATATGCTACCTGTGACTTATTTATAGCACTTCCATTCAGTTGAGTAGTGATGTTATCCTGTTCTGTGGCTGGATGTCCTGTTTCTCATTTCACTTCATTCCATATAGCCGTAACTCTATTGTCAGAATTACTTATGTCTACCATTAAGTGTGTTCCTTTATTTTTTTAATAACTTTTCTTAGTAATTTTGAGTACTTTTTCTAGTAAGGAACTACTGCATGTGTTCTTGCCAACAGATATATTTCCCTTTTCCTTCCACGGGATACTTTAATCTCTAGTGATACATGGTTTTTACATAGGTGTTTAATGTTTTTTTTCTGATTAGCTTAAGCGGAAAGCTATTTTCAAATAATGATCTCAATTTATCATGGAACAGATTAAATATTATGTTAGCATTCGGTTCAATATAAATTTCACACAGATCGTCTCCTATAAGCTACTCTTAAAAGTCATACAATGTAGGCTTTCACGGCCGGCGTTGTCTTCAATTGAAACTTCCGGGCTGAGAGGCTGTGATCGATGTATAAAATTTCCACCTGACGTTTCGTCTCCATCTGCGGGAGACATCTTCTGAGGTCGTCCGGCTACTGCCACTGAGGCTCCAGGCACAGTCCGCAGCTCGTGGTCGTGCGGTAGCGTTCTCGCTTCCCACGCCCGGGTCCCGGGTTCGATTCCCGGCGGGGTCAGTGATTTTCTCTGCCTCGTGATGACTGGGTGTTGTGTCATGTCCTTACGTTAGTTAGGTTTCAGTAGTTCTAAGTTCTAGAGGACTGATGACCATAGATGTTAAGTCCCATAGTGCTCAGAGCTCCAGGCACTCTCGCATTTATAGAGCGCATAGAGGGCACCACCATTCGTCACATGATGCCGACGGTATGCCTATCTTTGTAAGGCGTCATCATTCTCGATTAAGAGTAATCGATTGTCATTCTGCTGGCGCAACGTCGACATCCATATTTTGTCCAACTTTAAAACTTACTCTTTTCTATTAAAATTGTTACGGTGTTTGTGAATTTCTATTGCCTCTCTATACATGCGCGCATGATAATGGGATGTTCGTGCTAGAACGCTTGTCTCGTTAAATTTAATTTCGTGATTTCCATCTCGAAAAACATGCTCAGCTACGGCCGATTTTTCGATGTGTCCTAAGCGACAGTTTCTTTTATGTTCGGCTAAGCGGGTGTTTACACTTCTTTTCTTTGTTCCAATATATACTTGTCCACAACTGCATGGAATTTTGTATACCCTAGGTGTTGTTAGGGGATGTCGGGCGTCTTTTTACAGTTCTTAAATATTCCTTAATCTTCCTGGTGGGTCTTAAGATTGTTTCGATTCCATACTTGGCCAGCACTTTCCCGATACGGTCCGTGACCTTATTAATGAACGGTAGGAAAACTTTTCCAGTAGGTGACCGTTGTTGCTCTGGACTTCTGGCTTCTTTTCTTCTTTGGAGGGCTCGATCAATTTTCTTGCTGGTATATACGTTTTTCATGAAGGCTGACCGTAGGTGATTCAGTTCATCTTGTAAGCAAGCCGGCTCGCAGATTTTGTTGGCTCTGTCCACCAAGGTTTTCATGACACCTCTTTTTTGCCTAGGATGATGGTTAGATTCCTTGTGGAGGTATCGATCCGTGTGAGTGTTCTTTCTATATACCTTGTGGCCCAGCGTCCCATCCACCCGTTCAATTACCGACACATCCAGGAAATTGAGTCGACCGTTGCTCTCTTTCTCCATTGTAAACTGTATCTTCGGGTTAATGCCGTTCAGGTGCACCAAGAAGACATCCAACTCTTCTTCACCATGAGTCCACACTACAAATGTGTCATCAACATAGCGGTACCATTTAGCAGGCTTTTTACTGGCAGTCTGCAGCGCTCGTTGTTCGAACATCTCCATAAATAAATTGGCAACAGCTGGGCTGAGAGGGCCTTCCATCGCCACCCCGTCGATCTGTTCGTAAAATTCGTTGTTATACTGGAAATAAGTTGTCGTCAGGCAGTGTTTAAATAAAGCCACTATATGTCAGTCGTAAAAGTATCTGCTATATATGAAATAGCTTCGTTTACAAGCACCATGGTAAACAATGACACTACATCGAAGCTCACAAGAATATCACTTGGGCTAACGTTAATCTCCCTAAGTTTTTCAATAAAATGCGCCGAGTTTTCAATGTAACTGTCGGTCCTGCCTACGTGTGGTTGCAGCAAGCAGGCGAGATATCTGGCCACCTCTTGTGTTGGAGATCCTATGGCACTCACAACCTGTCTCAACGGGACCTGTGGTTTATGTACCTTTGGGAGTCCATAAAGTCTGGGTGGATAAGCTTCCGTTTTGCAGAGTTGTTTTTTATCATCCGAAGAAAAAGATTGTTTCACCAGTTGATTGGTATTTCTCAAAATTTTGGTAGTAGGATCCTTCTGAAGCTTTTTGTACGTAGTGGGATCCAAAAGGTCACTAATCTTCTTGTGATGATCTTCGGTGTTCAGCAAAACCTTAGCATTTCCTGTATCAGCTGCAAGTACAATAATGGTCTTATACGCATTCATCTCCCTCAGTGCCCGCCTTTCCGCTTGAGACAAATAGTTGGTACGTGGTTTCGCTTGGCGTAATATTCTGGCTGTTTCAGTCCTGATTTCATCCGCGTAATGCGATAACAACAAACGGATTCCTGCCTCCACATTCGCTATAATGTCCTCCGTAGGAACCTTTAGTGGCGTGACTGCAAAGTTGCCTCCTTTCGATAGAACTGAATGTTCCTCTTTTTTTTTTTTTTAATTCTCTCACAGACATGTTAATCACAGTTCGAGAGTTGCCAGCGACTGCTGTTTCACCTCTGCCTTTCTGTAGGCCATCGAATGTCCTCTTCTGCCTATTAGTTGCCATTTCTGCACTCAGCTCCATGATCCTGAACGTTAGACAGTCCACCTTATTCCAGTCATAACACTGCATTATGTTACTGATATATAAATGGAGATGTAACAGCTTACTGGTAGTTTCCGCTAGTTCTCGCCGCGTGTGGTGAATTCGTTCCCGTAGCATCGCTAATTCCCCGCGGTTGTACGGTGCGCTTGCGCCGAGTGAAACATTCTCCTCGCCTTTAGAAACTTCGGCACTGTCGCGGTGTCCCGGCAGCGTAGCGTGTACGCTTACTTTCCTGCTATGCTGCTCTGAGCTTCACCAAATATAACATTATCAATCAGGATCCTACTGTCACTAACCACCCGTGCTGGAAAATCGATTACTGAGACCAAATGTGGGATCAAAATAAGATTTCCAAGTTATTTTTCCTATCAGATTCCTTCAGAAAATCTACACTGAAGTGTGCTCCCGCACATCTCTATCGGACTTTTGTGGAATATGTTTTATTCTTTTCTTACGTAGGGTGGAGGCAAATAAAAGTGATTCGGATGAGTGGATACTATTTTAAAACCATTTGTGGCAGCTTTAACGAAGGAGAAGAAGACCTACAGCTATTTCCAACAGGTTGGAGCACCTGCCCATACAGCTGGCCGAACCTTGTATTACATTTACACTATCTTCACACCTGACGTAGTTGTTAGCAGGGGTCAGTCCGGTCGCAGCCCTAGCTGGCCACGCGTCACGTGATCTGCTGGAGTGCAATTACTTTGTGTGGGGAGCCCTGAAGTCTAAGGTGTATTGCTACAATCCTCAGTCTTCAAGAGCTGCAGCAGAACATTCCGGATGAGACTGCAGCAATTCCAGCAGTCCAGCTTCGATTCGACCTCACTAACTTGCTAACCAGGGCCCAAAAGTGCCAAAACAGAATGGTGGTCACTTCCAATATCTGCTGTAGTTAGGTTAGTACAGTATTTCCCTTCCTCTTCTGTGTATCTTTGTAATCCTTACTCTGTTCTCTGGGCCACTTTTATTTGCTCCACCCTGTACCTATGACATTTTGGATTTCTTATCAGCCAGAAAAGAAAATTATATGCATTCACGTAATCCATTTTCATCTATTATCCTGTGAAGATGCTCCATCACTGAAACCAGAAGATATTAAGGTTCAAATAAAAACAGCTGATTGTTAATGTGTGTGTTTTTTTTCAGTCGCTTAATGGCTGTTGAATGTCATTAACCAAAACATCAAAAAGTATTTGGAACTGACGTTTGTGCTACAATCACCACAGACCCATGGGTCCCCATCGAAGCAAACAGTTCGAATATGAAGATGGGTTAATGTCACTGACTCACCTCTGAAGTAGAAACAAGATTGCTCTGGTTTGAAGATTGGTTTCACTGACCATTCTTATTGTCTGTTATTTTCGTCTACTATTCCTTCCACTGGCATACATGAGCTGGCTGGACAGCAAAGCAACAGCTCTTGAGCATGGTGGGGGCAGTGAACTTATACTGTTCCTTCAACAAGTTATCTTGATTGTTCTAAAGCTTCCTAGTAGATTATAACTGGGTGCCATAACGGAACTCAAACAAGGAACCTTGTATTTCAGAGACATTGATCTTACCTACTGTGAACCTAGGCATAATTCATGAACCATCTACAGAGCTTCACTTTGGCCAGTATCTTTCTCCTACTTTCTCCAAACCTCACTATTCTCTTGCATACCTTGCAAGGCCAACACTCAGTTTTAATCTTCTAGGACATTTCAAAACATTGCACACTTCACTGCAGAGTGAGAGAGTCATTCTGGGATTTTGGCTGTTATTCAAGCTTCCTTAGTTTCCTGGATTCCAATGTGATGTGGTATTCAGGCAATCACTATTTGCTTCCAATGCTTTCGTAGCAGGAGAAGGGCAAATAGAAACAACAGTGGAACCATGAGAGTTTCACAGCTAATACCCTTCAGTAAAATCCTAAAACTGTGGTGCTTGGTCAAAATATAATAAAAGGATGATTATAAAACATATCTGCAGTTCTCTCCTTTTCTGAACACAGTCAAAACTGATATAACTCTGGGCTTCATAAGAAGCCAGGGCTGTGATTTTCTTCACCTTCGCAGCATGTATAAATATCTGTCACACCAATTAAAAAACTGTAACTCTTTACACGAATCTCATTAGCGCGCAAGCATCATCAAATTGGATAAGTTATCACCTGATGAAAAGGGCTAGCGCCCCAGCCTCAGCACAAAAGCTGTGGTTTAGGTTGCAGACCCACATCCCATGAAACCATTATCGAGACAAGACTGTAAAAATGCTAGCTATCAAACAGGAGTACATGTGTTGTGCCTCCATTTATACATCTATACTCGTCAGGCCATATGAAGTGAATGTTTCATTGCTCCAGTACCCCGTGATTAGCTGCTACTGATACAGGAGTAAGCTCTTACATATTATATATTGAATCTTACAGGTATCCCATTAGGTTCAGTCAAATGGTTCAAATGGCTCTGAGCACTAAGGGACTTAACATCTGCGGTCATCAGTCCCCTAGAACTTAGAACTACTTAAACCTACCTAACCTAAGGACATCACACACATCCATGCCCGGGCAGGATTCGAACCTGCGACCGTAGCAGTCGCAGGTTCAGTCACTTTTACGCTTTAGTCCATTGAGAAAGTGTAGTTGTTTTTATTCCAATATTTGTCACTTCAGCATTCATATCGTGGCTGAAAGGAGAAACCATAGTATGGTCTTCCACAGTTAAACAGTTTTAGAAGATGGCAATTAATATTTCAGCCTTCCGTCTGTTTTCCACCATATAGTTAGTCAGCAGTACATTCTTGGAGCAACTGGACAAGACTGATAAATTTACCAACTATATATAAAACCTAAACTACTTACAGATGGGTATACAAAATTTTGCTGTTGAATTAATAGAAAGTTTTTTTTTTGCATTGCAATTCTTAAACTGACGGTCTTAATTCAGCTTTTGTTAGTCAGTAATTCTTCAGTATTGTATAAATGTGATGAAACACACACAGCTTGCATTGAAACTTTTTAATACAGCTTTGGAACCATAGAATGTCTTTCCCATCTCTCAAAACTTGCTCAGCACATACAATCCTAAAATATATATTCAACACTGCTTTTAATTTTGTCCACTGATAAAATTTTCAAACGAATACCTGATATCGACTGCTCAGGCAACCTGCAGTTTGTTTCTTGTCACACCTTATAACAATTATTATTTCCCTGCCTTTTTAACTGATTGTACAAGAGCCTTATGGTCCCTGATTGACTCCTCGACTTTAACTGAAGTACAGAGTTTGGGGTCTGTCACCACGCTATCTAAGACATTAACCTCGTGTGTCAGGTCTGTAACTAATTGTTAGAGGTACTTTCTGAAAAGACTTTAAACAATCTTACAAGGATTCCTGTCCATATAATCAGAATAATGTATGCATAACATTATCCAAGATTCTCTTTCAGTATTGCGCCACTATGGCTTCTGACACAGAATGCTGATGGATGCATCTGAATAAGATTTTCCCTTTATAGCAAATACACTCCTGGAAATGGAAAAAAGAACACATTGACACCGGTGTGTCAGACCCACCATACTTGCTCCGGACACTGGGAGAGGGCTGTACAAGCAATGATCACACGCACGGCACAGCGGACACACCAGGAACCGCGGTGTTCGCCGTCGAATAGCGCTAGCTGCGCAGCATTTGTGCACCGCCGCCGTCAGTGTCAGCCAGTTTGCCGTGGCATACGAAGCTCCATCGCAGTCTTTAACACTGGTAGCATGCCGCGACAGCGTGGACGTGAACCGTATGTGCAGTTGACGGACTTTGAGCGAGGGCGTATAGTGGGCATGCGGGAGGCCGGGTGGACGTACCGCCGAAGTGCTCAACACGTGGGGCGTGAGGTCTCCACAGTACATCGATGTTGTCGCCAGTGGTCGGCGGAAGGTGCACGTGCCCGTCGACCTGCGACCGGACCGCAGCGACGCACGGATGCACGCCAAGACCGTAGGATCCTACGCAGTGCCGTAGGGGACCGCACCGCCACTTCCCAGCAAATTAGGGACACTGTTGCTCCTGGGGTATCGGCGAGGACCATTCGCAACCGTCTCCATGAAGCTGGGCTACGGTCCCGCACACCGTTAGGCCGTCTTCCGCTCACGCCCCAACATCGTGCAGCCCGCCTCCAGTGGTGTCGCGACAGGCGTGAATGGAGGGACGAATGGAGACGTGTCGTCTTCAGCGATGAGAGTCGCTTCTGCCTTGGTGCCAATGATGGTCGTATGCGTGTTTGGCGCCGTGCAGGTGAGCGCCACAATCAGGACTGCATACGACCGAGGCACACAGGGCCAACACCCGGCATCATGGTGTGGGGAGCGATCTCCTACACTGGCCGTACACCACTGGTGATCGTCGAGGGGACACTGAATAGTGCACGGTACATCCAAATCGTCATCGAACCCATCGTTCTACCATTCCTAGACCGGCAAGGGAACTTGCTGTTCCAACAGGACAATGCACGTC